>NW_028270143.1:52266080-52951080 GCF_037043375.1 Chiloscyllium plagiosum | reverse complement strand
CGGATGTTATGTTTGTTATAGGCACTTCTAGCATTTGTGTTGTGAGAGGCAAAGATCCTGCGAGGTATCAAAGAGGCTCATTCTCAGCTGATGCGTTATTTATTTTGTATCGCAAAATTGAGATCTTGAAACGTATTGTGCATACCTTCTTTCATTTGTACAGATTTCACTTCAGTTATGATGGGAGACGTTAATCGGCGACAGGACCGGGCGAACCGTGAGCTTAAAAATATGGTTTCGGCCAACGTTTTTTATTGTAAGGTGCGTTTGACTGTGGGTCAGAGAAGCGCTGTTCCGGTGGCGCGCGCACAACGTTTATTAGTTTCCAGCGCGAGAAAAGGGCTAACCGCCATTTTGCACCCGGCCGCAAAATACAAGAGCTAAATAGCGGCTATTTTGTGTTAGCAGTTTAACTAGAACTGGCTACGCAGTTTGTTGTTGTTTATCCAGTGAACCTGGTCGTGGATTGTCGGCTGACCAGATCTCAGCTGTCGCGTTCTATGTCCCGAGATTTGCCTTTGCCTGAGTTTTCGAAATCGTGAGGGCTTGCAGATACTGGAAAGTCAGAGTCGATAAAGCGTGGAGCTGAAAAAAAAACACAGCAGGTCAAATAGCAACTGAGGAGCAGGAGAGCCGACGTTTCGGTTCAGGTCCTGATCTGAAACGTCGACTTCTCTGTTGCTTAACCTGCTGTGCTTTTTCCAGCTCCATACTTTATTGACCCTTGTACTGAGACTTGCTGGCTTTCTCCTCGAAACTAATCGCATTTCACATATTTGTTTCTTATTAGCTGATATCTAATCCGAAAGTGGTTCTGCAACCATTTTCAGTTCTTGTATTTCTTGATGTAAACTTGTCCCTTCACACTAGTCGTTTCAATGTTGCAAAGTTTGTTTCTCAAGTTGATCTTCGGGAGGCCTTCAGCAGTACAATTTAAGTAATACAGAAAATCACCTGCAGTGGATGTGACCAGAGTTGCCACATGCTCTCTTATCCTACAAAATTTCAGTTCGTGTTAATACTTGTTTGAAGTTACATGATTGCTGAGTCCTTACCAAGTCTCAATTAACTCTAGTTTGAAAGGATGGTAGAAGATCTGCTTGAAAGGAACAAAATTGATGATGATCTCCCTTTTGGTGAGTTTGGAACCAGGAGATATGGAAAGTAAGGGAGGAAATTGCGAGACCTCTTACAAAAATACTTATATCATCTATGTTAAAAATCACACAACACCAGATTATAGTCCAACAGGTTTATTTGCTAGAATTTGGTGCGCTGCCTCTTCCTCAGGAAGCTAGTGGTGCAGGATCATAAGTTACAGAATTTATAGCACATGATCATAGTGACATGCAACTGATATGATATCTTGAACAATATTGTGACTTTTCACTTTGTCCACCCCAGTCCAACACCGGCAGCACCTCCTCATGCATCATCTATAACTATGGGTGAGTGCCTGCTGACTGGAAGTTGGCTAATGTTGTATCTTTGTTTAAGAAAGTTTGTAAGGAGAAATGGGAACTATAGATCTATGAGTCGATATTGGTTGCGGGTATTTTTTGGAGGTGATTATAATAGATCGGATTTATGGACATTGAGGCAAAAATCAATTGGGGATAGCCGGCGTGGGTTTGTGAGGAAAATAATGTCTCACAAACTTGATTGAGTTTTTTGAGAAGGTTACCAAAAAGGTTGATGACAGAGCAGTAGACATTTGTTTTATTTGGATTTTAATAAAGCCAAAGGTTTCGTATGGTAGGCTAATTAGTAAAGTTAGGTTACATGGGATTCAGGGTGAGCTTGCCAATTGGATACATAATTGACTGCAAACAGAATATGGTAGTGGAGGGTTGCTTTTCAGACTAGAAGACTGTGATCAGCAGTGTTCCACAGGGAGTGATTCTGTGTTCTCTTTTGTTTGTCATTTATATAAATGACTTGGATGAGAATGTAGAAGGTATGATTAATAAGTTTGTGGATGACACCAAAATTGGTGAAAAGTAGACAGTGAAGACAATTTTCTAAGATTGGAAAGTGATTTTGATTAAACTGAGATATGGCAAATGGAGTTCAATCTGGATAAATGTGAGTTATTGCAAACAAGAGTGAGGCTCATACAATTAATGGTAGGGCCTTGAGTGTTGTAGAACAGAAGGATCTAGGGGTGCAGGTATGTAATTCTTTGAAGTTTGCATGGTGGTGGTTAAAAAGGCATTTGGCATACTTGCCTTCATTGCTCAGTTCTTTGAATATACGAGTTGGGAAGTGATGTTGAGTTTGTACAGGACATTGGTGAAGCTTTTTCTGGAATACTGTGTCCAGTTCTGGTCACTCTGTTATAGGAAGGCTATTATCAAGCTGGAGAGGGTTCAGAAGAGATTTACCAGGATGTTCCAGGGTATGGAAGATTTGAATTACAATGGAAGGCTGGATAGGCTGTGACTTTTTTTACTGGAGTGTAGGAGATTGAAAGGCGACCTATTATAAAATAATGAGAGGCATAGACTGAGTTAATGGTGGTTGTCTTTTGCCTCGGATGGAGGATTTCAAGACTAGGGCACATTTTTAAGGTGAGAGGAGAGAGATTTAAAAAAAGACACAAGGGGCAGATTTTTTACATGGTGCGGTTTGTGTGTGGAATGAATTGTTAAAGGTTTAAAAGACATTTTGCTAAGTACATGAATAGGAAAGGTTTGGAAGGGTATGGGACAGGAGCTGGCAGGCGGGACTAGTTAGTTTGGGATTATGTTCAGCATGGACTGGTTGAACCGAAGGGTCTGTATTCGTGCTGTAAGACTGTATCACTCTAGGTCTAAGTCACTTTCACGTGAAAACCAAATGCTCTAAAAATGGAATAGCAAAAATTGATTTGCCTTCACTTCAAATGTGAGTTGGAGTACTCTTGTACTACCTTGCCTAATTTAACACAAGCTGAGAGTTAAATATGAAACTGATTTTGTGTAATACAATGTGCTTTGTGGAATCTTCCATGTTTTAGTTGAGCTGAGGCTGGATGGAAGAGTGAGTTGTGTGGTTGCAGCAGAGATGCGGCATTCTGATTTGGATAGACTGAGTGAGTAGGCAAATACATGGCAGATGCTGTATAATGTGAGGTTATCCACTTTGGGAGCAAAAGCAGGAAGACAGCAAACAATTTGGCTATAAATTCAGAGAGGCAAATGTTCAAAGATACCTGAGTGTCCTCAGTAACTGTTATAGAGTCATAGAGATGTGCAGCATGTAAGGCGACCCTTTGGTCCAACTTGTCCATGCTGACCAGATATCTTAAATTAATCTAGTATCATTTGCCAGCATTTGGCACATATCCTTCTAAACCTTTCCAATTCATGTACCCATTCAGATGTTGTAATTGTATCAGCCTCCACCACTTCCTCTGGCAGTTTATTCCATATACATACCACCCTCTGCATGAAAAAATTGCCCCTTAGGTCCCTTCTATATCTATCCTTCTCCTCTCACCTTAAACTTGTGCCTTCTAGTTTTGGAAAAGATCTTGGCTGTTCATCCGATCCATGTCCCTCGTAATTTTATAAACCTCTATAAGGTCAACCCTCATCTTCCACCTCTCCAGGGAAAATAGCCCCAGTGTATTCAGCCTCTCCCTATAGCTCAAACCTTCCAACCCTGGCAACATCCTTCTACATTTTTTCTGAACCCTTTCACATTTCACAACATCCTTCCGATAGGAGGGAGACCAGAATTGAACTCAGTATTCCAAAAGTGGCCTAACCATTATCCTGTACAGCTGCAACATAACCTATACACAACGCACTGATCAATAAAGGTATGTGTACCAAATGCAGCCTTCACTAGCCTGTTTACCCGTGACTCCATTTTTAAGGAACTATGAATCTGCACTCTGAGGTCTCTTTGTTCAGCAACACCCTCCAGGACCTTACTATTAAGCGTACAAGTCCAGTCCAGATTTGCCTTTCCAAAATGTAGTACCTCACATTTATCTAAATTAAATTAACCTAGTCTGGTTACAGGCCTCCAGTCTGCAAGGTAACTCTCCACCACTACTACTTCTACCTTCAAGCCAGTTGTGTATCCAAATGGCTAGTTTTCCCTGTATGGAGAAAGTGAGGTCTGCAGATGCTGGAGATCAGAGCTGGAAATGTGTTGCTGGAAAAGCGCAGCAGGTCAGGCAGCATCCAGGGAACAGGAGAATCGACGTTTCGGGCATAAGCCCTTCTTCAGGAATGAAGAAGGGCTTATGCCCGAAACGTCGATTCTCCTGTTCCCTGGATGCTGCCTGACCTGCTGCGCTTTTCCAGCAACACATTTCCAGCTAGTTTTCCCTGTATACCATGTGATCTAATCTTGCTTAGCATGAGGAACCTTGTCGAACATCTTACTGAGGTCCATGTAGATCCCTCCACTGCTCCCATCAGCTACTCCTTGTCCCATTCGATCAAGGTCCCATTGTACTCTGAGGTAACCTTCTTGGCTGTCCACTACACCACCAATTTTGGTGTCATTTGTAAACTTCCTAACCATATCTCCTATATTCATATCCAAATAATTTATGTAAATGACAAAAAGTATCAGATCCAGCACCAATCCTTGTGGCACACTGCTGGTCACAGGCCTCAAGTTCAAAAAGTAACCCTCCACCACTGTCCTCTCTCTCCTCCATTCAGGACAGTTATGTATCCAAATGGTTACTAATTAAGTATTCCACGTGATCTAAACTTGCTAACTAGTCTACCATATGGAACCTTGTCAAACCTAGTGCCAGAGACCGGGTTCAATTCCCAACTCAGGCGACTGACTGTGTGGAGTTTGCACATTCTCCCCGTGTCTGCGTGGGTTTCCTCCCACAGTCCAAAGATGTGCAGGTCAGGTGAATTGGCCATGCTAAATTGCCTGTAGTGTTAGGTGAATGGGGTAAATGTAGGGGTATGGTGGGTTGCGGGTCGGTGTGGACTTGTTGGGCCGGAGGGCCTGTTTCCACACTGTAAGTAATCTAGTTAATCTTACTGAAGTTCATATAGCTCACGTCCACTGCACTGCCTTCACCAAGCCTTTTCGTCACTTCTTCAAAAACCCTCAATCAAGTTAATGAGACACTATTTCCAAAGCACAAAGCCATGTTGACTATCCCTAACCAGGCCTTGTCTTTACAAATACATGTAAATCCTGTCCCTCAAAATCCCCTCCAACAACTTCCCCTGCACTGATGTCAGGCTCACCGGTCCATAGTTCCCTGGCTTTTCCTTTATCACCTTTCTGAAATAATGGCATCATGTTAGCCAACCTCCAGTTTTCTGGCACCTCACCATGGCGATCAATAATACAATTCTAACAGGACTAAACAGGTTTGGTGAAGGATGGATAATCCTGATGGTAGGGGATTCTGCAATCAGAGATCATAGTTTAAGGATAAGTGTTCAACCCTTTTAGGATTTAGATAAGAATTTTCTTCACTGGAGTGGTGAACCTGTGGAATTCATTATCACAAAGTTTTTGAGGCCAAAATAGTGTTTTCAAGTAAATGGTATATATAAGCCTTCTGACTAAAGGAATATAAGGGGAGGTAGGCATGATTTTGACTAAGTGCTAAATGAACAAGTGACAGTTTATTTCTTGGTATGGTGTGTGGGAGCTTGTAGTGTTCTTCTGTGACTGACTTATGTCTTTTAAGATAAAGGCAAACTTGATTTATGTAGCATATTGTAAGCAAATGTGAGGTTATCTGTTTTGAATAGACCCAGGATACTTTCTGAATGATATAAAGTTAAATACAGTGGATGTTCAAAGTACCTTTTGGGGTTCAAGTGCATAATCTTTAAAATATCACGAATAGGTGTAAAAAAGAAAATCTCAAAACCTAATGGAATACTGACCGTTGTATCTCGAGGAGTGGAGTACAGGATGCAGGCAGATGGTTACTCCTGTTGGCATCTTGTTTAAAACTCTGCAGTCCAGAGCTCACTCAGTACCACAGTAAAAGCAAAATACTATAATTGCTGGAAATTCATTTGAAAAAAGTGTGTACTGGAGGAACTCGGCAGGTTTGGCAACATTTATGGAGAGAGACAGACCAGAGTTAAATATTAAATAAGTACCACCAATCCTGAGTTTCTCCAGCTTTTCTTTTTATTTCACTCCGTACTGCTCTGGAGCATCGAATTTTGATTTTCAAGTTCAAGCTGTAGAGTGGAAAGGCGTTGGGCAGTTAGGAGGCAAGTTATTATTGATTGGATGCCAGCTTCTCGCCAGCTCTTCGTGTCCCAGATCTAGCTACTTTTCTCATCAGTAATGAGCCTTCAAGATGTTGATGGGCCTTCAACAATGCAAATACTGTTGTTAAGGGGCAATTATTGAACTCTAACTGGAGATAGTTGTTGCCTGTGTGATTTGAATACTAATTTGCCATTTATAGCCAAAGCCTATGCATGACTTGCTGCATTCAGGTGTACAGTACTCTCTTGTCTGAAGAGTTGCAATTCAAATTGAACTGTGCAATTATGTGAGTGCCCTACTTTTGAACATATTAACAAGACTAGTTTCATCATGAAGTGACTGAAGATGATGAACAGTCTTCAGCAACTCCTACAGCTGAGATGTTTGTATCTGATAGCCACAACCATTGTCGCTTTCACCAAGTATGACTCCAAACCTTGGAGTGCTTTTTTTTTAATCCCTTCAATTTATTTTATTCAGACGCCTTGATGTTATAATCAGTAAATTTTGATGCCAAGAGTAACCATTATCACCTCACCTCTGGATTCTACTTTTGGTCTGTGTCTCATGTGAGGTCTGGAGCTGCAGCATCCTGTCAGATTCCAAGCAGTATGAACAAGTCAGCTTTTGTTGCTCAATAGCACTGTTTACAAAACCTTCTAAACCATAAGGTTCTCTGATCTGGAGATATGATCAAATGCTATGATCCTCAACTAAGATTATCTCTAAAATGAAACAAAATATGATTTTATGGTTACAGTTTCATAACCTATATTGATAGCAATTGAGTTTAAGAGACTGTTAATACATTTTCAAATGGATAAAAAAAATTGTGTATCGATAACATTTTATGCTCACACTTTGAATATCCTACATTTGTATTTCTTTGTATTTCAATTTTAGATTTGTGATGTTCGTTGTACATCTGAGATGAACCTTAAAATGCATTTCCTTGGCTTGAAACATAAAAAGGTAGGAGCACCAAATATAAAAGCTTAATTTGAATATGAATGGAAAATGGTTGTGACTGAAAGAGCCGACTAATGTGGTTCTATTCCTGACTTTGCTGGAGATCCTATGATTGAAGGCTTTTCAGATACTTGACACTTTGTAAGTTTTTCTCTCTTTGAAGTGACCATATTTTTGACTTTTGTATTAAAATGTTGATCTAAAGTACAAAATGACAAATCTATTACTATTGTAAGCTTGTATGTGTATCACTGTAATGTAACTGTTCATTTGCAGTGTCGTATTAGAAATAAGTACCCATGTGTGGAATCACAGAATTGTTATGGTGCAGGAGGAGGCCATTCGGACCTTGGTGTCTGCACTGGCACTGTGAGCATTATGGCACAGTGAAAGGCTTCAGTTTGTTTTTTCATGTTCCATGTGACCGATTTCAAAATCTGTTCAAGGTTTCATTAACATTGAAATACTTGCAATTTAATGTTGCATTTGGTTCTCTATACAGACCATTTTATGAACATATGCCTTTTGGTTTATTGTGGATGGGTGCAAAATTTGCTCTAGTCTTATCCGGAGCTGTATACAAATCACCAACATACGAGGTCAATGAGTTACTTCGATAAGAACCACATTCATCAGTGTCTGATGTCTTCAGTTGGTCACAGAATTACAAAAACAATTTTATTTGCTCCGCTCTAATCCTGTAGCTGTCTGATCTTAAATTATTAGAGACTAAACAAAAATGAGGTGAGACTGCTATCCTCTGGCTGTCAACTTGTGGCAGATGAGTAACTTAATTGTTTTGAAACGACATATGTCATTGGGCCTTACTAGCTAGTACACATGATCAAAGTTTTTATATGCTGTATTGATTATTGTCACTGTTTTTTTGTTTAAAATTTAGCTTTCATTGTAGACAAGTATTCTGGCAGTTTTATTAATGTCCTTCAATGACTAGTGACTGGAAAACAACAGTGAAAGGTTCAACTTGATGTGTCTCCAGATGCAGCCTGACTTAATGTCTTATTGCATTTTTTTAAATAACTATAGTTTATCTTGGAAATACTTTTACCTGATTTGAGAGACAAGTCTCTTTGTTCTTACTGGATTTTGGCAAATATATCCAGTTTTCAGTTAAAAACATGATTCCTCATCATTTTCTTCCTTCTTTCATGTTGATTCCTCGTGAAAGGCTGTAAAAGGATAATCGTAGCCAAAGCAATTAGCTTCTCAAAAAAACCAAACATGACATAAAATCAACAGGGTGAAAAATGTTTTGAATCCTTCATATCTAATCTAATTAAAGCAATACTTGCCCAAACATTTTGGCTAAACCAGCCAAATGTTTTTCTGCATCAGTGGGATGTCTATAAATATATTTCACTTGAAATAAAAATACATTCACCCCATTAGTAGACATGACTTAGAATTTGTCTCTGAGTTTGGGGTGGGTTCTGATTATTCAAAAATGTTTTGTTGAATTAGAGTTCTTCTGCTACTGTGGTGCAGGATATGGGGTTGGGGCTTGGTTGTATTGGATAAGGTGTTTATTTTTGTTTGGGCCCTCTATATATATATATTATTTATTGTCATTTAAAGGGAAAGACTTTCTTTAACCCTGTTGGTCTCTAGTTGCAGGTATTTGTACAAGAACGTTGGCTAGCCATTTTGTTGTTGTCGTCCGATATCAGGCGAAAGCTTGGTATCTATATCGCTATAAGACCATAGATAAGGGAACTGAAGTAGGTTATTTGGCCCTTGAATTCTTCTCCACCATTCACTGAGACCATGCTTGAATCGCCAATCCTCAACTTCACTTGCTTGACTTTTCTGCAGAGTTCTGAAGAAGGGTTGCCTTGACCCAAAACATTAACTCTGGTTTCACTTCACAGATGCTGCTAGACCTGCTGAGTTTTTCTAGCAATTTCTATTTTTGTTTCTGAGTTGCAGCATCAGTCGTTCTTTCGGGGTTTTTCCTCCACAGATTTACTAACTTCAGAAGAAATTCGTCCTCTTCTGTCTTAAATATAAAATCCCTTACTCTGAGATAATGCTCTCTGGTTCTAGAATCTCTCATAACGAGAAACAACCTGTCTGCACCTATTCTATCAATCTCCCCAAGAATATTGTTTTGTTTCAAAAAGGTTCTCTCTCATTTTCCTGAGCTCCACTGAATAACGGTGCAATCTACTCAACATTTCTTAAGTCAGTCCCTCTAAACATGGAATCTCCAGACTGCCTTCATCACCAGTCTAACTTTCCTTAAAAAAGGGGACTTACTGTTGACAGTATTCTTAATGTCTAACTGGTGCTTAAATAGTTTTAGAAAGATTATTTATTTTAAGTTTTCCTCCTTTGAAATAAAGACCAACGTTCCATTTGCTGTCCTTATTACCTGCTGAGCATGTATCCTAACCTGTCACTTATGCATAAAATCACTCAAATCTCAAGACAGTTTTCTATAGTCTTTCTCCAATTAAGTAATGAAGCGGCATGGTGAAAACATTGCTGCCTCACGGTGCCAAGGACTCTGGTTAAATTCTAGCCTTGGGTGACTATGCAAATTTTGCTCGTTCTTCCCAGCCTGAGTTCTCAAATTTCCTCTAAATCCAAAGATGTGCAAGTTCGGTGGATTGGACATGCTAACTTGGCCTGTAGTGTTCAGGGATATGGAGTTAGGTGGATGAGCATGTTAAATCCGGAGTTCTGGGAATAGAGTGCTGTTCAGAGGGTCAGTGCAGGCCTGATGAGCCAAATGGCCTCTACCTGCACTGCAGTGATTCTATGAATATTCAGCTTCAGTATTCTTCCTGCCAAAGTGCATAAACTTACATTTTCCCACGTTATATTCCATCTAAAATTTTGCCCACTTGCTTAACCTTTCTATATCCTCCTACGGGCTCTGTGTCATCACTACTTGCCTTTCCATCTATTTTTGTCATTCTCAAATTGATACATATTTCAGGCCGCAGCACTGATCCGTAATTGCAGTCCACTTGTTACAAAATGCTATTCCCTTCCCTTTTTTTAATTAGTTAGCCAGTCTTCTATTCATTTTAATACCCCAACACCAGGGGCTTTTATCTTAAATAGCCAACCATGTGGTACCATATCAAGTGCCTTTTGGAAATTCAAAGATATTACAACCACTGCTTCCCCTTTATCTATTCTGCTTGTTATCACCTTCATTAATAATATTTATCAAGAATGGTAATCTCCTTCATGAAGCCATGCTGAATGCTCTTAGTTACGTAATGTATTTCTAAATGCTGTGCTAATGCATCCTTTTTAATTGACTTTAACATTTTCTCAATAAGGTATAACACAATGATCATAGAAATGTGATTGAGATTAAGTAGCTGGTAAGATTTATGCTTTCTCCCTCACTCCATTATGTACATTGCACATCCTTGAACCAGAATTGGTAGGCAGGTAAATGTAACTGCCTCTAGCTTTGAACATTATGTAAATGCATTATGAATTAGATTTTTTTCTAATTTTTTATGCAGAAAAGGTAGCACTTCAACTTAGACTGAGGCCCAGAATTAGCCAAATAGTCTAAGTATTCTATGAAATTAACAAAAAATTATCTTAACATGCTACATTCTCCTAGACCAAAACAATATCCCTTCTTCTATATGATTGCAAATAACTGAATTTGGAACATGGCCTGTTGGATTGCTCTGATCTAATGCTCTTAAAGAATGGTCAAGGCATTATCAAGATTGTTGAATAGTAATCTTGGTAAACATGTAAATGCCACAAGCCTCATCCAGTCAAATAAGCTTCATCCTGTCACGTTTTGCAGGGAACTTCTGAACATGCAGAAGGTCAGTTTCATAAGACAAGTATAGAATGTTGCTATTAAAAAAACTCTTCCACCTCTTAAAACTTTGTGCATAGCTATGATAATTATAGCAAAATTATTGAATGTCTTTAGGCAACAAATACAGGCTAAAATAGTAAAGCAAGAGAAAAAACTTGATGCAGACTTGACTTCTTTTGCTTAGTCCAACGTTAATGCTTTTTCCTCCTCTTCTAGGCTTGTCTATCTTTTTTGCAATTCCTTGAGTCAAAGCAGCAACTGATGTCATGGCATTTTGATGGAAGAAGTGTTTTTTCTTGTTCTTGTGGTTACATGGACTGAAATTATGCAAAGACTTTGTGCTCAAGCAGACTTGATGTACTTTGTTATTTTGATCCTCTGTGCTATGCAAATCTCTGGCTGTTTGGCAACACTTTTAAAATATTGTCCCTTCAAGCATCCTTTATCAAATCATAGTAGAAAGATATGCTGGGGTGCAATATATTCATCCTCACACCAAATAGATGTAATAGAAGATAGGTCTGTACAATTTGGCCCATCCAGCAGTCGAACTACTCTTGCCAATACTTTCTGTTCTTCTTTTACATCTGGGAAAATAAAGTCTTAATAAATTTCTGTCTGAATCTACACTTGGGAAATAAATTAGCTATTCAAAATCTTATCAAGCAATAAATGAAATTTCCCCATAAACCTGTCCCTCATCTCTCATTTGTCCTGGATAACACTTTACATAAATATATATACCTAGTTCTCATACAAAAATACAACACCAATGAAACTAATTATTTAATGAAGCAAGATTATTTAATGTAGCAAATATTAAATATGATATTAGACTTAACTGATTTTTATTGCTGTTTTTATTTGCATCTAGAAAATAAAACTTTTTTCCCCTTTAACTTGGGGGAGAAAAAACTTTTATTAATGATCAAGTAAGTAGATTTCTAGGCAGATGTGAACCTAATTGGTTTACTGATTCATGAGTTACTTATGTTATCTTTTACATTTGTATCTTTTGGATTTGCACTTATGTTGTAGTTGTATGTACTCAGTAGTGTTCATTTGGAGGAAATGTTGAGCCATCATTAGGGTCACCAAGTGTGTATTCTGCAGTGCCTTCAATTACAGCAGTTGATCATTTGTTCAAGATAGTCGACTTGGTTTAACTCAGTAATTTCTACATGTTAGATAAGGAATTAGACAATGGAATAATTTAACGCAGTTAGGATGCAAAATTGTCTGTTTTGTCATTAGATTTTAGATGGCTATATTGGTAAATAAAGTCAATATGAATGCAGAGATCAGTTGCTTTGCATGGGATTCAGTTGATATTACTTGTCTCATCAGTTGATATTACTTGATTTTACAGTATTGCTTGAATATTTTGCTATAATTGCTAAATCTGCTTTTAGTCTCAAACGAAAGTCTCATTTCTTGTTTTCACCTTTTAACTTTGCCTGTCATTGTAGACATGTAACAAAGTACATGAGTTACTAAGAATCTGACTGTTGGAAAAGAAATTACAATGATTGGTACTGCCCAGTAGAGTGTGAGCTGTCCAGTTGTTCAACCTCACTGACTTTTGA
Source organism: Chiloscyllium plagiosum (assembly GCF_037043375.1). Classification (NCBI taxonomy): domain Eukaryota; kingdom Metazoa; phylum Chordata; class Chondrichthyes; order Orectolobiformes; family Hemiscylliidae; genus Chiloscyllium; species Chiloscyllium plagiosum. The sequence continues at coordinate 52,938,492 of NW_028270143.1, read as the reverse complement.
ACAAAAGACATCCTTTTGAAGACAAGCAAAGCTGTTAGCCAGTCTTTAAATATTCCCTTTCAAACATTTGACTCATCAACCAATGAATTTGATGGGACAACTTTACTTATTATTTGGTTGTAACTTGTGCCGTGACCACCTAGTTCTGGGTGGTTACCAGCTCTAGTTGAATTGAAAGAAAAATACACAAATCAAGCAATTCAGTAGGAGAAAATGGATAGAACTCTTCGTATCCAGAGTTTGTTATAACTTTTTTTTTTACAAAAAAAGGTTTCAGTTTCTTGATTCCAAAGCTCAGAGTCCTACCAAATCATTTTCACATGTCCAGTGGGCATTTTAATGTTTGTCGTACTGATAACTGGTACACAAACATGTTTTTGTGCATTTGCATAGGGAAGGACTTGACTCTGAGGACATTTCATTCACAATATTTAGTGCCTCAAAAAATAGAGTCTTGGAATACACAGGCTCTGGTACACCAAGTAAGTAGAGGTTGCAAGACATTTTCAACAAAGTGGGCAGAAAATACCACTTGCCCAGCAAATGTGTTTTGAATAAAGTTGCTGGTTATTAGCACAATATGCTTTTAAGTCCAAATGATGTAAGAAAGTCTTACAGTATTCAGATGTTTGACATCATGTGATTTAAAGAATTTCCATCTTTAAAGTGTGTTTTCAATGTGTTTGAGTATAGTAAAATTACTAATGATGTAATTTTACTAATTCAACTTTATAATATACTTTGGACATTGTTGTTGAATTAATCGTGTGATTTTTTTTTTCTGCCGTAGTCAGAAAAATATGAAAGAGCTCAAGTGAATTTTTGCAGAATTTACCCGGACAAGTCCCTTTTCTTGAATAAAACAAATGGAAAGATGACCTTCTGGGCACAACTAAGTCTGCAAAATATCATTGTTAATGAAATCTTTCAGTTTTATGTCCCAACAGAAGCAATCCTGCTAACTTTTTTTTTCTGTTTAATTTCCTCGATGGTTCCTCCCGAACTTCATATGACAGAATGAGGGAAGCTTTAAAAATGGTAAGTATTACAAGATTCATGTAGGATCTTGTTATCTTTTACAGACATGTAGAAAGTCTGACACTTAAATTTTATTTAAACTGAATCATACACTGACTCGAACAAGTTTACTTTCAGTTGTAAACCTTAAAATAGTTTACCTTAAAATAATTTGTGGCCCAAGGGGATAACTGAACACTCCTGTTTCAGTTTGCATCTTTTCCACAAGGTGAGCTTTGAGCTTGGTTTTTGTGCTTCATCCCAGTCTTGTGCCATTGCAATATGCATTGCCACCAACTCTCAAAGTCGATGGATTGGCACAGTGGAAATAAGCACATTGGCAGGCTGAAGGAGTCAACACTTTTTTGACTTGTGCATCATTCTGGCTGTGAAGCTTTGAGTATTTTTACTCTGAAGCTTTGTTCGCCAATTGCTCTGATTACTTGTGACTTCAGATTACTACAGCTTTTACAAAACCACCAAAAGAATTTTTAAATGACGTCTAATGGTTTTGGAGAATATAAAAGAAACCATTTATCTATCTTTTGACCTCCGTGCCACCATTTCACTTTTTCACCATTCTTAAACACTTCAGTATTTTTGTCCAGTTCTCTTTTCACTTTGTTTTTATTAGTGTGTATCTTTAGTTTTCTTTTGCATTTGAATCACCTTCATTTTTGGACCTGGGAAACAGAAGTCTCTTTTTTTTTGTTTTGCTGCATAGCTCTGCCCAAGATACTGCTGGGTCAGTGTAATATTCAGTCGCTGGTGTAAATGTGGTTTGAAAAACCATTTCTGCAAACAAGTGCTCCTTTTTATTGAGCATTTGTTTTAAAATGCACTATTGTTCTCACTCTGATTATGGAACAAGGGTTGGTGATTCAACTTTCCCTTCTGGACTTGATGTATAATTTTCCGGTTCAAAAGTGATGTGCTCAGTATTTGGCCTGACACCAAAGTGAAGAACAATACTGCGACATGATTGACCCACATTCCTTAAAATATTACATGTTAATTTACATGGCTTGGACTATAAATTAACTGTATCTCTGTAACAAGATTAAAAATCCACTTGGGCCTAGATTTGATGACAAGAATTTGCATTGTCTATGCCAGCATTACTGCAGCTAGTTATGCAAGGTTTTTGGAAAGACATTACAAACCCCATGATGAGCATGGATGGGTATATGCCCTTATCACAATATGATAGCCCACTTGTAACATTATGGAGTACCATGAGTGGTAACGTTTTGCAAGAATTGTGTTGCTGTCAGAATGTTGACTGAAAGTGCTCATAGTATGCTACTAGTTTATAGACAAGTGACAGAAGTTTGCTGGTACTTTTTTTTTGGGGGGGGTGTGGGCAGGGGGGTAAGCTTGCCCTCTTTCAACTAAGAGTAAAAATGGTACTGTATTTGAAGCAAAGTGAAATATTTGCTTCATTCCTTGCAGTAAATGCTTAATGTTTCTGCCAACCTCAACTTCAGCTCTTTGAAGGCATTGATTGGAGCATGCATATTTATATAAGGACAGTCAAACAAAACTAGGTGCAGGGCTTCCACTAACAGGGGTTTCCATAAATCCAAGCATTGCAATATTGTAGTGTTGGTCATTGGACCACTTCCTTTATAATTTTGCTGATAGATGCACACTTGAATTATTTTGGTCATTAATCACATGTAAATATGACTTGGTAAATCAAAATCCTCGACAACATTGTAGCATTACAATTCTTTCCATCAAATATTCAGTCTAGACGTTCATAGTTGACTTGTCTGTTGTGTAGGCTATTATATGGAACGCTAACTGCTTTAAAACTGTGCACTAAGTTTTACTGAACTGTTGTAGCATCGGCAAATCCAAAGACCAAGACACTACAGATGGATCAGAGAGTTTTGAGAAGCTGAGCCAAACTTAAGATCGGTGCAAACTTAAGTTTGGTCCTGAGTCTTCAACATTTTGCTCATACTGTGGATTGCGAAGAGGCAAATATCTAATGTTCTGCACCTGGTACAGCCAGCCGGGGAGTGTTGTGTCAGCACCAATCCATTTAGTAGATTACTGGCCTGGATTAGACAGCTTTTGCTGTGAACGCTCCTGGCTAAGAAATTCACAAAAAAAACCCTCCAGATGTCAATGTGTATTTTCTTTAAAGCTTAATATTGGAAGATCCAGGCCAGTAAATTACTGAATGTATATTACTTCACTATCTCTGCATGCATCCCATTCATGAGAAAGATAAGCGGGCAAAACCTGGCAGATGGAACATACCTCGGATTATGCAGTTTGGCGGGAAGAATAATGGAGCTGAATATGATTTAAAAGGAGAATAACTGCAATACAGAAGGACTTCGGGATCTTTGTGTATGAATCATAAAAACCTAGCACCCAAGCTCAGCAAGTAATAGTGTAGGTGAATGAACAGATGGTATTTATTTTAAAGGGAATATAGTCCTTTTTTTTTAGAAAAGGAGGCCTTTCTAAAACTGTATAAGATACTATTTAGACCATGCTTAAAATACTGTGAACAGTTTTGGCCTTTGTTTTTTTCACCTATGGGACATGAGCATTGATAACCAGGCCAAAATTTATTGTCCATCCCTAGTTGTGCTTGAGATGATTGTGGTGATCTGCCTTGCTGTAATCCATGTACTGTAGGGAGATCCACTATGCCATTAGGGAGGGAATTCCAGGATTTCAACACAGGGATAGTGAAAGAGTGTTAACATATTTCCAAGTCAGGATGACAAGTGGATTTGAGGGGAACTTACAGGTGTGTTTTCATGTATCTGTCACTCTTGTCCTTTTTGAAAGAAATGGTCATGAGTTTGTTGAAGGATCTGTGGTGAATTTCTCCATTTCTTGTAGATATAACACACTATAGCTACAGAGTGTCAGTGATGTCCCTCAGCTGCCTTTTTACCTCATCAAAGGTCTTCCTCTTGCGAATCACAACTGCAGAAAAGTGCTGGAAAAGCATAATTCCTGATCTTTTGTATATCAGAGCCTGTGGATCCTTCCCCAGTGCTCTGGAGACTTCCAGTACCACTTGCTTATCTCTGTAGTGCTGGAGTCGCACTAGGACCGAGAGGGGGCACTGGTCCGATCTGGGCCTGCACACTACGATTGGTGGGCCTGCCCCGACTTCCAGCTTCAAAAACTGTAGGAGCCATTGCTCTAAGAAGCTGACGAGCTGGCCTTCTTCCTCCTTCCGGCAGATGTTCTTCTGACGGCCTCAATTTTCAAGGTCATCAACCTGCTGTTCCAAAGCCCGTATCTGCCGTTCCAGGACCTGGACCCGATCTGCCGAGGATTCTACCGTGGTTTCGGAGGCCGTGGTCCGTTGCTCCACCTCCACAATGCGCTGCCCAAGATACTGGATCTCCAAGTCATGTTTCTGCAGCATGACCGAGATCAGTTCCAGCCTGGTACGGGTCTCCTCCGCCTCTGAACCGATCTTCGCTCGGAGTTTCATAAACTCCGAGACGAGGCTCTGCTCCACAGGTAAATCCCTGGGACTGCTCATGGAGGCTGACGCCGCGGACTTGTCCATTGCTGAAGGAGGGTGCCCTGCTTGTTGTGATCCTCGCTGTCCCTTCCGTTTAGTCATTTTTTTTCTAACTATTTTAAACTAACACACAGCAACTCTGGGGGTCAAAAACTAACAATTTCTACCGCAATGCATAATAAAGGGAGAGTGAGTGCACCACTTTGTCTGGGTTCTGGTGCAGAGCTCAGCAGAGCAGACCTACTGGATCGCCACCATCTTGAAACTGCCCGGCTGCGTTGTTAACTGCATTCAAGGTCAAGGTAGACTGATTGATTTTATTTTAATCGGTAAGGGAATCCAGGGTTTAAGGATAGCACAGCAAAGCGGTGTTAAGAATTATCAGATCAGCCATGAGCTCATTGAATGGTGGATCAGATCTAATGGGCTGAAGGTGTCTCTTTCTGGTTCATTGAATACCTCTGGGGATTTATCTTCAGTGAAAAGCCTTTTTGTCTCAATGTTAAGGCACTGAGGCATTAAATCTTCTCAATTGAGTCTTTTATAGTTTACATATTTACTGTTTAGATTACCATCAAAATGTCAGTGTGAAATTTGGGAAGATAGAATATCAAGTATGATATTTGTATTTTAAAAGAAATATCTTGGCAGTAAATTGGGACATGCGCTGTCGTCAGCATGCACAAACCACGTTGGAGGATCCATTTAATAGAGCATTTAGTCTTTGCGTGGTTCCTGCTCTATTTGATCTTGTGTCCTGAAAAAATCCTTTTCAATTTTAAGACATCTGCTTCAGAAATGCTACTTATTGCATCCATATTTCCACTAATTTTGACTCTGCAGAAAGATTGCCTGTCTTAACACCTACCTTGACCTAACTGATGCTTAAATCTTCTGTAGTTTTATGATCACTTGCATGTTTCTATGAATAGGCAAAATTCCTGTTTTCTTCTGTCCGATTTCTAATCAGCTATGAACTTGTTTGAATTTTCCAATTTGTTCTTTCCTAATTACTTTAATAAAACAGAAAAAAAAATCTGGAGGTATTTAAGGATGACTCCTATTTCCCCCTTCTTTGATTAGAACTTTACCTCAGTCTGTAATTTCCCAAGATTGAAAATTCAGTGGTTGGATTGCAGGGGGAAGCCAAAGTTCATCATTTGTGTGTATTGGTATGCCGTGTGTGATTTGAGGAATTTCTTTAACTGTTGATTTTAACCCATAAGTGTACCCATGAATAATTGAAAATATCAGAAATTTTAAATGCCTTTTGTTGTATGAGGCCCTGGGAATCACACCAGAGTATCTCTAAGTATGTTTTGCCTTTATAGTTCAGTTTGAACTGTATTCTTAATGACAGTGAAGTAATGTGGACTCTGGAGATCTGAAATAGTGCTGGCATAGCCTAAGCAGAACGGGGAATGTCTGTGAAGGAGAGAAAAGTGGTTAATGTTTCAAGTCCAATGTGTCTTCAATGACAAAAGGAATTGAAAAGTCAACTCTGATCTGTCTGCACAAGTGCTGCTGAGTTCCTCTGAACACATGCTGTTTTTATTTCGGCTTTTCTCTTCAAACTTGCCACTACAATCAAAGTCAGATTGCATGGAACCAGTGTCACATCTTGTGACTTTTCCCCATTTTGATGTGGTGTGGAGTTTTACTTTGTAATGAGGCTACTAGGAAATTGATCACTGCTGCCCCTCTGAGTTAAAATCAATTGCGTGGTATTGTTTAGGAAAACAACGTGGATAAAATGTCAGGTGAATCAACTATCTTGAAATTTTGCATGCTCACATTATATTGTTTTGACACATTGGGCCATCCAACACAACCTGTTTATACACTTAGTGTTTGAATAGTTTTCATCCACAGGTGCCCTGGAAGGGTTAAATAGAGGATACAGTTGGCTTAGCATTCCCAGTAAAGTGATAATGGAGTGAATTCTCACTAAAGATGGTACATTTGGCAATCCATCAAACTGATCTTCAAAAATTCGACCTGTTATCAAATCAAATTTCAGAGCCTGAAATAGCCTGAGTAAGACATAGTGGACTTGTTTCCTCAGGTTTGTTACTTACTGTAGAGTTTGCTGACTTATATATTGAAATTCTGTGGAAGAACAGCAGTAACGACTGTGATTTCTATAGTGCCTGAAATGTAATGCATTGTTCAATTGACTTCACAACAACAAAATATAACGCTAAAAGTACAGAATGATTATGGGTTTGATGACCAAGGGATTGATCGAAGGTATATTTTTAAGGCTTGTCTTAAAGGAAAACAAAATGAAGTGGAGTAATCCAAGTACAGCGATTGAATTCCAGAGCTTCAGTTCAATGAAAGTTCAGTTACCATTTAGTTGGGGGACATTGCAATTTAAGCTTATATGTTCAAGAGGCCAGAGTTTAAAAAAAAGTGTGGATATCATGAGAATGTTATGGAGTTGGAGGAAATTGCCCAAATAGGCAGTGATAAGACAGTATGCAAGTCAGATGAGAACAGAAAACTGGATTCTGAAAATTTTGAGTAAAGATAGAAAATACTGGAAATATCTGGATTTGTCCTAATAAAAACATCACCAACCTTAAATCTATTCATCTCGCATTGTGCCTGACCACCCATGTATTTTCAGCTTTTTCTATTATTTATTTGCAGTTGATTTTCTATAGTCTTGTTTCAGTCTACCTTTCAAAATCGTTTTTAAACCCGTGTGCAATCAGTTTTTTTTCAATGGGCATGTTGAATGGGACTTTCGGGCATCCAGTGTAACAGCTGGAAGGGAACATTCCAAAAAATCTGTTCACTGTTGGAGTTGAATAACGAAATGTATAGTCTGCAACTCTTATTTCACCAATGACTTTTCTTTCTTCAGGGCAAACAGGTTTTGTCTAACTTATCCTTACAAGCATAGAAGTTACCCGCCTCTATTGTAGCCAATTCCAAACATTTCTCAACTTCTGTAGGAATTGGCTAGATTCCTTCTATAGAACAGGAGCTGCAAATGGTTGTCCAGAATTTAGATTTATGTTTAATACTATGTTTAAAGGAAATTAACAATTTTCAAATTTTGTTTGGGCCAGGATTTGAACATGCATTTCTCTTATATTGTGGAGCATAAGCACTGACATGAATTTGTTGGGCTGCATGGCCTCTTGTTATGTTATATATCTTGCATAACCTTGTGTAAGTACCTAATAACAGTAAGGAGCAATATTAAAATACCACATACAGTTTTAAGTAGAAGATGGCATAAGTGAAACCATCTAATGTGATGGTGAAATGCAATGTAGCTAATCTTCAATTAATTTTTAAAGCATGATTTTCAGGATGAAAAAGTACAGGGGGAGAATGGGATGAAGCAAAGACAATCATTTTCTTGTATTGATGCACATAACTCAGGGCTGTTTTTCTTTTCCCAAGTGTAGAAACCATTTTTTTAAAGTGCATGAATACATACAATTTCAGTTATGTTATTTCTACTTTTTAATTCTGTTTCTTAGTTCCTGGAACAAAAGGACAGTTTAAAAATGCAGGAGCTAAAACGTTTAACACTGGTATGCATTTTTCTATTCACTATTTCTTAAAATGTGATTAAAATGTTTATTCACTGTTGCACTGTTCTAAGTTCATTGGTTGTAAGGTGGATTTGTATTGATGCTAGTCTTTTTACACTCAACCGTTACTTAGTGACACCCACTTTCGGTGAAAGAATTTTAGAAAAATTGAGTTTCTGGGGCACGTAAGGGAATGTCAAGATTCTTAAGGTAAATTATGCTTCCATGTCCACAAAGCATTTGTGCCTAGTCATTTATAAAATTAATTTATTAATTTTTTCCCCGGTTGAGACTTTTTTTGCTTTTTTATGGTAGGCATTCAATATTCAGCTTTCACCATAACTTGATGTTTTGTTTTGTACTGAAACCTCCAGAAAATGTTGGTACAGCTTTGGACCTGTGTGATACTTCATATCGTGAAGGATTGTTCTGGAACGTAAAATAATACCTTTCAAGATAAATTCAGCTTGAAAGATTGCTATTGCCACAGAATTTGGAGATTGAGAGAGGAATATGTATTTGAGCTTAGAGACCATTTTGTGGATGATACCCCTCAATTATGTAAAACTGTCTGTCGAGGACCTATGTTAACAGCTTATGAACTTGTTTCTTCACTCTTTTACACTAATTGGTATTAAGGCACAGGATTGAAATGTGCAAGTGACGACAGTTTTGCATGAATTTCAATTTTGTTGATACTGACCAATTGGTAGTAGATGGGTTGCAGTTTAATGTCCATTTCCAGCGTTGAATTTTCCATCGCTGATTTCTTGCTCTTGCCCCAAATAAATCAATCAAAACAATTTATATTTTGGTCTTTATTATCCTAATGCTACTTAAAGATGAAATTTAATTGTACTGTTGGGGGTATTCATGTTTTTATTGTATGATAGATAATTTAAGCATTTTTATAAACCAAAAACAACTGGCTGATCCGAAACAAAAACAGAAAATGCTGGAAACATTCATCACGTCACCCATTGGTTCAACAGTTGAAAGATTAACAAACTGTTTAATCAAAGTCTACAGCAGAAGCCACAATTCCTTTGTTCTCTGCACAGGTGCTGCTCAATCTGTTGAATATTGGGCCTGGCATTTATTGTTCTCTATTAAATTTGCTTGTGCATATTTTGCAGGTCTGTCTTGAGCATTTGTTCGTAGCAGTCATACTTTTTAGATTATATTCCTCTATCTCCAAACCATCTCCATAATAACTGTCATGCAGCATTACTATTGACTGAGGGATACAGTGCTTTATTCTGTCTGGTAGCTTACTTACATAAAGTGCCTTAGGATAATGTCACAACAGACAGTCAGGAATTAAATAAATGTGAGTAAAGTGGTTTGGAGATCAATCTTTGTGATTGAAACTGTAATTTTAATGTTATGTATTTTCTTATTTCGTGCTTCTGAGACTTTATAAAGCTCTAGTTAGGCCACATTTAGAATACTGTGTCCAATTTTGGGCCCCACACCTCAGGAAAGATATACTGGCACTGGAGCGTGTCCAGCAGAGATTCACACAGATGATCCCTGGAATGGTAGGCCTAACATACGATGAACGGCTGAGGATCCTGGGATTGTATTCATTATTGTTTAGAAGGTTGAGGGGAGACCTCATCGAAAGTTGAAAGATAATGCATGGCTTAGAAAGGGTGGATGCTGGGAAGTTGTTTCTTGCCAATGTCCCATGAAATGGAATCCCTCTTTCCCACACCAATATCTTAGCCATCTGTTTACTTCCCTAATTTTTTTATCACTATGCCAATTAGCACATAGCTCGGGCAGTAATCCACAGATTATGACCCTTGAGAGCCTGTTCTTTAGATTCCTTCCTGGTGCTTGATACTCCCCAAACAGGTCCTCCTTCGTAGCCTTGTCTATGTTGTTTGTGCCAATGTGGACCACAACAACTGGATCCTCTCCCTTCCGCTCCAATATCCTTTCAAGCTGATCGGAGATGTCCTACACACCGGCACCGGGCAGGCAACACACCATGTGGGGCTCCCAATCCGGCTCACAAATGATACTATCTGTCCCCCTAATTATAGAATCCCCTGTAACAACTACTTGTCTTTTTACTCTGTCTTCTTGAATGGCCTTCTGCACCATGGTGCCATGGTCAGCTGGCTCATCCTGTCCACAGCTCTTTTCCTCATCCATACAGGGAGCAAAAATCTCATACCTACTGGAAAGGGCAAGGGCTTAGGCTCCTTCACTCCTGAACTCAGAATCCCTCGACCTGCCTCACTGATGGTCACATCCTGTTTCTCTGATCACTAACTGAATTTGAATTACTTAATCTACCGGGTGTGACTGCCTCCTGAAACAAATTGTCCAATTACCTCTTCCCCCTCCCACAATGTTTGAAGCTCAGATTCCAGATCATCAATTCTGATCCTGAGTTCTTCCAGAAACCAACACTTGCTGCAGATGTGGTCACTGCCATTCAATGGGATCAGCCGGCTCACACATCATACAGCTACAGCACATCACCTGTCCAGCCATCTCTACTTATTTAATTTCTACGAATTTGAGTTAAATAATTTCTAGTACCTCTGTCGTCTTATTCAATTAATCAACTAATGGTGAACTTTAAAATACTTTTTAAAATACTTTGATTCCAGATCCACAGCGATGTGGTTGAGTCTTAATGGCTTTCTGAAATGCCTTGGCAATCCACTCCATTCAAGTGCAGTTAGGAATGGATAACAAATGCTTCTCTAGCAGCAATATCCACAGCCCCTGAAAGAACTAAATAAGGGAGTTAATGTTTATACAAGGTTTCAAAATTCCAGAAAAGGCTTGAGGTACCCATTTCATCTGTCAACATGTTAAGTGTATATCAAGTAAAAATGAATTGCAAGTATTTGTTCACATTTGAGAGCAAACTCTGTTTTGAGAAATTGTGAACCTTGATGTGTCTAGCATAGTTGTTAAAAGTAGCACGAGATTGTTAGTCTTTTTTGTATGTAATTGTAATCTGTTTAATTATGGGTTCTTCTGTTGTAGTTAAAAAAAGGGTACCAACAATTGATTCGCCACATGCATATGGGTCATCCCTTTTGGAACAACACATAAGAGATGTTGGCATAAATGATCCTTTGATTGGTATGTTTTTTTCCAATAAGATCATGTTATCCTATAGCATGTATTAATCAGTAAATTAATTTGTCTGCTATAGCATATTTATTGGTTCTTTTCCAGATTTGGATATGATAAGAGGATGTCTTTTCATAATTAATGCAATAACAATTGCGCTTTATAACTGAAATCCTAGGAGTAAACATGTTTGCTTTTGTACAATCTGTTTAATAAAATCAATCCAAACCTTCATTAGCAATTTTAAGTCAGAGGGAGGAAGGGAATGCATATATTTCCATTATGCATTTCAATATAGACTGACACCCATAAGGGTCAGAGTGGTTTCATTGGGGAACCAAGGCAACATGTTTTTTGATTCATGCTTTCTAGAAGCTTGCTGTTCATTTTGTGATCATGTTAGAGGTGTCTTGTGGGAACAGGCTGCCTTTAATTATTACATATGAATGTTATACAATATGGACCGGAAGTGCATAAACCAAGCCTGAAGGCTTAGCCTGAAACTAATGGGCATACAGTGGCTCAGTGGTTAATGCTGCTGCCTCACAGCACCAGGCACCCGGATTCACTTCCAGCCTCTGGCAACTGTCTGGGTGGAGTTTGCACGTTTTTCCCATGTCTGCGTGGGTTTCCTCCAGGTCCTCCTGTTTCCTCCCATGGTCCAAAGATGTGCAGGTTAAGTGAATTGGCTATGCTAAATTGCCCACAGTGTTTAGGATATGTAGGTTAGGTGCATTAGTCAGGGGAAATGTAGAGTAATAGGATGGGGAAATTGGGTCTGGTGGGATGCCCTTTGGAGAGTCAGTGTGGGCTTGTTGGGCCAAATGACCTGTTTCCACACTGTAGGGATTCTATGATTCTGTGATTATCGAAATGAATGGTGGAGTAGGTTGAAGGGTTTATTTGACCAACCTCGGGTTCATGATCTCTTTTTGGATGTACCATTCGTAATAGAAGCATTGACAGCAAGGCATTCCTGAATCGAGAGTCTCTATTTAGTCATATGTTCCTTATTGATATTGGGTATAGATGATTAAAAACAAGTACTGACCATGATGGATTGCTTCAGAGATGCAGTTTAAACAAACCTTTTTTGAAAAGGAATCCAGGTAAGTGAACTGAACAAGGTGAAGTTCATAGAATCCCAATGCCAATCCACCAAATCTGTACATGTTTGGACTGTGCGCGGAAACCAGAGCACCCGGCAGAAATCCACGCAGGCACTAAGAGAATGTGCAAACTCAACACAGACAGTCATCCAAGGTGAAAATCAAACTTGGGTCCCTGATGCTGTGAGACAGCAAACCACTGAGTCACCGTGCTGCCGAGTACACAGCGTTTGTAAATTTGAAGTTTGTCTTGTTATGCACAAAATAATAATTCCATATCAACCAACTCTGGCTCGGAAACCTCTCCTCTTGGTTGTTAATATTTTTTGTTTCTTTAAGAAAACCTTTTTTTCAGCAGTGTACTGGGAGTACCTTAATTGTATGCTATTGGGTATATATAATCTTATCTAATCCTAGACATATTTACTGGACATATTTAGTTCTCATTGTCAAATAAGATTGCCTGTAGTGTTTGAGAGTAACTTGTCATTTTTTTGATGAGATGTCTGATTCCTGGAAGATGCAATTCCACATTGACAATGGAGATTAAGCCCTCCGTATTGGCTGATATCCTCTTAATCCATTGACATTGTCTTGCTTTATATTGTCATATTTCAATATTTAAAAACAAGTAGGATGCCTAACTGTTCAGTTTGTTTAACAAAAGTTAATGGAATGATCATCACTGCATGGTAATTTGGTTTATGTCCAGCTGCTACACTTGCAGTTGAAATGCAAAGGTTTTCTGGCGTGGTTCTGTATTATAAACCTAGAACACGAATTGTTACTTGGAAATGTCTCATTTTATTAAGTCATAATTTCAGTCAAATAAGTAAGCAGTTTTTAATAACTTAAAACTGAAGTCTTAGATATGTTGTGTTTCTACAGGACTGAAATACGTAATTGAATATCAGACTGCACAATCACCAGATCCAACATTCTTCTGTGGACTTTGCAATTGCCGAGGAGGATTTTCCTCATTTATGTCGCATTTACTTGGCTATAAGCATAGGCTGAATTATATGGTAAGCATTTCTTAGATGGCATCAGTGGTTAAGTCTGTATAAAATTTATAATGCCTATTCACCTATGATCTGAAGCTTCCATTTATGTAGGGGATTGTCAGTTGGGCTCACAGTATATGGTGTACCTGCATGTCCTGGAGGCTGTATTTTTAATACACATAGTCATAGAGTCATGGAGATGTACAGCACGGAAACAGACCTTTCGATCTAACTCGTCCATGCCGACCAGATATCCCAACCCAATATAGTCCCTCCTGCCAGCACCCGGCCCATATCCCTCCAAACCCTTTCTATTTAAATACCCATCCAGATGCCTTTTAAATGTTGCAATTGTACTAGCCTCTACCACTTCCTTTAGCAGCTCATTCCATACACATACCACCCTCTGCGTGAAAAAGTTGCCCCTTAGGTACCTTTTATATCTTTCCTCTCTCGCTTAAACTTGTGCCGTCTAGTCTGGACTCCCCCACTCCAGGGAGGAGACTTTTGACTATTTATCCTATCCATGCCCTTCACGATTTTTTAAACCTCTAGAAGTTGCTGATCTTTGAGGGGCCCTATTCTCTCTCTAGTTACTCTTGTCCTAAACATATTTGTAAAAACCCTTTGGATTCTCCTTACTCTATTTGCCATAGCCATCTCAACCTCCATTTTTGCCCTCCTGACTTCCCTCTTAAATGTACTCCTCCTGTCTTTACACTCTTCTAAGGATTCATTCCATCTATCTTGTCTATACCTGACATATGCTTCCTTCTTTTTCTTAACCAAACCCTCAATTTCTTTAGTCATCCTGCATTCCTTACACCTACCAACCTTTCCTATCACCCTAACAGGAATATACTGTCTCTGGATTCTCGTTATCTCATTTCTAAAGGCCTCCCATATTCCAGCCGTCCCTTTACCTGGAAACATTGCCACCAATCAACTTTTGAAAGTTCTTGCCCAATGCCATCAAAATTAGCCTTCCTCCAATTTAGAACTTCATCTTTTGAATCTGGTCTATCCTTTTCCATCGCTATTTTAAAATGAATAGAATTATGATCACTGGCCCCAAACTTCACTCCCACTGACACCTCAGTCACCTGCCCTGCCTTATTTCCGAAGTGTAGGTCGTTTTGCACCTTCTCCAGTAAGTACATCCACATATTGAATCAGAAAATTTTCCTGTATGCTCTTAATAAATTCCACCCTATCTAAATCTTTAACACTGTGGTAGTCCCAGTCAATGTTTGGAAACTTAAAATCCCCTACCATAACCACCCTTTTATCCTTACAGATAACTGACATCTCCTTACAAATTTGCCAAACACTCCCCCTCGTGGCACGCGGGGGTCCATTCCACCGCCCCACCCCAGGGTGCCCATCCATCGCTCCCCAGACCTGAATCTGGGTGCCTGGAGGATCTTCCACCGCCCCCTCAACACTACCCTCAGGGGGCCCTTCCACTGCTCCACAAGACCCCTTCCCTTTCACCAACCCCAACCCTGCCTTGTGCGCCCTTGCACCGGCCCACACCACCTCCACCTCGAGCGCCCTTGCACCGGACCGCACCACCTCCGCCTGGCGGTGCCCTTGCACTGGCCCGCACCACCTTCACCTGGTGCTGCCCTTGCACCGAACCCCTCCCTCTCCCCTCAAAGTGAGGGGCACTGCCCCGCCCCATCGGGTCCATCTCACCCCACACCCACTCACCGTGCATTCCATCTTGATGTGGTATGATTGCACTCAGAGTGTTCTGTTGATGGAATAACATCGACACCCGTTCTCCCCAAACCCACGCGCTACTTTCCTTCTCGGCCCCACATTCCAACCTGGACTTTCGGCCCGACCATCAGATCCTCATCCTCCTTCCCCCTTGCCGTTGTTGTCCTCCCAATGCAGTCTCCATTTCTCCGCGTTCCCAACGTGCTGCTGCTGCCAGGATCACTCCCCGACGAGGGCCCATGATCCTCCTCGGCCGAGTGACTTATCCTTCCTCGGGAGAGCTGGGCAAATCAATCTCTGGCTGGCTGACGGTCTGTCCTGTCCTGGTCAGCCCAGGTCTCCTTCCTGAACTAAATCCTGTTCTTTGCAGACACTTTGCCTAACAAAAAAAACGCTATTCTCTAATTTCATTTGTCATTTATACAAGCCTTGGAGCCTTAACTGGTGCATACTCAATGGTTTCACCTTGACCAATCAGATTGCTCTTGGCAACTATTCAGCATTTTCCTTATTAAGTAAAATGATTTTCCTTTTACATTGATATGTTTTGCACATTGATCTGATGAATATAAAATGAAAAGCTTCAAGAAAATGTCTTTTTTACACCAATGTGAAGGTAGAGATGTGGGCCACGAAGGAGCTGAATTCCAGAGATGAGATGAGGTGAGAGTGAGAGTGAGGTGACATGAAAGCCATATTTGACTGTGTGTAGCTTCAAGGAGCCCTTGGAAAACAGGTGTCAGTGGGATATCTCTCTGCTGGGTGGAGTCAAAACTAGCATAAGGATTTGGAGATGTCGGTGCTGGATTGGGGTGGTGGTGGTTTGCGTGCCTGTGAGAGTGTGTGTGAGCATAAAGGGGTGTAAGTCTGTGAGAGGGTGAGTGTGATAGTGTGTGTATGTATATGTGTGTATAATGGGGTCACCTGTAGTGTGACATGAACCCAAGGTCCTGGTTGAGGCCATCCCTATGGGTACCAAGCTTGGCGATCAGCCTCTGCTCGGACACTTTTTGTTGTTGCCTGTCCCAAAGTACGCCTTGGAGGACAGTCACCCGAAGGTCCAAGGTCGAATGTCCTGGACCGCTGAAGTGCTGTCTGACTGGGAGGGAATTCTCCTGTCTGTTCATTGTTGTCCATAGCTCTGTATCCGTTGCCATAGCTCTGTTTGGTCTCGCCAATGTACCATGCCTTAGTACATTCACATTCTCTCACACACTCACAGATACTCATAACCCCATCCCACCAACACACACCCAATTTTGTGGGGTGAATTTGTACTTGCAGAATTACATTTTACTTTGCTCAAAAACTGCATGAATCCATGTAAGGTTCTGTAAATCCGTTTTTAGATTAGAATCAGTCTGACCATTGTGGCACAGACAGCCTCACACTGGGAAGCTAACACCTTCAATACATTATCTGGGCTGACATGACACCAATTGTTAAAGTTCGCTTGAGAATGTAACTTTTTAAAAAGGTTTTGCGATTTACATATGAAAGAACTGAAACCAACATGATCATTCTAAAAGATGAGAGACTTAATAAACAATCCAGGTCTTTTTCAATATATGATTTCAGTTACATCACACTGTAAATTCTGTGTCTTACATTCTTATTCTCCACAACCACCTGATGAAGGAGCAGTGCTCTGAAAGCTCGTGCTTCCAAATCAACTTGTTGGACTATAACTTGGTGTTTTGTGATTTTTAACCTAGTATAAGGAAATATGTTGTACTGTTGGAAGTCAAGTCATTTCCACTCCAGGACATGTTTGCATGAGTTTCTCAGTGGTGTCATTGGCCCTTCTCCAGTTGCAACATCTGTAATAAGTGCACAATGTTCAACACCATTTGTAACCTCTCAGATACTGAAGCAGTCCATAAAAAATGCAACAAGACCTGAGCACTGTCCAGACTTGGGCTGACAAGTGGCAAGTAACATTCATGCCACGCAAGTGTCGGACAATAACGTATGGAAGGATGGAAGCAACACCACTTGCATATTCCTCTCTAAGCAGCATACTGTCTTGACTTTTTAGCATATCTTAATTTTGTTTCAGTGTCAGTGGATTAAAATCCTGGAACTCCCTCCATAAGTGTTAACACCAAATGGGCTGCAGTGACCGCTACTTTCTCGAACCATTAGAATTGAGAAATAAGTGCTGACCCAGAGACCATGGAATCCTTAGTGTGGAAGCAGGCCATTTGGCCCAGTGAGTCCACACCAACCCTCCAAAGACCATCCCACGCAGAAGCCCCCTGCCCCTGCGCCCCACGCACCCAATCCTTTCCCATGACTCATCCATCCAACCTACTCCTCCCTGGACATATGGGCAATTTAGTATCCACCTAACCTGCACATCTTTGAACAGTGGGAGGAAACCAGAGCACCCAGAGAAAACCCACCCAGACATGAGGAGAATGTGCAAATTCCACATAGACAGATACCCAAGGCTGGAATGAAACCTGGGCTCCTGGTGCTATGAGACAGCAGTACTAACCACTGTGCCATTGTTAATGATCGTTACTGTGACTTGGATAAATGAATACAGTAAAACTGCAAAGGACAGATGCAAAATTTGCAAGCTAGTGATTCCATAGCAAATAATATTTAATTTAAATAATTCCAATTTACGAAGTGAGAAGGAAGCATTTCCAGATAGGCAGTGTCTGCTGACATCAGCACATGCTCTATACACTGCTTAAATTCACGGGTGTGTATTTAAATAAGTTCAGGTTAAAACAGGACATGGGGGTAGAGTGAAGGTGGGTAGCAGGAGCCTCCCAAATTTTCTTTTCGCCACCCCCACACTCATCCTCACTCGCCTCTTCTGAACACCTTTTCAGTATTGCACTCCTGTGCAATGCAGTCCTTGCATATGACAATGTTAGCAATTTTATGTTACGACATAGTACATCTGGAATTTTGCACATGCGTAGTTGTGGATGCCAATAGACACACATATTGATGCAGCTAGGGGAAAGAGGGTGAAATAGATCTGGGAAGGAAGGAGTTAACACTTAACATGGTTTGTCTTCAAGCAAAAATAAAACCAAATACTCCACTGTATAAAGGATCCCCAACTTGTGAACACAATCTCATACAGACATGCAATTTTTAAAATCCTGCCTTATGAACATTTCCTGTGCCTACCAGCAGCTCCTTTTTAAATTGTTTTGTATTGCGCCCTGACTCGAGTACAAATCAACTTGTGAACAGACTCCTGAACTGAACTCATTCAGAACCTACAGACGAGCTATGTTGGCAAATCTAGAGACTAAACATCTGAAGCCTTCATACTAGTCACATGAGAATAAAGGATTTTTGTGTGGTCTAAAAATGATAGACTTTTTCTTGATTATGATGTTGGCATCATTGGTTCGGTTCACTTTAATTGTCCATTCTCAATTATCCTTTAAAAGGTGGTGGTGAGTTGTCTTCTTAAACTGGCTGCTGTCAATATGATGTTCAGGTGTTTGACCCAGAAACAGTGAAGGAGCATGCAGATGTCCCTTTAGTATCAAATGGGGCTGACATATAATGCAAGAAAACGGCCTGTTTTAGGTAGTGTGATGAGACATGGCTAATCAGTAATATTTATCATAAAAGGATCCTCCGATGTTCCTGTGGAAGTGTGATAGCAGTGTAATAGAGTTTCCATAGTTACTTTGACAGTCATGTGGTTAACTCCTGAAAATGAGGCCTTAAATTTATCAAGCCAATGTCGTGGGTATTTGTGGGAGGGGATTTGAAAATCTCCATGATAAAAGTGGGCTACCGATGGCTGATGCAGAAGTTATAAATAGTATTACATGATAAAGAGATTCCCACTGTCATCAAAATACACAGGAAACTTGAGAATCAGGAAAATTTTAAAAATAGCAAAGGCCGACCAAAAAAATTAATAGAGAAAAATAAATTGAATAGAACTAGCAACAAATTGGAAAATAAATTTTATAATTCTCTCTCTTTTTATGTGAAGCGGAAGAGATTAGTGAAAGCGAATATTTGTTGCTTGGAGGCCAAATTCATACATTTTATAATAAGGAAATGGCAGAAACGTTAAAATAAATAGTTTGTATCTGACTTAAGTGGAAGACACAAAACAAAAATCCCTGGAATAGTGGGGAAGCAAACATCTGATGTGTGTATGAAATGTAGCACAAAGGAGAAAAGATTTTAAAAATTAATGGGCCTAAATGTTGATAAATCCAATGATCATCTGAGATGTATAAGATATAGTTCACAGGTTTGCTCTCTTCCAACAAACAAAGACCATTCCAGAAACTAGATAATTCTGGAATGATAAAAAAAAAATGCATTTACTTTTTTCTGCCGGAACACAATTTTAATTTGCCTTTGACACAATGTCATTAAAGATAAATTTCTGGAGTGCTTGGAGAAGATTTCCTTAGGAGCAACTCACTTGAAAGTTTTAAAATTCTGTATCAGAACACAAGATTTGGGGGAAATGGTTCAAACACTGTCTTAGAGTTTATTTCGAACAGAATTATTAAAAGCTACAGCCATTCCATCAATGTAATGCTACTTGATTTTTTTTTCAGGGAAGAGCATATCCAGATGCGTTGCAACTTGACGGAGTAAAACTGAAGCAGTCTGAATTGAATGCACTAGTTAAAGAAAAGGCAGAATTTATTGAGAAAATTGATGGAAGGGGCAGTGTTAAGGTAAATATAATGATTTTCAAGACTTTATTTCAGGATCTTTGTCTTGTTTTGCAAAGAAATTCTATGTCAAGACAAACTGCAGAATCACCATTTGCTCGTGCGTGGGTTAGCGTGCAGAAAAAGCTGGTTAGGGAGTAGTTTAAAGATAGCTCAGTGTTGAACAAGCAATTATTGGCACTTGTAACAAAGGGAGTATAGTAATTGTGGATGATTCCAGATAGCAAACATAACTCTGCTGTAACATAGGGAAAGGGAATAGAAGGGACAAAAGATCAGCTAGCTTGAATCATTCATCAAAAAATGATTGACTTTAGGAGTTGGATTGTCATTAGGACTGGAAATGGCCCATACCTTTGATCATGATAATATGGAACTCTTGACACTGACCACCTCCTGGTCCCCTTTGACTTTAAGACATGGTTGTTTGGTTGAAGAACATTGTATGTTTACTGCATAAGCTGTTGTCAAATGATTTTTGTGCAACCTGGACAGACCACAGTGCAGTAGGGGAGTAGAGAACTGGAGGGCATTGGTTTAAAGTGAGAGGGGAAAGATTTGAAAGGGACCTGAGGGGCAACTTTTCCATGTACAGGTAGACAACCCTTTATCCGAAATCCGAAAAACTCCAAAGTCCAAAGGTTTTTTTTAAAGTTTTTTTTCTCTCATTAACAAGGTTATTTGGCATGCAAACAGTTAACCCAAGTCGACACCCACTCGATGCGTGTTACTCAGATGAGACGTGGGAGGGCATGGCCCAGCACTGACAGGCCTCGATTCTGTTTCAAGGCCCATTTTACTCACAGTGAGTCATCTGTTCGGTCAGAATTTCCAAAATTTCACCATCAAACTGTCACTTATTCTGAAATTCGAAAAATTCTGAATTCCGAAAACCAGCTGGTCCCAAGCATTTCGGATAAAGGATTGTGCATCTATACAGGGGAGTGATTGTATGGAAATAGCTGCCAGAGAAGATGGTGCGAGTGGGTACAATTAGAAATTTAAAAGGCAGCTGGATGGGTATATGAGTAGGAATGGTTTAGAGGAATGTGAGCCAAATGCTGGCAAATGGACTAGATCAGTTTAGGATATCTGGTCAGTGTAGGTGTATTGGACTGAAGGGTCTGTTTCCATGCTGTGTAACTCTGACTCTATGTTGCCCTCTTAACTGACCATTTGTTGCTGGCAAATATAATAAGCTACTTGGCTATATCTGTGTGAAAAGGCAAAGCAACACAGAAATATTGTAATGCTACATGTTTTGAATGAGTCAACAATATATGAAATGGCAAGGAAAGGACTGCAGCGTACAGTGAGCGTCCAAGTAAGTGCAAAATGAGCTAAGTCTTATGTACCTTTTTCAAAAGTACTTATTCATCTTAATCTATAATTGAATCACTGTTTCAGGGAGATTTGAAGCTTGATCAGTGAAATTTAAAGCAAGATAAAGAAATGCATAAAAGCAGTTTAGCAATGGAATTTCCAATCTGAAACCAAACTATAGCCGTGGGTGGGGGTAAAAGGAAAGGAATGCACAAGAAGCCAGATATCATTGGGCAATGGTTCTCGAGTGAGGGGCAACAACTGGTGGGGAAAATATTACAGGTACAAAGTTGTTATAATAATAGGAGGTGCTAATAATGTAGGTATTTAAGCCAAGAGGAATATTTGTGAGAAAGGTTTGAGTACTAGCTTCACGCCAGCTGGTGTGGACTAGGCCGGGTGTTTTGATCAGCTGATGCTTGGAGCTCTCTTTCACAAATATTCATTCTGTGAATTTCAGGTTGTCCTGGATGATACCCCAGTTGAATTTTCTGGAGGAAACTCTGGGAAAAGAGTTCCCGATAACTGTAAGTCTCTTAGACTCAGATTCAGTGTTTGACTAACTGCAAAGATTTCAATTTATCTTTTTATCTTGTCCATTAACAAATATGTATCAGTTTTGCTATTTAAGAAATGTGGTAGCTGTGCTGAGAGTATAGGAGGTGTAAGCTAATGGATGACACCAAAATTGGTAGTATAGTGGCTTGTGAAAAATGTTATCTAAGATTGCAAAGAGATCTTGATCAATTAAGTCAATGGGCTGAGGAGTGGCAGATGGAATTTAATTTGGATAAATGCAAGGTATTGCATTTTGGTAAAACAAGTAAGGGCAAGACTCGTACAGTTAATGGTAGGACCCTGGGTAGTATTGTAGAACAGGGAAACCTCGGGGGTTCAGGTTGAAATTTGCATCACAGGTAGACCTTTGAGAATATGAGTTGAGACATCATGTTAAGGTTGTAAATGATATTGGTGAGGCCTGTTTTGGAGTATTCTGTGTAGTTCTTGTTGTCCTCTTCTAAGAAGGATATTATTAAATTAGAGAGGGTTCAGAAAAGAATTGCCACGATGTTGCTGGGAATGGAGGGTTTGAGTTATAAGGATAGGCTGGGACTTTTTTCCCTGGAGTATAGGAGGTTGAGGATTAACCTTTATAGAGGCTTAAACTCATGAAGAGCATAGATAAGGTAAATAGCAAAGGTCTTTGCCATAGGGTAGGGAGTTCAAAACTAGCGGGCATATTTTTAAGGCGAGAGGAGAAGAATTTACAAAGGACATGAGGGGTAACTTTTTTTAATACTGTGGTTCATGTGTGGAATAAACTGTCAGAGGAAGTGGTGGATGCAGATACAGTTATAACATTTAAAGGACATCTGGATAAGTCCATGAATAGGAAAAATTTGGAGGGATGTGGGCCAAACGCAGGCAAATGTTCAGTTTGGGAACATGGTTGGCATAGACGTTTTGAACTGAAGGGTCTGTTTCCAGTGTGTCTCAGAGGAAATGTACTCATTTGATGCCTAGAATGATGGGGTTTTCTTATGAGGAAAGCTTGAATAGACTATGTCTGTTTCCACCGGAACTTTGAGTGAGCGGCAATTTGATCCTGAACAGCTTTGACAAGGCGAACATGGAAAAAATGTTCTAGGTATTTCCAGAGATAAATAGGACTGTTTTAAAATTACTTAACATCCTTTTTAATGACTAATAAAGAGAAATAACTTTGGAACTCTGCAACAGAAGTTAGGATATTTATATTTGGAGAATTCAGCATTGATGAATTCCTGCAAAATGATGGGTAGCAGTTAGGCTCTTTCTTGGAGATGGTTATTGCCTGGCTCTTGTGTGGTGCAATTGTTACTTACTACTTATCAGCCCAGGTCTTGCGCTATTTGAATATGTACTGCTTCAGTATTTGATGAATCTCAAATGATTCTCAACATCGTGGAATTGGCAGTAAATGTCTCCATATCCAACCTTGCTATAGAAGGAGGGTCATTGGGAATGGTTTCAGGGATGAGCAACTTCTTTTCACGCACTGAGTGGCTATGGTCTATAGTGGACGCAGATTCAATTGAAGCATTCAAAAAGGGAATTAGACTATTATCCAAAAAGAGAATGTGCAGGGTTGCAGTGAGAAGCTGGAAGAATGGCATTAAGTGAACTGTTTGCTGTGAGTCTGTGCAGATTTCATGTACTGAATGACAATGTCTTGCATGGGAAGAATTCTTAAATTCTGCAGTGGAATTCTCACCTGAAGGTAACTGAATTGGAGGCAGGAAATCAAGCTCCATATAACGATCAAATAGCATAAAAACCCAACAGGTCCTGTTATACCTTTCAGGAAGGAAATCTGCCGTTCTTGCTCAATCTGACCCACCTATGACTCCAAACCCATAACAATATGGTTAACTCTTAGCTGCCCTCTGAAGTACTTTCAAAAGCCTCTCAGTTGGAGGATGGACAACAAGTGCCAATGATATCCTGAATTAAGTTTTAAACATGAGCTGAAAGGGAAAACCTACCATATTTTGGTGGCATTCCATATTTGTTACAGTAGATCCTTGATATTCACTAGTTTACATCATTAGAGTATGTGGAAATTAGATATAATTCATATTTGCCATGAATTTGCACATTCAAAACCATTTTACTTTTAGTATTTAGAATGGTCAAAGCTTTGTGTTATGAAAACTTCAGGAGTAGCTTTCGTTAGAGTATGAGTGCTGCAAATTTTATTTTCTACAAATCAAGAATAGCATGATTACAGTGTAGGGTGGGTGATTATTTTCAAAGCATGCAGGAAGGTTTCCACTCAGCAGCACCTAATTAATGTGGCTTGGTAGACTGCTTTATACTTTCAAAGTTCTGTTTTTGCTGATTCAGATGGCCAGTCACAACATGACAACTTTGGAAGTAGTTTTAATCATTTTAATTTGGAAAGTCCCAGCGTCTATGACCCAAGATGGATACGATCGCAAGGTAAGGGAGCTAACTTGGTTTACGTGCACAAACTTGGTAAAGAAACCCCTGATGACTTATTTTTAAGTAACTGAATAAATAACTTATTTGAAATTTTATTTGACATAATTTATATTCTTTTGGTTTTTCAGATGGACAGTCAGATAAATATTCAAGACACGAGAATTTTAGAAGTAGTTTTGGTCAGCCTGATAACATGGGAAATTCTAGTTCTTATGAATCAAGAATGCCTCCTTGTCACGGTAGGAATAAGAGATAGATGGTGACGTGGTGATGTTGTTACTGTGCTCTAATCCAAAAACCAAGGCTAGTGCTTTCGGAATATGGGTTCAAACCCCACCGTGGCAAATGCTGAAATTCGAAGGCCGTAAAAATCTGGAATTTAAAGCTAGCCTAATGCTGACCAGGTAACCATTGTTGAATATTGTAAAACCCGCTTAGCTCATTAATGCCCTGAGGGAAGGGAATCTACCACCCTCACCTGGCCTGGTCTACATGTAACTCCAGACCCAGTTGATTATCAATTGCCCTCTGAAATGGCCCTTCCAAATAATTCAGATTAAGGAGTAATTCGGGGTGCACAACAAATGCTGCTCTAGCCAATGACATCCATTTGCCATGAACACATTTTTTTAAACAGGTCCTTGTTTATCACTGGCTAAATGTAAAAGATCAAAACTCTGTCATACTGGCTTAAAGTGGTAGTAGAATGCACTGCTGTCTCCAGACTAGGAAAGGGAAACACAGTATGTTCAAGTACTCTTCATTTTCTTTTGTCAACCTTACTGGAACACGTATGCTTTTGGTATGTGAATGAAAATTATTTTTTTTCCCTTTAAACTCTCAGACTTTGCAGGCCAATGTTAGAAATTTTCAAACATCTGTTTGAATGGCCCCTGGTATGTTTTTAACCTCCAAATGAATGGGAAAAATAGACGGCAAATATCTTGTAACCAATTCTTTCAAAGTAGCAATGAAGGTGTGCCATCTGGTTTTATTATTCTGTTTTGAATCATAATCTTGGTTGTTCCAGAATCCACACAAGTCTGGCTATATCTGATACGTAAAACACTGTACTCCTGCAATCTTTTTCATTGGTTCTTGAAAGGGTTGCTTTTTGCACTGGCAAGATTTTATTTAACTTGCCTTGGCTCCTCTTAGATAGTAAGATGATCTGTTGGGTAGGGAATACAGAAATGTAATTCAGATATGAAGTAGTTTGGTAACTTGAGTAAATGCTTCCATGATAATGTAACTCTTGTTCTGCTCAACAGAGAAAGTGCTAGCGAAGTAAACATAGTGAGTTATTAAAGCCACAGTGCACAAGTGGAGAAGTAATCTAATCTTTTTTTTAAATCTTAAAAAAAAGTTCCATTGAGTAGAATGTCAATGAAGATGCAACAATCTACAGCCAAGAGATTTGGGAACAGTAACAGTTTATCTGTGTAATCACTTATGTGGAGAATCAGATGCAATAGATAAACAAGTGCATTGAGCATGAGTAGTCTGCATTCGTGTCTTTTATTTGAAGTCAGATGGAAGGAAGCCTTAGAATGCTTGTTCAGACCTTGTTGAAGCACAGTAATGTTTTCCAGTTCATGGTTATCAGTCAAGTGTGAGTGGGCCATAAGAAGGATGATGGAGTCATCATCTATAGTACATGGGCCTGGCGACTGATCAAGGCCTACCCCAATCCTTTCTTTTTTCCCCCAGACCTTTTCACCCACTTGCCAGAGTCTTCTGTCCTAACTGGCATGCAATAATTTTTGTCTCCGATCTAATGGTTCCCAAAGCCTACATTTCAGTGAGAAGCACCTAAGCATGAGCTGAGCGGAGTAAATAGTCTGCTGTAATAACTCTAAGAAAACCAGCTTATCTTTCCTTGAGTCAGATACATTAGGAACAATTAAGCGGCTATTGGATAGATACATGGATGATAGTAAAATGAAGGTATGGAGGTTAGTCTGATCTTAGAGTAGGATAAAAGGTCAGCACAACATCGAGGGCCAAAAGGCTTGTACTGTGCTGTACTGCTCTATGTTCTAAAATGCTGACAGTGGAGCAGAGAAGCATATGTGTGTAGTGGTGGCAGAAACAGCAGAGGGATCCTAGGAGGGTGGAGATAAGTGGGATGGAAAGTAAGGACAAGGGGAATCTTATTCATTGTCTGGGAAAGGGGGAAAGCATGAACACAGAAAATAGATGCTGGAGTTAGCCATTTTGAGGAGGTTGAGGTTTTGTAGAGATTTATAAAATCATGAGGGATGCAGATCAGATGAATAGCAAGGGTCACCATTCACTGGGTGAAGACATTTCTCCCCCTTTTAGTCCTAAATGGCCTCCCCTCTCCTTAGACAGTAACTCCAGGCTCTAGACTCTCTGACCATCAGGAATATCCTTCATATATTTGCCCTGTCTAGTCCTGTTAGAATTTAATGCTTCCATGAGACCTCTCTGATGGGTTGAACATGGCTGCGGGCCATCTCAAATAAGTGGAGGGGGATCCTTGGTTGAGGAAAAGCAGCCCAAAGTGGCATCATCGGAACACATGTAACAAAGCTGGAGAAACTGGGAGAATAAGATTGAATGGAACACTTGCAGGCAACAGAGTGTGTGGAGACATAGTCGAGGTCACTGTGAATTTATAATTTATATTGACAGTCTTCAAAAATAATAACCCTGAAGTCAAGGAAGAGAAGGGAAGAGTCCAGTGGACCAAGTGAAAGTGAGAGATGGATGGAAATTGGAAGCAAAACTGACTAATTTTTCAAATTCTTGACAAGAGCAAGAAGCAGCAATGAAGATGTGTATATAGAGAAAGAATTGTGGCTGTGGCCTGAGTAAGACTGGAACAAGGAATGTTCCACATTACCTGCAAATAGACATATGAAGCTGGCCATGCCCATACTTTTGACTTGGAGAAAATTAATTGTGTTAATGGAGAGGTTGTTCAAAGTGTAAACAAACACGGCCATGTGAAGGAATGGGTGGAGATTGAAAAGTGGCTTGTACAAGGAAGAAACAGAGGGCCTGCAGACCATCCTAATGTTTAGAGGGATTGTATATCCCGTTAAGAGGAGTTGGCTGGGGCCAGAAAACTGGAAATCATGGAAATGACATGAAGCTTCAAAAGAATCAAGAATGTGAGCTGGAAAGACTGAACAAGGGAGGAGGAAAAAAAAGTCAAGATATGAATAAGTAAGTCTGGTGAAACTAAGTGTCTTAAAAATATAGGTAGATAATAATAAATTGAATAAGGTATTTGGGAGATACGTTTTTTTCATCCAATATGTGACATGAATGTAGTAACCCAAAAGGAGAATTTACAGCAAACACCATTAGAATATATGAACGGATAATGGGATGCGAATTGGGGTTAGTTGAAGGGAGATGTGAGGAGGCCCAGGAGCATGAATGCCATCTCGGACTTGTTGGTCTGAATGGCCTGATTCTGTGTTGTAAACTTGATGTAACTCGAGTGCAAGTAGTAGCCTTGTTTTGATGTTTGGCTCCATTCCTGAAAACATTAGTTTAACTGAAGTACTTCTGTGTGAATCCAGTGTTTGCATTGGAATAGATGTTTAAAGCCAGTGTTGAGTTCCTTCAGACATCATCTTAATATGAAAACCAATATATTAATTTGTCATATGGTGCAACATTATGCAATCCAAGCTGAAATAACTGCAAAAATGCATTAATGAATGTAAACTGAAAACTATAGATTCACATACTTCAATGTCTCTCTTTCTTGTCCTCTCCTAGGCTCCACTAAAATTTTGAAGGCAGGGGACTTTTTTTTAAAACTTCATTGTTTCAGTATAAGTTAATATTCTGGTTTCTTTGACTATTTATGCAGCTTTCTGATTTATCTTGCTGTTTCTTCTGTGGCTTGTGGTACCAAAATTGACAGACTGACAGACCTGGGAAATGTGGCGTAGTTCTTCAGTCTCCATTTGGCCTGTTGACAGAGTTTAGTTTCACCTCATTATCCAAATGCAACTGTATTTGTAGCTGTTTACTTTGTAACATAGATAATTTATGTAATGGCTTTGAACGTGTTAGAACCTTATGGTCATTCACTTTTTAACTGAATGTGAATGTCACTGACAAGAACAAAATTTGTTGCTGACTCTTAATTTGAGTGGAATTTTCAGTAGGCTTTTCAGACTTGACCACACACGCTGTGGGTCTAGAGTTCTACGTAGGCCAAATCAAGTAAGGATGACCAATATCCCTCTCTTAAGGACAGAAATGAACCAAGTTGTTTTCTTTATATAACAACTGTTGGTTGTTTCATGGTTCTCCACTGTGAAAATAGCTTTCAATTCCAGATTCTTTTGTATATGAATTCAAATTCAACTAACTGCCATGGGGGAATTCGAATCCGCATGACCCAGAGCAGTAACCTGGGTCTCTGAATTACTTTTGTAGTGACATTACAACCTTGTCATTGTGCCAAAAATACAGCAATTAAATAGCACTGGAAGTGAGAAACACATACAAAGTTCCCAGGTCACATTACACCAATCAAGTTCCAATGTCAGATCAATCAGATGATTCGACCGTGACATAATAACACACATTGCATGATGAAAAATCAGAAATGCAAATATAACTCAAAGCTCCAATCCCAAAAGAAAGCAAATGAAGCTGTTATTTGGGGCAACATTAAATGAAAACTACCTGACCACATTACATCTTCATTGTTAAGCAATCCTACCTACTTTTTGGCTGGCATTTCTGTTATATACATTTATTTTAAAATCAACTTGTTTCATCCCTTTGTTTAAAAGTAAGGACTTTGCATTTGACTCTCCATTCCTAATAAAGACTTGATGTCTACGCTGCAAAGGGAGAATATGTTTTAATTCAGCCAATATCTAAGTTTTCATCTTAATGTCAAAAGCATCTCAAATGTTTGCATAGAAGCATCTAATTTTAATCTTTTTTAGCTGCCATCTCCCTGCTCCATGTTTGGGAGTCCTTTTATTTACCACACTACCTCTCTGAAGTTAATATGTATTGCTTTCTCAAGATTATAGATCAGCTGGAGAGATGTTGCATGATGACTGGAGAAAACATGTAAAATCTGAAGATGACTTTATGGATTGGAGTGAAGACATGCGAAATTCTGGAGATAATTACAGGAGAGGCGAACCACTGAGGTGATCAAAATGTTGGGATGTATCACTTAATGAAACTTCTAGCATCCCTATTGAGGGAAAATTAAATGCCTCAGCTGTTTGTGTTCTCGATGACAGCATTCAGGGCCCTACCTAAGCCCTTTTATATTCCCAGCCCTTCTCTTTTCATCTTTATAATTTGGATCACCCTCTTAATCTATTAATCCCTGTCTGATCATAAGCATTCTACGCACAAATAAATATGTTTTGAGGTTTGCTTAGCGTTAAAGATATTTAATGAATACAAGTTGGTGTATTGAACAATTTTCCAGCGGCAATTGTGCTGTATACTGAAAAGTTGGTTCAGATTGAAAGCAGAAAGTCTTTTTCATTTTTTAATCAAGTTTTTGTCTTTAACTTCGGGCTGCTAGTTACATTTTTCTTTCTTGCCTAGGAATTATCGTAATGATTACTCCAAAGGATCCGATGTTGATGATCGTTGGATGCAAAGTGACGTAAGTTGCTGAATGGTGTATGTAGTTGCCTGATAGTTTACTTTAGGTGTGGGTTTAAAATAGTTAATTATTTTCAGTCCCAAAATTTGGCCATTGCTAGCTTGGCCAGTGTTTATTGCTGTTGAAAAGGTGGTGAGTTTCCCGCTTAGACCACTCCAAGCCTTGGTGGGCAGGTAAACACTCTACTTAATCAATGCTGACAAGTTAAAACTTTGTGGTTACCAAATGTTTTCCAAATCTTGCCCCTTCAAAATCTTGAAGGCAGTGACTTATGCTGAATCTGATTCTGTAGGTACTGACAATTTGTCAATACTTGAATAAAGTAACCAACCTTTGTGTGTGAATCCAAGCACAGAGTTTTGGTTAGTTGGCTGTAAACCGTCGTTAACATGATTTTCTCGATCTCCATGAAACTTGACATGAGCATTTTTGCACTTTTAGGTGGCATATCCCAGAAAATTATGCACCTTGAGTGGGGTGAAAAACAAAAATAAAGCTTGTAAATAAAAGATTTTAAATGCAGCAACTTCACAATGTTTGAAGAATAATGAAATGGAACCTGTTGACCTTGTTTTTTAAAGACAACACTCAGCCTATACTTGTGCACAAATTTCCTATGTTGTTAAATGGGTCATGATGCACTTAGTAGTTTTTCAAGGAAGAAAAGGAACTGTCCATATGCTCAAAATTTGGCTCCTAAAGAGAGAAACTAATTTTATGTGTCACCTGAAATTGAAAGCATCTCCTAAAGGTATCTGGATAAAGTCTATGGTCAACCCATTGCTAACAACAATGTTTAAAAAAGGACAAAGTTATTCTTATATATGCAGCAAATGAATGAATGGCAGTATTTCTTTTCACGAGCAAACAAAACAACTTTAAAAGTTAAGTAACCACATGCATATATGCCAAAGTCAAGCCTACCTTTTCATAGGCAGTGTAGTGAACTAAAGCAAAAGATTTGCCAACTTCTTAAAGAACATAGAACTTTGGATCAGTACAGGCCTTCAGCCCTCTATGTTGTGTTCACCTTTTATCCTACTTTAAATTCAAACTAACCTATATACCCTATATTTGACTATTGGCCATGTGCCTATTCAAGAGTCGCTTAAATATCCCTAATGTATCTGACTATACTACCATTGCTAGCAGTGCATTCCATACACGCACACCACTCTGTGTAAAGAACCTTCCTCCAATCACCCATAAGTTTTACCCCCTCGTGATACTTTTTCCCATGGCAGAAATGGCTATCTGGCTACCCACTCTAACTATGCCCTTGTATACCTTTACCAAGTTACCACTCATGCTTCTTTGCTCCAGTGAGAATGCAGATTTCTCCAGCTTCCTCATTTCCCCTCCCCCCACCTTATCTCAGTCCCAACCCTCAGACTCAGCACCGCCGCCTTGACCTGCAATCTTCTTCCCGACCTCTCAGTCCCCACCCCCTCTCCAGCCTATTACCCTCACCTTAACCTCCTTCCATCTATCATATTCCCAGCGCCCCTCCCCCAAGTCCCTCCTCCCTACCTTTTATCTTAGCCTGCTTGGCACACCCTCCTCAATCCTGAAGAAGGGCTTATGCCCGAAACGTCGATTCTCCTGTTCCTTTGATGCTGCCTGACCTGCTGCACTTTTCCAGCAACACATTTTTAAGCTCAGATCTCCAGCATCTGCAGTCCTCACTTTCTTCCAGTGAGAAAAGCCCTAGCTTCATAAGACAAGCCCTCCAGTCCAGGCAGCATTCTGGTAAATCTCCTCTGCACCCTCTCTAAAGCTTTCACATCTTTTTTATAAAGAGGCGACCAGAACTGAACACAAGTGTGGTCTAACCAGAGCTCTGTAGAGCATAACCTCGCAGCACTTAAACTCAATCCCCCCCCTCTAATGAAAGCCCTTCTAAACAGCCCTATCAACTTGGGTGGCAACTTTGAGGGATCTATGGACATGGACCCCAAGATCCCTCTGTTCCTCCACACTGATAAGAATCCTGCCTTTTAATCTGCATTCAAATTTGACCTTCCAAAATGAATCACTTCACACTTTTCCAGATTGAACTCCATCTGCCACTTATCAGCCCAGTTCTGCATCCTGTCAATGTCCTGTTGCAACCTACAACAGCCTTCCAAACTATCCACAACTCCACTGACCTTCGTGTCATTGGCAAACTTACTAACCCACCCTGCCACTTGCTCATCTAAGTCATCTATTAAAATCACAAAGAGCAAAGGTCTCAAAACAGATCCCTGCAGAATACCACAGGTCATTGAGCTGTACGCTGATTACCATCCATCCACTACCATTCTGTGTCTTCTACAGGTCAGCCAATTCTGTATCTAGACAGCCGAATTTCCCTGTATCCCATGCTTCTTAATTTTCTGAATGAACCTACCATGGGGAACCTTATCAAACGCCTTGCTAAAATCCGTATATACCACATGCACTGGTCCACCTTCATCAGTGAGTTTTGTCACATCCTCAAAGAATTCAGTAAGGTTTGTGAGGCATGACCTGCTTCTCTCAGTCATGCTGACTATCTCCAATCAAGCTGTGTTTTTTCAAATAATCACATTCTGTTGCTGAGAATCCTCTCCAATAATTTGCCCACCACCGACATAAGAGTTTGACAAATTTGCACTTTTCATCAATTGTAAACTTATTCCAAGACCCATTATCCTGACTATGGTTTTCTAACTACATTAGATGTTTGACATAGGATCAGAAATAAGCCATTCAGCCCATCAACTCTGCTGTACCATTCAACAAGTTCATGATTGTTCCGAAAATCTTCAATTCCACTTTCTTGTCTTTTCCTCCAACCCTTGACAACCTTGACTGTACTTAATGACCCAACTTCCACAGTCTTCTGCAGTAACATATTCCACAGTTTCACAACCCTCAGAAGAGGCTCCTCCTCAGCACTGAATTAACTAGGCCATCTCTTTATGCTCTCTGCTCCTAGACTGTCCCACAGGTCAAAACAGCTCTATATCTACCCTGTCAAGTCCTCCTAAGGATCTTTACATATTGCAATAAAGTCACCTCTCTTTAACTAAACTTAAATGAGAAGAGACCTACATCTCCTCATAAGACAAGTCCTCCATGCCCAGATCAACCAAGAATATCTTCTCTGGACTGTCTCCAAGGCCAGCATATCTTGACCTAGCTCAGGGACTAAACGTCTCCATATTCTAAGTGCGGTCTGACTAGTGCCTTGTGTAGTTTTGGCAAGACTTCCTTGTTTTATACTCCATCTCCTTTGAAACGAAGGCCAATACTCCATTTATTTTCCTAATTACCCACTGAATCTGTTTGTTTGTTTACTTTTTATGATTTATGCGTGAGGAGTCCTAAATCCCACTGTGCTGCTGCTTTCTGCAGACTCTCCATTTAAGTAATATTCAGTATCTCAATTCTTCCCACCAAAGCGTTTCACTTCCCATTTCCACAAATTATATTCTGCTGGCCAAACTTTGTCTGCTCATGTAACTTGTCTATATACCTCTGCAAGCAGTGTCATCCACAAACTTAGCAATAATATTCACTTGAGTAACACAGTTCATGATTATATATTGTAAATAATTGTGCTCCCCTGCATCAATTCTTGTGGCACTCTGCTAGTTACAGGTTGCCATCCTAAAGAAGTCTCAGTATCCCAATCTTTTGCCTTGGTAGCCAATTCTCTATTAATGCGAATGCACTGCTACCAATACCAGTGGCTCTTAAGTAGCCTTGTGTTGTATCTTATCAAATGATTTGTGAAAATCCAAATTTTGACATCTACTGGTTTTCATCTATGTAATTTGCTTGTTGCTGCCTAAAAAAAAATACATTTTCCATACATGATTTCACCATTGTGTAGCCAAGTTGATTCTGTTTGATTATTTCTAAATGTGCTGTTCTTCTGTATTCTTTAAAATAGATTCATTTTCCCAATGACCGATTAATAGATGACAGATCTGCACGATGATTATTCCCATCTTAACCTCTGCACATTGAAGCCAGTTATTATTTTCCCAGACATATTGATCAGGGATCACTTGCAAAAACTTTCTAATCTGTACACCTCAACACCATGACATACAGGGAATGTTACATTCAGAAGACCATTTCGTAATCCTGCTATTAGTTTGAGATACCTTATTGAAGAACAATCATGTTAAAGGTAGTTTAGATATCTTGAGAGCACTGTCTACCTCTAGTTAACTGACCACTTTCGGATATTCTGTCTTTCCTCTGAAAATGTTTACCGTTGCACTTTTGAGGGCCCCAAACAGTCCTACAGGTGAGACCGAGGTTCACCTGCCTCTCCTCCAATCTAGTTTATTGTATCCAGTGCTCCCAATGTGGTCTTCTGTACATCAGTGAGACCAAACATAAACTCAGGATATGTTTCGCCGAGCATCTCAGCCAGGCCCACAGGTGCCAACCTGATCTTCTAGTCACCGCCCATTTTAATTCCTTTTTCCCACTCCTTTTTCTGACATGACCGTACTTGGCCTCCTCTATTGCCACAGCAAATCAGACCACAAATTAGACGAACAACGCTTCATTTTCTGCCTGGGCAGCCTTACAGCCCAGAGAACTCAACACTGAGTTCTCCAATTTCAAATAACATCTCTTCCCATCCTCTGATTCCCTTTCTAGCATCCCCCCCACAACTTCCATTCCTCTGATCGACCCTTTCTGCCACCAACCAGATTCACTCCTCCCATCAACCAACCTGGACTACCCTCTGTGTTCACCTTTCCCTTCCTCGTCACCCCGCTCCTCTCCCCAAAACTCTCTTTCTCCCCCCCACCCTTTATCTGCAGTTCCCCTTACACCTTCCCCCAGTCCTGAAGAAGGGGTACACCCAAAATGTTGACTTCTCTATCTCCTGATGCTGCCTGGTTTGCTGTGTTCTTCCAGCCTCCTGCTTGTCCACCTCAGAAGAGAGTAGAATAGGATAATGAATATAAATCAGGTAATCTATCAGCGCATGCTGGCATTAAACTGGAAGTCTTCTGAGCCTGATAGCAAAAGTAAAATATATAATATTTCCCAGGAACGTAATGTTGTGGCTGCTTTCATCTTCAGCTTGGAGTGGCATTCCTCCAGGATTGTTCTGAAGTTTGCAAGAAATAAGATCTATTTCCAGGATATTTGTGAGGAATCTATAATCAAAATCATGGGAATGTTAGCACTTCCAAGTTTTTATCAATAGAAATATTGGGAATGCTGGCAGAGGCCTACATGACTGTCGTGGGAATCTTGTAATGAAAGGTCCAGGAGTGTATTTAACTAGAATGAACATCCCTATGTCCAGCAATGTATTTTCCCACATGTATTTCCAAAGAAAATTGTTCCACTTCCTTCATCTGTAAATTCTCTAAACCTTCTATCGATTTGTCAACATTGGTTCTCTTGAGGAAGAAAAATCCCAAAATAATTCTGCCATTCATGTGGAACAGCAAGAACACTCACTGTTCAAAATTGTAGGCTCACCACTCGTGGCAGTATTAATGAGTAGACATGTTTATTTCTGATTTATAAGCAAAAATAACATCATTTGTTTTATTAGTCATCTTTACAACTAAAGTTAATTTTAAGTATACATCGTGTATTTGGTGCAGTTAGTTTCTTATATCTGTGTTTTCCCACTTCTGTTGAGTTTTAGTTTGAACCGTACAGATCATCTGATTCCAAACCTGCCTATACAAACGAGGATTTTTTTGAATATTTGGTGAGTCTGAAATTTTTACTGTAGAGAATTTATGGAGAACCCGATAAACACAGCAATCAAAACACCAAATTATATTAATTGGAAAACACTAGTTTTTAAAATTGTTTCTGCCACTAATGTTGCAGAAGATTTTTATACTCATAACAGGTAAACTTTGCATAGAAAACTGTCTGAACCCTTTTAAGTTTTACAATATCCTTCCGATAGGAAGGAGACCAGAATTGCACGCAATGTTCCAACAGTGGCCTAACCAATGTCCTGTACTGCTGCAGCATGACCTCCCAACTCCTGTACTCGGTACTCTGACCAATAAAGGAAAGCATACCAAATGCCTTCTTCACATTCCTATCCACCAGTGACTCCACTTTCAAGGAGCTATGAACTAGGACTCCAAGGTCTATTTGTTCAGCAACACTCCCTAGGACTTTATCATTAAGTGTATAAGTCCTGCTCTGATTTGCTTTCCCAAAATGCAACACCTTGCATTTATTTAAATTAAACTCCATCTGCCACTCCTCAGCCCATTGGCCCATCTGATCAAAATCTCATTGTAATCTGAGGTAACATTCTTCACTGTCCATTACACCTCCAATTTTGGTGTCATCTGCAAACTGACTAATTATACCTCTTATGTTCACATCCAAATCATTTATATAAATGACGAAAAGAATTGGACCAAGCACTGATCCTTGTGGCACTCCTCTGGTCACAGGCCTCCAGTTTGAAAAACAACCCTCCACCAGTACCCTCTGTCTTCTAACTTTGAGCCAGTTCTATATCCAAATGGCTAGTTCTCCCTGTATTCAATGAGATCTAACCTTGCTAACCAGTCTCCCATGATGAACTTTGACAAACGCCTTAATGAAGTCAATATAGATCACATCCACCACTCTACCCTCATCAATCCTCTTTGTTACTTTTCTTGTGTATTGTCTTACAGCAAAATTTTCAAATCACTAGTGATAGTGACGCAAGTTTTGCCTTGAAAGTTACACAGAGTCTCACAGATGGACTAATGGAATATCGCCTCAAGACAATGACTGGACTAGTAAGTATTTGAAATGATTTCAATTGCGCTATTTGTTTCTGTCATTTTGGTCTGAGTTTGAAACACTTTAGCACTAATTCTCCAAATCCAGAAAAAATGACCTAGGTCTGGTCCAGAGCAAGCAGAATTAAATTGAGAGACTGTGAATCTTCCTCTAACTTGAATGACTCTGTTTTTAACTAAGGAAAGATAAATGCAGTGAGGTGACAACACTTAAAGGTGTACAGTTTGCTAATGAAGAGCAGTTGAGATGACAGAAAATTTGACTAATTCTTTCGAATAATAGAGACAGGGTAGCACCACAAACTTTTAGGGATGAAGAAATGAAATTCTGCTACAGGATGGTCCATTATCAAAGCCTGATGGCTACCCGCCAATAAAAGTGCAATTACAGACTGAGGGGCATCAGCAACCTAAGTAATGTGGTCATCAAGGTGTCTCAAACCTAAATCAAGTAATTGCTGGTATTGTGAATAGAATGAATGTAATTATTCAAATCTCTGGTGAGAGTTTATGCTTCACTACTGTGAGGATTAATTGATGGTCATTCATGCCTGCATTCTGTTCACCTTGTGTTAATATATTTAAGTAATAAGAGATGAATGTATTTGTTCATACACAGATAACAACCTGTTTTAATTGCTGTGTATTACATTGTATTAAGTGTTTTGTTGTTAAATGTATTTTTTAAAAAATGAGCCATCCCTTCTACTTGTGGTGAAGTAAGTTTCAAAATGTTGTAAATTTCAGTCTGCCAGAATGCCTCCTGCAAACATGAGGTTTTTTTTTTTGAAAAAATTCAAAATGTTCAATTTTTAGGTTTATGGTCGATATGTGTTAAAGCAATTGGGTGATTTTGTCTGAAGTAGCTAATTTGCTAACTATGCATGTAAAATCCTTTACAATTCCTTTCTTTAATCATTTTTATTGCACCTAGTAGACTTCTCATGCTT
Organism: Chiloscyllium plagiosum; assembly: GCF_037043375.1. Taxonomy (NCBI): domain Eukaryota; kingdom Metazoa; phylum Chordata; class Chondrichthyes; order Orectolobiformes; family Hemiscylliidae; genus Chiloscyllium; species Chiloscyllium plagiosum. The sequence continues at coordinate 52,901,119 of NW_028270143.1, read as the reverse complement.
TTCTTCCATCAGAATCAAGACAAAAGGCCTTTCTTGGATGAGGAATTGAGACACCTTCCCAGTATATCAGATGAACATTCAAGATACGAATCTCCCATGTCACATTCAACTTTGTCACGTCCAGCTTTATCAGATCCAGCACCAGGAAACACTCAGAGATACGCTGGTAGCTCAACTAACTTTAGACCTAAATATAAAGGTAAATTGAGCAAAACATTTGTATCTTCAAAGACTTACAGCAAACCTCATTGCAATATAATGTAGATTGAATTCCTGACTACTTTCTATCAGCAATGTAACTGGAGAAATAAATGAAAAGTAAAATTGACCATTACCAATGTAGCTTGCCTTTTGGCCAAAAATATGAATCAGCTGTGAAACTTAACAGAATAAAGTTAGGCCAAGGCAATAAAGACCATATTGGACATAACCTTTGTGGCAGCACAATAGCGCAGTGGTTAGCACTGCTGCCTCACAGCACCAGGAACCCAGGTTCGAGTCCAGTCTCAGGCGACTGCGTGGAGCCTGCACATTCTCCCCATGTCTGCGTGGGTTTCTTCTGGTTGCTCTGGTTTCCTCTCACAGTCTAAAGATGCGCAGTTTAGGTGAATTGGCCATTCTAAATTGCCTGTAGGTGCATTAGTCAGAGGGAAATGGATTTGGGTGGGTTACTCTTCGGAGGCTCGGTTGGACTTGTTGGGTCAAAGGGCCTTAATCTAGTCTAATTATCAAAATAGCTGGACTTATGCACTCTGAATTACTCTGCTAACTTTAAGCCAGCAGGCAAAAAAACATGATTTGAAAAGGGAACACAGCAGTATTTGAAGAATAATCTCCAGTATAAACTTTGAGTTATGATGAAAAGTTAAGAAAATCTCAAGCTGTACACTCTAAAGAGGATGTTAAGGGACAAAATTACTTAAGTAAAAGTGTTGATTTGCCTTACATATACCTAATGTTGTGTAGACCTGAATGCCAACAGGTTATGTAAATGAAAGTGAAACTTGGTTTGTTGAAGAAGTAATTTTTCTTTAAATTAGCATAACTGTTGGATTTTGTAGATAAGAAGAGCTGCTCTAAAGGAATAAAAACAAAATGCAGTGGGAAAATTTCAGGTTTGTGAGCAGAGAAACAAAGTTAATGTTTTCCATCCAAAATGACTTCCTCTCAACATCTACAAAGTACATTACTATTTTTTTAAACTGCTCGAATACTTTGATTATATATAGTGAATTACTGTAAAATAGGAATAAACTTCATTGACCAAGTTTATTTTTCTTGTCCACGACACTTGTGAATTCTATGCAAAACTATTTGAAACCATAAAACAGTACATGAAAATATTTCTACTTTAGACTTTGAAAATATTAATACTGCTTTGCTGTACAACTTTAAGTGCCTCTTATTGGTTTATTGTATTTTACAGTTGGTGGTGCCTGGAAAAAAGCAGTTGCAATGCAATCTAAAGCAAATTTCAAAAAAACAGGTTTTCAATCAAATCGAAGGCCACTCAAACCATCAACATTTCACACCAGTCTGTCAAAATCAAAACATGGTGGTATTTTGACCCCACACCTGCTTAAGGCGGTCCGTGGAATGGATATTAATAGAGCCACTAAAACCTTGGCTAAACTATCAAAAACTAATCCAGCACTGAAAGGTGAGAATTGCATATCCTCTTAATTTGTCAATTTACATTTGTTTAGTGAAGTTTGATTTTTTGTGCCATTATCCAAGTGTACTAAATTTCATTATGTAGCAAAATTAATTCTTGTAATAATCAAATAATTATCATTGTGTATTTTGATTTTTGTCATGTTATTTGATCATTTAGAACTTGGATTTGTAGAAGTTATCTTATTGGGAGCTTAGCATACTACTGGAGCTGCTTCTGTAACATCAGTGGCAGTACCTGCACTATGTGGTTTCAAAATGGAGTCTCAGCAGCAACTTCACACAGGCAATTAGGAAGAACAATTGATCTTGGCCGGTGACCCAAAATTTTACTTCACTTTCCACAAATGATTGTGAAGAGAGTTAATTAAATGCCATAGGGATTAGTGTCAAAAAGTGTGGTGCTGAGAAAAGCACAGCAGGTTAGGCAGCACCCAAAGAGCAGGAAAGCCATCGTTTTGGCCATAAGCCCTTTATCAGGAATTAGTGATTAGGGATTAGTATTGCAGTCGCAACTATTTACAATTTAATGACATTGTTGAACATTAGTGGGAAATTAAGTTGTGAGCAGGACAAAGTTTGCAAAGGAATATAGCTTAAGTAAGTGGATGAAAAATATGTGGATACAGTGTAATGTACTTTTTTTTAGTAAAAATGGATAGATGTGGGTGCTCTCTTGTGAATCTCAATGTTAGTGTACAGGTACATCATAACTTGCAACAGAGTCTAACATTCACATTACCTTACAAGAATATAAATACAGGGAAGTCTTACTCTGAAGTGTGGGGTGAGAGGAGGGGTGTCTGTAAGGTACCTGCTGAGAGGGTTGCGAGCTGTCTTGAGGTTTCAGCTTTCACTCATTGGAATTCGGAAGAATGAAAAATGAGAAGTGATGTTATTGAGACATTCCAGAGTCTATGGCTGCATCTCACGGCAGAGAATATGTTCTTTCTGTTAATTGCACTGTCCAGCTCTTCCATCATAAACCATTTGGTTATTTATTCACTTTCATATTGAAAGTTCAAATTAAATCATTATGCACTTTCCTTTCAATCAGTGAATTCCATATTATAAAATTGTGATGTTGACTTTGTGTAGCTTTCCTTCAGTTATTTTATGAATAACCCTCAAAATTAAATTCCCCCATAACATTGTGCTCTAAAGAAGGCAACTCAACTTCAGTAACCTCTCCACATAACTGACGTTCATCATCTTTAGTACCGTTGCATCTTCTCTTAAATCTTGTCATCCTTAATTTTTCCTCCATGAACTAGATGTTCTGGTCGATGGAAGTGCTACTGACTGCAAAGAAAATTACTGCCTCACTTTTTTTATGTCCTTGCAGTTAGGTCTTTGACTTTGCTGCACCATCAATTGTTTCATTTAGTTATCCATAGAGAATAATGGAGAGACTTCTTTTTTGACTGTCAAATCAGTTTTGAAGATCGAGGGGAATGATGGTGTGGAATGGGCTTGTTGACCAGTGACCGACATCAAAATTAACAGTGGAGCAATGCTAGAGTATCACTCAAAATGTTTGTATCTCTGAAACTGAAGTTACTATCAACTATAAGAGGCCCACACTGCTCCCGGTGGTTCAAACACCCTGTGCACAACAGCACGGAATGTCTCTGGCATAAGAATATCTAACCTTTTTAAGCAATGATTTCTGTATGAAAAGCCAAAGATCTCTCCTTTCCTTTATTCTATTTAATATTGCTTCTGTTCATATGGTTTCATTTTTTCTTCCAAAGTACATAACTTAATGCAGAGAATTGTGAAGTGTATCTGAACATGTGTGCTCATTTCCTTAGCCTGCCTGTACCCTCCTGAAGTTCTCTTCTCTTTATACTGGTATAGAAGGCAGGTCAAAAAGAGATTCACTTCACTAGGCTGATTCCTGGGATGAAGGTATTATCAAGAACAGCTAAACCGACTTAGTTTATTTCAGTAAGATAACCCCTCATTCTTCTGAGGGGGAATAACAGGGTAAAAGTTGTGAAGATGTTTCCATTAGTGGGAAAACCTCAAACTGGGGATCTGGTAACAGAATAAAAGGACACGCATACTTCTGAAACTGAGGTGCCAAGGAATTTCTTCTACAGAGTAGTGAATATTTGGACTGAAGGTATGTGAAGAGAAAGTAGATAGGGGACTAGAGGACCTGGTGCAAGAGTTGTGGCCTGGGCCAGTTTTGAGCTAAATGGTGATATTCCTGTTCCTACTTATTCTCATGGAATATATTTATGGCTGAGATGGACAAACTGGGGCGTAGGGCTAACCTTGGGCCTTACTATTTGAAATGATAGCAGAACAGGCTTGTCAGCCCATTTGGTCTTCTGTTCTTACATACCTTGGCTATTCCTCTTTTTTTTTTTTACAAAAAGGGTTTAAGGTTTTGTACCATCCAATCCTCTTGGGGCTGACTTTCCTCACACTGACTCAGAATAGAAAAGATTAGTCATACAGCAAGGAAATAGACCCTTCAGATCAACCAGTCCATGGCGAACGTAATCCCAAACTAATTAGTCCCATTTAAATACTCCTAGCCCATATCCCTCCAAACCTTATCCAAATTTTTTTAAACATTATAATTGTACCCGCATCCACCACTTCCTCAGGAAGTTCGTTTCACACACAAAACACCCTGTCAAAAAAAATTGCCTCGTCTTTTTAAAAGTCTTTCTCCTCTCACCTTAAAAATGTGCCTTCTAGTTTTGAAATCCAACATCCTAGGGAAAAGACAACTACCATTATCTATACTCATTATTTTATTAACTTCTATAAGATTGCCTTTAAACCTCCTATGCTCCAGTGAAAAATGTCCCAGCCTATCCAGTCTTTATAACTCAAACCTTCCATACCCTGCAACATCATGGTTTGATCTTTGGTACATATGTTTTAAATTGCTCTGCACTTAGTTTAGAATAATTTGTATTTTTTCACTTCATGGTAATTTTCTTTGTTTCTAGGTGTAAAGGTCTCTGTCTTGGTTAATGTCCTGATAGAGGCTGGTGTGCTGAAGAATATGCAGACTTAAGACCAGCACCACCTGAATAAGTGGAGTTGGTATTTACATGAGAACATCAGGAGGACTGTAATAAAAATTACACTTTTTTGCTTCTTGTGAGACTTTAAGCTTTATTCAGATTATTATCTTAGAAGATGACCACTGGTAAAACTTTGAAATTCTTCATTAAATTCAGTTTTTAAAAAAACTAGACTAGCTTGTATGAAATAAATTTTTCATATCTTTTGGGGGTGGTGAAACATTTTGGGATATCAAATGTTTTGTTGCATTTTTCTTAAGGTTGATGGATGTTTCTCAAGTATTTTTTGTTTAACATATTCTATATATGGTATAGATTGTTCAATGAAACCTTGCAGCTTTGATTCCATTTGTAATAAATACTGTTGTCCATGGTGAAATATAGTGACTTACCTTTTTGCCTGGATTCAGTCACATGTTAAATCTTGGTGTACTCATCATATTGCAGTAACTCATCAAAACTTCAGAGTTGAAAAATATTAACATTATGTTGTGTTCTTGGATTTAATTTATAAATTGAGATCCTGAAAATTACTGAGGAGAAATAATTAGATGTATGTAGGGCTTCCTAATCTTAACTAAAAGATCAAGGCTACAAATTAAGTTCTCATTAATTTTATGGGTTTTTACTATATTCCTTGTAGATGAATTCATGATTTCAAACATCAAATACTGGCATTAAAAAACTTTGTGACTAGTCTTCAGTAAAGTACAATAAAATGTATTTTTTGTTTAGTTTTCTAAACAGGTTTGAGAACTAAATTAAGGTCAGAAATTGTTCTGTAACAACACAAAAACAGTTGCTTTACAGTTGAATTATTTTTTGATCTCCTGCATTGTTTAATGTCCTATGTCAAAAATAAAGCATTATACACCTCCTGTATGAATTTGAATTGGTGTTGCCAATTTCAGAACAGGATGGTGAAATGGAAAGAAGGGGATTTCCATAATCCAGCAGGTTAATTGTTAGCAGCTTGTTTATATATAATACTCCTGGGGTTCATTTCAAACTTGGCCTGGCACAGTAATGTACTAATAAGCAGACATCTTGATTTCAATATCTGAATGTGGATCAGTGATTTTTTGAATTAGTTAATGGATGTGACATCATTAGCAAGGTCAACATGTATTGAGAAGTTAGTATTCAGACACCTTCTTGAACCCCAGCAGAGTTTTGACTCAAAGCGAGGCCAATTAAGGCAGTAGTTAAAAGTCACAACAGTTCTTCGAAGATACCTCAAACCTCAGTCACATAAATGCCATCGATTTCCCTCCTGACAGGTTATGTGAAAACCAACTTGGTTTTTATGACAGAAGATTCTGCATCGTCAATTGTAATACAAATTTATTTAAACTTCAATCTTCCAGATTTGAACTCCTCTCCAGATCATCTTTCCAGGTGCTTATCATCAATCGTTACACTACAGTACCAGTCCATAGAGACCTAAATTTAGTGTAAAAGCAAAGTAGTCCAGGTTGTTGGAGAAACTCAAAGTCTAGCTGCATCTTTGAGAAAGAGAGTTAATTTTGAGTCCAATATGACTGAGTTATGGAGTTGCACAGCATGGAAACAGATGCTTCAGTCCAACTCGCCAACAACAACCAGATGTCCTAAATTTATCTAGTCTCATTATGACATTTAGCTTGGCTCTCTCAACTCTTTCTATTACTATACCCATCTACATGCCTTTTAAATGCTATAAATTGTACCAGCCTTTACTACTTCCCGTGATAGCTAATTCCATACACTCACCACCCTCTACGTGAAGAGGTTGAGCCTTAGACTCATTTTATATCTTTCCCTTTCACCGTAAACCTACACCCTCCAGTTTTGGACTCCCCAACCCTGGGGAAAGACAGATCTTGGCTATTCACCCCATGCATGCTGCTGACTTTATAAACCTGAACAAGGTCTCACCTCAGCCTCTGATGCTCCAGGGAAAATAGCCCCAGCCTATTTCAGCCTCTCCCTGTAGTTCAAAACCTCCAACCCTGGCGACATCCTTCCTATAAGAGGGTGCCAGAATTGAATACAATATTCTGGAAGTGGCCAAACCAACATCTTGTACAGCAGCCACATGCCATCCCACTTCCTATACTCCATGCTCTGACCAATAAAGGCAAATGTACCAAACACATTTTCAATATCATGTCTACCTGTGACTCTACCTTCAAGAAGCTGTGAGCCTGCACCCCAAGGTCTCTTTGTTCAGCAACACTCCCCAAGACCCGAACATTAAGTGTACAAGACCCGAACATTAAGTGTACAAGTCCTGTCCTGATTTGTCTTACCAAAATGCAACACCTCCTGTTTATCTGAATTGAACTCAAAGTACCACACCATCTGATCAAGGTCCTGCTATACTCTGAAGTAACCTTGGCTGACAACTCCACCACCATTTTGGAGTCATCTGAAAACTTACTAACCATTTGTGCTGTATCCAAATCATTTATATAAATAGCAAAAAGCAGTTGACCCAGAACCGATCCTTGTGGCACACCACTGGTCACAGGCCTCCAGTCCAAAAAGCAACCGTCCTCCAACCTGTCTCTTGCCTTCATGCCAATCTTGTATCCAAATGGCTAACTCTCCCTGGATTCCAAGTGAGCTAACTATGCTAACCAGTCTACCACCAAAGTGTGGAACAGTACAGCAGATGAGGCAGTATCAGAGTAGCAGGAGAATCTATGTTTCAGGCATAAGCTCACATTGCTGACGAAGAGGTCATTGCCCAAAACATTAATTCTCCTGCTTCTCAGATGCTGCCTGACCTGCTGTGCTTTTCCAGCACCACATTTTTTGACTTTGATCTCCAGCTTCACTTCCATCTAACTAGTCTACTGTACAAAACCTTGTCAAACATCTTGCTGAAGTTCATTTCGACAACATCCACCATTGCCTTAATCTTCTTTATCACTTTTTAAAAAGTTCCTGGCCCTACCTAAAATTTGATCCTGATAATATCTTATTATTCAAAACAAAATCTCAGCATCATGTTATAATTGGTTCTTTGATGTTAGTTAATGTTTACATTGAGTGATGTGAAGTCCAAGAACTAATCAGTGCTGTTCAGCACCACCAAAATAAGGTGTGGTTTGATTTAAATTCATCGTGCTTGGTTTTCTTTCTCCTTCAGTTCAAGAGAAGCAGTACAGTAGTGCCATGCTAATTGCATACAAGAATTCTATGATTGAGCCTGTGGCTGATGTTGCACATACTTTATTCTGCTTTTTTTTTTCATAGGATGTAATCATAGACAGTAAGGCCAGAATTTTTTGCCTAGCGCTAATTCCCCTTGAACTGAGTAACTTGAGACGGCATTTAAGAGTCAACCATACATTGTGGGTCATTTGTCACATGTAGACCATTGTGGTTAAGGATGTTGGATTTCCTCCTCTAATGCAAGAAAACTAAAAGGACACTGGAGGCTCAATGACACAACAGTAAACACGGATGAATATACAGCACACTTACAACTCCATAAAACTCAATTTACTATGTACTTAAACAAATAACACATGTTTTAAACTACTGACATAGCTCAATTACTGTCTTTTATTACTTTTGTTTCTGTAACTAACCCTAATCATTATTACCTAGGAGAGGTGGCAGCTGGCCAGGCTGGAACTCCTCCTGATGTCTTCAACACACCTCCTGATGTACGATACCTCCTGTACTTAATCTTTGAAGTCCTGCTGAAAATCAAGGATTTTCTTTAGACACCAGTCTCTGAGCCAAGAGTATACCTTATTTGGAATTACCCGTGCGTGTGTCCAATCCCAAGTGTTTTGTCCTTATTTAGTAGAGACAGCAGTTCCTGATTTCCTGCAACCTTAGCTCTTGGCAGACTTGAATGACTTAGCATAATTCCACTCACATAAGAGCTCATTGTAAAGCCTCTTATCAGTTCCTGTTGTCTTCAGCCTTATCCAATGCAAGAAGTGAAAGGAGAGCAGAGGCAATGAATGGAAAGTTAACTTTTTTTTAAAAAAACATTCCAAATGGAATTTAAATTCAATGAATAATCAAAGCAGCTGTCATTGGGAGATTTGATGCCACATACTGACAATATTAATCTTGGTCTCTCAATTACTACATTAGCATTATGCTACTATGCGGTCAGGTGGCTGGATAACTGGTTTGCAATGCAGAATAATGCCAGCAGTATGGGTTCAATTCCCACACTGGTGGAGTTACCATGAAAGGTTCCCCATTGCTATCTCTTCCCTTGTCTTATTGGTGGTAACCCTCATTAAACCAGCTCCCTCTACCTTTCTTCATAAGGCATGACCTTCAGTCCAGGCAGCATTCTGGTAAATCTCCTCTGCACCCTCTCTAAAGCTTCCACATCTTGCCTATAAAGTGCAACCAGAACTGAACACAACTGTGGCCACACCAGAGTTCTGTACAGCTGCAACATGACCTCATGGCTCCGAAACTCAATCCCTCTACCCAACAAAAGCTAACACACGGTATACCTTCAACTTGGGTGGCAACTTTAAGGGATCTATGGATATGGATCTCGAAATCCCTGTTACTCCAAACTGTCAAGAATCCTGCCTTTAACTATGTGTTCTGCATTCAAATTTGATCTTCCAAAGTGAATCACTTCACACTTTTCATCGACTACTTATCAGCCCAGTTCTGCATCCTGTCAATGTCCGTTGCAATCTACAACAGCCCTCCACACTATCCACCGACCCTTGTGTCATTGGCAAACTTACTAACCCAGCCTTCCACTTCCTCATTCAAGTCATTTATAAAAATCAAAAAGAGCAGAGGTTCCAGAACAGATTCCGGTGGAACACCACTGGTCACCAAGCTCTAGGTGGAATACTTTCCATCTACTACCACCCTCTTCTGTATCCAGAGAGCCAGATTTCTCTGTATCCCATGCCTCCTTGCTTTCTGAAGAGCCTACCATGGGAAACCTTATAAAATGCCTTGATAATTTACACCACATCCACCTTCAATGTGTTTTGTCACATCCTCAAAGAATTCAATAAGGCTGGTGAGGCATAACCTACCCCTCACAAAGCCATGCTGACTATCTCTCATCAAACTATGGTTTTCCAAGTAACCACAAATCCTGTCTCTCAGAATCCTCGCCAATACTTTGCCACCACAAACGCAAGATTCACTGGTCTGTAATCCCCAGAATTATCCTTTCTTGGACATTATCGTAACATTTGCCAGCCTCCAATCATCTGGCACTAGTCCAGTGCACAGTGAGGATGCAAAGATCATTGCCAAAGGCGCAGCAATCTCTTCCCTTGCTTCCTGTAGTAACCTAGGGTATATCCCATCTGGGCTGAAAATGTGTTGCTGGAAAAGTGCAGCAGGTCAGGCAGCATCCAAGGAGCAGGAGAATCGATGTTTCGGGCACGAGCCCTTCTTCAGGAATGGGGAAAGTGGGGAAAGTATATCCCATCTGGCCCAGGGGATTTATCTATCCTTACGTTTTTCAAAAGTTCAGCACATCCTTCTTCTTAACATCAATCTGTTCGAGCATATCAGTCAGTTTCACACTGTCCTCAGAAACGCCAAGGTCCCTCTCAGTAGTGAAGACTGACGCAAAGTATCCATTAAGGACCTCCCCTACCTCCTCCAATTCGAGTTCCCTCCTGCACCTACTTATTATGTTCTTATAGCAATTAGTGTTTTTTAAACTCCTTATTTACCAATTCTTTTGCTATTTTGCAGAAGTCTCTTATTTAAGAAGTGCAATTACTATACAATTTGAAAGAGTTTTGTTTTAAAAGTCACATATTATTAGTTAATTTACATGACCTGGCATGTAAATGGTAATTTTTTTCTGGAGGACCCTCATCTGCTGCCAATAGGTAACACTTAAAATCCTTTTACTGGGATATTCTGCTCTTCAAATCTACAAGATACTCCAACATCTATCTAATCTAACTTTAATCTGTACAGTAATAGAGATGTACAGCATGGAATCAGACCCTTCAGTCCAACTCATCCATGCCATCCTAAATTCATCTAGTCCCATTTGCCAGCATGTCACCCATATCCCTCTAAATCCCTTCCTATTTGGATGCACATCCAGATGCTTTTTCAATGTCGTAATTGTACCAACCTCCACCATTTCCTCTGGCAGCTCATTCCACTCTCACACCACCCTCCACGTGAAAAGTTGCCCCTTATGGCCTTTTTAACTCTTTCCCCTTTCACCCTAAACCTATGCTGGACTACCCCACCCCTGCCTATTTACCCTAACCAAGCCCCTCATGATTTTATAAATCTCAGCCTCTGACGCACCAGGGAAAACAGCCCCAGCTTACTCAGCCTCTCCCTATAGCTCAAACACTCCAAACCAGGCAACATCTGTGTAAATCTTTTCTGAACCCTTTCAAGTTTCACAACATCCTATAGGAGGGAGACCAGAATTGTACACAGTATTCCAAAAGTAGCTTAAGCAATGCCTTGTACAGCTACTACATGATCTCCCAATTCCTATATTCAATGCTCTGACCAATAAAGGAAAGCACACCAAACACTGCCTTCACTATCCTATCTTCCTACGACTGTACTTTCAAGGAACTATGAACCTGTCTCTTTGTTTAGCAACACTCCCCAGGACTTTACCATTAAGTGTATAAGTCCTGTCCTCATTTGCTTTTGTAAAATGCAGCTCCTCACATCATCTAAAACTCCATCTGCCACTCCTCAGCACATTTACTCATCTAATCTAGATCCCATTATATTGAGGTAACCTTCTTTGATGTCCGCCACACCTCCAATTTTGGTGTTATCGGCAAACTTACTTATGTTCACATCCAAATCATTCATATAAATGAGAAAAAGAAGTGGACCCAGTACCGGCCCTTGTGGCACACCACTGGTCACAGGCTTCCAGTCTGACGAAACCCTCCCCCACCACCACTTGTCTTCTACCTTCAAGCCAGTTATGTATTCAAGTGGCTAGTTCTCCCTGTATTCCATGTGATCTAACCTTGCTAACCAGTCTACTATGAGGTACCTTGTCAAACACTTTACTGAAGTCCGTGTAGATCACACTCTGCCTTCCTCAAACCTCTTCGTTAATTTTCAAAACCCTCAATCATGTTCATGAGACATGATTTCCCATAAAGCCATGTTGACCATCCTCAATCAGTCCTTGCCTTCCCAAAATACATGTAAATCCTATCCCTCAGGATTCCCTTTAACAATTCACCCACCAACGATGTCAGGCTTCCTGGTCTATAGTTCCCTGGCTTGTCCTAACCACCTTTCTTAAATAGTGGCACCATGTTAGCCAACCTCCAGTCTTCTGGCACCTCACCTGTGACTATCGATGATATATCTCAGTAAAGGGTATCTTGCATCAGTTATTTTCAACAACTGGGCAACATAGAAGGACAAGAACTGCTGTCTATTATTTTGTAAAGGAAGATTTAGATTTATAATTTTAATAAGTTTGGCACTCCATAAACAGAGGAATTTCAATGCCAAAGATTACAATGTAACTCCACATCTGGCACTAAATATCAATTATTAAATGGCTGGTAAATTACAGTTACAATAAAATTGTCACTAATGGTGTGGTTAAACCATACCTCCAAAAGAGCACAATCAACATCACCAAAGTGACCATTTGATTTTATATACCAGCAATCACTTCCCTAGCTTCCAACAGATGTAGGGTAAACAGGATCAGATCCTGGGGATTTATCCACCTTTATGCATTTAAGTCATCCAGCACTTCCTACTCTGTAATATGGACATTTTTCAAGCTGTCACCATACATTTCCCTACATTGTTTACTTCCAAGTCCTTCTCCACAGTACACACTGATGCAAGATACTCGTTTAATATCTTCTGCAGTTACACATATAGGGTGCCTTGCTGAAGTTTGAGGCGCCCGATTCTCTCACTCATAACCCTTTTGTCCTTAACAGATTTATAAAATCCCTTTGGATTCTCCATAACCCTATTTACCAAAGCTCTCTCATGATTCCTTTCTTCCCTCCTGATTTTCTTCTTAAATATACTTCTACTGCCTTTAATAGTCTAAGGGTTCACTCAATCTCTGCTGTCGATACCTGACATAGGCTTCTTTCCTTTTCTTGACTAGAACATCGATTTCTCTAGTTATACAACATTCCTTACATCTACCAGCCTTACCTTTTACCCTAACAGGAACAGAACTCTCGTTATCTCATTTTTGAAGGCTTCCCATTTTCCAGCCGTCCCTTTACCTGCAAACATCTGTCCCCAATCAGCTTTTGAAAGTTCTTGCCTAATACTGTCAAAATTGGCCTTCCTCCAATTTAGAACTTATCGCAAAGGCTGCGAAGTGGAACACAAGAAAAAAATATCTGAAGCAACATTGCAGTGAATTGTGTCACAGGAGGAGATTATAAATAATCCCACCATGATAATTTTGAACATACTAATACATTTTATCCTGAACAAAGTTAAGCTGCAGCAAATGGTGATGCAGTATAGACATTATAATATAACTTGTTGGTGATTAAATACTACTGAACTAAGAAATGCATCAAAGATGATACAGTACTAATTATTCAGATGTGCTTTCAGCTTTTCCTGGTCAAACATCATATTTTCCCTGTCCTCAACCTCAAGGATACAGCTTATCTGTAAACAGTTAGGCTAACAGTAAAGTTAGAATTAACCAGGAATCAACCTATTCACCCTGATCCTCAGTATTGTTGCATTATTTTCAACAACTGGGCAACACAGAAGGACTAGAACTGCTGTCTATTATTTTGTAAAGGAAGATTTAGATTTATAATTTTAATAAGTTTGGCACTCCATAAACAGAGGAATTTCAATGCCAAACATTACAATGTAACTCCACATCTGGCACTAAATATCAATAATTAAATGGCTGGTAAATTACAGTTACAATAAAATTGTCACTAATGGTGTGGCTAAACCATACCTCCAAAGGAGTACAACCATCACCAAAGTGATAATTTGATTTTATATACCAGCCATCCTTAATATTCTGCAGAACTTCATCTACTGGAAACGCACTGGCAACCTATTTCGTCTGAACCATCCACGCAACTCCCATGCGAGAGGAGTTAAGTTCACCAACTCACTGACAAAACCAGGTGCAATTGTAATGCAAGCCAATATAGCTATCCTTCATAATAACTTGTAAATACTAACATTAGACTCCAACCTTCAGGTCAGTTAATGTTTTAAACTATATACAGTACATGAATGGAGAAAGGTTTGATATAGTGTCTACCAGGTTAACGGTAATAGTTGGTGCAATGTTAAGACGTGTAATTAGGTCAAATTTAACGTATTTATTTATGCATACGAACAATTCTTAAAACACAAGACTCAGACTAGTCATTTTGTAAATCTAAATAGCAATTTTTCCAAGTGTTTGTTCATATGACATGGCCATTGCTGGCCATCCCAGCATTTATTGTCCATACTTAATCATTCAGATAGAGTTCAGAATCTAATCAATTGCTATGGATCTGGAGTCACATTTGGCCACAACAGATAAGAATGGCATGTTTCTTTCATTTTGAGAACATTAGAGAACAAGCTGGATTTTTATGACCTTTAACACAGTTTGGATGAAAATCTTTAGTCCGAGTCTTCATTCCAGATTTACTTTTATAATAAATTCAAATGTCACTATCTGTCAGGCTGAGATGTGGACCCATGTCGATAGAATGTTACTTGCAGTTTTGAAAGTTACATCATCATTACATGACTGCCTTTCTCCAAAGTGGTAAAAAAAATCAGGAATGGATGAAACAAGTTAAATTCAAATAGGTGCAATTACCAATGACATAAGAATATTGAGGATGCTGTATTTCTCACCAAGGAAATCACAGAAAGCCAACAAAAATTGGTTGGGAACAAATGCCACTTCTGCTGCACAAAATCTTCTTCCACTATCCCCAAGTGTATCACTTTCCCTTTGACTGTAATTCCTGTGTGTGCTGGCATGCAATCACAAAGACACAGCTCGTTTACACTAGCTCCTGTAAATGTAACTTTCACCAGTGAGTACTGAAACTGGATACCCTGACACGTCAAATGCTTCAACAGGAAAGCAGAACTCTCCAGTAACAGGCATACCATATTTATTTTACTTAACCACAGAAGAAAAAGATTACATTTCTCCACATAACAACAAAAATATATCTCTGTAATGGAAGTCTCTGCTGTAATTGTAATTACCAGCTTTGGGCAGAGGGAATTCAAATGAACAAAGAAATTCTTGGTAAATGATGACTGACAAAAGGCATAACACAATTTCTTGAAGCAGATAGTGTTACAAATAAAATTGAATTTTAAAACTTTCAAAATACAAAAATGCAATTTTGATTTTCAATCAGGATGATGGAACTTGCATGAGTGCACTGATCAGTGACTCAGTAAAATGATGGAAATATATGAGCTGACGAATGGGAAATATTTGTATGTACAAATGCTAACCCTTCAACACAAACCACTATGCACCAATGAGCTTCTTGAGTCTTTAAAGTATCAACTCCATGAATTAACACTGGCTACATTGTTTGAAGCCACCTTTTTCAAATATATACATTTTAGGCAATTAATTAACAATTCTTTTCTTATCTATCTTCTCTATTTTTAACTAAAGATCATGACAAATTGATCATGCAGAATTTCTAACACATTTGAGGATACAGGTTAAGTGTATTGCTGTAAATATTTACTTCATAAAATTCATAAGAAATCCTCAAAGTAATAAAATAAAATTTCCTAAAGCAAGGTATCAGTTCACGACTGATGGCTTGCACCTGTGCCAGAGACATTTTGATGCCAATGTAAAGATTATTACAGGTCTGAAGAGAATAAAGAGGTCAGTCTGTATTCAAAACATTTGCTTTTCTTAGCTGAATCTCCAAATCCCTACTACAAATAAAATAGTTTGAGTTTGTTTTAAATAGCTGCTGGGATGGCTCATTAGATTTTAACATTGTTATTGGGACGATTACTTTCAGAACAATGCCAGTACTATTTTAATTATCGAAATGTTCAATCTTTGCAATTCTAACAATTTCAGTAAACAAAATACAGAACATTTCAGTTAACTTTGAAATCTAAAAGGCTGAAACTTTGGTGTAACCAGAATTAAGCAATCTACATTGAAGCTGTAAATCAACAGTACTCACAAAAGTTAATGCTTTTCTGTAGATATACTTAACTAATGTTTTAGCTTATTGGAATGCACAAAACCAGCCTTTTTTTCTAATTCAATCTTATAAAAAAGGTTTAAAAAGGATGTTTTTGTTGATTCATCGCTGTTACCCAAGGTGTCCAAATATTTTCTTTGAGGTGACCAGCTGGATAGGGCATTGAATTGTGGTACATTTTACTTTGGTCTTTTACTAAGCACACCAGCCTCCATCAACACAGTAACCAAGGTTGAAATCCTTATACCTGGAAATAAAGGAGAAGTATTGATTATTACTGAGTATGAGTATGGCTGAAGAAACACATTTTGCCAAAGCTTTTCATTTAGGATTCCCACAATTCCCCAGAATACCTGTTCAGGATAAGACATTTACACTGCATGAGAAAAGAATGTCGATTAGTTCAAAAGTGAACGGAGCTTGGTAGAGGTGTTGCAACAGAGAATAGACCCATTCATTTTGATTGACAGTTAACTGCCAGGATTTGTTTAAATTTTAAATTGGTCATTGCATTGATTGTTGAAAAATGGACCAGCAAATGGCTATTGTGTTGAGTTGAAACGGGAGGACAAGTTCTATTTTCAAAGATTAAAGCCAGAAGATCTGGGCTCAAGTTCCACCTGCCTTGGAAGTGTGTCATAGCACAGAACGTCAAAACAGGTTGATTAAAAGAACTGCAAAAAAAAGGCCCAATGTATTAATAAAACCTGAAAGAACAGAAGTACTGTAGATCAAACAAAAACAGAAATTGCTGGAAAAGCTCCACAGGTCCGATAGCACCTGTGAAGAGAAATCAAAGTTAACTTTTTTTGGTCCATTTCAGAGCAAAGGTCACCAGACCCGAAACATTAACTCCGATTTCTCTTCACGGATGCTGCCAGAACTGCTGAGCTTTTCCAGCAATCTCTCTGTTTTTGTAATTTCTGTATTACTACCAGTATATGCAAACATATCAAAGTGCAAGCTCAACTGGCCATCTTAAATTGATGGGCAGTGTAATTCCTCACATATTTGTTTATTTTTGGGGGGGGTAAGGTTGGGAGCTAATTTAATCCTCAATATTAAGAGCTAAAACCGAATTTTAGTTCTCCAATTTTGCCTAGGTATCTTTTAAACAATCAGAATCATCTGAATTTTCCAGCTTCAACTGAACTTTTTTGGAAGGCTGCAAATGCAGGCAATTTTTAATCAGAAAATTCAATTTCCCAGACAATTCCAACAGAGCTTTCTGCATGGGATTCTACAAGATCCCAATATTTAACTATAGTCTGTGCTGCTCCAACAATCTGACTATAGAGGAACTCGATTATCCGAATTTTGATTATCCAAAGATGATTTCAAGGTCCCGCAAAAACATCACATCAAAGAGGTAAGTGTATTCAATTTACCTGTACTGAAGAACACATGGAAACGCTGGCAAAAACAGACACAAGCAGCTCAAGCATCAGCGACTGGATATTTTTTGGGTAAGGGTTGTTACACAGCCCTTTGCAAAAGTAAGTGTTTTAAAGTACTGTACAGGCATCCCTATCACTTTACCGGGCGGTTCATTAAAAAAAAAGGCCAAGAACATGCACTAGGCAGTGCTTCTGTCTTTCTATCGAGAGACTGAGTTCCAGGAAACTGACAAATGCTGTTGCGATCGCAGAAGATGTTCGGGACCTTGTCTAATGCAGTCTTCACTAATCCTTGCCAAATGCTACATATTGCTGCATTTTTAAAACGTTTTCTTGTGTTATCATTATTTTGTTTATCATATAAAATCTATGTCCACTTGCACTCAGTACATTAAAATTATAGATTTAAACAAATGACTTCCCTTGTTTAAGGGAAAATTGATTATCCGAATAATCAATTATCTGAACAAAATAGTGCACGCCTATCTCATTCAGATAATCGAGGTGCCTCGGTACTGGAATATCTTGGCAGATATAATTCAGAACCAATGCAAGCAGTTATCCTAGAGTACGGACTAATTTTCATCACTCATCTAATTCCATCACACAACAGATTAGCTAGTCTTTTATCTCACTGATGATTAGGAAATATTTATATTATGCTGCATTTTCTACGTTTGAAAAAAAAAGCCACTTAATTTGGCAGCACAAAATAATAATTGATTCTTTTTCAACAGTTAAAAATTTGCTTACCTTCAAATGCAGGATTGTTGGCCGCCAGCCTAGTGAGTGTATTAGTAATTGTACACTCATCCATCCCGCGAATAGAATTTAGCAGTGATGGGCTCAGGAGGTTGTTGTGTATCGATGCATCAGTGTTACGTGCTGCAGAATGGTATGAGGAGCTTCTGGTTAGAGAACCAGATGATGAATATTCAACAGATTCCATCATACTTTTATCCCTGCTAGAATAGCCTACATTGTTTAAAATATACAAAAACATAAAATTAGTTCAATGACGAATCTCTTGGCATTCAAATTATCTGTAGAATGCAAAATATAAAATGTGTTCACTCAAAAGCAATAGAAACAATTTGCAAAAGAATTTACATCTGCATAGATTTTCATGGATAGACATTTATTTGCATTTTATTATATTTGTACAATAACAAAAAGCAAGTGGATTGCAGGGAAGTATAAAACATTTTCTGCCACACTCAGGAGGCAGCAGTTTGCAACAATAAGCAAAATTGGTCCTGAACCTATTTAAAAATGAAAACCTCCACAGTCACTTATTACCAAACAGGGGAGTCCACAATCTGACCAACTGAGCCCCTTCATTGGGATGGCAGTTGGTGGGACCTTTGGCAAGAATGAAATCTGGGATGAAACCTGCTTTTTCCATGTTCTTCAGATGTAGACAGGCTGGTAGTTTATGCCCATTCCTAGTTGCCCTGAGATGGTAATGAGCTCCCAGAACAGCTATGTCCTTATGATAATTATGGTCCTATAATTCTAGAACCTGGAGTGGTTGAAGGTGCTGACCTAGGATCGTCAAAAGAAACAAGTCACTTTTGAAGGGATTTGGAGATGATTATGTTCCCACATTTCTGCTCTGGTTCTTGTATTATATAAAAAAAGGGTAAAGAAGTACTGTTTAGAGTCAATTATTCATTCAATGCATTTTAAAAATCATACCGACTGCCTCCACAGGATGCACACTAATGTTGCAGCTGCTGGAAGCAGGGTGCAGTAGCACAAGTGTCAACTGAGCAAAAATTTGCCTTGGACAGCAACTTTTATCTGGTTGCTCTCATCCAGATAAGTGGTGAGCGACATTCCCTTGAAGTTGTGGAGCCACTGGGAAGAATCAGCATACAAGGCAAGGGTTTCATTTCTGGAAATTGTTGCAGTGCACAGACATCACGGGGCAAGAAAAATTAGGAGGAATATTATGGTGAGAATTCCATCAAATTGATGATGAGAGTCTTGCAGAAGGGGAATTAACTTTAAAGGATCTGGTGAGCTACTCACCAGAGAGACCAACTGATTTGCTAATTTTTCAGGTATGGTAACAAATTAGCTGGTCCAACTGAGCTTCTACTAAGTGATAATCTAAATAATGTTAATGGTTGAGGATTAGTGAAAGTCAAAACCAAATGGTCTAAGTCAGGGAAAGATATTAATTTTCTTGATAAAGATGGTCATTATCTGGAATTAAGACGGTACAATGGTTGCCTCGACATCTGAATAGGCATGGGTATTTTCCATTTCCTCTGTAGGCGGTCATGAACTGTTTCTTTCGGAGGAATTTTGGATGCAGCTGAACACTGCTGAATTATGAACAAAATAATCATAACAGATGATCTTATGATTTAGTCAACGATTATTGACCGAACATCGTTCTACAGCAATAATGGCTGGTATCTAACAACCATGACAATGTTACTTTATGTCAGGTCTGACAAAGAAAAAATTAGTGCTGGAAAAGCACAGCCGGTCACGCAACATCCAAGGAGCAGGAGAGTCAATGTTTCGAGTATAAACTCTTCACCATGAATGAAGGGGTGACTCAAGGGGGCTGAGAGATAAATGGGAGGGGGGATGGGACTGGGAGAAGGTGACTGGGAATGAGATAGGTAGCTTAAAGGTGGGGGGTGATTGTGATGGTCGAAAAGAAGGTGGAGCAGATGGGTGGGAAGGAAGATGCCTTTTAGATAGATGGTGGACAGGCTTTGAAGAGTCATTATGTTACTTGCTGCAGGATTCCTAGCCTGTGACCTGCTTAGGTCTTACATGGAAGTCAAGTTCAGTTTTTGGTCAATGGAAACTCCAGTATGTAGACAGTGGGGGACTAAGTGATGATACTACCATTGAATATCAAGCGGAAATTGTTAGATTCTCTCTTATTGCCTGGTATTTGTGCAGGGATGAAAAATGTGTTGCTAGAAAAGCACAGCAGGTCAGGCAGCATCCAAGGAGCAGGAGAATCGACGTTTCGGGCATAAGCCCTTCTTCAGGAATCAGGCATTGCTTCCCACTTGTCAGGCCAAACTTGAATATTATCCAGGTCTTGCTGCATCAGTATGTGGACAGTTTCAATGTTGGATGAGTTGGAAATAGCACTGAATATCGTACAATCAGTTAAAATTCCCACTTGATCTTATAACGGAGAGAATGTCTTTGATGAAGCAGCAATAGATGATGGGACCTAGGACACTATCCTGAGATAGTCCTGCAGTGATGTCCTGGAGTTGAGGTGACTGACATCCCAAAACATAACCATCTTCCTTTGAGCCAGGTATGATTCATTTTTACTCTGATTCCCATTAACCTTGATTTTGCTAGTAAAGCAGTAAAGAACTGAAAGGACTAAGAAAGAAGATGATCAGAGATCAGAAGTTTTCAGAAGTGAAAGAATACATCCTGTGTACTGGTGTTATCAAACAGTGTTCCCCTAATTTTTTTTTCCTCCACTCAATTCATTATTTTTTCCTGTCTCCAAAGTATAATTAGGGGTTTTAAAGGTTTAGAATTTAAGTTACAGAGTTAAAAGTTGATAATACATACTTTGCTTGCCTGCGGATAGAGCTTATTTATTTAGTAGTTTCTACTAAGTGCAAAAAATCTGGTCAGTGTTTTCTATTAAACGTGAGTTCATCACATAGTGTATTGGAGACTTGAGTAATTTGATTAAATCTTTAACTTTTATGATGACCCTGGAAGTAGTGGGGTTGGAGTAACAGTGCATTTTTCCAGAGTGGGTTGTTATACTGAGCTGGCATTGCTGTTCAGACTATTTTGCCTCCAACTGTTTGGCTTCTGTGATAAAGTATGTCACAAAGTTGGATCCTGGCAATTTCAGCCCAAAGAGAAAATATTTTTATCTGATGATGCTAAACAAATGACAAATGTTTTATGGCAAATACAACAAACTTTTCAAAATTATCTTTGCTCATAGACACCATATTAATTTGAGACGAGAGTGTACAGACTGGAGGAAAGTGAGTCTACAGTGATTTAGGAGAAATGACCATCCCCCCTGGGCTAACTATTCCAGAACATTTGCAAAGCAATATTAAGGAGTCAAGAGTCCTACAGCACGGTGTCAGGCCCTTTGGCCCAAACTGGTCCATCCTGACCAAAAAGGCCCATCCATGCTCACCCATTTCCCTGCACTTGGCCAGCATCCTTCTAAGACCAGAGTGGTGCTGGAAAAGCACAGCAGGTCAGGCAGCATCCAAGCAGGAGGAAAATTGACGTTTCAGCCAAAAGCCCTTCTTTCCTGATGAAGGGCTTTTGGCCAAAACGTCGATTTCCCTGCTCCTCAGATGCTGCCTGACTTGTGCTTTTCCAGCACCATTCTGATCTAAACTCTGGTTTCCAGCATCTGCAGTCCTCACTTTTGCCCTGCATCCTTCTAATCCTTCCGTATCCATATATTTGTCCAAATGCCTTTTAAATATTGTTAATGTACCAACTTCAACCACTTCCACTGACAGCTCATTCCATATGCATACCACCTTCTATGTAAAAACATTGCCCGCGCCCCCCGCCCCCAGTTTCCCTTTTATTCTTTCCCTCTAATCCTTAAACTGATGCCCTCTAGTCTTCAATTCTCTAACCCACTGCATTCACCCTATCCATGCCTCTCGTGATCTTATACACCATCATAGGATTCCCCCTCGGTCTCCTACACTCTAAAGAAAAAAATCCTAATTTGTCCAACCTTTTTCTATAATTCAGACTGCTGAGTCCAGGCAACGTATTTGTAAATTTCTTCTGCCCTCTTTCCAGTTTAATAACATCCTATAGTAAGGCTACCAAAAATGAACACAATAGTCCAAGTGTGGACTCACCAATGTCCTGTAACATAACTTCCCAATTTCTATACTCAATGCCCTGACTGATGAAGGTCAGTGTGCCAAAAGCCTTCTTCACAGCCCTGTCTACCTGTGACTCCACTTTCACAGAACTGTGAATGTGAATTTCAAGATCCCTCTGTTCCACTGTACTTCTTAAGGCCCTACCATTCACCATGAAACTCCTACCTTGATTTGACTTGCCAAACTGTTTAACAAATTTAATTACAGCCTTTTGCACTCAGAGAATCTCACTATCCAACAAATATAAATGGTTACTTATCGCGTTTTCCCAGTTCAAATAACATAATGTAAACAAAGAGATAACTTGAAGAAAAACCAAACCAATAGTGTTTTGAATGCCATGGTCAATCTCTCTAAATAATAAGTACAACTAATCTAGCATACCTTTTCATTTAGTCAACCTTCAATTACATGTGAAAGCAGTACAGAAACTATAAGAAGCCTAAAGATGTTTTATTCAAGCTAGCTTACAGTTTTACGTTCTAAAATATTCGTGAGATCCAGTCAATGAGACTGGAGCTGAAAATGTCCTGAAGAAGGGCTCATGCCCGAAATGACGATTCTCCTGCTCCTTAGATGTTGCCTGACCTGCTGTGCTTTTCCAGCAACACATTTTCAGCTCTGATCCCCAGCATCAGCAGTCCTCACTTTCTCCAATGAGACTTGATAAAAGTACAGTAATTTCAAGGGGGTTCAACTAAAAGACTAGGCTCAGGATGTTCAACATGAAAATAAATATCCATGTCTGTTTAAGCAAAATAAATCATAGAAAAGAGGTTGTGACAAGAGTATTTAAAAAGTGCTTGCATTCCAGCTCCATCTACCATACATTACACATATGACATTGATGTTCTAAGGACCTTAAAGGCAATAATAGGTACTACCAGGATTAAAACACTCTGTAAAATCCATAAATCATTCCATAAACCAACAGGCACCATCAAGACAAAAGAAAGATGACCATCCATTTGAAACCCAATTACCTGAATAACTCCCTAAATTTGTTGTCTTATGAGAGTCACGTCCAAAATTTCCATCTGGTATACAGGATTTTGTTTCTTTGATTAACTTCTCAGCAGAACCCTGAACAAGAAGGAATACTTATTTTAAGATCAAATGTACCATGAACTTGATGCATACCCACCATGTGACATTTGCAGCAGGATGCTGTAAAAATTAATCCAGGGGCCCTTCCAGTTTTTTTTTCCCCACAGTCAGCCTAACAGTAACTCTGTTACATGAATCTGTTTCCTGGCTAATCACAATGGCCTGCAGCAAACATGATTTTTTTTTTAAAACAAAGGTACAAGCTTAATAAACCATGATTTTTTTTAAAAAAGAAAAGGCACATCAAACTAGTTCAGTGCAGCATCTATACTAGAAACTTGCTTAATAGCATGGTTGGGACCCAATTTAAAATTGTGGTTGGATGGGTGAATGTTAAAACAACGAAAATGCTCATTGTATACACACTACAGTATACAGCTTTGTGATGAGTGACAAGGATCAAAACAAATCATGGATTATCTAGGATCAGTGTTAATTTAGCTAATTAAAGTGAATGTGCTGTTTTGGCATTGCATTTTAATTCAGTGTTTCTAATTTCAAAGGGGTGAAACAAAACATTGCTAAAGAGAAGTTAAGGGATAGAGCTGTGGTCCATTTACTTCTGCTCTCTGCTCAGTGACTCCCACTGAACCTGTAAATATTCTATGTAACTAGGCTTTGCTTATGTCAACCAATTAGCTCATCAACATCTATTGGCTAGGGTCAAGCATGAAGAATTGACATTTTACTTGATACTACAGTCTGTGCAACTGAACCTTAGCATAAGTTATTGCCTTTTAGGAAAGGTACACTTATAGTGAGATTGGGAAAGATAAATAATCACATAAAATTACGATTTTTCTCAAAATATTTACCGTGATCTTCATGGCCTTTTGACCAAACTGCAACAATCGATTGCTAAGTTTGTACATTATCTCCTTGACATATCCAGCATCAGTATCACTAATAACTTTAAAACTGGCCTGTAAGAAAATACAGGATAGATTATTTACCAGCCAAGACTATCAATGACCATTTTTATCTAACAGCGTTATTTTTTCCCACCACACACTACAGCAGGTTTCTCAGAAACATCTTCAGTACTTCACTGTCCTTAAGTGTCTACCAAGTAACTGCCCAATCTCATTTTTCTGAAGGGTGTTGAAGAGGGTCACTGGATCCAAAATATTAACCCTCTACAGATGCTGCTGAATATTCCCAGCAACTTTTGTTTTTGTTGATGCTCCCTTCTGAGTTCAGTGCCTTTCTATCCTCTAATCTCGCTCTCTCTCGCTCTCTGAATAACCTTCCCTATCCTTCGGCCTTGCCATCGAACATGGATTGCCTACCTCCACTGTCAATCATGGATATTCACTCCCTTGAAGCACATTCAACCTAGTAGAAAATCCTTCTCCCTCTTACTTGCATGTAAAGACCACGCCCAGCCCTTTCTCACCCCCATTCACAAGACATTTCCAAAGCTACACTATTGATCCATAGCAACCTTCATTCCATGCCCTTGGCCATTAAAACAACTGCACTCGGACTCTGGTTGTTCCCACTGGCATAGCCCTCACCGCTGTTCCCCGAAAACCAACGCATGCAGACTTGGAACTTTTTTGCAAGATGTTACAATTCCATCTGATAGTTAAACTGGACAAGTCAGATTCCATAATGAAACCGGGCTTGACAACTCAGAGTCAACTTACTTTTAAAGTATTGAACGTGCTTGCTAGTCAATAATATATGCACTAAAGGCTGCAAATATTCTTTACCAACAGAACATAAGTTTATTACACAAATGAACATGAAATTTTATTTATATATTTAGCTCATAATGATCTCAACATAAACAGCATCACAAAGTTTCAAACCATTTTGCAATACTATCCTTTAATGGACAAGCACCCAATGCCACCTCACCACTGGTCCTCTCCAGTCATGGCGCTACCTGGAAGCAGGAGGCCATGTTAGCTGATCCTGGAAGACAAGATGGGTGCAGCTGTAGAGGGCAGGTGGCAGTCTTGACTTTTGAAAAGTAAATCTCCAGAACTGAGCACCCCACTCAATTGACAGCCTAGCTTCTCAGGACATGGATCACCTTCCCTCTGGATTTTCTGGCTATGCAATTGTAATTAGAGTCAGAGTTGTACAGCATGGAAACAGATCTTTCAGTCTATGCTGACCAGATATCTAAATTAATCTAGTCCCATTTGCCTGCATTTGGCCCACATCTCTCTAAATCCTTCGTATTCACCCACCCATCCAGATGCAATTTAAATGTTGTAATTGTATCAGCCTCCACCATGTCCTCTGGCAGCTCATTCCATACATGCATCACCCTCTGCATGAAAAAGTTCTCCCTTAGGGGCAAATTCTTAAAAAGTTTTGAGAGAACATGAAAAGAACCATTTTGCACTCACCAAATATGCCAAAATCTCCTTCTTTATGATATCTTGTTTGGACAGTCCATGCTAAAATACAAAAAGAAATATTTTCTCTCAATATTCTTGTAACTGCTAACCATTTCTGAAACAGAACTCTCAGTATCATTAAAGAAACAATGGAACACACTGATGTGTGTTCTTCTGGGAGTGACCTTAAATGAACAGGTTCAATTCATCCATGATATAGTGCTTTTCCCCACTGAGTGAACATATTAATATTTAGAAAACAAAGCTTATCATGGTTTGGTACAGTTTTACCAATTACTCATTTCTCACCATCAAATGAGTTGCTGATCACATACATTCAGGTTCAACTGGATGCGACCATAGCAATTGTACCATATTATACCATTATTTTATACCACAATTATACTTACACATTTGTGATGTGACCAAGTCAATTTCAGATTCTGAATTGTTTACCAAATGACAAACAAATCAAACAACAAACACAAATCAGATAGTTTGAGTCAGAAGAAAGAAAAATGATTATGTTAATTATTACATTAATAAAAGTATTAGGGCAGTTAAATAACAAAACTTAATAATGGGATAGTGAAGTGATAGAAACACAGTACAAACATTTATAAAACAAACATTAGAATTTGCAAGTCAACATCAAATACAATTTTACAGTGAAGAGTTAGATAAAAATGAACCACTGGATTATGGTTCACAGGTGAAGAGGAGGGTGAGTGGAACAGCAAGACAGATGGTGAGATTAGCCCCATTTGGCACTCTTGGCATGAAGGTCATGAGTGAAAGATGGAAAATTTGGAGGGGGGGGGATTATTTCTTGAGGAAAACTGTTCCAGAATTTCAAAAGAAGCAGGAATGACAATTGTGAGCTTGTTCAAGGGGAAACTGAAATTTGGGGTGCTTAGAAGAACCACAGCACCCAGTGGAAACCTATGCAGACACAGAGCAATTGTGCAAACGTCACAGTCTTCCAAAGTTGGAACTGAACCTGGGTCCCTGGCACTGTGAGGCACCAGTGCTAACCACCGTACTGCCCACCTAAAATTGGAAATGGAATACAAGATAGCATGATCAGATTAAGAGGTAAACAAGACACCTACTTGAATATATTTAACATCTCAAACATTTAAGAACAGGTTTTCTGCCTATATGAGTGCAGCTAAACCTCAACAATTTACTGAAAAGCATTTTTCTAACAAAAACATATCACCAAACTACTAGCAGTGTTATAACTTAAAGGTAAATGCAAAGATAAAATTCAGTGTGACTCTAAAAGTGGCCACTAAGGTGAATACAGAATCAGTTCCAGAATATTAAGACATGTATTAAATGCTTCATAAGTGTAATTTTACCTAAGACACAGTAGTTAATTCTGTGGAAACTATTATCAGTCTACTGTTCAAACAATTACAAATTTCTGACATACCTTTTCTGATACCCGTTGGCTGACGCTGGATCCTTTGTGAAGATCATCTTTACTACTCCTACGGAAAATAACAACACTACAATTTTTATGTCTTCAGAATGATACAGGAATGTTAATTTGGTCAGGATATAAAGAACACATGGATATTACTCACAAGCAATCAACAAGATAGCTATTTTCATTAGAATTTTGACTTTTGTTGCAATGGAAAGAGAACAATAAGGCTTGCACCAAGAGAATACAAAGTACTTTGCTGTCTTCTTTACATTTTTGTCACCTATTAAACCAGCAACCATTCAGATTCATGGAAACATCTGCTTGAGGACAGAGGAATAAGAACAGGAACAGACCTACCTGTCTGTATTCCATAAAGCCTCAACTCCCTTGCCTATCAAAATCCTAATTCTGCTTTGAATAAATTCAATGCCTCAGCTTCTGTTTTGAAAATTTCACCTATATCACCCTCAGAAAAGAATAATTCCTCAATTCCATCTTCAAAGGTATAACTCTTATAGTTAAACGACATCCCATAGGTCTAGTCTCCACCACAAGAGGAAAACACCTCCAGGTATCTGTCCTATCAAGTCCAATAACACATAAGCAGAATTAGGCTATTTGGAACATCAAGTCTACTACGCCATTTGATCATAGTTAATAAGTTTCTCAACTCCACTCAGCTGCCTTCTGCTAGTAACTTTTGACCCCCTTCTCAATCAAGAACTCTTTCCTGCTGTCTTAAGTTCACTCAATAACTTGGCCTCCACAGCCTTGTGGCAATGGGTTTCACAGACTAATCACCCTCAGGCTGAAGAAATTCTTCTTCATTTCAGTTATAAAGTCAGAGTCATAGAGCATGGAAACAGACTCTTCAGTTCAACTTGTCCATGCTGAACATGTTCCCTAAACTGAACTAGTCTCATTTGCCTGCATTTGTTCTCATATCCCTTGAAACCTTGCCAGAGATTTTACAAACCTCTGCAAGGTCACACCTCTGCCTCCTACACTCCAGGGAAAAATGTCCTAACTTATCCAACAGTTCCTTGTAACTTGGGAACAAGTTATACTTGTAAATCTTTTTTTTTCATACTTTCCAGTTTAATAAAACTCTTCCTATTGCCGGGCAACCAGAACTGTAAGCACAACTCCAAATGTGGCTTTATCACTATCTTGTACAGCCATAACATGACACCCCAACTCACGTACTCAATGCTCTGACCAAGGCAAGTTGTCAAATGCCTTTTTCACCACCCCTTCTAACTGTGATGCCACTTTCAAGGAACCATGTACCTGCATCCCTAGGTCTCTCAATTCAACAACACTCTCTAGGGTTCTACCATTAACTGTCTAAGTCCTGCCCTGGCTTGTCTTACCAAACTGCAACACCTCGCATTTATCTGCATTAAACTCTACCTGCCATTCCTTAGCCCACTGGCCCAGATAATTTCCTTCAATGTCCACTATACTGGCAATTTTGCTATCATCCATAAACATACTAACCATACCTCCTATATTCTCATCCAAATCATTTCATCCCAAACATATCACAGAATAGCAACTAATTGACTGCTACCAAAATGTTAAACATGTTTATCAGCTGAATACAGCTGGAATTAGTAGGAACACCCAAGAAACAAAACATTCCAGCTCACCGTTAAGGCTTACAAATACAGAATCACAGAATCCCTACAGTGGAACAACAAGTAGACACCAAACCTCCAAAGAGTAACCTACCCAGACTTATTCCCCAACCCTATTATCCTATATTTACGCCTGACCAATGTACCTAATCTACATCTCCCTGAACACTATAGGCAAGTTAACATGGCCCATTCACAAACTGCACATCTTTAGATTGTGGGAGGAAACGGAGCACCGAGGAGATACAGGGAGAATGTGCAAACTTCGCACAGACAGTTGCCCAAGGCTGGAATCGAACCAGAGTCCCTGGCATTGTGAGGTAGCAGTGCTAACCACTGAGCCACCGTAGCCACTGGTAGAGCTAAACGCACAGTTTCTATATCGATGGAATATCTTACAACTCATTTCTAGGTACTACCTGCCAGTGACCATATTTCTTGTCTTAAATATCAAGCCTCACCTGTTGTCAAATAACATCTCTGAACTGAATGATCAGGAAACGTTTAAAGGTTTTCCTATTAGCATGACAGATGTCTATCTGCTTTTTGTGTCAGGAGGTATTTGCTGATCAGTTTTATTCCCTATTAACTTGATGTCCCAAAACGCCCTACTGATCATGTTTCTTATGTCAGAATTAATTTTCCCCAGACTTTTTAATCTAAATTAAAACATTAAGAAATTTGAGGAACTGACCTACTCGTTATGAGTCCAATTATCCCTCCGTCAACTTCAGTCACAATTATGGCACCAAATGTTTCACTTTAGAGAATTAAGGGGATTAAGAATGATCAATCAAAAATGTGGACAAGAACCTACTAACTAACGACTGCCGAGTTCAACTGGAAAAGCAACAGGACAGTAGCAGCTTGCTCCATGAACCTAAGTTCTAAAGGGCAACCCCTCATTCTAAGGCTATGCTCTTGGGTCCCAGCCTATCCTACTGGTGGAAACATCTTATCTACATCCACTAGACCTCTTTATCCCTGCTTTGTCTTCTGACAGTCAGCCAATCTTCTATTCATGCAGTAACTTTCCCCTAACACCATGAGCTTTTATCCTATTTAGTAACTGCTGGTGCAGCAGTTTGTCAAAAGTCTTCTACAAATCCAAATAGATCATGTCTACCGGCCCTCTTTTGTCTAACTTGCTCATTAGCTCATCAACAAATTGTAATGGATTTGACAAACATTACCTTCCTTTGATTATTAAGCCATGCTGACACAAATCTATTTTATCATGCACTTCTAAGTACTCTGCAATCTCATCCTAATGGACTCTAAAATCTTACCAACAACCAAGGTCAGGCTAACCAGCCTACAGTTTCCTGCCTTCTGCCTCCCTCCCTTCTTAAACAAGGGTGTTGTTACATCAGTCATTTTCCAGTCTCTACTCTTACATTTCATTCCAAGTGTCTGGTTTGAGAGGATTCTAATAGGAGACATTGCTCTGCTATATTTCACATTTCAGTGCAGCTTTACAAATTCAGAAGACAATTTTCAAGTCTTCTTAAAACTGGCACAACTGGAAAACTGCAAAATTCTACTTACAGATCATTGGAATATTAGGTACAGCAGTATTTTTAAAAAATATATGTCGCTACAATATTTCAATTAATTCACCAGGTATCATTCTTCTCCTTAGACTCCCTAGTAGGTTCTTCACCTCTTACTGAGATGCACTTCTGATGACCCCAAGAAACCAAATTTCGGACTGTATCAAAAGAATCAGAACTGTAACTAGGATAATTATACAGCACTGATAATTTTGGATCATTGACAAGTTTACTGCCCAAACGTTTACATATGTGGTAAACTTCTTTTTGCCTGAATACAGCCAACACTTAACCTTCCCTCTCAAACTATTAAGACGCTACCATGATATATCAGTGACAGTACTACAGGCAAAGGAAAAATATCTTTCCCATAAAGCATTACCTAGACCTGTCTCCTTTCTTGTAGTCATCTTTAGAATCTGATCTATTTTTCCGTTTCTTGTCTCTGTCAGAATGTATACTTTTTTCTTTTACTCTTTCTTTATCTTGTTTATAATATTTTGTTCGCTTAACCGATCGTTGCCATTCATCTCGCCAGTCTTCGCCAGAATGTTTAGTATCTTAAAAACATTTAAAAAATGAATACAGCCCAATTAATATAAAACAAAGTACATTACTTGACAGAATACTTGAGATATCAATTTTATTGTTAAAAATTATAGCAAGGCCAAAAAAAACTCAAACCACACTTAATTTGTAAAGATTTTGCTATAGTCAAGATGAAAGAGTGTTCCAGACCCACTATGTATCACAACATAAACTGAAAAATATAACACCCAAGTCCCAATATGGCTAATCGTACATTTTCTCTATATTAGGTTTAAAATGAAAAGATCCAACAATCAAATCGCTTCAACAGTCACAGAATTATTTATTATGTAGAATTAATTGACACAATTTGTAAAAATAAAAATATTCACCCAACCCCCAAAGTACCCGAAACACAGATGTGCACACTCGCATACATGTGCATGTAGAGGAGGGGCAGAATCTACCTTTTGGAGAGATTTACTTTAAAAAAAAAAGCACCTTCTGGCCAATGGTGGTTACTCTTGAAGGCAAAATGAATAAAGGATAGAGTGTATTAAAGTTAGTTCATCTGGTGTTTTTGCATGTGTGATCAAGTCAATTTATGAATGGTTGTCTCTGCAGTCTTGGCAGATACAATATTGAGAAGTCTTTTTTCAGTCATTCTTCCAAGAGAACAATCAGGTTTCACCTTGATCTGCCAAGCATTGCAAGATGAGCAAACTGTCCCCATGTGACCACCCAAAAACAAACTTCAATTCTGCAAATACTGTTCAAACAAAACAGCCATTAACCCAGTCGGACTTTTTTCCTGAAATTAGTACAAGTAACTAAGATCTAGAATCTAGAATCTCACGATTTCCGAGAAATAGCTTGTTTTAAAAAACATTCCAATGTGTCTTTTCATTGAGTTTTATAGAAAAATAATACTAGGATTTCCACGATCTTTCAAACTTGAATCTACAAAAACTTTCAATATGCAATGTCTGCATAGTAGTGTCAACTTCAAAAGCAAGGGAGTTCTGGTAACCCTGCATCGAATATTAGTGAGACCACATCAACAATAATGGGTCCAGTTCTGATCCCTATATTACATGAAAAAGAAAACAGTATGGACAGGATATGGATGGCTTCCCTTCTGGTTATCCCTGCATATATAAATCATGGTGAAACAAAGTGCATGCCACTGATGCTAACAAGGAGAAAGTGAGGTCTGCAGATGCTGGAGATCAGAGCTGGAAAAGCGCAGCAGGTCAGGCAGCATCCAGGGAACAGGAGAATCGACGTTTCGGGCATAAGCCCTTCTTCAGGAAGGGCTTCCTGAAGAAGGGCTTATGCCCGAAACGTCGATTCTCCTGTTCCCTGGATGCTGCCTGACCTGCTGCGCTTTTCCAGCAACACATTTCCAGCACTGATGCTAACAAGCCAGTTTTGCTTATTGTTATATTTTGGTTAATCTTCAGAAGCATGCGAATACAGACTTTCAACTACTTGATAATTATAAAACACAAAAAAAAGTTTCACCTTTAGAGCTTTCTCTTTTTCTAGACTGGACGTGTCGACTTGTCGAGGAATCACGTCGGGAATATTTATAATCTGACCGAGAACCAGCTGAAACAGAATTAATTGTTACAAAATATTCTTAATACCTTGAAATAGATTGCTCATGTACTAATAACACAATCTTACATGAGGGATCGATTCCTTGAACTAAAACACTAGAGTCATACAGTCATAGAGATGTACAGCATGGAAACAGACCCTTCGGTCCAACCTGTCCATGCCGACCAGATATCCCAACCCAATCTCGTCCCACCTGCCAGCACCTGGCCCATATCCCTCCAACCCTTCCTATTCATATACCCATCCAAATGCCTCTCAAATGTTGCAATTGCACCAGCCTCCATCACTTCCTTTGGCAGCTCATTCCATACATGTACCACCCTCTGTGGAAAAGGTTGCCCCAAAGGTCTCTTATATCTTTCCCCTCTCACCCTAAATCTATGCCCTCTAGTTCTGGACTCCCCCACCCCAGGGAAAAGACTTTGCCTATTTACCCTATCCATGCCCCTCATAATTTTGTAAACTTCTATAAGGTCACCCCTCAGCCTCCGACACTCCAGGGAAAATAACCCCAACCTGTTCAATCTTTCCCTACAGCTCAAATCCTCCAACCCTGGTAACATCCTTGTAAATCTTTTCTGAACCCTTTCAAGTTTCACAACATCTTTCCGATAGGAAGGAGACCAGAATTGCACGCAATATTCCAACAGTGGCCTAACCAATGTCCTGTACAGCCGCAACATGACCTCCCAACTCCTGTACTCAATACTCTCACCAATAAGGGAAAACATACCAAACACCGCCTTCACTATCCTATCTACCTGCGACTCCACTTTCAAGGAGCTATGAACCTGCACTCCAAGGTCTCTTTGTTCAGCAACACTCCCTAGGGCCTTACCATTAAGTGTATAAGTCCTGCTAAGATTTGCTTTCCCAAAATGCAGCACCTTGCATTTATCTGAATTAAACCCCATCTGCCACTTCTCAGCCCATTGGCCCATCTGGTCCAGATCCTGTTGTAATCTGAGGTGACCCTCTTCCCTGTCCAGTACACGTCCAATTTTGGTGTCATCTGCAAACTTGCTAACTGTACCTCTTATGTTCGCATCCAAATCATTTATGTAAATGACAAAAAGTAAGGACCCAGCACCAATCCTTGTGGCACTCCACTGGGCACAGGCCTCCAGTCTGAAAAACTACCCTCCACCACCACCTTCTGTCTTCTACCTTTTGGAGCCACTTGTGTATCCAAATGGCTAGTTCTCCCTGTATTCTGTGAGCTCTAACCTAGCTAATCAGCCTCCCATGAGGAACCTTGGCGAACACCTTACTGAATGAAGTCCATATAGATCATGTCTACTGCTCTGCCCTCATCAATCCTCTTTGTTACTTCCTCAAAAAACTCAATCAAGTTTGTGAGACATGATTTCCTACACACAAGGCCATGTTGATTATCCCTAACCAGTCCTTGCCTTTCCAAATACATTAGATTAGATTAGATTACATTACAGTGTAGAAACAGGCCCTTCGGCCCAACAAGTCCACACCGACCCGCCGAAGCGAAACCCACCCATACCCCTACATTTACCCCTTACCTAACACTACGGGCAATTTAGCATGGCCAATTCACCTAACCCTGCACATCTTTTGGTGTACATCCTGTCCCTCAGGATTCCCTCCAACAACATGCCCACCACCGACGTCAGGCCCACCGGTCTATAGTTCCCTGCCTTGTCCTTACCATCCTTCTTAAATAGTGGCACCATGTTAGCCAATCTCCAGTCTTCTGGCACCTCACCTGTGACTATCGATGATACAAATATCTCAGCAAGAGGCCCAGCAATCACTTCTCTAGCTTCCCACAGAGTTTTAGGGTACACTTGATGAGGTCCTGGGGATTTATCCACCTTTACTTGTTTCAAGACATTCAGCACTTCCTCCTTTGTAATATGGACATTTTGCAAGATGTCTAGGAACAACAAAGTTACCATCTCTGACCTGCATCAATCATCTGATGTTTCAGTTCATCATAAAGTCTGCTCCTCATATCCCATATCATATCAAATGTTATGCATCCATCATCCATGTCTTAATTGACCTTCTCTGGCTTTAGGTTTTTCCAAGGCCACTGTTCTTAGAAATCCCATCCTTACTTTAAGCTTCACACATTCAAGTCTCTTGCTTTAAACACACCTAAAAACAATGTCTTAACCACACGTTTGGTCAATCCTTTCTTTTGGATTAGTTTTCTCTTTCACTTACATGCCTTAAAGTAGAGTCTATGTTAAAGCCACAATATAAATTCATTTGCTGTTGTAAACATGATGATTATTATCACAACTAAGATATTTAAAATGTGAAAACATTAAGAGGGATATCAGAACCTGCAGCCAGAAGCCATCAGCTGAAATATTTTGGCAATATGCTAAACTTCACAATTCCTGCTTTGCCCTATATGTCCTCAACATCATCCAAGACAAAAATACTTGAGAGAATTCAAGCATGTAGGACATGATGGATGAAGAATCTCTTGCCAATGATGAAGCAGAGGAAACTGGAAAATCAACCATGAGAAGAATTGCACAGAACTAAGTCAGAACATTATGCTATCATGTAGAACTGGAAAAGATGACCAATTTACTTGGAGAGCACAAGAACATACATGATAGTGAACTATTTCAAAATCAAAACACTGATGGATACGTGCATCACTGGTTTCTGAAGAAGAGTACAAATCAAACATCTGACATTCCGAATTCTGTAAGTATATTTATCTGTCAAAAGCCATGGAACCAGCAGGTAAATGGCTTACTACCAATCCTAACAAATGTGACAGCAGACCTACTAGCTGGATCTCTCAGATTACCACTGCAGGGAACTTGCAGCATAACAAGTTTCAAAAATATGTTCTACTTTGTGACACAATAAATTGAATTTCAATTTTGAGACAGGATATTAAAATTTACCTTTTGAACAACTTAGTCTGTTGGATGGTTTTGAGCTTGTAGTAGATCTTTTTGTTCTAGTATCAAGAGAGGTGGTGGTTTCCATGTTGGTGTTCTGGTCTTGCTCAAAACTGTATCCTACGAGTGGTAGCTCACTTTCTACATCTAATGAACACACTTGGTCAATAATCAGAACTTTTAATTCAAGAAAAAGCAAATAAAATTTGACAACCTGAAATTTATCATGCAGTGGATCAAATATAAAGAACAGGTCTGGTGTTCAGGTTACTTTACCAGCAATGTAAAACTCCTTGTTAATAGCTTCACTACACAAACAAAATATTCTCTTGCCTTTTATATGCTACAATGGAGCTAGACAGTAATACAATAATAAAATATTACAGATGCTAGAAATCTGAATCACCAGCATGAAACACTCATTTGTTTTTTGTCTATCCACAGATGCTGCCCAACTTGTTGAATATAATTGTACAAGCCAGCCAGCCATTATATTTTGTTTGTTACTATACTGGTTTTAACCAACTACAGCCATCTCCTATTGATAATCAGCCATTGTACACACAGAAAGTAAAGCATCAATATAATTAGGAAAACCACCACACATAAAGTGACAGAACTTAGAACAGTCCAGCACAGGAACAGATCTTTCGGCCACCATGTTCACGATGCCATTCTAAACTAATTCCACCTGCCTGCATATGGTCCATACTCCTCCGTTCCCAGCCTGTTCATGTGTCTACCTAAATGCCTCTTAAAACTTTGCTTTCATCTCTGCTTCTGCCACCTCCCCTGGCAGCACATTTTAGGCACCTACTATCCGGTGTAAAAAAAAACCTTGTCTTGCACATCTCCTTTAAATTTTCATCTCTCACCTTAAACTAGTGCATCTTAGCATTTGACATCTTTTATATTCGTTCACAGGATGAGGGCATCACTGGTTGAGCTAGCATTTATTGCTCATCCCTCATTGCCCTGAGTCAACCACATTGCTGTGGGTCTGGAGTCACATGTACACCAGATTAGGTAAGGATGGCAGTTTCCTTCCCTAAAAGGTCATTAATGAACCAGATGGGTTTTTCCAACAATTAGCAACGGTTTCATGACATCAATCAAAGCCATATTTTTAATTGGATTAAAAATCTACCATCAGGATTCAAACCCAAATCACAGGAACATTACCTGGATCTCTGGATAACAGTTCAGTTCCCACCCTGGGAAAAAGACTCCAACTTTTTTTTAATTCATATGTGGGGTGTGGACATCGCTGGCTAGCCGGCATATATTGCCCATCCCTAGTTGGCACCGAGAAAGTGGTGGTGAACTGCCTTCTTGAACTGCTGCAATCCAACTGCCGTGGGCTGACCCACAATGCCGTTAGGGAGGGAACTCCAGGAGTTTGACTCAGCAACAGTGAAGGAATGGCAATATATTTCAAAGTCAGGATGGTGAGTGGCTTGGAGGGGAACTTGCAGGTGGTGGTGTCCCTATGTTTCTGCTACCCTAACCCTTCTTGATGAAAGTGGCTTGGAAGGTGCTGTCTGAGGATCTTCAGTGAATTTTTGTAACTCATCTTGCATACAGTACACACTGCTGCTACTGAGCATTGGTGTTGGAGGGAGTCGATGCTTGTGGATGTAATGCTGTTTTGTCCTAGATGGTGTCAAGCTTCTCGAGTATTGTTGGAGCTGCACCCATCCAGACCAGTGGAATAATTCCATCACATTCCTGACTTGTGCCTTTTGAATGATGGACAGGCTTTGGAGAGTTAGGTGGTGAGGTACTCACTGTAGTATCCCTAGCCTCTGGACCGGCTCTCGTAGCCACTATGTTACGTGATGAATCCAGTTGAGTTTCTGGTTAATGGTAACCCCCAGGATGTTGATAGTGGGGGATTCAGTGAACGTAACATTATTGAATGTCATGGAGCTATACTCTTGGTCCTACTTCCTATGTTCTTACATTATGTTCTTATTAGATTTTGGTTAATCATAAAATATTAGGCAAAAGTGGGTGTATAAAGTCACAGATTAGATGCCGATGGAAATCAGGCTCAAAAGGACCATCTGCCTTACTCCTCTTCCTGTACTCATTCAGGAATGGAAATTGCATTAGCTCAATTCATTTAAGCTCATAGTATGCTTTAAGGCAAAATTATTTGATATATGTACAACTAAGATAACTCTTGAAAATTAAAGTCTTTAAAAATGCAACACACACACCCCTTCATATCTTTTACTAAGTCTTCTACATATGATCTAAAAGTAGCAAACATTGGTACTTTACCGTCGTCTTCAAATGACATCGCCCCACCAGCTATCTTCTCACTAAGTGCAGGTCCATTATAATCGCGGATAACCTGAAATTTAAAAATATTCCACTTTGAAGAAAAAAAATTTGTTGGCGAATGTTGTTCTCATAAAACACTAATTTTAGTGCATTTAGAAGACTGAATTTCAAACAGTATTGCCTCTACTTTTCTGTAGTTTTATTATTTTTGTACTGAATTTGATTTTTATCACTCATTTTATCTTCTCAATGATATTCATTATATCTTTTAAGAATTTTAAAGCAACAATCGTTTTGCATCATTCAACATAAGAATTAAGCACTGTGAGATTGTGGAAAAAGTCATTCCAAAGGTAAAGTATCACGACATATTGGACTGAGTGTCCTGTAGGATCTCTCTTCTCATATGCTAGACTGGTATCCAACATCATTTGAAGGATGAATGGAATTCTCTTCTTGAAACAGAAGTATGTCATCTTTCAAATCCTACAGGACTATTTTAAATGTGTTTTTTCCCTTGGAATTTTTGCTGTTTTAAATGGAATTGCAGCAGTTAAATCTAGATTTAGATTATCAGTCGAGTCATATGCCTGATGGCTGCATCTTCCAAAACCAACGGAGTTACGGAATTAAGTTTGGGGATCTGCTTAGAAGTTCAAATTCATTTCTTAACATGTCCCAAGCAATTGTAGGTAATGCTTGCAGATATCTGAAAAATGCCTTTATATAAAAAAAAAATCAATGCTGAAACAGAGCACAGTTTAAATGAAACAACTTGGTTTACCTAGTCAGAATTCCAGAAATTTCACTTTAAAAGGTAGCCTTCTAGTGAAATGGTATATAGGTGGAACACCATACTACACTTAACACTACCAAGAGAAGCAAACATTAGGGATTTACATTTACATGTTTACTCATTTGAAGTTTGTTTTCAGTAAAGTTAGCACGCAAAAATGCCCTAAAATGTGTCAAAATGCTTCATCAGGTACTGGAATGGAATATTTAAATTGTCTGGAAAATATGCATGATGTAAAAAGATCAATAGGTGACAGAATATCCACTATGGATCAAAATCACCTTTGATCATGAGAAATAGGTTTTATGAGAAATTCAATTAGCTAATTTCTATATAAAATATTGCAGCTTTACAAGTCACTGAGTTATCCATGTACCTCCAATTCTGGCATCTCGCTCAGGAATCATTTTTAATTGCTCCACCCTCAGTTTTAATTGCTCCACCATTGGCATCTATGCCTTTAGTCACATTGTCCTTTAGCCTTAGAATTTCCTTCCCAAGCCTCTCAGCTTCTGTTTCTGTTCCTTCAATATTCTCCATGAAACAGAACTCCTCGACAATGACTTTGACCATCTGTGGCTCAGTGTCAATTTTTGTTTTGGCTAAGTTTATTTGTAAACAGCTTGAAATATCCTGCTTGCTTACCTATAATTATTGTTGAAACTTTATTGCTGGAACAGCACAGCAGGTCAGGCAGCATCCAGGGAACAGGAGATTCGACGTTTCGGGCACAGGCCCTTCTTCAGGAATGAGCAGAGAGTGTTCAGCAGGAGAAGATAAAAGGTAGGGAGGAGGGACTTGGAGGAGGGGAGTTGGAAATGTGATAGGTGGAAAGAGGTCAAGGTGAGGGTGATAGGTCGGAGTAGGGTGGAGGCGGAGAGGTCAAGAAGAAGACTGCAGGTCAGGAAGGCGGTGCCGGGCTGGAAGGATCCGGCTGAGACAAGGTGGGGGGAGGGGGGATGAAGAAACTGGTGAAGTCCAAGTTCATCCCCTGCGGTTGGAGGGTTCCCAGTCGGAAGATAAGACGCTCCTCCTCCGACCGTCGGGTTGTTGTGGTTTGGCGGTGGATGAGTCCAATGACCTGCATATCCTCGGTGGAGTGGGAGGGGGAGTTGAAATGCTGTGCCACAGGTTGGTTGGGTTGGTTCGTCCGGGTGGCCCAGAGGTGCTCCCTGAATCGCTCCGCAAGTAGGCGGCCTGTCTCCCCAATATAGAGGAGGCCACACCGGCTGCAGCGGATGCAGTAGATGATGTGGGTGGAGGTGCAGGTGAATCTGTGGCGGATATGGAAGTTTCCCTTGGGGCCTTGGAGAGAAGTGAGGGGGGAGGTGTGGGCGCAAGTGTTGCACCTCCTGCGGTTGCAAGGGAAGGTGCCGGGAGTGGTGGTTGGGTCGGTGGGGGGTGTGGATCTGACAAGGGAGTCGCGGAGGGAGTGGTCTCTACGGAAAGCTGATAGGGGAGGGGAGGGAAATATATCCTTGGTGCTGGGGTCTGTTTGGAGGTGGCGGAAGTGACGGCGGATGATGCGCTGTACATGGAGATTGGTGGGGTGGTAGGTGAGGACCAGTGGGGTTCTGTCCTGGTGGCGGTTGGAGGGGCGGGGCTCAAGGGCGGAGGAGCGGGAAGTGGAGGAGATGCGGTGGAGGGCACCGTCGACCACGTCGGGGGGGAAATTGCGGTCCTTGAAGAAGGAGGCCATCTGTGTTGTACGTATTTTGAACTGGTCCTCCTGGGAGCAGATGCGGCGGAGACGAAGGAATTGGGAGAATGGGATGGCGTTTTTACAGGGGGCAGGATGGGAGGAGGTGTAGTCCAGGTAGCTGTGGGAGTCGGTAGGTTTGTAGTAGATGTCCGTGTTGATTCGGTCGCCTGAGATAGAAACAGAAAGGTCTAGGAAGGGGAGGGAGGAGTCCGAGACTGTCCAGGTGAATTTGAGGTCGGGGTGGAAGGTGTTGGTGTAGTGGATGAACTGTTCAACCTCCTCGTGGGAGCACGAGGTAGCGCCGATACAGTCATCAATGTAGCGAAGAAAAAGATGGGGGGTGGGGCCAGTGTAGTTGCGGAAGATGGATTGTTCAGGCGACCGAATCAACACGGACATCTACTACAAACCTACCGACTCCCACAGCTACCTGGACTACACCTCCTCCCATCCTGCCCCCTGTAAAAACGCCATCCCATTCTCCCAATTCCTTCGTCTCCGCCGCATCTGCTCCCAGGAGGACCAGTTCAAAATACGTACAACACAGATGGCCTCCTTCTTCAAGGACCGCAATTTCCCCCCCGACGTGGTCGACGGTGCCCTCCACCGCATCTCCTCCACTTCCCGCTCCTCCGCCCTTGAGCCCCGCCCCTCCAACCGCCACCAGGACAGAACCCCACTGGTCCTCACCTACCACCCCACCAATCTCCATGTACAGCGCATCATCCGCCGTCACTTCCGCCACCTCCAAACAGACCCCAGCACCAAGGATATATTTCCCTCCCCTCCCCTATCAGCTTTCCGTAGAGACCACTCCCTCCGCGACTCCCTTGTCAGATCCACACCCCCCACCGACCCAACCACCACTCCCGGCACCTTCCCTTGCAACCGCAGGAGGTGCAACACTTGCGCCCACACCTCCCCCCTCACTTCTCTCCAAGGCCCCAAGGGAAACTTCCATATCCGCCACAGATTCACCTGCACCTCCACCCACATCATCTACTGCATCCGCTGCAGCCGGTGTGGCCTCCTCTATATTGGGGAGACAGGCCGCCTACTTGCGGAGCGATTCAGGGAGCACCTCTGGGCCACCCGGACGAACCAACCCAACCAACCTGTGGCACAGCATTTCAACTCCCCCTCCCACTCCACCGAGGATATGCAGGTCATTGGACTCATCCACCGCCAAACCACAACAACCCGACGGTCGGAGGAGGAGCGTCTTATCTTCCGACTGGGAACCCTCCAACCGCAGGGGATGAACTTGGACTTCACCAGTTTCTTCATCCCCCCTCCCCCCACCTTGTCTCAGCCGGATCCTTCCAGCCCGGCACCGCCTTCCTGACCTGCAGTCTTCTTCTTGACCTCTCCGCCTCCACCCTACTCCGACCTATCACCCTCACCTTGACCTCTTTCCACCTATCACATTTCCAACTCCCCTCCTCCAAGTCCCTCCTCCCTACCTTTTATCTTCTCCTGCTGAACACTCTCTGCTCATTCCTGAAGAAGGGCCTGTGCCCGAAACGTCGAATCTCCTGTTCCCTGGATGCTGCCTGACCTGCTGTGCTGTTCCAGCAATAAAGTTTCAACTTTGATCTCCAGCATCTGCAGACCTCACTTTCTCCTACCTATAATTATTCACAACCTAGAAAGGTTTTAGTTTTAACACTTTTATCCCTATTTTCAAATCCCTCCATGACTAATAGTTTTTGCAGCTTTGCAATAAATTTATCTCTATAATCAATGCAGATTGCAGTGTCACAGAAATTCTGATTTTGTGTCTATCGCCAACTTTCACTGATTGATTATTGGTAGAATGGTACCTCTAATACTACTGATTCGATACCAACAGTGAAAAGTTGTGAAACGCTGATGCTCAAAGGGACCTAGATGTCCTTCTTCACGAGTCACTAAAAATTAGCATATATTGGCCTTAAGGATAAGGGCATGAACTGCAGTCAAGAAGAATGAGGGGACATCTCGGAGAAAACAATAAAATTCTAACATGAGTTGATGGGGTAAACGCACGAAGGATAATCCTGAAGAGTCCACAACCAGAGATCACAGTCTACGAATATAGGGCAGGCCATTTAGGACTGAGATGAAGAGAAATTTCTTCAGAATGGTGAGTCTGTGGAATTCTCTGCCACAGAAAGGCATTCAGGCCAAAACATTGTAAGTTTTCAAGGAATTAGTCTTAGGATAAAGGGATCAAAGGAATCAGCAGAAAGCAGAAACAGTGTAGAAAGTTGTATGACCAGACATAGTAATAATGAATGGTTTAGCCGGCTCAAAGGGCCTACTGCAACTCCTATTTTCTATGTTTCTTTGATTTGAGTTCAGGAGTGATGATGCCTTGCTGTAATTGCACAGAAACCTATGTGAGACCACATATGAAATATTTTGCAGTTTTAGTCTTCTTATCCAAGGAAAAAAATACACTTGCCAGAGGCACGCAACTAATGTTCATTTGACAAATTCCTTAGATTGGAGGATTGTCTTACAAGGCAAGACTGAAAAAACCCAGCCCATATTTTCTAGTTTTGAAGAATGAGAGGTGATCTCTTTGAAACTAACAAAATTCGTACAGGGTTGACATTAATACTGGAAGAGACCACATTTTTTCTGAAATTATAAATGGAATTGATGTTGGACTGGTATAGAGTTTTGCAACCTGAAAATCAAGTATTGCATATTGCTGAGCTACGTAATACAATGTTGCTTTTTGCGAGCAGTAAGAGGAAGAAAGAGACTGAAATGGCATTCAATGTGAGGTAATTCTGCCTGACAACGTTTCTCCGATTGGTTGAGCTGTAGTGTTAAAGTAATAAGTACAAAAAGGAAAGAGAAAGAGACTTCCACAGCCTGCATACAAGAAACTCACCTTTCACTGGCGTGCATCGGAATAAAAATGACAAATACCAAGATATCTCAAAAGAAAGAATTCTCACAAGACCCAAGTTCACCAGCTGACCCTCAAACGGAAGAGTGACCATCACCCTGCAGACAATGGCATGTCAGCATTACAAAACTCAAAAGGACTGTGAGAAAAATAACTTTCTACCTTGTGTGTCAACTTGTGATCTTCAGAACTATGTTTACCCTGATTATGTTTTTTTACTATGTGTACTGTCAGTTCAAGCTTTTGCTTTTTTTTGTCTGTCTTTATTGTAATTGAATGAATTTGGGGTTTCGAAGGGGCACAGTTTAAGTTGCATAAATTAAAAATTCCTTCTGTTCACTGTGACTTGGAGGTGCCATTGTTGGACTGGGGTGGACAAAGTTAAAAATCACACAACACCAAGTTATAGTCCAATAGGTTTATTTGGAAGCACTAGCTTTCGGAGTGCCGCACCTTCATCAGGTGGTTGTGGAAGTTAAGATGATTTTAACCTCCATAACGACCTGATGAAGGAGTGGCACGCTGAAAGCTAGTGCTTCCAAATAAGTCTGGTGGACTATAACCTGGTGTTGTGTGATTTTTAACTTCTTTTCACTGTTATTGTTGAACTAAAGTGTTATTTTTAAAAAGCTGTTCAAACTGTAATTGAAGAAAACCTGGTATGAATTCCTTTTGTCTTGAGTAGCAGTCAGCCAAGTTTGTCATTTTTGCCCCTTTCTTTGGGATTTTACACATTTAAACATTTTGAGACAGCTTGTAAACAATGGGACACAATTATCAGCATATTATTCATAGTTAACTTTAGAAATATGATGTTTCCCCTTGCTAGTGTGTCTAGAATCAGAGTACACAGTCTAACAATGAGAGGTAGGCCATTTAAAGCTGAGCTCAAAGAATCTCATCACCGCTCAACCTAGATGGCAGTGATTTATTTTCTCCTCAGAGGGCCATGAAAGCTCAACCATTAAGCATGTTCAAGCTAAAAATTGAAAGATGACCAGATACTAATAACATAAAGTGCTATAGTCATAGGATGGAAATATGACATTGAAGAGTATGATCAGCCATGATCTAACTGAATGGCACAGCAGAGTCAGTAGGTTGAAATAGGCTTATAGGCGCAGGAGCAGGCTATTTCCAGAGAGTCTCATATCGAGGGAAGGAAACCAAAAATAAAATAGAATATTATTGAAAATGAACACTGAAGCTTTGTATCTTGCACAGATCAAGATATTTTGCAAGTGTAACATGTTACAACAGGGGGTAAAACTTTCTGCTAATTTAAACTAGCAACACAAAAGATTCACCCCGTGCTATAATCTGTCAAATTCAAGGCAAAGAACTATCCCAAAAGTCACTAAGTAAAGTAAAAATTTACAACTTTTTTTTGAAGTCTAACAGAGAATAATTAACTAACAACTATTTACAACTCACTTCTCCGAACATAACTTTTAACTGCTCCTCTACAATGCTGGCCCGATTTTAAAAAAAAATCCCGATTACGATTTACAAAATAAATTCATGTTTAAAAACAGTCACCTTGCCGAGTGCCCTCTGTAGATTTTCCTTTAACTTTTCTTCTTAGGGATTCTGTTTCACAGGTTGGTGATAGAT
Organism: Chiloscyllium plagiosum; assembly: GCF_037043375.1. NCBI lineage: Eukaryota > Metazoa > Chordata > Chondrichthyes > Orectolobiformes > Hemiscylliidae > Chiloscyllium > Chiloscyllium plagiosum. The sequence goes on along the minus strand of NW_028270143.1, from coordinate 52,856,486 downwards.
AGAAGTACCTTTAAGAGAGCTGTTCTGTGGGTAGCTTATATTTGTTGGTAGCTTGGCAGTTCTCTTTGCCGGTCTGGCTGACTATTCAAAATGTCTGATATTTATACCCGAATACATCGGATCGTTTCATTGGTTTTAATATTGTCAAAATACTAAATTCAAACTTGAATGGCATTTGGCATCTTGGGGCATAATTTAAACTGATTGGCCAAATCTGAATTTGTTTTTGTCTCATAGCAATACAGGTACTGCTAGCTGTTTTACCAAATGTTAAATTTTAAATTGTTCAGTACTCTTGTGTGCTTCTTTAAGTCCTTGCTAGCTTTTCAACTGTCTTGAAGGTACAGTATCCTTTATACCTTCATAACAAACAACATAGGGGAGAATCAACATTGATACTGTATGACAAAAGAATACAGACTGGCTAGCAAATGGACTCTGAATGATGGAAGCATTGGCATGGGGAATGAACCAGTTAACCAGATTGACAGTTTACTGCCAGGTCTATAATAATTTTGGAATCAGTTAGGCTTGCAATAGGGCACACTTGTATATGATGGAAGGTACAGGCATTAACACACGGAGGAAGACAAAAAGAACATACACCCATTGCACCTCTTCCAACCCAACAAAATAGATATTTACTGGTTTATTTCTCAGTGCAATGCTCTGAGCAGAATGAAACCTGCCTTGTTTAAAATTTTAAAAAAGCTTGGTAATTAATTGTCAATCAGCATCAAGTAGTGCATTCTCCATGGCAACACCTGTATTTATCAGTCCACTGGCAACAATTAGTACCCTTCTCTCATTCAATATAAATGTTTGTATTCCCTTAAATTGGTATTCTTACAAATTGTCCCAATGAGCACAAGATAAAAGACTTTTGACAAAATGTGTTTTCTTTCAGCAATACTCAAGTTCTCCACGACCAAATGTCAAACATTGTATATATTACCTTACTGCATCACTTAATAAAGGAATCGGTGAGAACATAGAAGAACAACTAAAAACCAAATGGATCTGAAAAAAATTCGAAAAGCAGCTGCTGATAAAATCTCAAGCTGCTCTCTAAACAAAAAGAAAATTCAGTCCAAATCCAGCTTAACTCGTAGTCACAAGTGTCTTTCTAGATGACAGAGTGTGGAGAGAGAGAGAGTATGGAAACGGGATTCCAAAGTTTGGATTTGGAAAGCAAAAGGCATAATTAACTGATGAGGCAAAGATAATCAGGGATGCGCAGGAGGTCAGAATTAAGAACACAATTCTTGGAGAGCTGAATAAAGCTACCAAAACAGAATACAGTATGGTCAAGGACTAATTAGAATACAAGGATGAAAATATTAAATTTCAGGTATCATTACACTAGGAGCCTCCATAGCTCACCAAAAATAGGGTCAAAAAGGACATAAAGGACATGAAGGTCATGAACAATACAGTTCACCCTCAAATAGTGGTCAGGCAGTTAATCAAAGCTGTCTTATTATTTTCACGGATTTCATTTGCTCCTAATAATGAGCACATCACGAGGTGTACTTACCCTCACCCTTCCTCTGCCATCTGTCTTTTCAATTTCAATTGCTTTCTTCTTGACAATTGTTTTATATTTTCCTACATTCAATTTCAATATCTCTGGATGCCTCTTTCTCTAGAAAAAAAAACAAATCTCATGAATAGAGAATTACCAGTAGTTATGAACATTTCAGAATAACTCACAAATGACCCTGGCAAATAAGATGCATCACAAAGATTGAGCATTTTTCAGTTAAGATAAGCAATATTGACTATGTTCAGTGTTTTAGCAGCTTGATTTAAATTGTTGGACTACACTACCATACTGATATAGTATGTTCACCTTTGAGCTTTAAGTCCTTCCTACTGGAAAGCTAACTCACTTATTTACTTAGACTGCTTGAAAGGTAAGGTTGTTATTCTTATTCAAAAGTATTACCTAAATGTTCAGTTGTAAAACTGGCAGCAAAAATAGTGGTAGTGCCAGGTAATAATACAATGGGAGGAATGCTTGGGGATGGGGTGTTGGTGAGGGTGGGGAAGAAAAATCATCCTCATTCTAATAAGTACTAATATTCAAAACTTTTAATTCGTTACATTAAATTATTCTCATCACCTTTAACATAGCAGGATGTTATGTGGGTTGGTAGGAATATTTGTGTGGTGGCAAAGCTCAAAATATTAAAGCTTAGTGTAAGGGGAATTAACCTAAGAGTAGGGATGTTATGCTTCATCAGTGAGACCGCATTTGAACTACTGTGCACAGATGTATTGGTCAACATATTTATGGAAGGATGCTAATGCACTGGAAGCAGGTCAGAGAAGGTTTACTAGACTAACATATCCAGAATGAGCTAATTGTCTTCTAAGGAAAGGCGAGACCTAATGATTTTATCATCCAGAGATTCGAAGAGTCAGACATAACTTAAATATATAAGATCCTGAGAGAACTTGGGTGGATGCTGATAGTATAGAAACAGAAAAATAAGAACAGGAGTAGGCATTTCAACCCTTTGAGCTGATTATACCATTTAATATGATCATGGCTGATCATCCAACTCAGTAACTTGTTCCAGCTTTTGCACTTTTGACCCTTTAACTCAAATTATATATATCCATCTCCTTGAAAACATTCAATGTTTTGGCCTCAACTGCTTTCTATGACAGACTTCCACACTCTGGGTGAAAATATTTCTCTTCATCTCAGTCCCAAATGGACTGTCTCAGGCTACAACTCCTGGTTCTGGACTCCCTGGTCAACGGGAATATCCTTCATGCATTTACCCTTGAGTTTTGAGAGAATTGTACGCAGTTCCATGAGATTCTCTTCAGCTAAACTACAGTAAATATACTTCAAAATAATCCATTCTCTTTTCATATCTCAGTCCTGCCATCTAGGAGTCAGTCTAGTATGAACACTTTCTCCTGTTAGAAGGATTTAGAACTTGTGCCCATAAAAAGGGTTGCCCACTCAAAACAAAAATGACAAAAAACTTTTATTTTCCTCTCAGAGGGCTGCATGTGGTTGAATTTGGAATTCCCTTCCACAAAGTGGACGCAGAATCTTTAATTGTTTTTAAGGCACAAGCACATAGGTTCTCATCAAGGATATGCAGGAATGTACAGTTGAAGTTAAATTCAGATCAGCCATGATCTTATTAAATGGTGGAATAGCCTTGAGGGTCAAGTGGCCTACTGGTGTGCTTTGTTTGCATGGTATTCCCATATATCTGTTGTCCCTGTAGGTGGCGGTGGGTTTGAAAGGTTCTGAAGGAAGTTTGATAGGTTGCAGTGATACAGTAAGTACTGCTTCCACCATGCACCAGTGACAGTGAAAGTTGCTAGATGGGGTGCTAATAAAGTTTGCTTTGCTCTGGATGGTTTCAAGCTTGTGTTTTAGGAGCTGCAATTATCCAGGTAAGTGGAGAATATTCAATCACACGTCTGATATTTGTCACAGATACTACATATGTTATGAACAGTTGTAAGTGAATACCCAAGCAGCCTATCCCCATATGCAGCAGAACCTGAGTCACATTCAGTTTGGATTGAGGAGTGATATTAGTACCACACAAAAGCCAGGATATGACCATCTGAGCCAAGACTCGATCTAACCAATTATCCTTGACATTCAACAGCATTACCATCACAAACTCTCCACCACCAAGACCCTGAAGGTTACCAATGATCAAAAAAAAAAGTTACCTCAACCAGCCTTAGTAGTGACAAGAATAGGTCACGGACTGGGAACTCCGTAGCGAGTAACTCACCTCTCCTGACTTCCCAATGTCCGCTATCTATATTTCCATAAATACAGAATCAACCTCCACTGACACTCAGTAGCAGTAGTGTGTGCTATCTATAAGATGCACTTCAGAAACTCCCCAAAGACCCTTAGACAGCATCTTCAAATCTGTAATCACTTCCATCTCGAAGGACAAGACCAGCCGACACTACCACCTGTATTTCCCCTCCAAGCCACTCACCTTCCCAAGTTAGAAATATATTGTCACCCCTTCACTGTGGCTGGGTCAAAATCCTGGAATTTCCAACCAAATGGAATTATGGGTCTACCTACAGCATATGGATGCAGCAGTTCAAAGCAGCAGCTCACCACCACCTTCTCATGGGCAACTATGGCTGAGCAATAAATGCTGGCCTGAGCAGTAATGCCAATATCCCAAGAGTGTGTTTTAAAAATGCCAGGAACATTCTCAATTTGCCTGAGTTCAGCACCAACAAAAGCTTGAACCAATCATAAAAACAACTTAATTTGCACCCCATCTACCAACTTAAAAATTCACTCTCCCTACTCCATGAGCAGAACACAATGGAAGCAACATTTACCATCTATAAGATGCACTGCAGTGACTTGTCAAGCCTCTTAACAGCACCTTCCATAATATAAGGTCTGCCACTTAACGGGATACGGATAGTATGCACATGGGAATACAGCAATCTGCAAATTCCTCTCCAAATTACTCAATATTCTGGCATGGAACCATGGTTTTATTCCTTCACAGCTGCGAAATTAAAATCCTGGGATTTTCCCCTTATGAGTAAAAGATCCTGTTCAGTGGGTATACTTGCACCATGTGGACTGCAGTGGGTCAAAAAGAAAGCTTACTACCACTTCTTCAAAGGCCAAACAGAGATTGCAATATCCAACAATCACATTCCAAGAACTTCTTTTTTTAAAATCCAAGAGTGATAATGGTGTAAGAACTACAGAACTAAAATATATTCAGTAACCAAATTGAAATTATGTTTTGCAAGCAAGACATTATCGATTTTATTCAATTATTCATTCATTTTCCTTTTTTAAAACAAATAAACTTTTCATCATTTTCCTTGTCAAATACATCCATGATACAAATAAATAAGCAACATTGAAGCATAATTTCATGAAGATGACTACATCCAATCATTTTTTGAGATTTCTGCCAGCGTACCCTAACATTTCTTGGCAGTCCAGCTTAGTGACTGTGTACACTATCATCTCAATAATAACGTGGCAATCACAATATTTTTGAACAGTTCAAACTGATTTTCTTAAAAATCTCAACCGCACAAATGATTGTTTTCATTCACAGGATGTGGACATCACAGGCTAGGCCAAAATTTATTCCCCATCCTAATTGCCCATAGGGCAGTTAAGAGTCAGCCACATTGTTATGGGTCTGGAGTCACATGTAGGCCAGACCAAGTAAGATTGGCAATTTCCCTCCCTAAAAGATATTAACAAACCAGAGGGGTTTTTCTGACAATCAATAGTCATGGTCATCTTTAGACTCTTAATTCCAGAATTTTTTATTGAAATCAATTTCCACTATCCACTGTGGCGGGATTTGAACACAGGTCCCCAAAGCATTACCAGGTTCTCTGGATTAACAAGCAATAATACCTCTAAGCCACCACCTCCCCTGATGTTTCTGGAATAAATATTTTTAAAACATGGCATATTTAGACAACATATACATACTACATAACGCATCTTGTGCTTAAGTCCAAAGATATGTGCCAGAACACACTGAAGAGGCAATTCACAAGTGCACAGTTCACAGTAATAATATGGTTCATCTTTTCCTCGATAATGGTATTCAGTCACAAAATCCAACCCTGCAGATACAAATAAATAAATATCATTACTCCATCAGTCCATCAAAAGGTAAGAGCTTAGGATTTGATGCCAAAAAAAATTGGGCATATAATCTCCACAATTTGGAGAGTTTGCCCATAAGTAACAAAGCAAATAAGTTTGAGAAACTTGGCGGGGGGTGGGGATGAATTTGTAACAATATATATTAGAGCCATTTCATACAGATTGAATATTTTCACGCTTTCTATATTCTTTCTATTTTGAACTAATAAAATCGCCAAACAACCTGACATCAACCCAAGATTTACAAGTTCACAATAAAAACTAAGAACTGCAGATGCTGGAAATCAGAAACAAAAGCAGAAATTGCTGGAAAATCTCAGCAAGTCTAGCAGCATCTGTGGAGAGAATGTTTCAGGTCCAGTGACCTTTCCTCAGGACAACTCCATTATATGTTCACCCCATTGCAAAATCTGAAACCCGAGGTTTTAGGCAGATTTCTTTGTTCAATAAGCCTGTGTGGGATAATTTAAGCAGATTAATGGAGTTGAAGAAGACTTTTGTTGTGTATGTATTTGAACTCCACTTGAAATAAGGGAACCATATAGTATCCCAATCAAAGATAAAAGTAATGTCATTATAGCAACTTTCACAACTTTTCCCAACTTATATAATGGGACCACATCATTTTGAAATAATATTCATATCCAGTGCAGCATTCGGCCTACATACCTGGCAGTGAACTTCGTATAAGCATCAAATTGTTGCAATTGTGTGAAAGTTGCATTTTTTGATACATGCAAGAGAAAGTTCTCCTGCTGCAAATCTCTCTTATCAACAATATTTCATTTTCGTCGGTGAATGTGGAATCTCAAAAATAGATTTCTAACAGCAGATTCAATGGCATAATTTTATAACCGCTACAAGGTTTTGCTGAAGCATTTGCATCAAGTATTGTGTTTTACATGTTACTACAAAATGTCAGGTGTGCAATACCAGGATAATCATCAGTCACATAGTCTGATTGGCTGCATCCATTAGGGACAACAAATATTGTCACATCTTACAATCTCTAGAATGTGTCTTCACAGAGTCTACACCTACAAGCTCCAAATGCAGAGTCCATCCACCTATCAATAACACTAATCTGTAGTACCATCCTCTATAAGCATTTCCACCCAGTGATGCTGTAATGTGAACTTCAAAAATAGCATTTCTGGGATGTAATAATGGGGAATCTTCCTCCCAAACAGATTATGTAACTTCCCATTCAGCAATCAATTGAAAATGACAGTGCAGGTTTACTCTGTCACTTGTCTTTGGACACACACTTAAATCTTAGGTTTTCTTTCCCTGTATTTTTGCCAGTTATTTCAAATTTGGCTAAGACTGATAATAAACTGAGATGCCATTTTGGCCTTGCAAAGGACTTAGAAAATTGTTATCTTTTTACAGCATTACCTGTTCCTTAAATTTTATTTATACACAATTTTTATAATGAATGCATTTCCAGCACCTACCCATTTTTCATATGGTTCCCTAAATAATTCAACTTAAGAATTTTAGATAACACACAAATTATTAATTAGTGCAGCATAAGAAATAACCATTCAACCTTTGCATTGATCCTTCTGAAAAGTAATTCAATTAGTCCTGCTTCCCTGTGAAGTTATCTCCTTTAAGTTATGCCCCTTCTATTCAGAAAGCCACTAGTGAATCTGTTCCTACCATCCTTTCAGGTCGTACATTCAATGTGAACCTTTTCTTGCATAAAAACATTTTTTTCTCATTTCACCTCCGTTTCTTTTGCTACTCACTTTAAAGCAGTGCCACTGATTTATCCTTGTTTTTTTGAAAACAGTTTGCTTTACATAAACTGTATGATTTTAAACAAAGAAATAGGAGCAACAGACTATTCAAATCTTCTGCCATTCAATTCAATTATGGCTGATCATAAACATCAACTACACTTCCTTACCAACACATCACTTGGTACACTTCCAAAAAAATCTGTCAATTCCAATTTGAACACAATGACCAAACATAGACCTCAGGGAAAGAGAATTCTAAAGATTCAACCACCATGAGCGAGTACATTTCTTGTCATTCTAAATAGTTTCCCCTTATTCAGAGTGTGAGATTCCCTTTCTCTAGCTTCCTTGGCCATGAATCCAGCATCTTCCTTGCTACGCCCCTTAAAAAATTTTTATGTCTAAATAAGATCACCTCTTTCGGGAATTTTCAGTTGCTCTGCTTTCAATAAGCTGCTCAACACAAAGATCAATTTAGTGAACGTCTGATGTACTGCCTCAAAGGCAAACGTATCTTTCATTCAGTAAGGAGGCCAAAGCTACACAAAGTACTTGCGCTGTGGACTTACCAAAGCCCTAAATAATTCTAGTAATAATTCTTTGCTATTATACTCTATATCCTCTACAATAAATGCCAACACCCCAAATTCTTAATTGTTCACTTTATATGCAGGTTAACTTTATAATTTGTATACAAAGATTCCCAGGTCTCTCTCAAAGCCAACATTTTCTAGTCTCTTACCATTAAGAAAACATCCTGCTTTTCTACTTTTCCTACTGAAGTAGGTAACTTTAGTTTTCCCTGGATTATATTCCACCTTGCACATTGTTGCCACTCACAAAGTTAATAATTAACTTTTGCATCCTCTTCTCTCCGTATTACAACACCTAATTTTCTATAATCAGCAATGTTACTTACAACAGGCCACTAGAAGAAAGGTTTAATTTAAACAATTAGATATATGGCCATCAAATGTCCCAAAACTCAATTCCATGGTCTCATTACTTGGGGTTGAAACTGCTAGAGGTTTGAGTGACATATTCTTCATCTAAGTCATTAATGTTGGTTGTAAATGGCTGAAGCCCAAGCATTGATACTTGCAGATCTATAAAACACCTCTACCGGGTCTGAACATTCTCTCTTCTAACAAGAGCAGGGGAAAAAGTAGTCTTATTCACAAGTCACCATATGAACTTACATCCACATTCCCACCTCGCCAATAAAAAAACTTCTCAATTAATAAACCTTTTATGTTGTAGTGACTGGAACCAGCTGGACCTCGTTGACTATGAGATCCTCAATTGGGGTTGTTAATCTGGGCCAATTAGGAAAGCTGACTGGCTAACCAATATAACCAGATTTAGAATCTCCTCAGTTCAGGGGACTGACTTTGAGCTGCCTGACCAGTGTATTGTGCACAAATAAATAAAGGGTGACTTGGTGACAGGATACCGGCCTCTGTGTTGTTATTTCATATGTACTTCTGCCTTAAAGATATTTAATGATCCTGCTTTCACCTTTGGCTCTGGTCTCCACCACAAGGGGGAAAAGCCTTCCAACAAACATCTTTTCAAGTCCCTCACGTTCTTATTGAGACGTAAGATCACCAGCACTTCTTCTAGACCCCACTGCACACAGGGCCAGCCTATCCAATCTTCCTCATAAATAATACCCTCATATCAGGCACCAGTTGAGTGAACTTTCTCTGAGCTGCTTCTAACACAATTATATCCATTCTTAAATCAGGAGACCAAAATTGTGTGCAATATTCCAGATGTTATCTCAGTAACACACTGTGGAACTGCTGCACAACATCCCTACTTCTGTATTCTATTTCCCTTGCAATAAACAATAATATTCCATTTGCTTTCTTAATCATTTTTGTTATTCATGTATTAGAACACCTAGATGCCTCTAGACTTCAAAGATTCTACAATCTCTCCATTTAAATAATTTACTGCTCTTCTACTATTTCTGCCAAACTTTTCATATCATATTCCATCTGCCATTTTTTATTTACTCCCTTAACCCTTTGTAGAACTACGTTCTCTTCAGAGCTTATAGAGATAGAGATGTACAGCATAGAAACAGACGCTTTGGTCCAACCCGTCCATGCTGACCAGATATCCCAACCCAATCTAGTCCCACCTGCTAACACCTGGCCCATATCCCTCCAAACCCTTCCTATTCATATACCCATCCAAATGCCTTTTAAATGTTGCGATTGTACCAGCCTCCATCACTTCCTCTGGCAGCTCAATCCATACACGTACCACCCTCTGTGTGAAAACATTGCCCCTTAGGTCTCTTTTATATCTTGCCCCTTTCACCCTAAACCTATGCCCTCTAGTTCTGGACTCCCACACCCCAGGGAAAAGACTTTGTCTATTTATCCTGTCCATGCCCCTCATAATTTTGTAAACCTCTATAAGGCCACCCCTCAGCCTCCGACGCTCCTAGGAAAACAGCCCTAGCCTATTCAACCTCTCCCTATAGCTCAAATCCTCCAACGCTGGCAACATCCTTGTAGATCTTTTCTGAACCCTTTCACGTTTCATAACATCCTCCCGATAGGAAGGAGACCAGAACTGCATGCAATATTCCAACAGTGGCCTAACCAATGTCCTGTACAACCATAACATAACCTCCCAACTCCTGTACTCAATATTCTGACCAATAAAAGGAAAGCATACCAAACGCCTTCATCACTATCCTATCTACCTGTGACTCTACTTTCAAGGAATTATGAACCTGCACTCCAAGGTCTCTTTGTTCATCAACACTCCCTAGGACCTTACTGTATAAGTCCTTTGGCAAATTTAGCAATTCCACATTTTCTTCCTTTATCCAAATTCATTAATATGAACTATAAATAGTTCAGGCCTCAACACTAATCCGTGTGACACTCAACACGTTATAAACCAATGCAAAATGACCCATTTATGTGCGATTTTTGAGTGAGAGCAGCAGCAGAGTTTAAAGGAACCCGGAAGGCTACAGCTAAGGTGAGACAGTTTATTTTAAAATTACTTACCGGTAGCGGGCAGCGGTGTTTTTTTTCTTTTCTCTTCACAGAAAGAGCGGGAGCAGCAGGGGGAAGTGACGAAGACCAGAGCGGCAGCCGGGTAGGTTTTTTCCCTATGAAAGCACGCAAGAGAAGAACCCGAGGCACTACAGAGGTAGAGCCTCCCAGCCTCACTCCTCCTCTAACCTAATAATAAGACTCGTTGTGGTAAGCAGGTAAGTGCTGCATTTTGCTTGTTCTATTCTTTAGACCCAGTATTTTTTTTTAAAAAAAGGTTACTTTTAGAAGGATGGCAGTGAAGGCAGTGCAATGTTCCTCTTGCAACATGTTTGAGGTGAGGGATGCCATGGACGTCCCTGCTGATTACACTTGCAGGAAGTGCACCCATCTCCAGCTCCTCCAAGACCGTGTAGGGAACTGGAGCTGGAGTTGGATGAACTTAGGATCATTCGGGAGGCAGAGGGGGTCATAGATCGGAGCTTTAGGGAAGTATTAACTCCAAAGATTGCAGACAGATGGGTGACAGTGAGGGGGACTGGGAGGAAGCAGCCAGTGCAGGGACCCCCTGCGGCCGTTCCCCTCAAGAGCAAGTATACCGTTTTGGATACTTGTGGGGGGGACGACTTACCAGGGGTAAGTAATGGGGCTCAGGCCTCTGGCACGGAGCCTGTCCCCGTTGCTCAGAAGGGAAGGGTGGAGAAGAGCAGAGCAATAGTAATTGGGGACTCGATAGTTCGGGGCACAGATAGGCAGTTTTGTGGGGGCGAGAGAGACTCACGTTTGGTATGTTGCCTCCCAGGTGCAAAGGTACGTGATGTCTCTGATCGTGATTTCCAGGTCCTTAAGGGAAAAGGGGATCAGCCTGACGTCGTGGCCCACATTGGCACCAATGACATAGGTAGGAGGAGCGCTGAGGATGTTAGGCAGGCTTTCAGGGAGCGAGGTTGGAAGCTCAGAGTTAGAACGAACAGAGTTGTTGTCTCTGGTTTGTTACCCGTGCCACGTGATACAGAGTCGAGGAATAGGGAGAGAGAACAGTTAAATGCGTGGCTACAGGAATGGTGCAGGAGGGAGGGGTTCCGGTATTTGGATAACTGGGGTTCTTTCTGGGGAAGGTGGGACCTCTATAAACAGGATGGCCTACACCTGAACCTGAGGGGCACCAGTATCCTTGGCGGGAGGTTTGCTAGTGCTCTTGGGAGGGGTTTAAATTAACTCTGCAAGGGCATGGGAACCTAGACTGTAGCTTTAGGGTGCAGGACCTGGAGTGTAGGGAGGTTAGGAACATAGCATCAATCTCAAAGGAGGGTGCCTGTAAACAGGAAAGTGTCTTGAAATGTGTATACTTCAATGCAAGAAGTATACGAAATAAGGTAGGTGAACTTGCAGCGTGGGTTGGTACCTGGGACTTCAACGTTGTGGCTATTACGGAGACATGGGTAGAACAGGGACAGGATTGGTTGTTGCAGGTTCCAGGGTTTAAATGTTTTAGTAGGGTCAGAGGTGGGGGTAAAAGAGGGGGAGGTGTGGCATTGCTTGTCAAAGATCGTATTACAGCGGTGGAAAGGACGATGGATGAAGACTCGCCATCTGAGGTAGTTTGGGCTGAGGTTGGGAATAGGAAAGGTGAGGTCACCCTGTTAGGAGTTTTTTACAGGCCTCCTAATAGTCCTAGAAATGTAGAAGAAAGGATTGCGAGGATGATTCAGGAGAAGAGTGAAAGTAATAGGGTGGTTGTTATGGGGGACTTTAACTTTCCTGATATTGATTGGGAAAGCTATAGCTCTAGTTCGTTAGATGGGTCGGTGTTTGCCCAATGTGTGCAGGAGGGTTTCCTGACACAATATGTAGATAGGCCAACAAGAGGTGAGGCCATATTGGATTTGGTTCTGGGTAACGAACCAGGCTAGGTGTTAGAATTAGAGGTAGGTGAGCACTTTGGGGACAGTGACCACAATTCGGTGACTTTTACTCTAGTGATGGAGAGGGATAAGTGTGCACTGCAGGGCAAGAGTTATAGCTGGGGGCAGGGAAATTATGATGCAGTGAGGCATGACTTAGGATGCGTGGCTTGGAAAAGTAGGCTTCAAGGCAAGGGCGTAATTGATATGTGGAGCTTGTTCAAGGAGCAACTATTGAGTGTCCTTGATAAGTATGTACCTGTCAGGCAGGGAGGAAAGGGTCGTGTGAGGGAGCCGTGATTTAATAAGGAATTGGAATCCCTTGTTAAATGGAAGAGGGCGGCCTATGTAAAGATGAGGCGTGAAGGTTCAATTGGGGCGATTGAGAGTTATAAGGTAGCCAGGAAGGACCTGAAGAGAGAGCTAAGAGCAGCAAGGAGGGGACATGAAAGGTCCTTAGTTGGTAGGATTAGGGGAAACCCTAAGGCTTTCTAAAGGTATGTCAGGAATAAAAGAGTGACTAGGGTAGGAATAGGTCCAGTCAAGGATAGTAGTGGGAAGTTGCGTGTGGAGGCTGAAGAGATTGGGGAGACACTGAATGAATACTTTTCATCAGTATTCACTCAGGAACAGGACATTGTTGCCGATGTGAATACTGAGTCACAATTAAGTAGAATGAATGGCTTTGAGATATGTAGGGAAGAAGTGTTGGAAATTCTGGAAAGGGTGAAAATAGATAAGTCCCCTGGGCCTGATGGCATTTATCCTAGGATTCTCTGGGAAGCAAGGGAGGAGATTGCAGAGCCATTGGCCTTGATTTTTATGTCCTCGTTATCTACAGGAATAGTGCCAGAAGACTGGAGGCTAGCAAATGTGGTTCCGTTGTTCAAGAAGGGGAGTAGGGATAACCCTAGTAACTATAGGCCGGTGAGTCTCACTTATGTTGTGGGCAAAGTCTTAGACAGAATTGTAAGGGATAGGATTTATGAACATCTGGATAGGAATAATGTGATCAAGGATAGTCAGCATGGTTTTGTGAAGGGCAGGTCGTGCCTCACAAACCTTATTGAATTCTTTGAGAAGGTGACTAAGGAGCTGGACGAGGGTAAAGCGGTGGATGTGGTGTATATGGATTTTAGTAAGGCGTTTGATAAGGTTCCCCATGGTAGGCTACTGCAAAAAATACGGAGGTATGGCATTGAGGGTGAGTTGGAGGTTTGGATTAGGAATTGGCTGGCTGGAAGAAGACAGAAGGTAGTAGTTGATGGTAAAGGTTCATCTTGGAGTGCCGTCACTAGCGGTGTTCCGCAAGGATCTGTTTTGGGACCATTGCTGTTTGTCATTTTTATAAATGACCTGGAGGAGGGGCTAGAAGGTTGGGTGAGCAAGTTTGCGGATGATACGAAAGTCGGAGGAGTTGTTGACAGTGAGGAAGGATGTGGCAGGTTACAGCGGGATATAGATAAGCTGCAGAACTGGGCAGAAAGGTGGCAAATGGAGTTCAATGTAGCTAAGTTTGAGGTGATTCACTTTGGTAAGAGTAACACAAAGATGGGGTACTGGGCTAATGGTCGGATACTTGGTAGTGTGGATGAGCAGAGGGATCTTGGTGTCCACGTACACAGATCTCTGAAAGTTGCCACCCAGGTAAATAGTGCGGTGAAGAAGGCATATGGTGTACTGGCTTTTATTGGTAGAGGAATTGAGTTCCGGAGTCCTGAGATCATGTTGCAGTTGTATAAGACTCTGGTTCGGCCGCATCTGGAGTATTGTGTGTAGTTTTGGTCGCCATACTATCGGAAGGATGTGGAGGCACTGGAACGGGTGCAGAGGAGGTTTACCAGAATGTTGCCTGGTATGGTAGGAAGATTATATGAGGAAAGGCTGAGGCACTTGGGATTATTTTCATTGGAGAAAAGAAGGTTTAGGGGTGCCTTCATAGAGGTGTACAAGATGATTAGGGGTTTAGATAGGGTTGACCGTGAGAACCTTTTTCCACGTATGGAGTCAGCTATTACGAGGGGGCATAGCTTTAAATTAAGGGGTGGTAGGTATAGGACATATGTTAGGGGTAGGTTCTTTGCTCAGTGAGTCGTGAGTTCATGGAATGCCCTGCCAGTAGCAGTGGTGGACTCTCCCTCTTTATGGGCATTTAAGCAGGCATTGGATAGGCATATGGAGGATAGTGGGCTAGTGTAGATTAGGTGGGCTTGGATCGGCGCAACATCGAGGGCCAAAGGCCTGTACTGCGCTGTATTCTTCTATGTTCTATGTCTACTCTTTGCTTCCTGTTATGCAATCTTTGATTCACGACTCCATCATAACCTCTTACCTTTGATGTGACATTTTTTGAAATGCATTCTGGAAATCTAAGTACAGCATATCAACATGCTCCTGTTTATTCACATTGCTTGTTACCCACTCAAATTCTAATTGGCCAAACATGAGTTCTCTGACAAGACCAAGATACATAGGCAGGTCAGATGGGCTTGACAGTGGCAGGTGGAATTTAATCTCAATGTGAGGTGATGCATTTTGGAAGGCTAGCAGGGTAAGAAAATTAATGGTGAAAGGTAAGTTCATAGGAACTAGAGGGGGAGAGGGATCTTAGTGTGCATATCCAAGAATCCTTGAAATGTTGAATATCTGCAACTCTCTACCTAAAAGACTGGTAGACATGGGAACTCTCAAAACATTTAAGACCTATTCAGATGAATACTTCAAACCCTACAACACACAAGGCAACAAGCCAAATGCTGGAAAATGAGTAGTTGCATGTTTGACAACCAGCACAGACAAGATGGGCCAAAAGACCTCTTTTGTTGCTATGAAAATATGACTACGATGTCAACTGACTTACACCAGCAGAAAAGTTAATTCTTTAATGCCTCCATAAAGTTTAACAAGGAGCACTATATCTGTAACGTTTTTGAAGGTATGTTGACTTACAAAAATACAAACTACCAGCAAATCATGGAAAAATATATAGTAAAATACACAGAAAATAGGAAAAAATGCATACCTATTATAGATTCCTCATAATCAAAATTTCTGATGTAATCTTCCAGAATTTTTGATCCTACTGAACTTAACAGGTCATCAACTGCTGAAACTGCTAAAAAGGAGTCCAAAATTAGTTACAATAGAATGACTGCTAACACGGAGACCCTTAACCTCCACCCATTCTACACCAATTATCTCTGTTCTTCTCTTTGAGGTGCTGATTCATGTCAGGTAGGGGTCATCTTAGATGTAGGTTTAGGTTCCAAATTTAATGAGCCTTTCTTCATTTACAAGCCTAGACAGTTGTTAGCAGACTGTCAGCAATTTCACACTAATAACTCAAGTTCCTCACTGCTGGATCCATTCTAGTAAACCATTTTTGCATATTGTCCAAAGTGTTTGCATCCTTCCTAAAATGTAGTGCCCAGAACTGCACATAGTGCACTCAAGATCTAACATGTGCCTTGTACAAGTTCAACATCATCTCCTTGTTCTTGTACTCTATCCTCCTATTAATTAGGAATGTGAAAGGCTAGCCAGGAATCCTTTGGAAGAGTCAAATTTGATGATAGCAAAGGCAGAGGTGATGACTTCAGTATTCATCTGAGAAAGTGGTGGTCAAGCAATGTTATGGAGATGGAAGCCAGTAGGTTTAGTAGTGGAAATAAAGTGTTGCAAATTACTTTGTTTCCTGAATGACATCAAGGCCGCGAAGAGTCTGGCTTAGCCTCTGACAGTTAGAAGGGATAGGGATGGAGTTAGAAGCTAGGGAATGAGGTTTAGGGCAGGGACCAAAGGCAGTGATTTGGTTGTCTCAATATTTAAATGAAGGAAATTTCTGCTCATTCAGAACTGGATATAGATCAAGCAGAGACAATGGAGAGGTCTTAGAAGTCTGGTGAAGTAGAGCTGAGTATGTTCAGTACACATATGGAAACTGATACAAACGTATCTTAGAGGATGTCACCTGGAATCATACAGGTGAGAATGAAGAGGAGCGAAGGATAGATCATGGGTGCCACCAGAAGTAGTGAGAGAGAATGAGGATGTCATTGCAAATGATATATTTGTAACTGTAGTCAAAAAGTAAGAATGGAACAAGATAATGTAGTTCCATCAAGCTGGTCAACACTGGCAAAGTACAGCAGGATGGTGTGGTCAGCTGTAAAGGGTACTTAGCATCAGAGTATTTTGTTATGATTCTATAGAAACATTGAAAAAAATGCAAATAAATAAAACCTCTCACTCTTCCTGATATATCTCATTGTACTTGACAATTTATGCCAGGATAAATCAAAAACTGGCTTATAGTGTCACCATATTATAGGGTATGGAGAGAGTGTGGAAGAGATTTACAAAGAGTATATTAGCTATAAAGAGAGGTTAGACAAACTTGGATTGTTTTCACCAGAGAATTGCACGCTGAGGGGCAACCTCATACAAGTATATAAAATTATGAGAAGTTGGATAGTTAAGGTTTTTTTTCCCAGGGTGGAAATATCAAATACAAGGGGGCAAATCTTTAAGGTGAGGAGGGAAAGTTTCAAAGGAAATATGCAAGGCAAGTTCTTTAAAAAAAAAGTGGTACATGCCTGGAATGCGCTGCCAGGGGAGGTGAACAGATATATAGAGGGATACGGACTATGTGCAGACAGATGAAATTAGTTTAGAATGGCATCAAAGTCAGCAAAAGCATTGTGGGCCGAAGGGCCTGTTCCTGCACTGTATGGTTCTATGTTCTAAATGTGTGTACAAAATAGGTAGCAATGACTTCTCCAGTAGCAGCCAATAACAAAATATCATCCACCTCAATGCCCCAAATTTCAACTACTACTCCAAGCCTGCAGTTTTTGGTACCATCTTAACTCCCTGTTTTCCTCACCTCCTTGTGGAGCAGTGGCTTCTTGACGTGCCCGTACTGGTCGTGTGTATGGCTTTGAATCCACTGGAAAATTTATAGGAAGACCATCTGGATAGAGGTACATCCCTGACCACTCCTCACTTTCCTTTATTTCTTCATCTTTAATACAAATGTTGTATATTAGTGAGATGCATCAATTAAGAGAAATACACAAGTTAGATGGAGCAGCATAAACATTTTGATAAGAGCAAGATGTTGACATTTAGACAGAAACGAAGAACACAAAGAGGAAGTACTCAAATGGACAACACAAGAAAGTTAAAAAGAGGACTGTGGAAGGCAAAAATAAAAGATGCATAAGAGAAGTGCCGTAACAATTATAGGAAAAAAGACTTCTTTATTTGTCTGACCAACACCAAGATAGTATGGTAAAACTGTAGAAAGACAATTGCATTTTACCAAGCAAACAAAACTATATATGATAATATCTGCCAAACATATTCATTGTGTAGCAATGTATTCCAAACATGAACTGATTCCTACATGATCAGAAGCAGTTTGAAAAATACCATATTTTCCATTATAATTCTGCCTACAGCCCCCACACGACGACCAATGTCAAAAGTGTGAAATTTAATTGAAGGGGTTCTTACATCTACCAGCATAACTGGCCCACCAAAATACTCCCACGAACCCAATCTCCAGCAACCAATGGATTACCAAACCCATGTTGACATCAATAACACAGCTAAATGGCTTCATCTAAAATGTTATTTAAATTGGCCTAAAACAAAAATCTAGTAAGAATTTGGAATGGCATATTCTTCACATTATCAATAATTGAATATGGGGTAGGCATAGACTGCTCATTAGTGTCCAGTTTCTCCATGAAAACACCCATTTGTATTTCTCGTAGAGATCGCTTTTGTCAGCAGCAATCATCTAATACATAAGAATTTTGGCCTAAGCTCAATTTGGTACAATGCTTTCAGCCCTGTCAGCTGTTGCAAAGTTTAATGGAGGAACTGATCTAATTTTGAACTGACTCAGTTGATCAGTTATGTTAGGAGGCAGCAATGGAGTAGGACTTGTAATCTAAAGACCCAGGCTAATGCAATGGGGACATGAGTTTGAATTCCATCATAGCAGATGGTAAAACCTTGAGTCAATGAAAATCTGGAATGAGAACAAAAGATGGCTTACTGGCAACTGTGTAACCATCACTGATTGTTGTTAAATACTCTTCTGGTTCATTAAGTTCCTTTACCTTACCTGATCTGGGAGAAAGTGTACCTGATCCAGTCTACATGCAACTCCAGACCCACAGCAAAGTGGTTGACTCTGACCTGCCCACTGAACTGGCACTAGCACATCAGTCAATTCAAGGGAAATTAGGTGGGCAATAAATGCTGGACCAGCCAGCAATGTTCATATCCTATGAATTAAATAAATTTTAATACAAACCGCAGAAGTCCAGAAATTGTTTTCTAGGATACTAAAGAGCTGTGGCTATCGGAACATGAGCCAGTTTGGAACTTTTAAGACATAGCTCCAAATTGCACTGAAACTCCAGTGGTAAAAAATAAAAGAAACACACCAAATCAGCCAATACAGGAGACCATTCAACCCAGAGTTTCCATGTAACTCTAAGATAACCCAATCAGTCTCATTCCCCATGGCCCTGCAAGTTTATTTCCCCTCAAGTGCCCATCCAATACCCTTTTAAATTCATTCAGTTTCTGCTTTCTTTTCTCTCTCAGATCGTGAGTTCCAGCTCATTATACCTTCCCTACACTACCCACAACACTAGCACAAAATTTTAACATTTGTTCCCCTGGCAATTATGCAATTAGCTAATGGAAACATCCTTTGTTTTGTTGGTCTTCTCCAAACCTGTCAAATTTCCCTTCAGTCTCTTTTGCTTCAAGGAGACAATTTGAGCTGTCAACAAAACCTTGGAGCTAACAACCACCCCCCCATCCCTGAATCACAAAGCTAAGACTCTTCTGACTCCAGGCACAGTGGCTCAGTGGTTAGCATCGATACCTCACAGCGCCAGGGACCCAGGTTCGACTCCTGCCTTGGTTGACTGTGTGGAGTTTGCACATTCTCCCAGTGTCTGCGTGGGTTTTCTCTGGGTGCTCCGGTTTCCTCCCAGGTTAGGTGAACTGGCCATGCTAAATTGCCCATTTAAATTGGTAGAAAATTCCAACCGACAAATGTGCATAAGCTTAACAATTTGACAACACACAGATGATTCTGAAAATCACAAAAATGGAGAAGTACAGC
Organism: Chiloscyllium plagiosum; assembly: GCF_037043375.1. Lineage (NCBI taxonomy): Eukaryota > Metazoa > Chordata > Chondrichthyes > Orectolobiformes > Hemiscylliidae > Chiloscyllium > Chiloscyllium plagiosum. The sequence continues at coordinate 52,836,987 of NW_028270143.1, read as the reverse complement.
TGGGCATGTCAACATTCATAGAAGCTGAGCCCAATTTCATTAATGGTGTCATTGAGCAGCATCAATTAAATAAGGAGACAAAGAATAGATCTCAGGGAACCAGAGGCAATTGTGTGGGACTAAACTGACAGTGGAGACACGATTGCACTACAGAAACGTCAGGGAGAACAGGAAAGTGTATTGGACATTGGCCTACAGCCAGAGTAAACATGTGTAGACACCATACAGAGGAAGTACTATGTGCTATCTCCAAGATGCATTTCAGCAACTCACCAAAATTTCTTGGGGCGGCACAGTCTAAACCCAAAAGCTCTACCACTTCAAAGGGCAGAGGTGGCAACAGTATGGGAACATCACCTGCAATTTCCTCTTCAAGCCATACACCATATATTGACTTGCAACCATATCATTCTTCCAGTGTCACTGGCTCAAATTCTTGAAATTCTCTTCCTAACAGCATTGTGGATGTGTACACAGCACATGGATTACCATGGTTCAAAAAGGATCACCACCTTCTCAAGGACAATTAGGGATGGTCACCAAATGGTGGCTTAGTAAGTGACATTCATACACAGCGTAGGAATTTTTTCTCAAAACCGGTGGTAATCCAAACTAAAGGAAATGATGGCATGATCCACAATTACAGAATTTTACTTTGGCAAAGTTAATAAACATACTTGAAGTATCTTCAGATTTCTGCACTTTATGTTCTGGCTCCACAGCAGCTGAAAAAAAAGAACCAGAGGACTTCAGTAAAAATGCTTTGACAAAGAAAGTGCTTGGCTGCCAAGAATCACAGACATAATCACTTGCTCTTTTGCTATTCTGAAATCAACAGGATTTGCCAGCGTGGACTTCTGTTTTCATCCTTAGTCTGAAATAGTCACGGACAGTGGATCTTCTCCAGCTTCAAACTGTTCGGCATCACTCAAGGTGCCCTACTCTAAGTCTAGCTCCAGGTGAATACAAATTGTAGGAAGATTAGGGAGGAGCTATGGAGAAGGTTTTCCATCTAAAGAATGATAGGGATCAGGTGACAAATGTAAATCATGATGTGAAGATGTCAGACTGGGGTGGACAAAGTTAAACCTGGTATTGTTTGAAATGTAAATCAATTCATGTTTCCTGTTATGGGAAAATTTGAACTTGGTGTTAAAATAAGGAGTTGCTCATTTAGGCGAGAAAAGGTAAATTGTTTTCATAGACAGTTGGGTGCCTTTCAGAATTTCTTCCTCCAAAGGTAGTGGGGAATAAACCTGAATATTTTCATGGCAGAAGATGGATCCTGAATATTTTCATGGCAGAAGATGGATCCTTTATAACTTCTCACTTCCTTGCTTATTGGGGTAGGTTGGAATGTGCAGTATTTAAATCAGCTATTGTCTTATTGAAATGTGGTTTGGACTTGACAGGTTCAATGGTCTACTCTTGCTCCTAATTTCTATGCTTATATTGAAGGAAATAGAGGCAAATGAGATAAGGATGAGTGAAGATAAAAAAGCCAACTGAATGGAACACAGGTAAATATTTTCCAACGGCTCTGTATTTTACAAGCTCCAAAAATTCAAACTGATACCAAAACTCATTTGAACTCAAAATTAAAATCCATTGACTGAACAAGCAGTCATTTTCCATGACTACAAAATGATTTTCAAACCCAATTTCGAATGTCAACCCACACTATATTTAATTAGCTATGTATACCATAACTTCGCCAGTCCAGAAATTGAGGGAAAACACAAGTTATTCAGCAAACTTTTGACTATGGCCAAACAACTCTCAGTATCAATTTAGTACAGCACTTCAGAAGCAATTGGATAAAGAAAATATGTTCTATTATTGCATTACAATCTTTTGTCATGCTTTATGCAGTTAATATTTATATCTGTGCATTTTCCAGTTCACAAACTTGTGGTTAAGCATTCCAATGTCATTCTAAAATCCAGAAAATTCAGAAATTAACTGGTCCTAAGCATTGAACGAGAGAGATTACAGCACATATCCTAATTATGCACAAAAAAAACAAAAGATTAATATTGAAGAATATCAAAAGAAACTAGGACATTTTATTGGAACTTGATTCTTTATGTAAAGTCTTCAAAAATTAAAATAAAGACCTGGACAAATTTTCATTCAGACAGGGATAGATAACAATAACCTGTTGGCTGGTTGGACGGACAGTGCTTGTTGTGCAAACAGGGTTAAAAAAACTCAATTATTTATGCATAATATAGATAAATTCTTCAAATAATTCAACAACTTACATGTTTCTGCAATTCTCTTTACAGCAGTTTTTTCATTACTCTTTGTATCGGTTTTCTCGTGGACAACCTGAAATTCATAAATAGAATAAATAATTTAAGTCAGAAAACACTTGTGTATGACTGACAATTTATCTGACAAGTCATTAAGATGTTTTACTATATTAAATTATATCCTCCAAAATATATATTTTCTTCTGCTCATTCATTAATGTACAGAATTCAGCACTTTATATCAAAAACGTCACAAATATTCCATTGAAAATACCAGCTTTGTTCAAAAGTAACAGTCTGAGTAAACATCATTTTGGATACTGCATTTAGTTAAAAAGGTTTCTCATTGGAGAATAAATGGAAGAACAAAAAAGTTTAAAAATAAATTTGCATTTAAAGGTGGCTTCACAAATCCCCTTGGAGCTCCATGCCATGAATAAAATGCAAACCATTATACTGCTGAAGACTTTGCTGCCTTTAACAGAGTCGACACAGCACAATAACTGAAAGCAGATTGCTTGGAACTCTTGAAGAGCAAACAATTAACATGGTAAATGTCAATTTATATTTATTCATTCTGCCAACATAATAAATTATATCTTTTACTTTAGTTGTTTGATGCAGAAACAAAGATGATTGATGGTAATGCAATTGATTTTGTGCATATGGATGTTCAAAGGTGTTTAGGTAATACCTCATAAATAGACAAGTTAGAGAAGCTTACTTCAAAAATTGAAGACATGAAACAGGCAGCGCCGGATTGAAAACTAGTTAAGACACTGATTGTAGTGAAAAGCAGTAGTTTTTTACTTTTTCAGATTGGATATATGTACACAGTATTGTCCTTCAGAAATCAGCATTAAGAACATTCCACTTTTTCACATACATTAATAACCTGAACGAGGGTACATACAGTATATTCTTGAAGCTTGCAGACAATAAAGCTATATAGTACAGGTATCCCCTGTTATCTGAAAGTAGAGCATTCCTATGAAATCTTTCATAAGCCGAAACAGCATAAAGTGAAGAAGCTTTAATTTATATGAGGGAAAATGTCACCGCTTTTTGTAAATGTGAAAATCCTCTTCGGGTTTCTTTTGGTTAGTGAAAACAAGTACTAATGTAGGTCTTTCATAAAAGCAAAGTAGCGTAAAGTGAACTTTCGAAAAGCGGGGGATATCTGTAATGCAGTACACAAAGAGGAGAACTGCAACTGAATTCAGAATGTTATACGCAAATGACATTTAATATAGAACCAGTCACTTTTCATTTCTAACAGGAAAAGTATGAAGCACTATAAATTAAACTTTGAAAAGGATGCAGGACAGAAACCTGGCAGACTGTGTTGTAATATTGTATGTATGAGCAAGCAAGAATGTATCTTTAAGAAAGCCAAGTGATGATTTCTGTGTGACATTACATCAAATGATGTGCTAGTCCCATAATGTACTTTGCAATTAAAAGGAAAGTCAGTTAGTCAATCAGCCTGTTAAGTGAGAAAGCCAAGACCATATCTTAGCTGGGGCTATTTCCCCTGTAGCGTAGGAGGCTGAACAGTGACCTTGCAGAGGTTTATAAAAACATTAGGGACATAGATAAGGTGAATAACAAGGGTCTTTTCCCTAGGGTCGGAGAGTCCAAGTCTAGAGGGCAAGATTTAAAAGGAATCTAAGGGGCAATGTTTTCACGCAGAGATTTTGTACACAACATTGATTTTGCTCAAAAATCTCATGCAAGGACTGCACAAAACACTACATAGGACAAACAGGAAGACAGCTAACGATCCGCATCCATGAACACCAACTAGCCACGAAACAACACAACCAGCTATCTTAGTAGCCACACACGCAGATGACAAGCAACATGAATTCGACTGGGACAACACTACTATTATAGGACAAGCCAAACAGAGAACAGCCAGGGAATTCCTAGAGGCATGGCACTCATCCACAGATTCAATCAATAAGCACATCGACCTGGATCCACTATACCGATCACTGCAACGGACAGCTGGAACTGACAACCGGAAGCGGCAGATTCAAACCACTGCAAATGCCGGAGGAAACATCACAGAAGTGCTTCACAGGAGGCTCCCAAGCACTGAGGATGTCGCCTAGACAGGGGACGAAACGTCTGCAACACAAATTCCCAGCTCGGCGAACAGAACCACAACAACGAGCACCTGAGCTACAAATCTTCTCACAAACTTTGAACATCTTTGAATTCATGCATCGCTGGACATTGGAGTGCATCTGCAAAAATTAGCAAACGAGGCCTAACAGTAAGTCTGCAGTAGTGAGTGGAGTGGGTTCTTTCTTGATTAAATGCTTTATTGCGATAAGTCTCTGGATTAAACTTAAAAATATAAGCCATAAATATTAAGTTAGCCTGGAGCAGTGGTTTGGAGAGGAATAAGACAGTGCTATTTTCTAGGTCTGTCGATTGAAGGAAGCAAAAATGGCCTTTAGTAGGGAGATATGCTCTTGTCGGATGTAGGAGTTTAGGGAGAGTTTACGTGTTACTGAGGATTATATCTGCAATAAATAAAATTAGTCGCAAATCCTATCAAATCGAATGGGTCAGTTGGAAAGACAGTTAGAGGCAATGAGGAATTTACAAGAGTAAGGGGATGCGATGGATGGCAGTTGTAGGAAGGGGGAAAAGTCACAAATACAGTCACACAGATAGGTTAATTCCAGGAAAGGTAAGAGAGGTAGGCAGGTAGTGCAGGAGCCTTCTGTGGGTATTTCTGTTTTGAACAAGTATGCTGTTTTGGGAAAGTAGGGGGTGATGGATTCTCAAGGGAATGTAGCACAAATAGCAAAGTTTCTGGTATTGAGATCGACTCTAATGCAATGAAGGGTACGTCAGGTTCCAAGAGATCGATGTAACTCTGAAGATGGACAAGGGAGATCCAGTGAATGTAGTGCATCTGGACTTTCAGAAAGCCTTTGATAAAGTCCCACATAGGAGGTTAGTGAGCAAAATTAGGGCGCATGGTATTGGGGGCAAAGTACTAACTTGGATTGAAAGTTGGTTGGCTGACAGGAAACAAAGAGTAGTGATAAACGGCTCCCTTTCGGAATGGCAGGCGGTGACCAGTGCGGCACCGCAGGGATCAGTGCTGGGACCGCAGCTTTTTACAATATATATTAATGATATGGAAGATGGTATTAATAGTAACATTAGCAAATTTGCTGATGATACAAAGCTGGGTGGCAGGGTGAAATGTGAGGAGGATGTTAGGAGATTACAGGGGACCTGGACAGGTTAGGTAAGTGGACAGATGCATGGCAGGTGCAGTTTAATGTGGATAAATGTATGGTTATCCACTTTGGTGGCAAGAACAGGAAGGCAGATTACTACCTAAATGGAGTCAAGTTAGGTAAAGGAGCAGTACAAAGAGATCTGGGTGTTCTTGTACACTAGTCAATGAAGGCATGCATGCAGGTACAGCAGGTAGTGAAGAAAGCTAATAGCATGCTGGCCTTCATAACAAGAGGGATTGAGTATAGAAGCAAAGAGGTTCTTCTGCAGCTGTACAGGGCCCTGGTGAGACCGCACACGAAATATTGTGTGCAGTTCTGGTCTCCAAATTTGAGGAAAGACATTCTGGCTATTGAAGGAGTACAGCGTAGGTTCACGAGGTCAATTCCTGGAATGGCGGGACTATCTTATGTTGAAAGATTGGTGCGACTGGGCTTGTATACCCTTGAGTTTAGAATACTGAGAGGGGTTCTGATTGAGACGTATAAGATTATTAAAGGATTGGACACTCTGGCGGCAGGAAACATTTTCTGCTGAAGGGTGAGTCCCGAACCAGAGGACACAGTTAAAAATAAGGGGTAGGCCATTTAGGACCAATGAGGAGAAACCTCTTCACCCAGAGAGTGGTGGCTGTGTGAAATGCTTTGCCCCAGAAGGCAGTGGAGGCCCAGTCTCTGGATTCGTTTAAGAAAGAATTGGATAGAGCTCTCAAGGAAGTGGAATCAAGGGTTATGGAGATAAGGCTGGAACAGGATACTGATTAAGGATGATCAGCCATGATAATGAATGGTGGTGCAGGCTCGAAGGGCAGAATGGCCTACTCCTGCACCTATTGTCTATTCACTGCTTTAGGGGCCTCTTTAGTCCAAGGTATAGACAGATGTGCCCGTGGTCAGCAGCGAAAAATCAGAATGGTGTGTTGTTTCCCTGGCTCCAGGATCAAGGATGTCTCAGAGAGGGTGCAGAATGTTCTCAAGGGGGAGAGGGGCCAGCAAGAGGTCACTGGAACCAACGACATAGGAAGGGAAAAGGTTGAGATTCTGAATGGAGATTACAGAAAGTTAGGCAGGAATTTAAAAAGGAGGTCCTCGAGAGTAGTAATATCTGGTTACTCCCGTTGCTACAAGCTAGTGAGAGCAGGAATAGAAGAGAGCAGATGAATGCATGGCTGAGGAGCTGGTATATGGGAGAAGGATTCACATTTTTGGATCACTGGAATCCCTTTTGGGGTAGAAGTGACCTGTTCAAGAAGGATGATTGCAAGGGAATTGGAAGGGAACTAATATACAGAGGAACTTCGATTATCCGAATACCAATTATCTGAAAATCGGATTATACAAAGGAGATCTCAAGGTCCCGACAGAAACATTACATCAAAGATGTGTGTCCAACACTGATCGCATATTTTATTTATAGTGATTAAAAGTGCTGCCAAGAATAGTCCTGGACTGATGGGAGTATAGGCTCTGTCACTAAATGACTGACCTCCCAACCTCCCAAACTCCCTCTCTTCCCACACTCTCCCTGGAGTTCGACACAGTGGTGAACCCTAAACACCCCTTCCCAAGATAATCTCTCTAACATTGTCCTGTACAGGGCAAAGGTGGAACCTGTCAGAACATTGTAGTAAAAAGGTGTGTGCGCGTGCACACGCACTATTTAGAGACTCACCAACCCCCCCACCTCGCCCCCCACCCCTACCCCCAGAATGGCCTACTCCTGCACCTATTGTCTATAAGAGTATAAAGGCAGTAGGAGTATACTTGAGGGAAATCAGGAGGGCAGGAAGAGGACATGAGATAGCTTTGGCAAATGGACTTGAGGATTCAAAGGGATTTTACAAACACATTAAGGACAAAAGGGTAATTAGGGAGCCAATATGGCCCATCAAAGCAAAGCACCCTTTGTGTGGAGCCGCAGGAGATAGAGGAGATTCTAAATGAGTATTTTGCATCAGTATTTTCTGTGGAAAAGGACATGGAAGACACAGAATGTGGGGAATTGATGGCAACATCTTGAAAAATGTCCATATTACAGAGGAGGAAGTGCTGGATGTCTTAAATTGCATAAAAGTGGATAAATCCCCAGGACCTCATCAGGTGTACCTTCGAACTCTGTGAGAAGCTAGGGAAGTGATTGCTGGGCCACTTGCTGAGATATTTGTATCATCAATAGTCACAGGTGAGATGCCGGAAGACTGGAGGTTGGCTAACATAGCACCACTGTTTAAGAAAGGTAGCAAGGACAAGCCAGGGAACTATAGATCAGTGAGCCTGACGTTGGTGGTGGGCAAGTTGTTGGAGGGTATCCTGAGGGACAGGATGTACATGTATTTGGAAAGGCAAGGACTGATTGGGGATAGTCGACATGGCTTTGTGCGTGGGAAATCATGTCTCACAAACTTGATTGAACTTTTGAAGACGTAACAAAGAGGATTGATGAGGGCAGAGCAGTATGGACTTCAGTAATGCGTTCTACAAGGTTCCCCATGGGAGACTGGTTAGCAAGGTTAGATCTCATGGAATACAGGAAGAACTAGCCATTTGGATACACAACTGACTCAAAGGTAGAAGACAGAGGGTTGTGCTGGAGGGTTGGTTTTCAGACTGGAGGCCTGTGACCAGTGGAGTGCATCAATGATTGGTGCTGGGTCCAATACTTTTCATCATTTATATAAATGATTTGGATGTGATCTTAAGAGGTATAGTTAGTACATTTGCAGATGACACCAAAATTGGAGGTGTAGTGGGCAGCGAAGAAGGTTACAACTGGATCTTGATCAGATGGGCCAATGGGCTGAGAAGTGGCAGGTAAATGCGAGGCGCTGCATTTTGGGTAAGATTCAGAGCGTCGGAGGCTGAGGGGTGACCTTATAGCAGTTTATAAAATCATGCGGGGCATGAATAGGATAAATGGACAAAGTCTTTTCCCTGCGGTCAGGGAGCCCAGAACTAGAGGGCATAGGTTTAGGGTGAGAGAAGATAGATATAAAAGAGACCTAAGGGGCAACATTTTCACGCAGAGGGTGGTATGTGTATGGAATGAGCTGCCAGAGGAAGTGATGGAGGCTAGTACAATTCCAACAGTTAAAAGGTATCTGGATGGGTATATGAATAGAAAGGATTTGGAGGGATGTGGGCCGAGTGCTGGCAGGTGGGACTAGATTGAGTTGGGATATCTGGTCAGCATGGACAAGTTGGACCGAAGGGTCTGTTTCCATGCTGTACGTCTCTATGACTCTAGGACTCTACCTTTCTGCGTTGGAAGTTAAACAAAAACACAAATGCATGGACCATTCACAAGAGTTTATTATCTCCCAAAGAGGGACAGTGGTGGATATTGCTTTTTACAATTATGGCAATCTGAATCTGGGTATCACTTAGCAGCATATGGACCGATTTATAGAGAACATCCCAGTTTTTCAATGCATTGCTAATGACACTGAAGCCATAGGAAAGGCCAAACACAAGCACAGTATCTCAAGGGCGTCACAAAGAAATATGACTTCACTTTTTTATAAATCATCAACAAGTGTCAAATTAATACAAGCTGAACAAAGTCTCTCAGTTCCATAAACATATCCAGGAGTATTCGGCTTGCCTGCCAGGATTGTAAGGATGTACACACGATAACTATATCGCAAGATAAAGATGACCTGTAGAGGTTCCTTGCTTTCTTCAGCTTCAATCACACATCCCAGGTTCAGACTAAATCTCTTATCTCAGGAATCTTCACAAAGATATGCTAACCCCATCCCTGCCTCAGCACAATACCTGCACATTTTTCAAACCCTGAAAAATGCACTCTCACATAACAAATAAGAACTCTGCATTATGATAGATTTAAACCTACCATTCTAGAGGTAGATGTCCCCTTAAGACCACCTTGGTACATTCTATTGCAGGACAACACACTCAAGACAGACCAGATAAATTATTCCAATATTGAAAGATACACTCTGCACTGGTGTTGGGGATACAGCAATTCCACATAAAGTTCTTCGGTAGATGTGTTTTTAATGATCATCTGCAATTAGAAATGACTTGCAGGAATCTATTTACAAGTGCACCACAATGGCTCCAACATATCTAAGGCTAAGAACTTGAAGTCCAACATGACCAGGATCAAAAATAATGTCAAATGCTCTGACATTCTCAATCATGCAGTGATAAAAGACATACTGTAGATTGACAAGCAGATGTCACTGAATGAGGTAGAGGATAACGTTCATATTGATCTCAACCACTTTAGTCACAACCAAGCAAAACATATTCAAGATGTTACATCTATAACAAATAGCTACCACAGTTAAAAAGTATACCATTACTATCTGCCCACAATTAGCTCCCAAGAAGCTAAACAGCTGTGAGTTTGAATATTTGGTCAGAAACAATCAGATCTCTGGAAAGGAAAGAGCTGCACTTGTTTCTGCAGTAATAAAAATTCATGCCTAAAGAAAACTAGTTTATTTGCTCTTATTAGTTGCTGTCAGCTGGGGCTTTTAACCAATAAGTCAAACTTTGCAAGTATGCATCAGACGTTCTGAACTTCCTGCAAGCAAGTAAAAGTACCTGGAGGAGGGTTGAAGAGCATCAGATCCTAGCAAGCCAAAAGGACCAGCTTAGTGCACCCTATGGACAGGGATCATTGAACAGTCTCCACAGTCTTTCCCTCCATCAATAATACCAATGTTTTTGCCCTGTGTATGCATGTAGAGTCAGTTGTAGGAGTTGTATGATTCATTTGGATAATGTGCTGGAAATCAACTGGTGGCTAACGTAAAAGGGATAATAGGCACATATATAGCAAAAGACAGAAACATGGAGGCATGATACTATTACAGCTTGAAAAGGGAATCTATGATGATTAAGCAAAGTGTACGGTTGAGGCACACTTATCTTTTCCAAGTGAGAGAATGCTTCCAAAGTGACAGTAAAACAGTTAACATGCTGGATGAGCTAAAAATTGGGAGAGGGAGTAAAAGTTAACAAGTCATCACATGGAATGGGATGCATCTCAGAATGCTGAGGAAAATTAGGGTAGAAACTGGAGGGTAAGTAGACATCATTTTCTAATCTTCCTTTGATATAGGGCAGTGCTGAAATACTGGAAAACTGCAAATGTTGAAATCTTGTTCCAAAAATTGCACTAGGATAAATCCAGCAAGTCAGTTTGACCTCAGTTGTGTTATTATTTATAAATAATAACCAAGGTAATTGCTAATTATGAAAAGAATCCAGCAGATTTGATTTTTTTGAAAAAGAGAGGTCAGGTTTAACTGTTTTGAAGTTTTCTGATGGAATAACCAAAAAGGTGCCTGAGTGTAATGCAGTTGAGGTGCTATACAGGGACTCTCAAGGCACTTTCTACTGGTTCACATAACAGGAATGTTGATAACATGGATATGAAGGTGGCAGGAAACTAAAAGAAAACCATTGCTTTTCAGACATTCCAGCATCCATAGTATTTATTTGGTGCATTTCAAAAAATAAGCTATTATTTCAGGTAGGGCACAAGCAAGGTGGATTGAAGGGCATACTACTATGCTAGATCTCATGATTTTATGCACTTATTAATGATACTTGCAGCATTATCAGAGTTTTAGTGCACCAATTAGATAAAGAAATGTGTGGAAAACATGGCAGTCAAATGTCTGATTCCTCTGAAAAAATGAAATAAATAGAAGAGATGTATAAGTCGTCCCAGTTAACATGAGCAATCATGCAAAGCACTGCAGCATCATGACCGTAAAGACAGATCGGTGAAATAACTTGAGAGTTGCAAATCAAACATCATCTGCATGGCTTAAGAAATAGTCCCCATGTTCCTAGCTGTGACTCAAGGGAAACTCAAGAAAAATCTTAATATAGATGCTCAACCACCACATGTGATGCTGATCTGTCAGAAAAGTTGTTCATTTACTTGATTACATTTAAAAAGATCAGTCATTTGAAACAGTATCCAGAAAATCACATTCAATGCAGGAATCAAGGTGGGTTAGTAATTGGATAAAGTGGGCAAGAGAGTGGTGGTCTAATTGATTGTCAGACGATCACAGGACAGGGTCGGGTCAGGGGTATTCTAAACAAAAGGGCATCAAATGGATCTGTTCAAGAGTTTGTCAGTTTGGTGAGAAATAATGACCTAATTGGTGGTCAGTGGGGAACAACCTGGTTGGTCAGCAAGGGGAAATAATTGGGGAAATCAGGGTTACCAAGGTATGAGACCAAGTTTCAACCTGTTTAAACTGTTTCTATCCAGGTAAACGCTGCTAGTCTGTCCCTTACCTCAGATTCTGAGACATTTGCATAGGGCCCAGGGAATAAGGAAACTTACCACTGGCAGTTTAGACTTTTCGGATATTTCTCACTCAAGTTTGTGCACCAGAACTGCCACGGAGTCCTGACGTGCATCTCGGGTTCTACACCCAGTTTTTCATGACTGATACTGGAAGATTTAGGCCATTTAGATTGCTTGAATTTACCCAAATAATTTATAAGTCAACAATCTCCAAGCAGACTTGTACTTACAGTCACCTTCCCTCTTCCATCTAGCTTTTCAATTTCAAGTGCTTTTTTGAAGACAAATTCTTTCCATTCAGAAGGCTTCAATTTTTCTCCCTCATATTTAAGAGCACCTGGATGGTGCTTTTCCTGAAAAGAACAATCATATAATCAAATGCCATTCTTCCAACATGGGGTCATTTTGATAATTTGGTACAGTGCAAGCTAGTTTATGCAGCATGCTTTGCTTGGTAAAATATTTCAAGGTGTTCAAAGTAGCATTCGCAAAAGAATTTTGATACCAAACTGTAGAAAATGAGGATGCATCATGCTTAGAGCTTCTTCACTTCCTATTTCTCATCTACACCCAAACTAATTCCCTTAGTTGGTGTTCTGAGCCAAGATCATTTTTCATTGCTGCACACGTCATCCTTTTCTTCCTTTCTCTTTGTCCTTCCAAGATGTTAAATAACTCCCTAAATAATCAATGCTCAGCCGAGATCACCTTGCAACCACATCTCTGCAACAGCCATCGGATCACACAAATTTACTTCCATTTATGCCACAATATCACCACTTTTATTACGAACACTGTGTGTTTTCAGTTAGAGTTCTAAATGTTTATTTTTCCCTATTCTGGCCCCATTTGCTCGTACCCTCATGTCTGTACATTCTCCTCTCTATCATACTCTATACGTCAAAGACCCAGATCAGTCCCATGTTCTTTTGTCCTATTATGTCTCTTTTAAAATAATACACCTCAACCAATTTCAATGATCTTATTCCCCATCCCCACCAATTATATAGTTCTAAAACATTTCAGCCCTAGTTATTAAATTAAGCCAAATCATTAATCCGAGCACAATTCAAGTGAAGTGCATGTGAAAGAACAACTGCCTCTTTGCCAATTCCTGGAGCCAGTGTTGCATAAATTTGATATCCATTTCTGCTACATAAATCTTGGAGTCTCACATTCAAATCTCTAATGTGCTTCATCCTCATGCTACTTTGTTTCAGGCTTGGCATTAATCTTGAAATTACCACCTTTTGGTTCAATTTTCCAATTTACTGTTTGTATAGATAAGTAGAATTTCTTGGTCAAATGTATGCCAGTAGCAATATGATAAATATTTGTAATACATTAGTGTTATTTGGGAACTTTGGTTCTAAAGTAGAGATACATAGGATTTTGATTTTCATTTCTGTGAAGTTGAGCAGTTTTCTCAAGGACAGAAACAGAAAAGTAACAGAACAACTAAGTGGAAAAGTAGAAGAAAGAATCGCAGATCACAGGAACATAAGAAGAAGAGGCCATTCAGCCCCTCAAGCCTGTTCCATCACTGAGACATCATGGCTGATCTGTGGTCTAACTCCATATACCTGCCATTAGCCTGCATCCCTTCATACCTTTGCTTTAAAAAGCATTTCCCTCAGAACGTGAACAATTTAGGTTAAATAGACAATTGAGGAAGTATTTTGTATTAAAACATTTCAACTCAATAATATTCTCCTTTAGTATAAGACTCCTTATTTTTAACTACTACATTCACAATCAAACTTACTGGATTCTTGCTCAAAGCATTCTATTTATTACTAAATATATACTTACCAGATAATTTGTCATGTGCTTAGCTCCAAGCAAATGGGGGAAAAACCAGGTGAGTTCTGATTTACAGTAGCACAGTTTACAAACAAACTGTGGATTCGTCTTTTGATCATTACGATATTCAATTACATAGTCAAGACCTACAGATTTAAGCAGCAGCATCAGAAAATTTCCTTTAATAAGAACATAGGTTAGCCAACATATTGATACCTTAAATGTAAACTAAATTAGCTTTGATTGTTTAATGCTGTTGTTTAATGACTTCCATAAAAATGCTCTGAACACTTGCATACAAATAACTGCACAATGTAATCACAAGTAGCACTGACAACTGGAAGAGAGATATGGATTCCCATTGTAAAGTATATTTTTCATTGTGTAACTATATTTTGCATCCATCGATACACTGTGAAGGCTACAAATTTATGACTGAATTTGTGGCCTAACCTTTCCTACCTAGCTGCGAATAATAGACTGAGTTCTGATCAAGGAGACATGATATATCTAACATATCTATCTTTGATTTTATAGATGCTGCTGACCTTTGTATTATCAATATTCATTTCAGAACGTCAACAATTGTTGCCCCACCTATAATACTCACCAAGTTTTGAGAAGATTTGTAGCTCAGGTTGAGGTTCTGGATTTACATTTGCTTGCTGAGCTGGAAGATTCATTTTCAGACAATTCGTCACCATACTAGGTAACATCTTCAGTGAGCCTCCGGACGAAGCTTCTTTCAAAAGCGCACTGAAGATGTTACCTAGTATGGTGACGAAACATCTGAAAATAACCTGCCAGCTCAGCGAGCAAACCTACATCCAGAATACTCGCCAAGCTATAGTATCCCTGCTTTACCCTTCCTCCTCATGACAATGCTCTGTAATTAGCAAAGATTAATAGAAACAGATTTGCTTATTCTTTTCCACTCAGTAACCAGACTTACAAATTCAAAGAAGAACATAGAACAGTTACAACACAGGAGAAAGGCATTTAATCTGTTTTGCCTATGTTGGTTCTCTGTAAGACCAAATCACTTTGTCCTCTATTCTGTTTCTACCCCAACCCCAATAATCCTGCAAATGATTTTTTAATTCCAAATTTCTTTTGAAAATGATGCCTCCACAACATTTTCATTCAACTAGGAATCCTAAGTATTCAGTGTTAATTTTTGTTCTTGACACCATTTCTTTTTTTGGCCAGTCACCTTCAGCCTGTATATTTCAGATTCTAAATTGTTCCTCAATGGAGACAGTTTGCGTAAGAAATAGGAGTAGCCACTCAGTTCCTGAAACTTGCCCTGCTATTCTAGAAGATCTGCCCCAGTCTTGAAGTCCTGTTTTGTGCCAGATCTTCATAGTCCCCAACTCCTTGATATTTCAAAAATCTACTTTTTGCAATCAAGCATTCACAACTCTCTGGAGGTGACAATTACAGACATTCATTATCCCTTAGAAGAAATTTTTTCACACCTCAGTTTTAAATTAATACTCCCCTATTCTGCAGCTATATTCCCAAGACTGAGATTCCTTCCCTCGTGGAAACAACTTCCCAACATTTACTCTGTACAACCCTGGTGTTGGAGGTAGTATATTAACATGGATAAAGGACTCGCTAACTAATAGAAGACAGTTGAAAAAATGGGGCATTTTCAAAATAGCAACCTGTAATTAGTGGATTTGCACAACAATCAGTGCTGGAGCTATAATTATTTAAAATATGTACTAATGACTCAGATGAGGCAAGTGAATTTATTGGAGCCAAGTTTGCAGAAGGCACAAAAATAGCTGGGAAGGCAATGATGAGGATGACTCAAGTCTCCAGAGGGATATAGGCAGGACAAAAACCTAGTAAATGGAATAAAGTGGGGAAATGTGAGATTTTGCACTTCAGCAGGAGGAGGAGGAAATTAATATTAATGGAGAAAGACTGCAGAACATTAAAGAAACAGGATATTTGACTTCCCTGATGCACAAATCCTAAAAAGCTAGCATTCATGTTCAGCAGGTTGTAAGGAAGGCAAATAGAATGTTGGCCTTTATTTCAAAGGAAATGAAACATAAAAATGAGGAAAGACTATGCAAGACACTAGTCAGATCACAACTGGAATGCTATGAACAGTTAATCAGCAAAGGAATCTACGATTACTGATGAACAGTAGCAAAGTAGAGTGGAAGATTATCAACAACGGTCTCATTGAATGGTAAAACAGACTCAATGGGTTGAATGGCCTACTTCAGCTCCTACATCTTAAGTAGTCTCCAACCATATTTGTGAAATCCAACAACCTTGATTAATTAATTACATTATATACAAGATTGGCTTATTGCGTACATTTTTGATCCCCAGATTCAAGAATATAATGCTAATGGAAGCAGATCGAAACAGATTTTGAACTGCTCTTTTCAAAGCTGATTCTTGGGGCAAAGAGATTGATTTATTCAGAATGGCTCAATTGTTATGCCTTTATTCATTAGAATTTGGAAAAGGGAGGGATCTTATTGAAAAATGCAAGATTCTGAGGAAGCTTCACAGAGTAGATGCTGAGAAGATGTTTCAACTATTTGCGCAATCTCAAATTTGGGACAGTGTTACAGAATATAACAGCACTCATTTAAATCTGAGATGCAAAGGGATTCCTTCTTCCAGACAGTAGTGTAGGTCTGGAATTGTCTAGCCTAGACTTGGAGGGTACAGTACAAGATACTTAAAGAGGGAGTTAGATTTTGATATAGAGAACTTGAGGGCATTGAGGATCTGGCACAAAACACAACTTAAGGCCTGGTTCGGATCAGCCGTGGCCTAAAAGAACGGCAGGCAAGTTTGAGGCAAAAGTCTCTGAAACTTACCTGTCAGGTTTCAGTGCCACATGGTCCAACATCAGTGCTGATGCAGTTTGGCTATTAACAAAATAGTTATTAATCCCATATACATCACTAACACTGAGCTCTTGGCAACACCACTTCTAAAACTTCCTCCAGTCTGAAAAACAACTGCTCACCACTGCTCACTACTTCCTGTCATTCAGCCAATTTGTATCCAGCTATTGCTGGCTCGTTAATTCCACAACCATCAGTTTTGTTCACAAGGTTATGTGACACTTTATCAAATACTTTTGGGACATCAATACGATAACCTTACTACTATCTTCATCATTAACTCAAAAAAACGGAAATTAGTTAAATTAATTTTCCCATAACACATCAGTGAGGTCTTTAGTGAATCCATAATTGTCTGAGTGGTTGTCCATTTCATCCTTAATTATTGTTTTTAAAACTTTCCCCAGCACCAAGGTTACATTCACCAGCTAGGCTTATCTTTACACTCCTTTTTTGAACAAGAGCACAATATTTGGAACTGTTCAGTCCTCTGGCACCAATCATCCTATGGATTGAAAAATTATGGCCAATGCATCATTGAATTTCACTCTCACTTCCTTCAGTATCCTTAGATGTATTTTACCAAGTCCTAATGCCTTGTCAACTTTAAGGATATGTGCCTGTCTAATACCTCCTCCAACTGAATGTTTAGTTTACCATATACATCAATTGTCTATTTTTCCTGTCATGCAAGATAGTGTGCTAAGTGACTGGAGGCCAGACATAAGGGAATGTAATCAGAGGCCACTTGTAAAGACTTAAAGATTCAAAAAGTGCACAGTGGGTCAGAGGCCATTTACATGGGAATTAAGCAGAGATTTTTAAAATACACCAGGAAGCCAGATCAGATACATTAATCTAAATTAACCCATTATAAAATGGGTGATTCACTGACATTAACCTAAGCACATTTTGTTAATCCATTTAACACGATATATTTATAGAACAGATATTTCCTTAAACATTCCCAATGATAAACAAAATGTGATTTGTTTGTTAATTGATTGGTGACTCAAAGTTTGGCTGGGAGCTATTCTCTGTAAGAGGATATCTATTGTCCAAAAGCAAAAAACAAAGTTTAGCACATTTCAAAATTCTGGACTTGTGGAGGAACAGCAATTTCTACTTGATCTGGTTAAAATTTTCAAACAAATTATGAGCTGTATGAAGACAGACTAATCAACATTTTACCTAAATTGAAAAGTGAACAGATAAAAGGTTTTGTATCATATACCCTCTTTTATATTTGACTATTTGTAGTTTTATTATGAAACAACAAAAACAGCATACTTCCAGCTCAAATTGTAAACATAAATGCCACATTAAAAACATACCAAGCACTGCCTTGTTTATCTTCATTTTACTCAGATGATATTCCAGAGTTCTTGTCTCCGTTGGGATTGAAACTTCATCTTTAGTACCTTCTTCCGCAGTATTAACTAGAATCCAAAATTTGGACATTGATTGTACTACATATTTATATATTTATTTTTTAAAATCACAGAAGGGATGACTGGCCATATGGCAATGCAAGTATTCCTATACATATCAAAAATTCAGTTTTTTTTTAAAAGCTCTGCCACTTCTAAATCTCAATGTTCCTTGATTATTTACCATGACACCAGTGTGAAAAGATATTAAAAATAAAAGGCCATAAATGACCATTATAATTCATGCAGCAATTTAAAACATCACATATGTAAAGAGGCTCCAAGAAGTTCAATACGTTTTAGCCTTTGCTTGATGCTATTTCACCACTTGCTTGATGCTATTTCTCCATTCTTTTGATCAACTATCTTTCCCTATTCAGGAGTTATAGCAAAATAAAGTCTCAAGACACTTCACAGGGTCAGTGTAAAAGAAAGTCTGAATATATTTCTTTGAATGATATTTGCCACCTGTCTACGTTCCAATTATTCAATTTCCATTACCTATTCATGCACATATGGATATTCTGGTTGTAACTGATTATAGAGTCAGTCATACAGCATAGAAGCAAGCCCTTTGACCCACCACATCTATCTTGACCAACAAACAAAACGTTACTGATCTCATTTACCTGCACTTGCTACATAGCCTACTATGCACTGGCATTTTAAGGTGCTCATCCAGGTGTTTCTCAAATGTTGCAAGAGTACGTGCCTCCATCATCCTCACAGGTAGAGTGTTCCATATTTCTACCATCATTTGGGTGAAGAAACATTTCCCCAGATCTCCTGCTATCAAAGCCCTTACTGAAATTCATGTAAACCACTTCAAGCACAGTAGTCTCATTTAGTTACCTTTTCTAAAAAAACTTCAACTCAATTAATCAGACAGGATCTCTCTTTAACAAATCTGTGCTGACCATCCCTGTATTTCCAAATGTTGATTATTCCTGTCCCGACTAACTTTTTCCAATAATTTTAGTACAATTGATGTCAGTAATTGGTCTATAATTACTTCCCTATTCCTGCTGTCCTTCTTGAACAAAGAAATCACATTAGCTATCCTCCAGTCATCTGGCACTTCACCTGTGGCCAGCATAGTATTAAATATATCAGGGCCCCAGAAAACTCCTCTCTTGCCTCCCATAGCAACCTGGAATTCATCCTATCAGGCCCTGGGGATTTATGCATCGTTATACCCACTAAAACGTTTAGTATATCCTTTTTACTAATTTTAAAATGTTCAATAATCTCACCAGCTCAACTGAAATCCCCAGTTACAATGTGTTTCTCCAGTGAATACAGATGGGAAATATTCACTTAAAACATTTCCACATACACTTGCTCCATGCACAGATTGCCTCTTTGGTCTCTGATAAACGCCACTCTTTCCCTGGTATTCCTCATTCTTAGTAAAACTTGTATACTTTACTGGGCTGTAGTGACATCTTGCTGCCAACCCAGATTTGTTCTGCTTAACCAAGATATTGGGAGCATGGCTTTCATCACCATGATACACCAAAGTCTTTCTTGCCCCATACAATTCCTAAGGCCCTTCCTTCTTTGAAAAGGAAGGGCCTTAGGATGTGTTTCTCCAGTGAATACAGATGGGAAATATTCAAACATTTCCACATACACTTGCTCCATGCACAGATTGCCTCTTTGGTCTCTGATAAACGCCACTCTTTCCCTGGTATTCCTCATTCTTAGTAAAACTTGTATACTTTACTGGGCTGTAGTGACATCTTGCTGCCAACTCAGATTTGTTCTGCTTAACCAAGATATTGGGAGCATGGCTTTCATTACCATGATACACCAAAGTCTTTCTTGCCCCATACAATTCCTAAGGCCCTTCCTTCTTTGAAAACTTTAAGTCTTTTTCCATTGCCTCATCTCCCTTAAATATCACATAACATCTGGCCCTGTCCTCCATGAAACAATTTTCCCACTCACCTGCCAGTTCCTTTGCATCTCATCTCTGCGCACACCATTTTTCCTGTTCACTTTAGCCTTGTTTCAGTGGCAACACACTTCGACTTAACATTTATTGTCATACAGCACAGAAACAGACCCTTTGGTCCACTCATCCATGCCAACCAAGTTTCCCAAACTAAACTAGTTACATATCCCTCTGAACCTTTCCTACTCATGCACCTGTTCAAATGTCCTTTACATGTTGAAACTGTATCTGCATCAACCACTTCCTCTGGTAGTTCATTCCATATACAAACCACTCAAGGCCCTTTTAAATTTTTCTCCTCTCAACCTAAAATTATACTCTCTATCTTTGAACTCCCCTATCCTATGGAAGAGATCTTCGTTATTCACCTTGTGATTTTCTAAAGCTTTTCAAGGTCACCCCTCAACCTCGTTTGCTCCAGTGAAAAAAGTCTCAGCTTGTCCATCCTCTCTCTATAATTCAAATCCTCCAGTCACAGTGATATCCTTATAAATCTTTTCTGTACCCTCTCCAATTTAATAGCATCCTTCCTACAGCAGGGCGACCAGAACTGCATACAGCACTCGAAATGTGACCTCACAATATCCTGTACAACCACAACATGAGACCACAATGCCTAAACTCAATGGTCTGAGCAATGAAGGCATGCGTACTAAATGCTTCGTTTAAAACTCTGTCGAACTGCCGTGACGCAACTTCCAACGGAATATGCATTGAACCCCTACATGCCCCTGTTCTACAGGGCCCTACCATTAACTGTGCAAGACCTGTCCTTAATCAGCTTACCAAAATGCAACACTTCACATTTATCTGATTTAAACTCCATATGCCACTCCTTGGCCAATTGATCTACATAGCTTTGTAATCATAAATAACCTTCCTCACCGTCTATTATACCACTAATTTTGATGTAATCCGCAAACTGACTAACCATGTTTCCTATATTCTCATCCAAATAACAAACAACAGTGCACCTAGCACTGATCCCTGCAGAACACTGCTGGTCACAGGCCTCCAGTCAGAAAAACAACACCCCACCACCACTGTCTGTTTCCTACTGTCAAGCCAATTTTTTATCCAGTTTGAAAGTTTTCCCTGAATGTCATGTGATCTAACTGTACTAACTAGCCTACCATTCAGAACCTTGTCAAAGGCCTTAGTAAAATCCATGTAAACAATGTTTACTACTCTGCCCTCATTTATCTTCTTGATGACATTCTTAATAAACCTCAATCAAGTTTGAGAGCCAGGATTTCCCACAAAAAGCCATGGTGACTATCCCTAATCAGTCCATTCCTCTCCAAATGCATGTAAATCCGGTCTCTCAGAATCCCCTCCAACTACTTACCTACCATTGACGTCAAACCCACCCATATATAGCTCTCAGGCTTCTCTTTGTAGCCTCTCCAAAATAAGGGCATAACACTACCCACCCTCCAGTCTTCCAGCACCTCAACCTTGGCTGTCGATGATATAAATCTCTTTGCTTGGTCCAAATAATTGCTTCCCTAGTTTACCACACAGTGTCCTAGGATACTTGATCAGGTCTCAGAGATTTATCTACCTTTATGCATTTTACACTTCCTGCACAACCTCTTCTGTAATATGAACAGTTTTGAAAACATCAATATTTATTTCATAGTTCCCTAGCTTCCATATCCTTCTCCACAGTAAATAGTGAAGCAAAATATTAATTTAAAATCTCTCCCATCACCAGTGGCTCCACACATAATGATCTTGTTGATCTTTTGTCCTTAATATACTTGCAGTCTCTTTGAATTATCCCCTTTTTGCCCTCCTGATTTTTCTTAATTCACTTGACTTGCTTAAACCTGACTCGTGGGTGGAAGTCACACAACAGACATGCATACACAAACCAAGTAGACACACAAATGCATACTAAAAAATGGCGAATGTGCTTTCCATTATGATGTTACTTAAGGCTCCAACTGTCCTCTCAGGTACACATAGAATCTCAATTCAAACAACAACAGAATAATCCAGTTATTGATTTCTTGCTTCTTATGGGACTGCGCTATGTTTAAATTTCCTGCAGTTTAATACGATAAAACGTGCTAATTTAAACAAACAATTTTTCACATAGACTTTGGATGTCCTTGAATCCAAAACCATGATCAAAGCCCAAGCAAATCATTTCATGATTTCCATCATCCTCACCTCAACTGCAAAGAGCATATCCACAAATTTATTACCAGATCTGGACTGATAGTAAAGTCTCCTCAACCCCTGACCTTTCAAAATGCAAAAATACATTGTTGTCTCAATTCCTGGTCCATGCCTTGCACAAACTGCATCTAAAATCTTCAAGTGAGATTTGCTTACCTCTTGCAAAATCAAAAACTCCCTAAGTCAATTATGATATTCCGTATGATTCTGACCATCACGTCTCTAGTTATTCTTAACTTGCTTTTGACGCAAAACATACTCCAATACCTATCCTCCATTGTTTAGCTCAACGAGACTGAGATATACTATATTTTACTCAACTCAGATGTACACGTCACATCTGTCAATGGTTTCTCTTTGCATCCACAAATCAAATCCATATCAAGGATACATTCTTGGACCTTTACTCATGCACATGGTATAATTGACAACATAACCTACATAGATCAGTGGGGCAGCTTTTGAAGGAATATAGATGACACCTAGCTTTACCTCTGTACGACTCCTTTCAATACCTTTCCTGCTCCTGTGTTAGTATTTTCACTATTTCAAAGTTTTCCTGGCTAGCCTCCAACTTTCCAAAATCTTGAGCTCATCCAAACCTTTGCTGCCTGTATCGAATACCTTATGCGCTTCGGCATCAAATTTTGACAACATTCACAAAGGAGCAGCTCCAAACATACCACACTCATTAAGAAAGTCAACACATTCCACGCAACTGGCCTAGGTTAACTCAGACTGTTTACAGCCCTAATATCTCAAGTAATTCACAACTAAGTATCCAATCCAATACTGCAGCACCCAAAAGACTATCTATTTCACCATCTATACTGTCATCTGTCTCTGCCTTTCCTCCACTGAAACTTTCAATCAATCACTCATATCTGTCATCTCCAAAAAATGTTCTCTCTGCCAAATTCACAGCTGACATCTCAGGACTATAAGCATCAACACAAAGTCCTACTGCAATTTTGCAACCAGTTACAAATACCCACCTCTCTTTACTTCAATTATTTATTCCTTTTTTTGTAATTCACTCATGACCTTTATATCATTGGCTGGGCCAGCATTTATTGCTCACCCCTAGCTGCCCTTGAGAATCAATATCACTCAAATTTAAAACATTGTTATTTTTGAATTTCTCTAAACTGTACTCTATAACATTCTTCAATATTAAACAATAACATTCTTCAGAATTTTGCAAATCTCTCCATTTTCAAGTCTAGCTTATTACACACATACCTTTGTGTCTATACACCATACCTCATGTTTGAATTTCCTTCCCAAATCCCTCCATCGCCCTTCCACACTTTAAGCTTGTACCTAAACCTCTATCCACTACAAATATCTCCTCCAGTCTTTATGGTGTGGTTACTCATTGGATAATCACATCCTGTTATTAGAAGACCTGTATTATATTTTCCAAACATACATTAAAAAAAACTTGTAAGTATATGAAATTGAGTCAGAAATTTATGCACACATTAGTACTGATTTTAAGACATACTCAGTATCATTAAGACATCAATAATCTCACACAATAATTGTAAATAGGAATCAAGGTTTCTTACGACCATGGCAATTTTACACATATAATCCAAAATCTCTCAAGTTACTTAACAACATAAATAACTAAATGTTACACTAATAAATCCCTAAAGAATGAGAAATATGGGCAAGGCAGCCATCTGCCCACTGATTCTGGGTGTAGCAGAGTGAGTCAGGGGGGAGAGAGAGAAAGAGAGAAAAAGAGAGACAGAAAGCAAAAAAGAGGCCGAGAGGCCAAAGAGAATGAAAATGGTTGCAAGGAATAGGGAGTAATTCAGACCTGTCAAAGGAATTAGACAGTACGAAAAGTTGAAATCACTAAAAGTAATAAACTACTTTTAAATGACTGCGGTATCTTGAGCTTAAAAGCTCATGTTCAGGAACAACACTATGGAAAAGACTCGAGTGGATACTATTGTAATGACTGTGAAATTGAAATTGAAAGCCAAAATGCAGTAAAAAAAGTAATAACTGCCTGTTTAAAATACTCTATTTTGTGAAAATGTAACAAAAATATCACAAGTCTGCAGTAGGTATAAGATTAGGGCTACAGTTTTTTTTAGGGCAAATAAGCAGTTATTTTGAAAAGATCCTTTTCTCACTTACACCTTTTATCTTGTGTTAATTTGTCATATCTAGGAAATACATGCTTTTTCTTGTGTTGAAAATTCATGATATTGATGAATTCCACTACTTCTGATTCTGTCCAAAAACCCTTAAAGGGGGAGGTAGTTGGGCATTGATAATGTCACTGGACCAGTAATCGAGAACCCCAGATTAATAGTCTGGGAACATGGATTCCACCGCAAAAAAATGGATGAATTTAAATTTAATAACATTTGGAATGAGAAACATAGCTAGCCTCACAGCAACCATATAACTATTGGCAATAGTCATAAAAACTCATCTGGTTCATTAATGCTCTTCAGGGAAAGAAAATTGCCTTTTTTACCTGGTTGGCCTACATGTGACTCCACACCCACATAACTATCCATTGGGCAAAGAGGGATAGACAATAAATGCTAGCCTAGTCAGCAATGCCCATATGCTGTGAATAAGAAATCCTACATACTAACATAAATACAGACCATAATATTACTATATGACTGTACCTTAAAAAGGAGTTAAGGAAAATCAATAAAATAACCCCAGAAAACTAAAAAGTAGCCCCAAAACTCAAAGTACAGTGCTCAAGGGAAACTTTTGGGGGAAAAACATTGCAGCTAGTCCATAATAAATTTTCCCTTTTAAGTTTTAGCTCTTCTCAAAACTCAACAGTGTCCACTAACGCATTGATTCATAAGTCATTATGACACAGAAGGAGTCCATTTAGCTCAACTGCACATTATATAACTGCAACTATACAAACCTTCCTGAATTCAACCAAATATGCAGGATTTGGGGAATTTAAAAAATGCATTTACAATCAGTCTACAGGAAATATTTTGTGTATCACTTGTTATTGTATTAGTTTGCAGTATTTAGAATCTTCATGAAGTCTCAAGACTTTTTTTTCCTGAAACGCAAATCCATATGTCTGAAATGTACCTTCTAGGGCAGTTCCCAAAATCATCATGCTCACCATATTATTCACAGGACAACAATGCCAATACAGGGAAATCTTCTATCATTACCAGAGGGTTTTCAAAAGCTACTGTATATTATTCTTTTTCTACGAAGAGACTAACACCGTGAATAGTCACTCATCACAAACAACCGATTTGTAGCACAGAAGAGAATACAGTAAAAAAGGTGTGCCATGTTATAATGAGTCAGCGTGAGCTTATATTTTCAATCTGTTAAAAAGAAACATTGAATGTCACTGTTTGCTAAAGTAATGGTAACAAAAAGGAAGACTGTCCTAACTTCATGTTGTGACATGAGGACTCTAGCTGTAATCAAATATGGTCAATTCTGAAAACCAAAAGAACTGCTGATGCTATATAAATCACAAAATAAAACAGAAATTGCTGGAGAAGCTCAGCAGGTCTGGCAGCATCTGTGAAAAGAAATCAGAGTTAATGTTTCGGGTCCGGTGACTCTTCCTCAGAACAGTTCTTTTCGCAGATGCTGCCAGACCAGCTGAGCTTTTCCAGTAATTTCTGCTTTTGTTTATCGCCTATTCTGTTTAAGAGAATGGTCACATCCTGCTACCTTGATTTGACCTAAACACATTTGTTAAAATGAATCTAAGAATTTTATACATATTGATTTACTGTTATGTTAGAATATGGCAGCTGTACTTTTGTTAATCAGCAACATATTATGACTTTTCAAAAGCAAGAACTAAAATCAAGCCATTACAGCATTGCTAGATTACATTAGAAACTATTTGCCCTCAACTGATTGGGAAGGCAATTTCAAAAAGATTGTCTTCAAATGAAAGTGTTACATAATCTTAAATTCATCATCATAATAATTCGGTACAAGACTAACTCATTTCCTCAGAGATTTAAATAGTTGTAGCAACTTATGACCTTCATTTGTCTTCCAAAATTTATAGCCTCTAATATGCATCTTCTTTATAGAGTCAGAGATGTACAGCATGGAAACAGACCCTTCGGTCCAACCCGTCCATGCCGACCAGATATCCCAACCCAATCTCGTGCCACCTGCCAGCAGCTGGCCCATATCCCTCCAAACCCTTCCTTATTCATATACCCATTCAAATGCCTCTCAAATGTTGCAATTGTACCAGCCTCCGCCATTTCCTTTGGCAGCTCATTCCATACATGTGCCATCCTCTGCGTGAAAAAGTTGCCCCTTACATCCCTTTTATATCTTTCCCCTCTCACCCTAAACCTATGCCCTCTAGTTCTGGACTCCCCAACCCCAGGGAAAAGACTTTGTCTATTTATCCTGTCCATGGCCTTCATCATTTTGTAAATCTCTATAAGGTCACCCCTCAGCCTCCGACGCTCCAAGGAAAACGGCCCCAGCCTGTTCAGCCTCTCCCCATAGCTCAAATCCTCCAACCCTGGCAACATCCTTGTAAATCTTTTCTGAACCCTTTCAAGTTTCACAACATCTTTCCGATAGGAAGACCAGAATTGCATGCAATATTCCAACAGTGACCTAACCAATGTCCTGTACAGCCGCAACATGACGTCCTAACTCCTGTACTCAATACTCTGACCAATAAAAGAAAGCAAACCAAACGCCTTCTTTACTATCCTTTCTACCAGCGTCTCCACTTTCAAGGAGTTATGAACCTGCACTCCAAGGTCTCTTTGTTCAGCAACACACTCTAGGACCTTACCATTAAGTGTATAAGTCCTGCTAAGATTTGCCTTCCCAAAATGCAGCACCTCACATTTATCCGAATTAAACTCTACCTGCCACTTCTCGGCCCACTGGCCCATCTGATCAAGATTCTGTTGTAATCTGAGGTAACAAAAAACAATTTAGGGCGAGAGGTTCTAATTTTAATAAGTGAGCAAAATGGGTAAACTCGAATATAAACAGAGTTAATATTTCATGTCCAATGACCTGAAATGTCATGAGACTTTCTCAAGTCCAATGACCAATGCTGTCAGCCCTACATTTGCGAAGCACTTTCTGCCTTTTTTTTCTAGATTTCCAGTTTCTGCAATTCTTGGTTTTATTTTTGTGTAAATGTTTTCACCATGCAACATTTCAGATTACAAAGTAATTTAATGGCAAAATTAAATATTTTCTGTACTTTAAAATAAGCAAAATTATTTGCGAAATGCCCTGTTTACTCACCACCAAACTCTTCTCCACCCTCCCTCCCCAAAGAAAAACACAGGCCTAGGTGGGTTAATTGGGAGGAAGGAGTAAAAGGAAAATCATTAACCGACTACACACAGCACACTCATGATGCTTAAGTCAGCACAAGGTTTGCAAAGATTCTGACAAGACCTTTATCAGGTCTCTAACCTGTGCAAAAATTAATATCTTTTGATTTTTGATCAGTCAGACACTGGCTCACGTAGAATCGGTCACCACACATAGAGGCTTCCAAACCAAGATACTACTGTAAAAATACAGTTTTCCTGATGTTAAGTACAACTCTCGCCAAATGGCTATAATTCACCTATTACAGGAAGACGAATTAGATACGGGTTGGTAAAACCAAGTTTAAAGCTTCCCGAGTGTGCAACAGTATTTTTCATACAAAAACAACTAACACTGGACAGTTTACCAACAGAAGTTCTTGTAAGCTTTTCGCTTGTTGTCCACATCAACAAGTGCTCAACATGGGCACTGATGTACAATGTTCACTGGAAATAAATGTGAAGTCATACCCCCAATTTTATTCCTCCAAGTGTCTTCACCATGGCAGGCTGTCTAGTGAGTCATCCTGTAAAGCTTCCTGATTCAAGGATTGGCTACCTAGTCCACCATAAAAGATCGACTGCATTCCAATCCCTCATCACCAGACATGACATTCTGAAGCAACACTGTGAGAGATCATGTTTACCTCCACTTGTCCCTTCCCTCAATAAGTAGTTATTAAATTACTGACAAGGGAGAGTTCAAGCCCTTGACAGATGTCCAGCAGATGTCAGAAAATCCTTCTAATCAACACAGTTAGAAGCACAATTCACTGTGAGTTGCAGGAGTTCACATCCACTTCTTCAGGCACATTACCTCATTAAACAATTAATGAAGATACTGGAAATTGTGCCCAATTACGATACTGATGTCATCGGATGACGATGCTTGTTTATGCTTGCATAACTTTTGCTGCAGACTTTGAAGAGAAGGTGTGATCATCTTTCATTAAAAAGCATCAAAATATTCCCTTGTGCTCTGATCCTTGAGGGAATGTAGTGGATGCAGTACCACTGGTAACAGCTTAGACAGTTCTAAGCTATGCCAAGCATGATATTGCATCCAAAACTCCTCAAGATCATGCCTCACAAAGGAAATTCCACTTCAGTGAAACCAAGACAACCTGAATTGATATTTTAGGCTTCTGAATTGTTTCGTTCACAGAAACCCAAATAAATTTAGCTTCAACAAGTCAACGTTTGTGCTCACCATTCACAGAACACCTACTTCAGTTTGGGTGCCACTGCAATTTCTTTATCTAAGACAATTGTCGAAAACAAGATGAACTTGGCCATCAAAACCCAACTCCAAATAATACAAGGCATTAGTCATTGAAATATTGGAGTTTGTTTGATTAGCTTTGGTGCATCAGGCGTGAGAATAGATGAGGTGGCTGGGTTTAGTTTCAGAGTTTAATAAAACATTGTCGGATGAGTCATCTGAAGTCACGATCCTGGATCCACTCTGCATCATGCCATCATACTCTCTCCTAACTCCAAGGAGGCTAGTCATTTTAAGAGCTCCACCATGAATACATCCATATTGATTAACATCAGATTCATCATTTTATGATTCCTTTCAAAAGGAATAAATCATATTTCGTTAACCAGCACCTGTCAGACTTAAATCAGATGTTATTTCTTATAAGAATATATATTTGGTAATGCTAGTCAGTTACAAGTTAGACTGATTACACTTTTGAGAACTGTATTAACTTTGAAGCAAACAATAACATTTCAGCAGTTATAATGACAAACTGATTGATTTAGATTTGTCTTCAGAAACTAAACAAAAATGGGCAATTTTATAAACTGCCAGTGTGCAGTTGTCATGGAAATTTCCATCAATTTTGGAGTAGAGGCCAGCGGAATAATTAAGTTACCTGAAGACAAACTATTTTGAAAACAAAAAAATTCAAATCAAGTTTACAGTTCTGTCCTTTTTTTAATAAAAGTATAAGGCAATATTAATTTTAAATTGGCACTCTTCTAAAATAATTACTGAATAAAGTTTTTTTTTGTCTTGATACAGCCAAGTATAGACAGGGTCCATTATAGCGCTTGCTGAACAAATATTAATATTCTACATCTGCTGGGCACAACTAACGTATTTAAAATAACTTTACTGGAGAATGTTTAGAGTTCCTCTTTCTAAAAAAAACACATGTTAGACTTCACTCATTGCACATCCATAGTATAAATTCCAAGTGGCTATAATAATTTAAGCTACGGAATTTGTGATTGCCAAAATTACTAGTAGTGCATGATGTAGACAGATTCTTGAAACATTAAAACTACTCATAGTAACATCTCTTTACATCTTGATTAATACAGACTTTGCATGGAAGATTGCAAATTTGATTAGACGGACCAAGATTCTTTTAGGAAATTAGATTTGATGTAATCTTTCAGACCAGTGCAAGAAACCCTCGATGTCCGAATTACACAGCTTTGATTGCTGCCGACTATACATCAAAAAGTATTCTCAGAACTATTGAAAAAACAGTTATGAATGTTCATTAGTCTAAATAAGCACTACAGTGGAAATTAAACTTCAAAACAGCATGACGAATTTAGGCATAGTAACGTCTGTAGAGATGGGAACAGATTCATAAGGAATCCTGAAATACTTACCATTCCATTTTAAAGCTGCTTCAATCTGCCAGAATGATGTTTGGAGAGAATCAACCAGGAAAAGGAACAGAAAAAGTTAGCGAGATTGCTTCTGTTGGGACATAAAACTGAAACATTTAATTAAAATGTATTAAAGCAAAGTTTGTTCTGAAGGCCACATTTCACTGCTCGCTAAAATTAAGGTAACCCTGTGGCTGTCCTTCAAAAACGCAAGGTTGCACAGGACGGTCAAATTGGCCACAGATCCAATTTCTTATTGCAGGCCATCTGCATTTACAAATGTGTAGGATACAACTAAACTGATGAGAAAAATAGTTCATGTTCGCAGTGTTTTGTATTAAAAAGTGGATTGATAACTAACATTCATTCAAAGTACTTAATATAAAATTCATACAGCCATCTGAATCATAAGATTTCATGCTGGTATGAAATCTGGATAAACTTTAAAATAAACAAATAATTTTCTGCAACAACCATCAATAACAGCAATCAACACTGCAACATTTTTATAAGGGTACTAATATGCAAACTCACAAAAACATATTTTCTACAAGAAAACCTTAATAGTGCTCCAAAATGTACAATTCAATGTTTTAACAGTTTTCTACATCAGTTTATTTTAGCCTATTGAATGAAGTCTCGGATGCAAAAAATTCAGAGCCCAGCAAAGTATGTTTTGTAGCTCAGCAACCCAGGTCATCCTCTCATATTAATTAGCTCTCATAAATAATTAGTGTTGCTGAGACAGGCAGTTGATGCACATCAAGGAAGATCCAGTCTTCTGTTCATTGAAAACAGTCAGGTGGTTCATCTTCTTTACTCCCTCCCTACATGCACTTCAGTTGAAAGGGGTGTGTACCCATGAAGATCTTCACAGATGTTTTTATCACTGCTCCTTGATAACCAGCTAAAAGGTATATCAAGGATGCAGGAAAAAAACCTTACAGCAGGCTCTTATTCCTTCAACTGAGAATTCAACAAAGACTGGACGCTGTGTATGGGAGCCTGAGTGCGAGTATCTGTCAGGAATGGGATTTAAGTGTGAGTGCCCTGTTGCTTTCTGGAAACAGCGATCCAATTTCTTCAAGCCTCTCAATTTAAGAAGTGATATAGATGGTATTTCTACCAAATCACACTTAAATGAAGTGGCCATTCTTCATGTCAATGAAATGCACATTTTGATGGTTGAAGTCCAGCACATTACAAAACTGTAATTTTTTTTGCAAGTTGAAATATGAAAAATTAAAGAGCTAAATCATCTAAACTTGAAGGTTAGATGCTAGTCTTCAAACATACATCCAAGAAATTCTTGGTGATGTCACTCAATTAAATTTAACTATTTTATGCAAACCAGCAAATAAATTTAAAGGAGTGCTGAGCGACATTCTAAATGCTTTAGAAGAACATTGGGAGATCAGAATAATGGTCTATACAGTATTCCACTTGTGTGTAGAGTCATGAATTATTTTGATTCAACAAGCTAATAAACAATTTAAGAGACTTTACATTAAAAATGCAAAGTTAATAACAGCCGAAACAATGGTAAAATTATAGCCCCAAATTAATTTAACTGCAAATCATCTGAAATTACAAAACATAATTCATCTGATTTAGGAAATGAATATAATAGGTTCTATGAATTCTATGAGATTTGACTTTTGCTGTAATGGACATCTTAAAAAGTATACTAATCTTGTCACAAGCATATAAAAGCTAACAACTTATAATATTACATCTCCACCCTGGTTATGTAATGAAATAAACTCAATGAGAAAGAAAATTCAGTACGTGTTGCACTCAGTTTTTAGTCAACTAGATGTATTTAAGATTTTAAAGTGCAGTATTCTCTTCCAATTTGTATCAAAGAGGTGAGTCATCAATGGAATGATGTTATAAAAGGAAACTAAATT
Source organism: Chiloscyllium plagiosum (assembly GCF_037043375.1). Taxonomy (NCBI): domain Eukaryota; kingdom Metazoa; phylum Chordata; class Chondrichthyes; order Orectolobiformes; family Hemiscylliidae; genus Chiloscyllium; species Chiloscyllium plagiosum. The sequence continues at coordinate 52,805,014 of NW_028270143.1, read as the reverse complement.
CTCAAACCTGAGCTATATTTCTAAATGTTCAAAACTCTTTCCAAACTTCAGCATACATCAATGTCCACTACTGCCCAAATAATTGTTCAGAGTTAATTCTGAGTTTTAAAGTAACTGAACATGCCTCACTATAAGCCCACATGCTAGTCTGTCTAGGATATCAAGCATTAGCAGCCACTTAAAAATGACACTAATACTTATTTTCTTCAGGAGTTAACTTTCGTTGCACAGTTATGTGTCGGAGAATTTTAAAAAGATCTCTCTGTCGTAATAATGTATCAGTCATCTTAGTCTCAGAACAGTACAAACACCAAACAAAAACTTTGGCCTTAAGAATTCCTAAAATAAAACAACAAAACTAGGAAAACAATTTAGTGTAATATGTTCAGAATAAATGTTAATGTGACTGTAGCAAAATGCAAGAATGTTTTAACTTATAGAAACATATGGCACACCAGGGACAATGAAACCTTAATTATGCCCATAAACACAAGAGGTGAATTTCAGATAACAAAAACTGGCAGATCAGAGTCCCAAGCATTTCAATTTTTAACTACAACTATTCCACAAAATACTGGCAACTCTAACTGATCACCTCATTTGTCATTACATTGGAAAAGTTTGATTTATATTCACATACATCAGTAAAATCACTTCAAAGCTGTAAAGTTTCTTCAGAACAATAAAGACTCTCAAAATAAGGTGAAAAATCAAAATCAGATATTTGCTAACAATAGATTTGCTTATTACCAATTTAAATCTAAATCATGACCTGTGTACCCAATGAGATGTTCCATTTTCAACAGATTTACTGGCAGCTCAACCGTCAATGGTACTCTGACCTACACGGAGTTTAGTCAATATAAATTCCCATCTGTATTCTTACAAATGATCAAGAAAACAGACAATTACTATGCAGAAATCAAGGTTTCACTGTATTTGAAAATGTAACATTAGTGATACACTAACATATTTTCTAAGAGCACATTTACTGTTGAAACTTAGGAATAAAGTTATCATTATTTTAGAAGTGCTTAATGATCGTGACTGAAACTTCATACCTTTTTGTGTTTAAAGCCAAGGAAATGCATCTGGAGATTCAGAGCAGATGTACAAACTACCTTGCAAATCTAGAATAAAAATATGCCTTGTAAAACATTACAGTAAATTTAAATGATAAATTAATATAGAATTAAACTTTTATGCATGAATATCTTATTAATTATAGAACTTTTACATGTAGACCATTTTTAAATATTATTCAAATCTCAAAAGTAGTAGTAGGATGCTCAAATTTAAAGGTTAATGTTCAAAAAAATTAACTGAAGGGCGAAAAGTACTATACTCAGATAGTTAGTTAAAACAAAATACACAGAGAGGCAAATTAAGAAGAAAAAGTGGGAAACAGAGACAAACTGCACGGATTCATTCTTGTTTTGTTCCAGAGGCAGTGGGGTATAGCAACCTCGCGTTTAGACAGCACTCAATTGACAGAAGCATTTTTTTAAATAAATCAAGCTTATAGAGTTTCTGAGATCTAATTTCAAATAAAAACTGAAGGGAGGTTTTAGCCATGGCTCAATGGGTAACTACATACTTCCTGTGGCAGCATAGGATAGGTTCAAATGGGCTAGCTGAAATCCCGAATCGTCGATTTTCCTGCTCTTTGGATGCTGTCTGAACTGCGGTGCTTTTCCAGCATCACTCTAACCCTGAATATAATTGGAGTCAACTGTTTTGTACGATTTAGTTTGAAAGTGAAATTGCAATTATTTCAAAGCCTTGGCGTGATTTAGCATTGTCCTTACTCAGACTGCTAACCGTACAAATCAAATCTGAGTCAGTAAAAATTAATGAGTATGGAAGAGATTAAAAGTTTAGCTAGCCCATCTGAACCTATCTTATGCTGCCACAGGAAGTATATAGTTACTCACTGAGCCATGGCTAAAACCTCCCTTCAGCTTTTATTTGAAATTAGATCTCAGAAACTCTAGAAGCTTGATTTATTTAAAAAAATGCTTCTGTTAACTGAGTGCTGTCTAAACGCTAGGTTTCTATACCCCACTGCCTCTGGAACAAAACAAGAATGAATCCGTGCAGTTTGTCTCTGTTTCCCACTTCTTCTTCTTAATTTGGCTCTCTGTGTATTTTATTATTCAGTTTAACAAGATACGTAGGAAACTTGCTATTCTGAATTCTGCCGGATTGTTGTACATTTCAACTTCCTTGCCTTAATACTGCATCATGCAACGAGTCCATGATGAACTTCTTTCATTCTTTATAAATGAACTCAGTTTAAAGATGAGCTAACAAAAATTAAACTTAGAAACATGTAACAACTGCATTATTTTAGATCAAGTTTTTTTTTTAAAAGGTAACATGACTCAATCACTTCTACAGAACCTATAAATGAGCATCAAAATCATAAAATGAATCAGCACATGTAACAACATAATTCTATCACAACAGTGAACATACAAACAAGATTATTTAAATCAGGACTTCAAAGCTTTTGACATTCATCATTGTTAAAGCAGAATAGTGCAGTAATTCCAAATGCCAGGTAGTAGCTTCTGGAAGATTGCACATCAGGACAATGTGAAATCCCAACACAAAAACTCACTAGGAAATTAAAATTTCCTTGGATCAAATTATCCTGCACCTGAAACCTACAAAAATAAAGTTTTGGAAGGTTTTGATTTACTTAAACGTAATAATTACCCAGGAAAAGTTACAGGATTATAAACCTGCTCAAAATCTAGGGTGATTTAGTTTAACAGTGTAATATACATTATCATTTGGTAATGTGAATCTTTAAAAGATACTGATGGACTATGGATTCCAGTTCTGTGAAATGACTTTATTTTAAAAGATGTTAGAAAGTAATTTGGAAAACTGTTTTAAACATTTGCCAAGAAATGCGCCTTGTACGAAGTCTGTGGTGTTAAATTCCTAAGTCTTTACAAAAGTTGAACTTTTATGAACCACAAAGGAAACAAACCAGGCACCACTATTTTTCAGTTCAGTTCTGAAGAATTAAGTTTTTCAGTTCAGAACAATTTCACTCTGGTATGAAGGCTTTAGTTCGTGAAGTCTCCAAGCTGAGACAGACTGCATACAAGTTTTCAGAAATGAAGAATTATGTCATCAGAACTGGAAAGGCATCTCTAGGATACCAAACCGGAAAAGAGTCAGTTAAACAAGAAACTGAAGAGTTAGGTCATGGGGTCACTTCATTAGGAGAGAGTACCTGTAATAAAAATTGCTGTGTACCAGGTTGAAACTTTGTTTTATTGTTTATTTCTAAACTGGAGATTCATATATACATAAAATAGATTGGATTTTTTTTTCTTGTGCAAAAAACTGGTGCTCTTTTTTCAAAAGCTTAATATGTTTAATGTCTAACCACCATGATAACCAATTGTAAAAATTAAACTTGTGATGTATCAACTAAGCATCATTCAGATTTAGGAGAAAGTGAGGACTGCAGATGCTGGAGATCAGAGCTGAAAATGTGTTGCTGGAAAAGCGCAGCAGGTCAGGCAACATTCAAGGAGCAGGAGAATCGACATTTCGGGCATGAGCCCTTCTTCAGCTCATTCAGATTTAGCTTGTTCTAGTATTACCATCAAGTGGAATTATAAACTATTAAACTGAAGTCCTGACTCTCCGATCACAGCTGTACTGAGGGAAGACACCTTGCAAGGCTCATCCTGCAGGACCATATGGGGGGGGGTTGCCAACAGTTTGACAGGGCTGTACTACAGGACTCCCCAAGAGCCAGCAAGAGATAGAGGAACAGATGTGTGGGCAGATTATGGACAAAATATAAAACCAACAGATTTGTTTGCTGGATAATTTTAACTTCTTCTATATTGACTGGAACACACTTACGTACGGGAGCTTGGATGGGGAGGGAATTGTTAGGTATGTCCATGAGGGCTTCTTGAAGCAATAAGTAAACAGTTCAACTTAGGAAGGGGCTATATAACACCTGGTATTAGGGTATAAGCCCAGCTAGTAAACAAAGTTTCAGTGAGAGAGCATTTCAGAAGTTTTAAGTTAGTTATGGATGAGGATAAGAGCAGTCCTCAGGTGAAAGTACTAAACTGGGGAAGGCTGACTACAAGCACATTAGGTAGCAAAAGGGGAACGTAGACTACGGGTGGCTGTTTGAGGGTAAATCTACTAGCATGTTAAAATGAAGGATAAGGGTGGCAAGATTCAGGAACTTCTGATGACAAGAGAAATTGTGAGCTTAGTCAAGAAGAAAAAGGAGACATACATAAGGCAAAGAAAACCAAAGACAGAGACCCAAAAGAATATTAAGAAACAGTAAAGAACTTTAGATGGCATTAGGAGAGCTAAAAAGGTTCATGAAATGTCTTTGGCAAACAGGATTAAGGAAAATCCCAAGGCATTTATATGTACATGAAAGGCAACAGGGTAGTTAGGAAAAGGGCAGACTCACTCAAGGATAAGGGAGGGAATTTATGTGAGAAGCTAAAGTAAGTGGGTGAGGTTCTTAAAGAATGTTTTGCATCAGTATTCACAAAGGAGAAGGACATGGTGGATAGTGAGTCTAGAGAGGTATGTTATTATTCTAGGGCATCTCAATATAAAAAGAAGCATTGGGTGTTTTGAAAAGTGTTAAGATAGACAGGTTCCCAGGACCTGATGGGATTTATCCAGAGTACTGAGGGAGGAAACTGGGGCCTGAACAAAATTTCTGTATCCTCTTTAGTCACAGGAGGGGTCTCAGAGGATTGGAGAATAGCCAACATTGCACCTTTGTTAAAGAAGGGCTATGGGATAATCCATGAAATTCCAGGCCAGTGAGCCCTTATGTCAGTGGTACGGAAATAATTAGAAAAAATTCTTCGGGACAAGGTGTACTGACATCTGTAAAGGTATGAACTTCTAATGACAGGCAGCATGGCTTTGTGTGGGGTAGGGTGGAGAAAGTGTATGAGAGACTTGATTGAGTTTTTTGAGGAACAGAGAAATGATGGCAAGGTGGTGGATGCTGTCTACATGGACTTTAACAAGGCTTTTGGCAAGGCTTCTCATGGCAGGCTCATACAGAAGGTGAAGTCACATGGGATCCACAATGAGCTGATAAGATGGGTACAGAACTGGCTTGTCATAGAAGAGAGGATAGCAGAAGAAAGATGTTTTCAAATTGGAGATGTGCTGCCACAAGAATCAGTGCTGGGACACTTGTTATTTGGAATATATGTAAATATAACATACATTAACGATTTGGAGGAGGATGTAGGTGGTCTGATTAGTAAGTTTGCTGATAACAGAAATATTGAGGGTGGTGAAGGCAGTGAGGAGAATTGCCAAAGGATTCCACAGGCTCTAGATTGGCTGGGGACTTGGTGGGAGAAATGGCAGATGGAATTTAACCCAGACAAATGCAAGGTGGATGCATTTTGGATCGTCTAATGCAGATGGAAGTATATAGAAAATAGCAGAACACTTAGAAGCATTAAGATACAAAGGGATCTCGGCATACAAGTCCACAGTTTTCTGAAAGTGGCAATACAATGAATAAGGTGGTCAAGAAGACATATGTCATCCTTGCCTTCATCAGTTGGGCATAGGGGACAAAATGACAAATCATGTTGCAGTTGTATACAGCTTTAGTTAGGCCACATTTGGAATGATGTACACAGTTGTGGTAGCCACATTAACTGAAGGATGTGGAGACTTTGGAGAGGCTACAGAAATGGTTTCCCCAGAATGTTGTCTCGTTTGGAGAATATTAGCTGTGAGGAGAGACTGCAAACAGTTTTCACTTGACAGTCGGAGGCTGAAGGTCGACCTGATAGAAGTTTACAAACTTACTAAGAGGCATGGATAGAATGGATGTCAGAGTCTTTTTCCCAGGTAGAAATGTCAATCACCGGGAGAAACATGGTTTAAGGTGAAATGAGGAAAGCTTAAAGGAGAAACGAGAAGCAATTTTTTGGTTTACACAGAGGGTAGAAAGTGCCTGGAATGTGCATCCAGAGATGATAGAAGCAGATTCAATGCCAGTGTTTAAGAGGCAATTTGACAAATACCTGAATACGTAAGGCAAGAGGGATTTGGACTGCATTGAGGCAAATGGCTTAGTTTCGAAAGGTGCCATGTGTCACCATTGGCTTGGTCAGCCAAAGAGTCTGTCCTTTTGTTCTCACTTGAAATCTCACCACACCCCTCTACCCCAAACCAAAACTCGCCCGAGTCCTACCACGTCCTGCTCCCAGCACTTTGCCACACACCAAAAATGCACATGGCACCCACGTCCCACAGTTACCACATTCTTAACTTTTCTCATTTGTTGTCAAAAATGGCTGCTGGATATTTAAACCACAGTTTATGCGCTGACAGAAGAGGTGTGGTTTCCTTCCTTATTCACTGTTACCTGCAAATGATCCTGGATTGCATGCCACAGTAGACTGCTCTCCAGAAATTTTCAGTGCAGAACTAATCAAAAGGTGTGTTTTTTGTGTTCAATCGGGGTCACAAATAGGTTTGCTGAATCTGATTGGAATTTCTGATCAAATGTGATATGTTGAAACAATGAATGGTAGAAGAATATCCAAACCAATTGAGCTTTAGGTTCATGTGCTTAAACATTTTATAACATAAGATCTACTTTATTTTTCTACATGCCATGCACCATTCATTTTGGCAACACAATGCAGTAACATTCTTCTATTGCTCTTCAATTCACAATTCCTGCATATCAAAGTAATTTTTAAAAAGTACTTGTTTTGGAACTGCAAGCATTCCATCTAACAATATTGATTCTGCAAAAAGTTAAGCACGGTCAAACTGATCTAATCAATGAAAAATGTATGCTAAATCCATGAACTATTGATGAAACAAAATATACAGAAAATGCAAAGGAAAGTTTAATACCTTACAATTTTTTAGAATCATAGTTAAATTAAATTTGCCATTTTCATTTTTCACATTTAAGATCCTTGTGTAAACAAGGAAATGAATAAGCCAATGGCAGGGAATGGAAACAATAAAAGGTTACTTTATTGCAAAGACATAATAGCACCAAAAAAAACTATTTCATATTATTTGTTTCTGAGATCTACATCTATGCCCCCTCAAGAAAAAACCTCATTAGAATTAAAATTTTACTTTGGCTAGGACATCTTTATCTAATAAACTCCAAGAAAGCAGGTGAAAGTACAACAGTTAAAGTCAGTTGAGTCAGTAGTTACGAAGGCAAATGCAATGATGGCATTTAGTTTGAGAGGACTTGAATATAAGGCAAAAATGAACTTCTGAGGCTCTATACAGCTCTGGTCAGACCACATTTGGAGTACTGTGCAGAGTTTTGGGCTCCATATCTCAGGAAGAATATATTGGGCCTGCAAGTGTCTTCAGAGGTGGTTCACGAGAACATTCCCGGTCCCAGGAGCGAAAAGCTTAGCATATGAGAATGCTTGGGGACTCTGGGTCTGTACTCAATGGAGTTTAAAAGGATGGCGGGGGGGGGAATCTAATTGAAACTTACAGAATACTGAATGGCCTGTACAGAAAAGATGTTGGGAAGATGTTTCCATTTGTAAGCGAGACTAGGACCCAAGGGGATACCTTAATGTAAAGGGAAGATCTTTTAGAAGAGATAAAAAGAAACTCCTTCAGCCATAGTGGTGAATCTATGGAATGCATTGCCACAGAAGGCTGTGGAGGTCAGGTCATTGAGTATATTTAAGACAGAGGTAGGCAGGTTCTTGAGTATGAAGGGGATCAAAGGTTACAGGGAAAATGGGTTAAGAAACTTATCAACCACGAGTGAATGGCAGAGCAGACTCGATGGGCTGAATGGTCTGATTTTTGCTCCTATATATCTTATGGCCTTAAAGCATCTCATTACAAACATAATATTTCATAGTTTGTCATGAAGTATTGTTACATAATCAAATAGTTATGAACATTCACCAGCTGTTTGGAAATAACATAAGCAGTTAAACAAGGCATAGAACCTTAGCCATAAGCGTTTTTTTTAAAGTAAAATAATTCATAATTCACTTTACCATTATCAGCCTTATCTGCTTTAGTTGACAAGTCCAGATATAATATTTTAATCCAACATGTGGTAGTTCAGGTTTATCAAATCAAAATATTAACTACTGAATAAAGCAAAATATCAAAGAGCATCCTTGTAAGAGTTTAAATAAATACTTACATCACACCAAAACATAGTCACCGGTTTGCCCTCTTTGCTAGGAAGAAATCCATCACTTTCAGGTAGCCTTCCACTGGCAGGTGCCTCTGTACTCTCAGGTGGCCATGTTTGATCTGTGGTAGCTTGCAGTTCGTCTTTATTGGACATGTCTGCTGCCTCATTCTTCGGTTCATTTATGTCATTTGCATTAGTTTCAACAGTCAAAGGTTCTTTCTCAACAGTCAGTTGAGGCTGAACTTTATCTGCCTCCTCCAAAACATTTAAATTTCCTTTTTCAGCGTTCTTTGTTTGCGATTTAGGCTTGGCAAGTATACTCTTAATCTGAGCTTGGCTTGAGGCACTCTTACCAACTGAAAAGTCACTGCAGGTTTTATCAATTTTTCTGCAATTTTTTATGGCAAGCTTTTTCTTTCTGCCAATACAAGCTGGGGTTCTATTCCCTTGGAGGACACCTGTTTTTCCAGTTCTTCCACTAGTTAGCGTTGATTTGATTTTGCGCATGCCAGTCTTAGCTGCTGCTGCTCTACCATCATTAGGAAGCTTCTCTTGTTTTGTGCCACTCTTTGTTTTATCATTATTAGCTTGATTTTGGCCCAACTCATTCTGAACCAAATCTTGTTCACTGCTGGTAAAATGATCTCCAACTTGATCTACCTCAATGAGAGCATCATCATGCTCTCCACTGGTGGACTGATTTTCAATTTGATCTACCTCAAATGGAGTTTCATTTCCATCAATAGGCTCGTTTTCAACTTGCGCTGTTTCACTCTGTGTTTCATCTTTTTCACTGCTGTTACTACAAGATTGGACTTCTCCTACACCTTGCACATCACTGTTCGCCTGAACAAGAGCCCGGTGCTCAGCATCACTAATTTCGCTTTCAGCATTTTCAGCTTCGGGTTGGACTTTATCTATACTACACTCATCTTCATCACGTTTACTGTTTGGTTGAGCTTGATCTTGGCACGTTTCATCCATTACTTCATCTTGCCCACTATTCGTCTGAACTCCGGTCTGGTTTTCGGGACTTTTTGTTACATCTCTTTCATTACTGATATCGTGATGTTCGATTTCACTTGAATCTTCTTCTGCGATCTCTATTCCGCGCTCAGCGGCAGGTACTGGGTCTGCATCACTTTCAGCGGCAGCATTTCCATCTGAGACAGTTTGATGAATTTTAACCGCATCACTCATGCTTCAGGGCGAAATCTACAATAGATCAAAAACAGACATTTAAAATGCAGCTAAACTGCAAGCATATTTTCAGACATATCAACGTGGAAAATATACGAGGGCCTATTTTGGGAGGTAAGAGATGTGAGACGAGGCCGACTGCAGCACTCGTTATTCCTCTGCTTGTACTTTCCCCTCAAGCGGCCATTCGAAATGGTCTGGAGTCACGTAACCCCAACCCCTCCCCCTCCCCCTCCCCCTCCCCCTCCCCAAAGTCCGAGCGGTGGCCGCTGGCCTCCGGCCTCCTTCCTTCCCGCCCCGCCACAACGACGTTTACATTCCAGTCCGCCCGTAGTTACCAAGCAAACCGCTCCGCTTCGAGATTCCGCAAACCGTCGCTCTGCAGTCCCGGCGGTGTATTTCCGGTGCGTCTGACATCACTTCCTCACGGCGGTGCCGCCTGTGCCTTCGGTACGCATGCGTGGAGATGAGAGTCACAAAGCTGGAGGCTCAGGGCTCGCTGGGGAAACAATCTGTCATGGACTCGGCGTCTCTTATTAGTTGCGTTCAAGCTTTGAATTCTTCCAGCGTCATTTCAAATTATTAATACTAAGAAATCCATTCATCCACTGACTTTTTTTATAAACATAAAAACTGAAAGCAACCCTAGAGTATAGTAAAAACTGAAAATGATGGAGAAACTCAGCAGGTCTGTAAGTTCATTTATAGAGTCAAAGAGATGTACAGGGCGGAAACAGAACTCCAGCTCCAACTCGTCCGTGCCGACCAGATATCTTAAATTAACCTAATCCCATTTCCCAGCATTTGGCCCACATCCCTCTAAACCTTTCCTATTTCACATACACATCTAGATTTTTAAAAATTTTGTTACTATCAGCCTCCATTCCATTCCATCAGTTCATTCCATTCTGGAAAAGAAACTTGTTTCTCTCTCCGTGGATGCTGTGGTTTCTCCAGCATTTTATGTTTTTACTTTAGATTTCCAGCACCAGTTGTATTTTATTTTTACTTACTTAGAGAAAGACTTTGCATGGTTACACTGTCCGAGCAATGGGTATACATGGATGTAAGTTTGCTCACTGAGCTGGAAAGTTTGTTTTCAGATGTTTCATCACCTTGCTAGGTAACATCATCAGTAAGCCTCCGGTGAAACACTGGTGTTAGTGACCTGCTTTTCTTCGGAAACACTGGGAAACCAATGCCATCTGACAGAGCTTCACCCATGAACAGCTGTATTTCCTGCACAAATGCCTAAGGAAACAGGTACTCTCGAAATGTCTTAAATACAAACCTTTCCCTTAACACCCCATTAGCCAAAAGAAAGCAGAGCAAAACGGCCGCAGTATGCTTAGAGGAATGATTAATGATGCCCACAGCAGATTCCATAAATACAACCGGGAAATTTTGCACCATACTTCACTAATGCAATAGACCATGAATGGACAGACGCAGTACAATGAACCATAGATATTAGACAGTGACAAACACAGAAAATGAAAAAATCTAGACCTGCAGAAAAAAAATTAGACAAACTCACACAAAATAACAACACAGACAACACAAGTGTGGATAAAAAAGCCTATCTGACTGATCCTTAACAGACACTGAAAAAGCCATCTTAGTAAGAGGATTAAATTACAACTTCCAGGATGCAACAAGAAAGATTTCTTAGCAGCAACAGACACAACACTGAAAGACAACAAACCCACAGAAGAAACCCAGAAACTATTAGACAGTTGCACCAACACTAAGCAGGAAAAAGGATGGAAAGACACTCAATAAACAAGAAAGGAAAGCACTAGAAGGATTCAGAAAAGATAAAAACATTGCTATCTACCTGCAGACAAAGGATGCTTGACATTCATTTAAAAAAAAACAGATTGCATTCAGAAAGTGAATGCACTTCTTGCAGATACCGACACTCACCAATAGGTGGTGATAGATCTGACCCTCACGAGAGAACCGAAACACAGCTCTACATAAAAACTTCAGAAATCTGAAGAATTAGACAGACTTCCAAAAAATGAAACCAGATGGATCCAACACATCCCGCTTCTACGGATTACCCAAAGTTCACTAACCAGGAGACCCCATCAGACCCATAATTTCGCTACTTGGAATACCAAGGTACAGATTAGCCAAGGAGCTGCACCAAAGACAAAAACACTTAGTAGAAGACTCATGCCACTCCACCCAAGAATTCCACAACATCATCAAAGACACCAAGATAGAAAGGATGAAAGAATGGTCTCTTTTGATATAACAGTCCTGTTCACATCCGTCAACATCAACCTGGCCAAGGAAACACTGACTACACTATTAGAAGAACCAAAAACACATACACCGAACACCACCAATTTCACCAGCAAGGACATTATCAAGCTAGTCGACCTATGCATTACCATCCACTGGCATAAAATTCACTAAAGAGGAGGAAAACAACAACAAACTGCCATTTCTAGATGTCACAATAGAGCAAATGTGGAACTTCAAACAGCATCCACAGGAAAATAACACATATGGACCAAATTGTAAACAACAGAAGCAATCATCCCAACACCCACAAATGAAGCTACATTAGAACATTATTTCAACAAACCACCACATACTACAGCACAGAGGAACTACGATGAGCAATGGAAAATCACCTATACAACGTATTCAAAAAGAACAAGTACCCAATGAACACAGTCCGCCAATTTCTCAACAACAAATCCAAACAAGCAGACAAAACATGTCCAGAAACCCTAGCCACTCTCCCCTACATCAAAGACATCTTGGAAATGACTGCCAGACTACTTGGCATCATGGTAGCCCACAAACCCACCAACACATTAAAACAGCAGCTAATGAACTTGAAAGACCCTATACAGACAACGAGCAAAACTATTGTCATTTACAAAATACCTTGCAAGAACTGTAACAAACACTACATTGGACAAACATGCAGAAAACTAGCCATCAGGATACATGAAAATTAACTTGCCACAAAAAGACATGACCCACTCTCACTAGTATCGTTACATACAGATGGGGAAAGACACCACTTCGACTAGAACAACACATCCATCCTTGGACAGGCCAAACAGAGACATGCAAGAGAATTCCTGGAAGCATGGCATTCCAACCGGAACTCTTATCAACAAGCACATCAAATTGGACCCCATTTACCACTCTGAGAGAAAGAACAGGAAATGACATCACCAACCCAAGGAAACCTGAACACATAAATAGAAAGCCAATCACTAACACCAGTGTTTCACCAGAGACTCACTGATGATGTTACCTAGTGTGAGAAATAAGAAATGTAGTTTCTGCAGGCGATATAGAAATGTAGTTGTTGTAGATGGTAGTGGAATGTAGCTTCTATGGATGGGGGTGGGGTGTTGCGGGGGAGAGCGGAATTCTTGTAACATGTAGCATACTTAAAGCTAAGACTTTAATAAATGTAGAGGGTCTTTTAAAGAATTAGTTTTAAAGAAATAGTTTTAAGCTAGGAAATAACTATGAAGTGTTGTAGCAAGAGTATTTCAATATGATAAGAAAACTGGTTAGAAGAACAAGCTGTAATAACAAGTATAGGAATCCAGACAGACAAGGACAGCTAGATAAGAAAAGATTAGAGAAAAACAAGTGAAGTAATTATCTTAGGGGTAGTCACAAGTAAAGGCTAAATAAAGGAATGAAATGAAATAAACGATTATGATAGGGCACGAATAGGGAAAGGGGATGTGAGCCTGCAACACTAACTGGATAAGAATAATTGCATACTTAAAATCTGTGCACTTTTTGCCAGGCTAGCGGGGTGCGCGGACTTCAAGTTTGTAATAAATTGTCCTTGTTTCCATGGCTTTGTCTCCGGCTGATTTATAAGTGAGTTTTGTTTCTAACTATAGTATGATAACTAAACAGCTGAAAACGAACCTTCCAGCTCAACGAGCGAACTTACATCCCAAACCTCAATCTGAGCTATTAATCTGCTCAAAACTCAATGGGTATACATCTGAGCAATTAGTCTTCCAGACAGAGAAAATTATCTCATGCTATACCACCAAATAACTGTTTTCAAAACCACATTTTCTTTTGTTGCTGAAATATACTGTATTCATCAAATGTCTAAAAGCATTTCCAAAAAATTTCAAATTGGATATCATGGAAGACACAATAAAAGTCAACTTTCCTTCTTTAAGAATGGAGCACCCTTAAATGCCTCAATGCAATTCCAATACATGACATTTACTATTGTATATGCAGTCTGTGTTGTGCCTCAAAGGGTAAAGTATTGAAAATAAAATCCGCTGTTCCCAGAATCATCTCAAAAGATTTTATATAACTAATCAGAATTCCCCAATTTACCCAATTTTTAGACCCAGGTTGACAGCAGTCACATTTCTGCAATTACGAAGAATTACAATTTATTGCATGTAAATTGATTCTAGCTATAGGTGAACAATTATGAATTGTAAGCATATAACCTTAGTTAAATCTCTAACCCCCTTATAAACTCCCTCTGAGACATACACAAAGACAGACACATTCAAAAAAAGACATCCATACAACAGACAGAAGAAAATGGTCTCTGTTCAAAGGATCTGCTGTGATGATTCTTATGTTAATCAGGGTGCTGCTTCTCTGTGCTCCTTCTGTGGAAGCGATCACTGTTTGCAGACCACACATAACAGGTTCACATTTTAAAAAGGTCTATGATTAAAGTAGTCATTATTTTGGAGAGGTAAAGACACAGTGGTAGTATAATTTGTCTATCAGTTCAGAACCTCAGACCAGTGTTCGGGTGATATCTATTGTAGATAATGAGATTTGAATTCAATTTTTAAAATACTGGGGAAAAAAGTTTACAAAATAATGAGGAGTATAGATAGAGTTAATGGTAGTGTCTTTTCCCTAGGATAGGGGAATTTCAAAAAGCATAATGACTACTGTGTAGAAGCAGGCCATTCGGTCCAACAAGTCCACACTGACCCTCCGAAGAGTATCTCACACAAACCCACCCTGCCAACCTATCCCTATAACCCCACGTTTCCCATTGCTAACCAACATGTCCCTGTACACTATAGGCAATTTAAAATGGCCAATCCACCTAACCTGCACATCTTTGGACTGTGGGAGGAAACCGAAGCACCTAGAGGAAACCCGTGCAGACACAGGCAGAATGTGCAAACTCCAAACAGATAATCATCCAAGGTTGGAATCAAACTTGGGACCCTGGCACTGTGAGGCAGCAGTGCTAATCACAGCAACCATGTCATCCTAGGGGGCACATTTTTAAGGTGAGAGGAGAGAGATTTAAAAAAGAATGAGAGGTAAATTTTTTTAGACAGAGGGCAGTTCATGTGCCTAATCAACTTACTGAGGAAGTGGTGGATGTGGGTACAATTGCAACTTCTAAAAGACAGCTGGATAAGTATTCGAGTAGGAAAGGTATGGAGGGATATGGGCCAGGAACAGGTGGTTGGGACTAGTTTAATTTGGGATTAGGTTCGGCCTGGACTGATTGGACAAAAGGGTCTGTTTCCATGCTATATGTCTCTAAAGAGCTACCCTGATGCTGACCATATAACCATTATCAATTCTCATTAAAGACCAATCTGTTTCTCTAAAGTCCATTAGGGGAGGAATTTGGTCATTCTTCCCTGGTCTGGCCTATCTGTGACTCCACATCTATTGAATTATGATTGACTCTTAACTGCTCTCTGGGAAATTGGGGATGAGCTGGCCCAGCCAACGACACTTACATCGTATGAATAACTAGACAATATTTAAAATCATAGATTACAGCGATTGCTGAAGGAAAAATAAACTGGTTTTCTTTAGAGTCCAATTTCTACAGGTTTTACTGCAGAGTACAGAGAGAGCTGCTGGAGATCTGATGGTTTTTCCCTGTATTATTCACTGAAACAATCTGTTTGGTTACTTGAGAACCAATCACTTAGCTGTTGGCATGCAGAAGACCTTTGTCATCAATAATTGATCACTAATCCACAAACCAATCACATAGTTAGTGCCGGCTAAATCTCCATTTCTCAAACCCTTGGCTCCAGCTAGTCTGCACCTTCTCCTACAACTGTTTGAACCAGTGACTCTGTATACAGTGCCTTCAATGAGTATCAAGTCATTGCTTTCAAAAACATCCAGTTATTTTTCAACAATCCTTGGCTTTCAAAACAGTTCTTTTGTCATTTCAGTCATTAGTAAAACACAGAAATTTAAGAAGTCTTTACACTAGTGACGAGCATACAACTCAATGAGTCATCAGATTCGCAGCACATTATAGCTGAAAGGCCTTTATGGCGGCTGTCCAAGCTTCAGTGCAGCCTTCAATACATACTCCTAGACCTTTGGAATGTGCCAGTTTGCAAAACCTGGTTGAGGACAACTCTTTGTATTGGAAGACCAGCAAGTTTAAAGTAAAGATTGAAAAGGGACTTGAGGAGCTACATTTTCACACAGAGGGTGGTTCATATATGGAATGAATGGCCAGAGGAAATGATAGATGTAGGTACAACTAAAACACTTAAAAGACATTTGGAAGGTACTTGAATAGGAAATGTTTAGAAGGATATGGGTTTAGTTTAGTTTGGGAAACTTAGCATGGATGAGTTGAAACTGCTGTATGACTTTATGATTCTGTGACAATGATTCTAATTTTAAAAAATTACTTTCATCAAGCTGGTGGTCCTCTAGTAGCAGATAATGTTTTTTTCTGTGTCTGTCTCTGGAAACAGCCCTTAAATTTCAGAGTCCTGCATCTCTGAATTTCAGAGTTCTTCATCTCTCAATAGATCGTCTTTGCAAAGGAACATTCCATAAGGGATATAGTCTTTTCATTATTACAGTAATCTCATGATCGATGTGTGGTGGTGCAGAGAGTCCAACATGTATGAACATTTCGACAGAGCTTGTCCTTCTCACCAGCAGCCGTGCTACATCTTGGCCTGTGCTGAATGTTCCAGCAAAGAGGCATTCTGACAGAAATGCCTTCAACCTTTTGCCCATGGAGTAGCTGAATAGTTACCTCGTAAAGGTTAGAAGAATTAAAACCTTCTCTGACTCCTGGTTAACTTTAAAACTGGCTTCCTTCCCAACCCAAGAACACCCAACTAACCCACACTTACCTCTGCCAATACACAACACACACTCCCCTCATACCCACTTACCTACCATGTTATCTCTTTATCAAACTGCCACCTTGTCACCTCATTCACTTACCTACAACCCTATCCCATCACTGACCTCCCTGCACCCAAACCCCTCACCCACCTGTTACCATCTCAGATGAGGAAAATATTGTGTTTTCCCTCCATATACAGTTTTGTGCATTGTGTTCCTCTGGACATGATACAAGTGCCTTCAGACAAAATAGAAGGTGGCTCGAGTGACCACTAGACCATAAAGTCAGGGAATGGGCCAGACCTACACAACAGACAGCAACTTCCAGGCACCACAGACATGATAATCAGATTCTTATGATCAATGGAGAAGGAGAATTGTTCCCACATGCCCAGTTTCTGCCTCACCTTGGCTATATGCCCCTTCCACGTTTTGACACCAATCCAGACCATAACTCCAGTACTGTCAGATCAAGTCACAAATATCAAGTCACAAGTTACTATAAGCTGAATATTCTGAGCAATGGTCATTACAGATAGACTCAGTTAGAGACAAAAAAAACCTCAGATGCTGGAATCCAAGGTGGATAAGCTACAGGCTGGAAGAACACAGGAAGCCAGGCAACATAAGGAGGTGGAGAAATCAATGTTTCAGGTGTAACCCTTCTTCAGGACTCCACAATTCTGGCCCGAACAGCCAATCTGCGAATGTAGAGAAATGGAGAGCAAACCTGTTCAGACCTGTGAATGGTGCATTCACAACACTGAGCAGTTCATGAGCAGCTCATTTCAGAATGTAGTCACCCTACAGCTTTAGAAAGTGCAGGCACAGAAGGAAAGGATGACTGCCAATCAAGAGATGAATCAAGCAAGTAGTGAGGGAATCCCTCAGATGCACCTCACTTGAAAATCATATTTTTGGCCTGGTAAATGGTAGCAGTGATGGATCCTCAGTGGAAGCCAGCCAAACACACATTCATGACAGTCTGGGTGGTCCAACTGTTCAAAGGGCAGGGAGAAGTGTAGAACAGCGATTGTGGTAGGGGATTCATTAGTGAGGAAAGTAGACAAGCTCTTTTTTGGCTGTATATTCTGGGTAATCCAAGATGGAGAATGTGAAAAATTTCTGGCTGTAACAGGCTGCTTTTTTTTGAAGAAATTTAGGTGTTGGAAATGATTTCCTCGCATTCCAGGAGCAGCAATTACTGTTTTATATGCTGTTGCAATTGTTTTGGAACTTTTGAAAAAAAAAGTCAAAACAACAGCAGTTTTAAAAGGGAGAAAGACAGACAAAGGCAGCAAGCACGTGGTCTGTAAGGGAGAGAGAAAGAAAGAAACCCACACTGCTAACTGACACAGTACTAAATTTGCACAGTTACTGCCTTTGCTGTTTGAATTCATGTATTGCTGGACATTGAAGTATGTCTAGGAAAACTTAACAAACAGGGAAATTCACAAGTGATCTTGGAGGAACCTGTATGGGAGAGGTCACAGCACAGAAACAGATAAGTAAATAGTTTTAGATATGGCCTTGCTGCAAATCTACAATAGTGAGTAGAGTGGACTCTTCCTTGATTATGTGTTTTTATTGGGATCTGTCTCTGGATTAAATTTTAAAATTATAAGCCATAAGTATTAAGTTAGCCTGGAGCAGTGTTTTGTAGAGCAATAAGACAATGTTATTTCCTGGGTCTGTACATTGGAAGGAGCAAAATGGCCTTTAGTAGAGTGATATGCTCTTCTTGTCAGATATGGGAGTTTCAGAGAGTTTAAGGGTTACTGAGGACTATATCTGCAATAAATGTCACTGGTTGTGAATCCTGTCAAATTGAAAGGAACAGTTGGAGCAACAGTTAGAGGCAAGAAGGAATTTACAAGAGCTAGGGGGTGTGATAGATGGCAGTTATAGGAAGGGAGAAAAGCCACAGATACAGTCAGGTAGATAGGTTAACTCCAGGAAAGGTAGTACAGGAGTCTTCTGTCGCTATCCCCATTTCAAGCAGGTATGCTGTTTTGAAAAATGTAAAGGGCGATGGGCTCTCCAGGGAATGTAGCACAAATAGCTAAGTTTCTCATATCAAGACAGGCTGTAATCTAATGAGATGTACATTGGGTTCCAAGCGATCAATTGTGTTAGGGGACTCTCCAGTCAGGAGCACAGACAGACGTTTCTGCGGCCAACAGCAAAAAATCAGAATGGTGTTATGCCTTCCTGGTGCCAGGATTAAGGATGTCTCAGAGAGGGTGCAGAATGTTCTCAAAGGGAAGAGGGACCAGCAGGAGGTTATTGTACACATTGGTACCAATGATATAAGAAGGGGAAAGGATGAGATTCTGAAGGGAGAACATAAAAAGTTAGGCAGGAATTTAAAAAGGAGGTCCTCAAGGGGAGTAATATCTGGATTACTCCCACTGCTACGAGCTAGTGAGGGTAGAAATAGGAAGATAGAGCAGATGAATGCATGGCTGAAAAGCTGGTGTATGGAAGAAGGATCCACATTTTTGGATCATTGGAATGTCTTTAGGTTTAGAAGTGACCTGTACAAGAAAGATGGATAGGACCTCAATTGGTAGGGGACTAAATACCAGCAGGGAGATTTGTAGTGCTGTTCGGGAGGATTTAAACGAGTAAGGTAGGGGAGGGGGGGTTGGTGGGACCCAGGGAGATAGTGAGGAAAGAGATCAATCTGAGACTGGTACAGTTGAGAACAGAAGCGAGTCAAACAGTCAGGGCAGGCAGGGACAAGGTAGGACTGACAAATTAAACTGCATTTATTTGAATGCAAGAGGCCTAACAGGGAAGATAGTTGAACTCAGGGCATGGTTAGGAACATGCGACTGGAATATCACAGCAATTACAGAAATGTGGCTCAGGGATGGAAAGGACTGGCAGCTTAATGTTCCAGGATACAACTGCTATAGGAAGGATAGAAAGAGAGGAGGAGGAGTGGTCTTTTTGATAAGGGATAGCATTACAGCTATACTGAGGGAGGATATTCCTGGAAATACATTCAGGGAGGTTATTTGGGTGGAACTGAGAAATAAGAAAGGGATGATCACCTTATTGGGATTGTGTTATAGACGCCAGAATAGTCAGCAGGAAATTGAGAAACAAATTTATAAGGAGATCTCAGCTAGGTGAGGACAGTGCAGGAGAGAGAGAGAGAAAACCTGCACAGTTACTGCCTTTGCTGTTTTTGAATTCATGTGTCGCTGGACATCAGAGTGCATCTGGGAAAATTAACAAACAGTGAATTTCACCACTACTTGGAGGAACCGATTTGGGCGAAGTTCAAAACACAGAATCAGAAAAGTTCATTGTTGTTTTAAGTCTGTCCAAGAGAAAGGCTGTATCAGCATGGCCAAAGGCAGAGACCAGCTAACTGTGCAGAGAGAAAGGAAGAACAAATGCAGCTTCACAGTCCCACAGAGACAGACAGAGAAAGAGTGACTGCACAAATCTACAGGAGACTCGAAGTATTGTAAACTTAAGGGGCTGAATAGAATTGGAGATATAATTGTTTTTAGCAAAAGCTAATTTAATGTTTTTCCTAATAAAGTTGGGAGGGTTTTGCATTCATACCGCCTTATGATCATTGACTGCTTTGGTACTGTGAGATAGTCGGGCAAATTCATTTGTAACTTTCTGATTGGAGTTGTATAGCTTGTTTTAAGGAGGGAGTAGACAAAGATAAGTTAATTGTTGTTTTAAGTCTGTCCAAGCGAAAGGCTGTATTAGTGAGTACATTGGGTTCTTTCTTGATTATATGTTTTTGGAGATAAGTCTCTTGATTAAACTTAAAATATAAGCCATAGCTACTAATTTAACCTGGTGCAGTGTTTTGTAGAGGAATAATACGGTGTTATTTTCTGGGTCTGTAGATTGTGAAGGAGCAAAAATGGCCTTTGCAGTGATATGTACTTCTTGTCAGATGTGGGAGTTTGAAGAGAGTTTAAGGGTTATTGCGGATTATATCCGCCATAAATGTTGTTGGATGCGAATCTTATCAAATCAAGTGGATCGGTTGGAGAGACAGATAGAAGCGATGAGGAATTTGCAACAGCAACAGTATGTGATGGATGGCAGTTATAGGAAGGGGGGAAGTCTCAGATACAGTCACATAGATGGGTTAACTCCAGGAAGGGTAAGAGAGGTAGGCACCTCGGGCAGGAGTCTTTTGTGGATATACCCATTTCAAACAGGTATGCTGTTTTGGAAAATGTAGGGGGTGATGGATTCTCAGGAGAATGTAGCACGAACAGCCAAGTTTCTGGTATTGAGACTGGCTCCAATGCAACGAGGGGTACGTCGGCTTCCAAGAGATCAATTGTGTTAGGGGATTCTGTAGTCAGAGGTAGACAGACGTTTCTGTGGCCAGCAGAGAAAAAGCAGAATGATGTGTTGTTTCCCTGGTGCCAGGATCAAGGATGTCTCAGAGAGGGTGCAGAATGTTCTCACAGGGGAGAGGGGTCAGTAAGAGGTCATTGTCCACATTGGAACCAACGACATAGGAAGGGAAAAGGTTGAGATTCTAAAGGGAGAGTTAGGCAGAAATTTTAAAAGGTGGTCCTCAAGGGTAGTAATATCTGGATTACTCCCAGTGCTACGAGCTAGTGAGGGCAGGAATAGGAGAATAGAGCAGATGAATGCATGGCTGAGGAGCTGGTGTATGGGAGAAGAATTCACATTTTTGGATCATTGGAATCTCTTTTGGGGTAGAAGTGACCTGTAAAAGAAGGGCGGATTGCACCTAAATTGGTAGGGGACTAATATACTGGCAGGGAAATTTGTTAGAACTGCTTGGGAGGATTTAAACTAGTAAGTTTAGTGGGGGTGGGACCCAGGAGATAGTGAGGAAAGAGATCAATCTGAGACTGGTACAGTTGAGAACAGAAGTGAGTCAAACAGGGCAGGCAGGGTCAAGATAGGACTAATAAATTAAATTGCATTTATTTCAATGCAAGGGGCCTAACAGGGAAGGCAGATGAACTCAGGGCATGGTTAGGAACATGGGACTGGGATATCATAGCAATTACAGAAACATGGCTTAGGGATGGGCAGGACTGGCAGCTTAATGTTCCAGGATACAAATGCTACAGGAAGGATAGAATTGAGGCAAGAGAGGAGGGAGAGTGGCATTTTTGATAAGGGATAGCATTACAGCTATACTGAGGGAGGATATTCCTGGAAATACATTCAGGGAAGTTATTTGGGTGGAACTGAGAAATAAAAAGGGATGATCGCCTTATTGGGATTGTATTATAGACCCCCTAATAGTCAGAGGGAAATTGAGAAACAAACTTGTAAGGAGATCTCAGCTATCTGTAAGAATAATAGGATAGTTATGGTAGGGGATTTTAACTTGAAAAATGTGTTGCTGGAAAAGCACAGCAGGTCAGGCAGCATCCAAGAAGCAGGGGAATCGACGTTTCGGGCATAAGCCCTTCTTCAGGAATGCTTATGCCCGAACGTCGATTCCCCTGCTTCTTGGACGCTGCCTGACTTGCTGCGCTTTTCCAGCAACACATTTTTCAGCTCAGATCTCCAGCATCTGCAGTCCTCACTTTCTCCTAGGGGATTTTAACTTTCCAAACATCGACTGGGACTGCCATAATGTAAAAGGTTTAGATGGAGAGGAATTTTTTAAGTCTGTACAAGACAATTTTCTGATTCAATATGTGGATGTACCTACTAGAGAGGGGGCAAAACTTGACCTACTCTTGGGAAATAAGGCAGTGCAGGTGACTGAGGTGTCAATGGGGGAGCACTTTGGGGTCAGCAACCATAATTCTATTCGTTTTAAAATAGTTGTTGTGGTTCTGTTCGCCGAGCTGGGAATTTGTATTGCAGACGTTTCGTCCCCTGTCATGCAATCTCCCTGAGGTAACAGTGGCTGAAGGACCTGAACTTAAGGAAATTTATATTTGCCAGGATTTGGTGTTGGAGAGACTGTTAGGTCTGAAGGTTGATAAGTCTCCGGGGCCTGATGGTCCATATCCCAGGGTACTGAAGGAGGTGGCTCAGGAAATCGTGGATGCATTGGTGATTATTTTCCAGAGTTTGATAGATTCGGGGTCGGTTCCTGAAGATTGGAGGGTGGCTAATGTTATACCACTTTTTAAGAAAGGTGGGAGAGAGAAAGCAGGAAATTATAGACCAGTTAGTCTGACCTCAGTGGTGGGAAAGATACTGGAGTCTATTATAAAGGATGAAATTACGGCACATCTGGAAAGTAGTAACAGGATAGGACAGAGTCAGCATGGATTTATGAAGGGGAAATCATGCTTGACTAATCTTCTTGAATTTTTTGAGGATGTAACTCTGAAGATGGACGAGGGAGATCCAGTAGATGTAGTGTACCTGGACTTTCAGAAAGCTTTTGATAAAGTCCCACATAGGAGGTTATTGAGTAAAATTAGGGCGCATGGTATTGGGGGCAAAGTACTAGATTGGATTGAAAATTGGTTGGCTGATAGGAAACAAAGGGTAGTGATAAAGGGCTCCATTTCGGAATGGCAGGCAGTGACCAGTGGAGTACCGCAGGGATGCGTGCTGGGACCGCAGCTTTTTACAATATATGTTAATGATTTAGAAGATGGTATCAGCAATAACATTAGCAAATTTGCTGATGATACAAAGCGGGGTGGCAGGGTGAAATGTGATGAGGATGTTAGGAGATTACAGGGTGACCTGGACAAGTTAGGTGAGTGGGCAGATGCATGGCAGATGCAGTTTAATGTGGATAAAAGTATGGTTATCCACTTTGGTGGCAAGAACAGGAAGGCAGATTACTACCTCAATGGAATCAATTTAGGTAAAGGGGCAGTACAGAGAGATCTGGGTGTTCTTGTACACCAGTCAATGAAGGCAAGCATGCAGGTACAGCAGGTAGTGAAGAAGGCTAATAGCATGCTGGCCTTCATAACAAGAGGAATTGAGTATAGACGCAAAGAGGTGCTTCTGCAGCTGTACAGGGCCCTAGTGAGACCACACCTGGAGTACTGTGTGAAGTTCTGGTCTCCAAATTTGAGGAAAGACATTCTGGCTATTGAAGGAGTGCAGCGTAGGTTCATGAGGTCAATTCCTGGAATGGCGGGATTACCTTACACTGAAAGACTGAAGCGACTGGGCTTGTATACCCTTGAGTTTAGAAGACTAAGAGGGGATCTGATTGAGACATATAAGATTATGAAAGGATTGGACACTCTGGCAGCAGGAAACATGTTTCCGCTAATGGGTGAGTACCGAACCAGAGGACACAGCTTAAAAATACGGGGTAGACCATTTAGGACAGAGATGAGGAGAAACTTCTTCACCCAGAGAGTGGTGGCTGTGTGGAATGCTCTGCCCCAGAGGGCAGTGGAGGCCCAGTCTCTGGATTCATTTAAGAAAGAGTTGGATAGAGCTCTCAAAGATAGTGAAATCAAGTGTTATGGAGATAAGGCAGGAAGAGGATACTGATTAGGAATGATCAGCCATGATCATATTGAATGGCGGTGCAGGTTCGAAGGGCTGAATGGTACAGAGAACACCGGTCTATTGTCTATTGTCTAGGTGACATCCTCAATGCTTGGGAGCCTCCTGTGAAGCGCTTCTGTGATGTTTCCTCCGGCATTTATAGTGGCTTGTCTCTGCCACTTCCAGTTGTCAGCTCCAGCTGTCCGCTGCAGTGGCCGGTATATTGGGTTCAGGTCAATGTGCTTATTGATTGAATCTGTGGATGAGTGCCATGCCTCTAGGAATTCCCTGGCTGTTCTCTGTTTGGCTTGTCCTATAATAGTAGTGTTGTCCCAGTCGAATTCATGTTGCTTGTCATCTGCATGTGGCTACTAAGGATAGTGGTCGTGTCGTTTCGTGGCTCGTTGGTGTTCATGGATGCGGATTGTTAGCTGTCTTCCTGTTTGTCCCATGTAGTGTTTTGTGCAGTTCTTGCATGGGATTTTGTACACTACATTGGTTTTGTTCATGCTGGGTATCGGGTCCTTCATTCTGGTGAGTTGTTGTCTGAGAGTAGCTATTGGTTTGTTGTGCGTTATGAGTCCTAGTGGTCATAGTAGTCTGGCTGTCAGTTCGGAAATGCTCTTGATGTATGGTAGTGTGGCTAGTCCTTTGGGTTGCGGCATGTCCTCGTTCCGTTGTCTTTCCTTTAGGCATCTGTTGATGAAATTGCGTGGGTATCCGTTTTTGGCGAATACATTGTAGAGGTGTTCTTCTTCCTCTTTTTGCAGTTCTGGTGTACTGCAGTGTGTTGTGGTCCTTTTGAACAGTGTCTTGATGCAACTTCTTTTGTGTTGTTGGGGTGGTTGCTTTTGTAGTTCAGGACTTGGTCTGTGTGTGTGGTTTTCCTGTATACCTTTGTGGTGAATTCTCCGTTAGGTGTTCTCTGTACCATCATGTCTAGGAATGGGAGGTAGATGTCCTTTTCTTCCTCTCTAGTGAATTGGATTCCTGTGAGTGTGGCGTTGATGATCCGGTGTGTGTTCTCTATTTCTGTGTTTTTAATGATTACAAAGGTGTCATCCACATATCTGACCCAGAGTTTGGGCTGAATTTGCGGTAAGATTGTTTGTTCTAATCTTTGCATTACCACTTCTGCTATGAGTCCAGAGATGGTGAGCCCATGGGTGTGCCGTTGATTTGTTCATATATTTGGTTGTTGAATGTGAAGTGTGTTGTGAGGCACAGGTCCAGTAGTTTGAGTATGCCTTCTTTGTTGATAGGTTCACCGTCCTGTTATCTGTTCTGTCTGTCCAGCAGGTTGGCTATTGTTTTTCTGGCTAGGGTTTTGTCGATAGAGGTGAACAGTGCCGTTACATCGAATGAGACCATAGTTTCTTCCTTGTCTATGTGTATATTTCTGATGATGTCCAAGAATTCTTGTGTTGACTGTATAGAGCGTCTGGATCCGCTGATCAGGTGTTTCAGTTTCTGCTGTAGTTCTTTAGCCAGTTTGTGTGATGGTGTCCCTGGTAGTGATACTATTGGTCTGAGTGGGATGTCTGGTTTGTGCACTTTCAGTAGTCCATAGAATCTGGGGGTGTTGTTGCTTTCAGGTTTCATTCTTTGTCGGTCAAACCTGGTTATCTGTCTGTTTTTTTGTAGGTTCCTCAGTGTGTTGTTTATCCTATTGGTGAGCTGTGGGGTGGGGTCAAACTCTCTCTTTTGGTAGGTAATGGTATCTGCAAATAGTTGTTGCGCTTTTTGGATGTACTCTTCGATAACCAGATGGGCCAATGGGCTGAGAAGTGGCAAATGGAGTTTACTTCAGATAAATGCGAGGTGCTGCATTTTGCGAAAGCAAATCTTAGCAGGACTTATACACTTAATGGTAAGGTCCTAGGGAGTGTTGCTGAACAAAGAGACCTTGGAGTGCAGGTTCATAGCTCCTTGAAAGTGGAGTCGCAGGTAGATGGGATAGTGAAGAAGGCGTTTGATATGCTTTCCTTTGTTGGTCAGAGTATTGAGTACAGGAGTTGTGAGGTCATGTTGCAGCTGTACAGGACATTGGTTAGGCCACTATTGGAATATTGCGTGCAATTCTGGTCCTCTTCCTATCGGAAAGATGTGAAACTTGAAAGGGTTCCAAAAAGATTTCCCAGGATGTTGTCAGGGTTGGAGGATTTGAGCTATAAGAAGAGGCTGAACAGGCTGGGACAGTTTTCCCTGGAGTGTCGGAGTCTGAGGGGTGACCTTAAATAGGTTTACAAAATTATGAGGGGCATGGTTAGGATAAATAGACAAAGTCTTTTCCCTGGGTCGGGGAGTCCAGAACGAGAGGGCATAGGTTTAGGGTGAGAGGGGAAAGATATAAAAGAGACCTAAGGGGCAACCTTTTCACACAGAGGGTCGTATGTGTATGGAATGAGCTGCCAGAGGATGTGGTGGAAGCTGGTAAAATTGCAACATTTAAGAGGCATTTGGATGGGTATATGAATAGGAAGGGTTTGGAGGGTTATGGGCTGGGTGCTGGCAAGTGGGACTAGATTGGGTTGAGATATCTGGTCAGCATGGACAGGTTGGACCGAAGGGTCTGTTTCCATGCTGTACATCTCTCTGACTCTATGACTCTATCTGTAAGAATAATAGGGTGGTTATAGTAGGGGATTTTAACTTTTCAAACATAGACTGGGACTGCCATAGTGTTAAGGGTTTAGATGGAGAGGAACTTGTTAAGAGTGTACAAGAAACGTTTCTGAGTCAGTATGTGGATGTACCTACAAAAGAAGGTGCAAAACATGACCTACTCTTGGGAAATAAGGCAGGGCAAGATGACTGAGATATCGGGGGGAGCACTTTGGGGCCAGCAACCATAATTATATGAATTTTAAAATATAGTGATGGAAAAGGATAGACCGGATCTAACAGTTGAAGTTCTAAATTGGAGAAAGGCTAATTTTGATGGTATTAGGCAAGAACTTTCAAAAGCTGATTGGCTGCAGATGTTCGCAGGTAAAGGGACGGCTGGCAAATGGGAAGCCTTCAGAAATGTGATAATGAGAGTCCAGAGACAGTAAATTCCTGTTAGGGTGAAAGGAAAGGCTGGTAGGTGTAGGGAATGCTGGATGACTATAGAAATTAATGGTTTAGTTACGAAAAAGAAGGAAGCATATGTCAGGTATAGACAGGAAAGATCGAGTGAATCCTTAGAAGAATATAAAGGCAGTAGCAGTATACATAAGAGGGAAACCAGGAGGGCAAAAAGGGGACATGAGATAGCTTTGGGAAATAGGGTTAAGGAGAATCCAAAGGGTTTTTACAAATACATTAAGGACAAAAGAGTAATTAGGGAGCGAATAGGGCCCCTCAAAGATCAGCAAGGCTGCATTTGTGTGGTGCCACAGGAGATGGGGGAGATACTAAACGAGTATTTTGCATCAGTATTTACTGTGGAGAAGGACATGGAAGGTACGGAATGTGGGGAAATAGTGGGCAGCACGGTGGCACAGTGGTTAGCACTGCTGCCTCACAGCGCCAGAGACCCGGGTTCAATTCCCGACTCAGGCGACTGACTGTGTGGAGTTTGCACATTCTCCCCGTGTCTGCGTGGGTTTCCTCCGGGTGCTCCGGTTTCCTCCCACAGTCCAAAGATGTGCACATCAGGTGAACTGGCCATGCCAAATTGCCCCTAGTGTTAGGTAAAGGGGTAAATGTACGGGAATGGGTGGGTTACGCTTCGGCAGGTCGGTGTGGACTTGTTGGGCCGAAGGGCCTGTTTCCACACAGTAAGTAATCTAATCTAGATGGTGACATCTTGAAAAATGTCCATATTATAGAGGAGAAAGTGCTGAATGTCTTGAAATGCATAACCGTGGATAAATCCCCAGGACCTGATCAGGTGTACCCTAGAAATCTATAGGAAGCTAGGGAAGTGATTGCTGGGCCTCTTGTTGAGATATTTGTATCATCAATAGTCACAGGTGAGGTGCTAGAAGACTCGAGATTGGCTAATGTGGTGCCATTGTTTAAGAAAGGAAGTAGGGACAAGCGAGGGAACTGTAAACCAGTGAGCCTGACCTCAGTGGTGGGCAAGTTGTTGGAAGGAATCCTGAGAGACAGGATTTACATGTATTTGGAAAGGCAAGGACTGATTAGAGATAGTCAACATGGCTTTGCCCATGGGAAATCATGCCTCACGAACTTGATTGAGTTTTTTGAAAAAGTAACAAAGATGATTGATGAGGGCAGAGTGGTAGATGTGACCTATATGGACTTCAGTAAGGGATTAGACAAGGTTCCCCATGGGAGACTGATTAGCAAGGTTAGATCTCATGGAATTCAGGGAGAACTAGCCATTTGGATACAGAATTGGCTCGAAGGTAGAAGACAAAGATGGATGCTGGAGGGTTGTTTTTCAGACTGGAGGCCTGTGACCAGTGAAGTGCCACAAGGATTGGTACTAGGTCCACTACAGTCATTTATATAAATGATTTGGATATGAACATAGGAAATATAGTTCGTAAGTTTGCAGATGACACCAAAATTGGAGGTGTAGTGGACAGTGAAAAAAGTTACATCAGATTACAATAGAATCTTGATCAGATGGACCAATGGGCTGAGGAGTGGCAGATAGAGTTTAACTTAGATAAACGTGAGGTGCTGCGTTTTGGAAAAGCAAATCTTAGCAGGACTTGTACACTTAATGGTAAGGTACTAGGGAGTGTTGCTGAATAGAGACCTTGGAGTGCAGGTTCATAGCTCCTGGAAAGTAGAGTTGCAGGTAGATAGGATAGTGAAGAAGGCGTTTGGTGTGCTTTTGTTTATTGGTCAGAGCATTGAATATAGGAGTTGGGAAGTCATGTTGCGGCTGTAAAGGACGTTGATTCGACCACTTTTGGGGTATTGTGTGCAGTTCTGGTCTCCTTTCTATCAGAAAGATGTTGTGAAGCTTTAAAGGGTTCAGAAAAGATTGACAAGGATGTTGTCAGGGTTGGAGGATTTGAGCTATAAAGAGAGGCTGAATAGGCTGGGGCTGTTTAATGTGGAGCTGACGGGTGACCTCATAGACATTTACAAAATCATGAGGGGCATGGATAGGACAAATAGACAAAGTCTTTTCCCTGGGGTATGGGAGTCCAGAACTAGAGAGCATAGTTTTAGGGTGAGAGGAGAAAGATATAAAAGGGACCAAAGGGGCAAATTTTTCATGCAGAGGGTGGTGTGCATATGGAACGAGCTGCCAGAGGAAGTGGTGGAGGTAGGTACGATTGCAACGTTTAAAAAGTATCTGGATGGGTATATGAATAGGAAGGGTTTGGAGGGATATGGGCCAAGTGCTGGCAAATGGAACTAGATTAGGTTGGAATATCTGGTCAGCATGGATGAATTGGACTAAAGGGTCTGTTTCCATGCTGTATATCTCTATGTCTCTATGATTCTATGACGTGTAACTCCAAGCTGGTAGGTTGGCTGCTGGGTGTCAGGGACAAGTATGTCATGGGATGCAGGGCATTCTGAAGAAGTTGGGTGAATCCCCCCCCACGTTGGGACCAATGATAAGGAAGAAAGTGAGAAATGAAGTCCTGTAAGCAGACCTTACAGAGCCACATTATAAATTGAAAAGCAGGACGACAAAGGTATTTTTCTGAGTGGCAGACAATCATGAAAGTAGGAATAGGATAGAGTAGATGAATGTATGGCTGGAGAGATGGTGCAGGAAGCAACGCTTTAGATTCCAGAGGCCATTGAGACCTCCTCTGGGAGAAGTGGGACCTGTACAAGTTTGGCAAGTTACATCTGAACAGGAATGGGATGAACACCCTTGAGGGGATGTTTGCTAATGCTGTTAGGGTTGATTTAAATTAAATGGGCGGGGGTTGGGATCCTGTCAAATACACCAGAGTGGGGTGAAGCTGAGTTGGAATTAGAAGTGAGTGAAACTGGAAAGCAGAGGGAACATATGCATGATAAAGAAGAATTGAGTTTAAAAAGGCTAAAGTGAATATATTTTAATGCCAGGAGTCTGAAGAATAATTTAGATGAACAGATGGCACACGGAGTTTGATTTCATAGCTATGATTGAGACTTGGCTGGCAGATGGGGAGAACTGGCAATTTAATATTCCTGCTTATAGGGTGTTCAGATGAGATAGTGAAGAGTATAGAAGACCTACAGGTGTTGGAATATTGATCAAAGAATTAATTACATCATTTATATATCTTGGAAGGAACATCAAATGAAGCTACACAATGTATATGAAGGTTAAAATGAAGAAAAAAAAAGCTTAGAGCAAATGCCAAGGGCTCAATATGCAGAGCCCTTGAAGAGAAAAAGAAGTGTGGAGTTGTAGATAATTAGGAAAGCTAAGAGATTGCATGAGAAAGCATTGGCAGGAAGAGTAAAGGCAAACCAAAAATGGTTTGATATACAAAGTACATAAAAATAACTGTGTAAATAATAGAGCCAAGTATGGACCGTAGAAGTAGTGTGTTTGAACTTAGAAGGCAGGAGCACAGTCCTTAATGAATACTGTTTTGGACCAGACCAAATCCCCTCAAAACATGTCAGGGAGATAATCTACACCATAACTTTTTCCAATTTTAAAGGCAAGTGACAGGCATTGTGCTCCAGATGCAATTTGATTGGTAAAACTATCAGGCTTGAAACAAAACACACTTTATTCATGCACTATAATTAAAATATAGACAAAATAAAAATAAAATAATTGGTTTAACTGTAATTTTGTTGAAATGTTTAATAAAATAATAAACTACTCATTAACTGTTCCAATATGATAATGTCTGGGGTTAGGTCCACACCCCAACGACTCACCCTTCACTCCCAGCACCTTCCTTTGCTGCACGAGGCATAAAACCTGCGCCCACACCTCCTCCCTTACCTCCATCCAAGGACCAAAAAGATCTTTTCACATCCAGCAGAGATTTTCCTGCACTTCCACCCATCTTATCTACTGCATCTGATGCTCTTGATGTGCTCTCCTCTACACCGGGGAGATAGAACAGCAATCTGCGGAGCATTTCAGAGAACATCTCTGGGACACATGCACCAAACAACTCCACTGCTCTGTGGCCGACCACTTCAACTCCCCCCTCCCCACCCCACCAAGGACATGCAAGTCCTGGGCCTCCTCCACCAACAAATGAAAGCCACCCGCCAACTGGAGGAAGAATGCTTCTGCTTTGGGACTCAACAACCACAGGGCATCCACATCAACTTCACTAGTTTCAAATCCCCTCTCCCCCACCACATCCCAGATATAACCTTCCAACTCGGCATCACCCTCTTGACCTGTCCATCTTCCTTTCCACCTATCCGTTCCACCCTCCCCACCGACCTATCACAATTACCCCTACCTGCATCCACCTATTACCTTTCCACCTACCTTTCCCTAGCCCTACCCCCACCCCACCCCCGTTTATCTCTCATACCCGTTCATCCTCCACATCCCTTATGCCTGAAATGTTTACTTTCCTGCTCCTCAGTTGCTGCCTTATCTGCCGTGCTTTTCCAGCACCACCTATTTCGACTCTGACTTCTACAGTATTTGCTGTAACATAGATTGTCTTGCATGTTTTTCTAGCAGAAGGAAAAGAACCCAAGCATTTAGCTGTAGCAAGGAGATAGAAATGTAGCAACCCCAACATCTACTGAAGGCTAAAGCTAAAATCCTGGTTCTGTGGGAACTTGATCTCACCCATTCAGCTGCCTGTACAGCTCCAAATTTTTTTTAAAAACCCAAGGCCTCAGGAGCTGCTTGCTCTATAGGTTTGAAACAGACCACTTTGTTTCAACCTCTCTTCATATAAAAAACAAGACAAAATACACCTTTTAAAGCCATAGTATTATCATAATACCTTGCATCAGCCTTCACAATTTAAAAGGATGGCACAGCTAGAGTGGAGCACAGTGAAATATTAAAATAATTTAACATAGAGAAGGGAGATAACAGTGGGATTTATTAGCCTGAAAAGTGATTAAATCAGCAGGTTTGGATGAAATTGTATTCCAACCTGTTGATGGGAGGCAAGAGAGGAGATATCAGGGCTCTCGCAGCAATTTTCAAATGCTCTCTGGCCACTCAAAGGACTGGAAGACTGCTAGTGGTGTCATATTATGAAGAAATAAAAGAAGAGATACATTAGAACATTACAGGACATTCTGTCTCACCTCATTAGTGGGGAATTTGTAAGAAAGAACTGAGGGACAGAATGGTGCTGCACTTGGAGAGACATAGATTAATCGAAGAAACTCAGTATCAATTTGATAAGGGAAAGTCATGATGACAAATTGATTGATTTGTCTCAACTCCATTTTCCTGCCCACTCTCCATAATCCTTCAACCTATTATTAAAAATCTCTATCTCCTCCTTAAATTTACTCAAAGTCCCATCATCCACCACACTCTAGAATAGTGAATTCCACAGCTCCACAACCGTTTAAGAGAAGTAATTTCTCCTTATCTCTGTTTTAAGTCTGCTACTTCTTGTCCTAAAACTGTGACATCTCATTCTAGTTTGCCCCACGTGAGGAAACGTCTTCTCTACGTCTGCTATCAATGCCCTTTAGCATTTTATTTACATCAATTTGAACCCCTCTCATTCTTCTAAATTATTCTAATACACGCACCAGCCGGTTTTGAAACAGTTTCTACCCTACTGTTGTTAGAATACTGAATGGGCTCTCAAACTCTTAACATTCGCCTGTACCTGTATTTTTATTTTTGCCACTGTTTAGCTATTATTTATTTATCTACGCTACTTAACTCTGTGGTCTGCCTGTATTGCTCGCAAGACAAAGCTTTTCAGTGTGCCTCAGTACACGTGACAATAAATTCAATTCAATTCTAGAAACTGAAGGCCTAACCTGCTCAACTTCTCTTCCGAAGACAATTCCTCATCTCTGGAATCAATCTAACAAATGTCCTCTAAACTAACTCCAATACAACTACATCCATTCCTCAAGGACACCAAAATTGTATATAGTACTCTAGGTGTGGTCTCATGAATGCAACACTTCCCTACTTTTATTCGCTATTTCTTTAGCAATAAATGCAAAAAAAATCCATTTTTAAGAATCAGACATCAGGTTATAGTCGAATCTGGTGTTGTGTGATTTTTAACTTTGTACACTCCAGCCTAACATTGGCATCTCCAAATCAAAATTCCACTTGCCTTCCTTATTACCTGCTGTACCTGCATTCTAGTTTTCTAATATTCATGCCCAGGTCTCTCTTTACCAAAGCAGTCTGTAGTTTCTCTCCAGTTAGATAAGTTGCCTTTCTATTCCTCCACGTAAATTGAATAAACTTACACTTATCTATGTTAAACTTCATCTGCCAAATTTCTGCCCATTCACCTCCCTACCCATATGTAAATTTATTTCTTCATTGCAACTACCTTCCTATTTATTTCAGTGCTGTCTGCAAATTCAGCTATTGTACTCTCCTTGCATCCAAGTCATTATTAAAGATTGTAAATAGTAATGGCCCCAAGAACCAAACCATGCAATTTCGGTTTAAACTTTAAGATGTGCCTGGACCACAGACTGATCTATAATAAAAGACAAAACTTTTGTTTCTTTTCTAACAACCATTTTATATACTCAAAAGTAGAATAGTTTAAATTGTGCAGAATGCTGACAATTTGTGAGCGATAGTAAAAACAAGCAGGCTCTTGATTGATGAAGCCATTAACACAGCAGGGAAGGATGAGTCCTTGACTGATAAGACTGCTAGCACAGACAGAGAAGAATAAGTCTTTGACTGATAAGACTACAGGGTGAGAAAAACAACATCTTTAGAGACTCTGAAGACATTTGTTGCAGACTTTGTGATAAGGGTACAAATCGAAGAATAATGATGTTTTTAAGAATGTGAACCTCATGGCTTGTTGGAGCCAAGGAGAGGAGGGACTTGTGCTGTATATAATGGGAGACTTTGTAAGCCTCAGCGCGCCTTTTCTTTAAGGGTGCCCGACTCTGCAGACTTGACTTGTTAATAAAACTTTGTTTTCCTGAATTTGTCTAGAGCGATTATTGAGAAGCGATTTTCGTTTCTAACAACTTGGGGGCTCGTCAACTCCGGCCGCAAGGGGAGTTGAGGAAGGATATCGGAGAAGGTGCACCCTGCTGAGTTCAGCAGTCCCTGATTCCTTGCTTGTCGCCCCGCGCGGCTTGAGCGAGTGATATCCGGGAGGCTCAGGAAAACAAAGGAGGGGTGTACCCGAGGCAGTGGGGACGGTTAACGATCGAGTAATTTCGGTGCACCGAACCCAGGTAAGAAAAAACTTGCGGGGACTGTGTTTCCGGAGGACTGGGTACCTACGGGGTGCCTGTGGATTTTTTCTACAGAGACGTGGGACTCAGGAATCTAGAGACCGGGGCTCGCCTGTGAGGGATTTTGCAGAGACCGTGTTTGAGGAGGAACGTGTACCTACGGGGTGCCTGTGATTTGTGTCACAGAGACGTAGGACACAGGAATCCAAAGACCGGGGGTGCCTGCAAAGGAACCTGGGCGATCACGGGACTGAAGGTCCGGGAATTGGCTACATTGTGATAGATTATCACGGGAAAAATACGAAGTCCTCAGAAATGGGAAATAAGGGATCTAAGGTGATTAAGGGAAAGGTAGGCTTAAACAGGGACAATGACACATACCCCGGGGTACCTGACGATAGTCCGTTAGGGAGAATGCTAAATAATTGGGATCAGGGTGGAAGAAAGGGAGAATCTAAAACGAAGATGGTAAAATACTGTCAAATACTTACACGTGGGAAGAGATGTGTTCCATCATGAAAACATTGTTCTCTAGCCAGGAGCGTCAGATGATACGACAAGCTGCGCTCTTGGTCTGGGAGAGAGAGGGGGGAGAAGGAGGGGAGCAGAAGTTTCCCCTCACCGACCCCGAGTGGGGTAAGAACACGGAGGGAGGATGGCGCAACATGAGAGACATGCGGGAATATTGGATAAAAGGAATAAGACACGCAGCCCCGAAGGGGCACAATTTTACCAAGGCCTTTGGTAATCATCAAAACCCGGAGGAAACCCCTACGGACTTCCTAGACAGGATTGGGAAGAATTTGCAGCAGTTTGCTGGGGTGGACCCTGAGACGGACGTGGGGCAACAACTCATACGGGTAGAGTTTGTATCAAAGGCCTGGCCGGACATACGAAAGAAGTTAGAGAAAATGGATGATTGGGATAGTAAATCTTTAAGTGAATTACTACGGGAGGCGCAAAAGACCGGGGGTGCCTGCAAAGGAACCTGGGCGATCACGGGACTGAAGGTCCGGGAATTGGCTACATTGTGATAGATTATCATGGGAAAAATACGAAGTCCTCGGAAATGGGAAATAAGGGATCTAAGGTGATTAAGGGAAAGGTAGGCTTAAACAGGGACAATGACACATACCCCGGGGTACCTGACGATAGTCCGTTAGGGAAAATGCTAAATAATTGGGATCAGGGTGGAAGAAAGGGAAAATCTAAAACGAAGATGGTAAAATACTGTCAAAAGTGGTCCCAGAAACCTATTCAGGGCGACTCAGTGTGGTGGCCTAGATTCGGTACTGACGAAGACTGGGTCCGGCAAGCCCTCATTTTATGTCAATTCAAAACCTGATGTTAATCTGGAAGAAAGTGATTATGCCCTTTGTTGGCTACCGGTTACGATATCTTGCCAAATGCAGGTAACCAATAAAGACTCGAAAGGGCAGAAAGAATGGGACCCTTTAGATCACTTACCGCCGCCCTACGTGACCCCGTCTGCCCCACAAAATGTTCCTTCGGGTGACGACGATTCAGGGGAAGGGGAAGAAAATGGGGAGGAATCACAAACTACCTCAGGGATACAGACCAGATCTCAAGCTGAAAAGAGTCACAGACAAAACCCTGTCTCGATTGCAAGAATGAATCCACTCCGGGAAGTGCCCATGGAGGGCGAGGAGGGAAGGACGGGATATGTGAACGTTCCCTTGACGAGTACTGATGTACGGAATTTCAGGAGGGAGATGAAGGGTCTACTAGAGGACCCCATGGGACTTGCTGAACAATTGGATCAGTTCCTGGGTCCGAATACTTACACGTGGGAAGAGATGTGTTCCATCATGAAAACATTGTTCTCTAGCCAGGAGCGTCAGATGATACGACAAGCTGCGCTCTTGGTCTGGGAGAGAGAGGGGGGAGAAGGAGGGGAGCAGAAGTTTCCCCTCACCGACCCCGAGTGGGATAAGAACACGGAGGGAGGACGGCGCAACATGAGAGACATGCGGGAATATTGGATAAAAGGAATAAGACACGCAGCCCCGAAGGGGCACAATTTTACCAAGGCCTTTGGTAATCATCAAAACCCGGAGGAAACCCCTACGGACTTCCTAGACAGGATTGGGAAGAATTTGCAGCAGTTTGCTGGGGTGGACCCTGAGACGGACGTGGGGCAACAACTCATACGGGTAGAGTTTGTATCAAAGGCCTGGCCGGACATACGAAAGAAGTTAGAGAAAATGGATGATTGGGATAGTAAATCTTTAAGTGAATTACTACGGGAGGCGCAAAAGACCGGGGGTGCCTGCAAAGGAACCTGGGCGATCACGGGACTGAAGGTCCGGGAATTGGCTACATTGTGATAGATTATCATGGGAAAAATACGAAGTCCTCGGAAATGGGAAATAAGGGATCTAAGGTGATTAAGGGAAAGGTAGGCTTAAACAGGGACAATGACACATACCCCGGGGTACCTGACGATAGTCCGTTAGGGAAAATGCTAAATAATTGGGATCAGGGTGGAAGAAAGGGAAAATCTAAAACGAAGATGGTAAAATACTGTCAAAAGTGGTC
The DNA here is from genome assembly GCF_037043375.1 of Chiloscyllium plagiosum. Classification (NCBI taxonomy): domain Eukaryota; kingdom Metazoa; phylum Chordata; class Chondrichthyes; order Orectolobiformes; family Hemiscylliidae; genus Chiloscyllium; species Chiloscyllium plagiosum. Next base: position 52,768,200 of record NW_028270143.1, on the reverse strand, counting down.
CCAGAAACCTATTCAGGGCGACTCAGTGTGGTGGCCTAGATTCGGTACTGACGAAGACTGGGTCCGGCAAGCCCTCATTTTATGTCAATTCAAAACCTGATGTTAATCTGGAAGAAAGTGATTATGCCCTTTGTTGGCTACCGGTTACGATATCTTGCCAAATGCAGGTAACCAATAAAGACTCGAAAGGGCAGAAAGAATGGGACCCTTTAGATCACTTACCGCCGCCCTACGTGACCCCGTCTGCCCCACAAAATGTTCCTTCGGGTGACGACGATTCAGGGGAAGGGGAAGAAAATGGGGAGGAATCACAAACTACCTCAGGGATACAGACCAGATCTCAAGCTGAAAAGAGTCACAGACAAAACCCTGTCTCGATTGCAAGAATGAACCCACTCCGGGAAGTGCCCATGGAGGGCGAGGAGGGAAGGACGGGATATGTGAACGTTCCCTTGACGAGTACTGATGTACGGAATTTCAGGAGGGAGATGAAGGGTCTACTAGAGGACCCCATGGGACTTGCTGAACAATTGGATCAGTTCCTGGGTCCGAATACTTACACGTGGGAAGAGATGTGTTCCATCATGAAAACATTGTTCTCTAGCCAGGAGCGTCAGATGATACGACAAGCTGCGCTCTTGGTCTGGGAGAGAGAGGGGGGAGAAGGAGGGGAGCAGAAGTTTCCCCTCACCGACCCCGAGTGGGATAAGAACACGGAGGGAGGACGGCGCAACATGAGAGACATGCGGGAATATTGGATAAAAGGAATAAGACACGCAGCCCCGAAGGGGCACAATTTTACCAAGGCCTTTGGTAATCATCAAAACCCGGAGGAAACCCCTACGGACTTCCTAGACAGGATTGGGAAGAATTTGCAGCAGTTTGCTGGGGTGGACCCTGAGACGGACGTGGGGCAACAACTCATACGGGTAGAGTTTGTATCAAAGGCCTGGCCGGACATACGAAAGAAGTTAGAGAAAATGGATGATTGGGATAGTAAATCTTTAAGTGAATTACTACGGGAGGCGCAAAAGGTGTTTGTGAGAAGGGACGATGAGAAGCAAAAGAAGGCGACAAAGATAATGATGCAAACGGTGCAACAAATGACAGCTGGAAGAAGGGAAAAGGGAGAGCCGTGGCAGAAACAGGAAAGGGGAGAGTCGTGGCAAAAGCAGAGGAAAGCGAGACCGCGACAGGGAAACGAAGAGGACACTCAGATGTTACTATTGTAATGAAGAGGGACATTTTAAACGGGAGTGCTCCCGCTACAAGCGGGAGGTGAGGTCGTAAGCCCTGATGGAGGAAGATTAGGGAGGTCGGGGGTTCCTACCCTTGGGGCAAAAGGACTATCGACAGGAACCCCTGGTAAACTTGAAAGTAGGGCCCCAAGGATCGGAGATCACATTTATGGTGGACTCGGGAGCCGAAAGATCAAGTATAATCCAAATACCCCCCGGCACCCGAGCAGGAGGAAAAGTTATGGGGGTATCTGGAATTGGAGGACAGAAATTACAAGTCCCAGTGGTGGAGGACGTGGAAATTGGATATGAAAACAGAACTACTAAACGAGACCTCCTTCTACTGCCATCGGCGGGGTTTAATTTGTTAGGAAGAGACTTGCAGGTCAAACTAGGGATCGGAATGGTACCAAATAACGGGGAAATGGTGGTAAGGTTGTTCGCCCTCACCGAAGAAGATGATCAACAAATAGACCCGGAAGTATGGTACCGAGAGGGGAACAGAGGGGGTCTAAACATCAAACCTCTCCAAATCACCATGTTACCAGGAAGAGGCCCGGTAAGAAGGAAACAATACCCGATTGCTATGGAAGGACGGGAGGGGTTACAACCTGTGATAGAAAGATTAATCACAGATGGACTACTGGAGGAATGCATGTCCCCTTTCAATACTCCAATACTCCCTGTGAGGAAGCCGGACGGGACATATAGGCTGGTGCAAGACTTGCGGGGGTTGAATGAAGTAGTCCAGGCTAGATACCCGGTGGTACCTAATCCCTACCTGTTAATGAGTAAAATTCCCCCCGAACATGAATGGTTCAGCGTAATAGATCTGAAGGATGCTTTCTGGAGTTGCCCCCTTGACGAAGAAAGTCGGAATCTTTTTGCCTTTGAATGGGAGAATCCCTTCTCAGGACGAAAGCGACAGTTAAGATGGACGGTCTTGCCGCAGGGATTCACGGAGTCACCCAATTTGTTTGGACAAATTCCACGCACCCTGGCATCCTCAGAGTTCGGGTCGAGTTGAGAGAATGAATGGCACGCTCAAGACCCAATTGACTAAGCTGATGTTAGAAACTAAGTTACCCTGGCCAAAGTGCCTGCCCATTGCCCTATTGAGGATACGTACGGCACCTCGCCGAGATGTCGGGGTTTCCCCCTATGAAATGCTCTTCGGATTACCGTATTGGAGTAAGGTTGATGGATGTCCCACTGTACAAGGGGGGAATGTATTTATCCGAACCTATTTACTGGCCTTATCCCGTTCTTTTGCAGAACTCCGGAGGAAAGGTCTCCTGGCTCAGACTCCGCCGCTTGACTTCCTCCTGCATAAGGTGGAGCCCAGAGATTGGATACTTGTTAAGACCTGGAAGACCGAAAAGCTCCAGCCGCGGTGGGAAGGTCCGTTCCTGGTTCTGTTAACAACTGAAGCAGCTGTTCGGACGAAAGAAAAAGGGTGGGTCCACGTGTCAAGGATAAAGGGGCCTGTTCCGCCTAAAGAAGAAAGCACATGGACATGCGAGCAAGGGGACAAGCCGTTGTCGGTAAAACTGAAAAGACAGCAATAATGAACTCTACTTGGACTGTATTGGTGGGGATATTGATCAGTTTACTCCTGTATGTGGGGGAGGGTGAGGGGAGATGTGACAAATGTCGAACTACAGTAAGACTTGGGATTCGAATCTATTCGGGATCATTTGTGTCCCATTCCTATGTGGACGATAGGTGTTACGATGTGAGTGCACGCCATGAATGTTGGGAGGATGGGAGACCCTATTATCAGATATATAATAAAGGATACGGTGGCAAAATCCATGGATGCCCTATAAATGACCGCTGGGTGTGTATTAGCAAAACTGGGAGGTGGGACCTATCCTCCGTGTTGCTCAGGGAGCAGGTTGACAGAGTCAAGGAGACCAAGATACAGATCCCTGATCGGGGGTTGGGGAAAGAGCAAGACCGTCAGGGAACGGTCGTGCTCCCTAAAGTGCCATCTGTATACGCAGAGGTAGAAGGAAAGATTGAACTCCCTGATGTTACACAAAACCTGTTTATTGATCTCACCTCTAGAATAGCCACTGTTTTAAATGTTAGCAATTGCTGGGTCTGTGGGGGGGCCGCATATGTCGGAACAATGGCCGTGGACTGGTCAAAGCTTAGACATAGGGGAATTGCTGCAAACCACTTGGACTCATGACAACGACAGAAAAAGCCAGGGGTGGAGACTGACAAACAGCCCTGAGGGCCAGTTCTGTATTGAAGGCAAGGGGACCGTGAAGGTAGGGATTAGCCCCTGTCAGAATATATTGGATGCAACCACGCGAGTATGGTGGCCTGAGAATATTGCTTGGTACATTGCACACCGAGGTCATCAAAATTGCATTCGGTTACGTTCTGATTCCTCCTCTTACGAGCTAAGTGCTGACCCTTCCGATGGCATGAAAAGAGTGTGGAGCGGTGGTTGTCAGGGGAATCAATGCTGGAATAATCCTGTCCAGACTCTGCTACAGGGTCAACAATCCGAATACTGGAATTGCAGTGGTCCTGGTCCTTATGAGGGCGTCCCTGGGATAAAGGAGTTGTGGGACGACGTTGTGAGGCAGGGAGGGCCTGCTCCAGATGGCCTATTTTGGATATGCGGTAATCAGGCATATTCCAAACTGCCCATGGGATGGGCTGGAGTATGCTTCCTGGGTCTAATAAGACCTGAATTCTTCCTATTACCCCGGGAGGAAGGCGATGATTTGGGAGTTAAACTCTTTGACTCCCTGCGTAGGTCGCCAAGGGATATCCAAGTCGGTGATTGGGGGGATGAGTGGCCACCGGCCCGGATTATTGAATACTACGGGCCGGCTACGTGGGCACAGGACGGATCATGGGGATATCGTACTCCTATCTATATGCTAAATCGAATTATCAGGCTCCAAGCAGTCGTAGAGGTCATTACTAACCGGACTGCCCTGGCCCTAGAGCTGTTGGCTCAGCAGCAGGATCAGATGAGGGCTGCTATATATCAAAACCGACTTGCCTTGGATTATCTGTTGGCCTCGGAGGAGGGTGTGCGCGGGAAATTTAACCTGACAAACTGCTGTCTAGAAATTGACGATAATGGTAAAGCGATTTTGAAAATTTCCGATGAAATTCGGAAATTGGCCCATGTGCCAGTACAATCTTGGCGTCCTCTTAGTGGCATCGGATGGTGGGATGGTCTCCTAGGTGGTAGCTGGTGGCGCACGGCGTTGCTGGTGGTTGGGGGAGGCATGATTCTTCTTCTCGTATTACCCTGCCTAATTCCTTGTATTCAGTTTTTAATTCAGAAAAATATTTCCCGACTCCAGGCAGTGGTGGTTCCACAGCATGGGACGCAGGAACTTAAAGTGATGTTGCTGCGAAAGACCAAGGATTTCCCGGGCCCTTGAGGGAAGGGGGGGCTTATCTTGGTCAGGCACATCTTAAAGAAAGAAAAGGGTGGAATTGTGAGAGGTAATTTCGGTTTAAACTTTAAGATGTGCCTGGACCACAGACTGATCTATAATAAAAGACAAAACTTTTGTTTCTTTTCTAACAACCATTTTATATACTCAAAAGTAGAATAGTTTAAATTGTGCAGAATGCTGACAATTTGTGAGCGATAGTAAAAACAAGCAGGCTCTTGATTGATGAAGCCATTAACACAGCAGGGAAGGATGAGTCCTTGACTGATAAGACTGCTAGCACAGACAGAGAAGAATAAGTCTTTGACTGATAAGACTACAGGGTGAGAAAAACAACAACTTTAGAGACTCTGAAGACATTTGTTGCAGACTTTGTGATAAGGGTACAAATCGAAGAATAATGATGTTTTTAAGAATGTGAACCTCATGGCTTGTTGGAGCCAAGGAGAGGAGGGACTTGTGCTGTATATAATGGGAGACTTTGTAAGCCTCAGCGCGCCTTTTCTTTAAGGGTGCCCGACTCTGCAGACTTGACTTGTTAATAAAACTTTGTTTTCCTGAATTTGTCTAGAGCGATTATTGAGAAGCGATTTTCGTTTCTAACAGATAAGTTGCCTTTCTATTCCTCCACGTAAATTGAATAAACTTACACTTATCTATGTTAAACTTCATCTGCCAAATTTCTGCCCATTCACCTCCCTACCCATATGTAAATTTATTTCTTCATTGCAACTACCTTCCTATTTATTTCAGTGCTGTCTGCAAATTCAGCTATTGTACTCTCCTTGCATCCAAGTCATTATTAAAGATTGTAAATAGTAATGGCCCCAAGAACCAAACCATGCAATAACCCACTAGTTACATCTTGCAATAGCAGAAGGAACATTTATCCCCACTCTCTGCTTTCTGTTGGTTAGCCAATCTTCTATCCAAGTGAATAAATTACTTCTAACCTCATGTAATCTTACCTTGTGTATTAACATTTTGCACAGCGCCTTATCAAAATGCCTTCCAGAAGTCCAGGTAAACTGTCTCTACAGGATCCCTATTATCCACCTTGCTTGTTACATCTTCAAAGACCTCTAGTTAAACACAATTTACCCTTCATAAAACCATGCTGATTCTGATTGTGCTTTGACTTTCCAAATATCTGTTATTACTTTCTTAATAATATTCTAAAAACTTTCCAACACCACATGTTAAACTAACTGATATAAAGTTTCCTACTTGCCACCTACCTCTCTTTTTGATTAAGGGCACTATATTACCACTTTTCCAATCAATTGGAACCTTTCCTGCATCCAGGGAATTTTGAATTTTGTCATCACAAGGGTAAAGGTACAGAGGAAACTATTGGGATTGAAGGCAGATGGATCCCCAGAGTCTGATGACCTACATCCTAGGTTCTTGAAGGAAGTAACAACAAAGATGGTGAACATGTGTTATGAAACCTGACACTCATCAGCTTTAATTCGGAAGCACTTGTGGAGCATTCAGCAACTAGTAAAAAGAGGCCTTATCTCTTAGAGCTGCTGGAGTGGCAGATGATGTTTGACAAAAGAAAGGTAGAGATGCAGTTCTACTATGCATCAGGGTCAGGAATATATCATAAAAACACAACAGAGAAGTTCATGGAGCATTATAGCAATGGCTGAGTTTAGAGAGATTTGGCTCAGTACAGTCAGAGATGTTTAATCTGTGCTAAACATAAAGAGCCATGAAAGTTAAGATGCTAATCAACCTAGACCAAAGGAAACCTTGGACAATCTGCAAACCGACCTTATGCTTCTGCTACTAGGAGCAGGGGAAAATCTATTTGCAGTTTAAGTAATAAACAGTCCTAACTTTATTCTGTCCTTATTGTAGCCAGAATCTTATCAAATTCATAGCAAGGTCGCGAATGCCCTTCAAACAGATTCACTTTTTTGGAATCATAATGAAAAAGTGCTGGAGAAACTCAGGAGATCTGGCAGCATCTGTGGAGAGAAAATAGTTAACATTTCTTAAGTCAAGGGTAGACAGGTTAGTGAAGAAGATGTCTGGCATGCTTGCTATTGTTGATTAGTGCATTGAGCACATCAGTTGGGATCTCATTTTGTGCCTATGTAGGGTATTGATTAGGCCATTCTTGGAATACTGCATTCAATCTTGCTATATAGAGTCATAGAGATGTACAGAATGGAAACAGACCCTTCGGTCCAACCCATTCATGCCGACCAGATATCCCAATCCAATCTAGTCCCACCTGCCAGCACCCAGCCCTCCAAACCCTTCCTATTCATATACCCATCCAAATACCTCTTAAATGTTGCAATTGTACCAGCCTCCACCACTTACTCTGGCAGCTCATTCCATACACGTACCACCCTCTGCTTGAAAAAGTTGCCCCTTCGGTCTCTTTTATATCTTTCCCCTCACCCTAAACCTATGCCCTCTAGTTCTGGACTCCCTGAACCCAGGGAAAAGACTTTGTGTATTTACCCTATCCATGCCCCTCATAATTTTGTAAACCTCTATAAGGAAAGATGTTGCTCAACTTGGAAGGGTGCAGAAAGAATTACAAGGATGTTGCCATAGTTGGAGAGTTTGAGCTATCAGGAGAGCCAGAATAGGCTGGGACTATTTTCCCTGGAGTTCCAGAGGCTGAGGGATGGCCTTACAGAGGTTTAAGATTATAAATAAGACTAGATCAATTTAGGATATCTGGTCAACGATGGCATATATGATTTGGACTGTAGGGTCTGTTTCCATACTGTACATCTGTCTTTTCTTCATTGTCGTCACATTGGATCTGAAACTTTAACTGTTTCTCACTTCATAAATGCTGTCAGACTATTGAGTTCCTCCAACATTTTTTGTTTGTTTCAGATTTCCAGCATCTGTAGTATTGTTGCTTTTAATGAAGAAAGTGTACCAATCTTGGGTGTAAGGCAGAGATTCCATATTCTGTGCTATTTCAAAGCTAAAGTATTGTAGCACAAATAAATCAGATGCTGAAAACTGCCATTGCAAAGGCCATAGTACAGAACTAGGTGAATAGCACTGCTCCCAGCTATATTCAATTTCAAACTGGACTAACAGTTTGAATTGAGGGAGGGTATGGGAAATTGGGGTCCTTTTTAAAAACTGAAATTGTTTTATAGTTAATATTTTCTATGTAGGTTGAGTGTTACATCAGTCACAATACTTCCCCAAATATAAACAGACTTCTGGTATATGAAAACATAATGACCACCAAGTTCACAACTGTGTCAAAGATTGATCAGACCCATTCTCGCCTATTACCAATGCAGTGTTTTGAACAAACAAGATCTTTATACTGATAAGAAATTAGAACTACCCTTCAAATGGAGGTGGGAAAGTGGTCATCATTCTGGCATCATGATTACCTACACATGGTCAGTCATTGCTTGAGGTCTCAGACAGGTGATTGACATAGCAGAGATGGCCAGCTCCCAAAAGCATTTATATCATCAGGGACACATGGAGAGAGACTGTTATGAGCAAGAGGATCGAGGGAAATGATCTACCAGATCAGGGAGAAGACCAGGATCTCCCCTACATCAGCCTTTGGAAAGACGAAAAAGACAAAGATATCATTTCAAAATCATCACCCCCACTCCACTATTCTGCAGGACAGCTTTGGCATTGGTAAAGTGTTCTCATCCGTCAATGTCCTTTCTTTGCCTAATGAAAGGATATATCATATCTAAAATGCTATTTAACAAAAATAAACTATCTGAAAACAGCTCCAAGTCATTTACTGTCTAAATTGGGAAATAGTGGTCTCTAACAATACAAATCAACAATGGCTTTACTCCCACAAACCACAACGGGAAGTAAACATGTGAGAACATGGAGGGGTAAAAATGTAATAGCATAGTGTGAACAGCTTAAGGAATTAAGCACCTAAGTTAGGGAACAACAGGAAATGATAGATCAGGAAACTAGGGAAATCCTAAGTTAGGAGAGCTACCAAAATTGAGGGAAACATTACGGTAATTAAACCAAAGGTTTTCAATTGACTCACCCAGGTTCACTTCAAGGTGGTAAGGATCGTGATGAGTGACAGGTGTGGAAAAATGGCAGGCAGAAAATGGAAGCTGAAGTCACAAGTGAAGACCTAAGTTTGTATCTGCCAGTAGGAATGCAACCTGTTGCTCACTTAGTGATGTTGTTGGAGGTGAATCTCTAGAGCAGTGGCAACCTGGACAGTCACAGCAGCAATCATCTTCACAACACCAACACAGAAGATTTCCCCACCCACCCAACAAACATTAACATAACTATTTTAGGAAGGAATGGGAAGCAGATCAGGAAATCAAAAACATTTATCTCAGTTAAGGTTACCTGCAATAGCAAAACAATTCATATCATTCTATGGTAAAGAGAGAATAAAGAGAGTGAACTGATGAAGGTAACATTAACCAGACCTTGAGTTTTGCTTTGTCTATTTGGCATGTCGCAGAACAAGTCAGTCCTGTATAATGGTTTTGGCTCCCAGATAATGTGACATATGTTGTTAACTGAGTTTGTCTGCCATTCCCCTAATATATTCTAATAACACAGCCTGGATTATGGACATCTTTGAAGAGTATGGTACTGGAAAAGCACAGCTAGTCAGGTAGCATCTGAGGAGCAGGAAAGTCAATGTTTCAGGCATAAGCCCCTTCAAGGTAGGCATCCTTGGAAGAGGCTTTGCAGTAAGGTTATAATTAGCTAGGAGAAAGGGAGGACTGCAGATGCTGGAGATTAGAGTCCAACATTGTGGTGCTGGAAAAGCACAGCCAGTCAGGCAGCATCCAAGAATCAAAGTTTTGGATATTAGCCCCTCATCAGGGAGCTTTTCCCTCACGATTCCCATACAATAATATCCTTACTGGCATAAAATTCACTAAAGAGGAAAACTACAAAAAACTGTCATTTTTAGATGTCACAGTAGAACAAACAGCCAATGGGGAACTTCAAACAGCGTCTACAGGAAAACAACACAAATGGACCAAATATTAAACTATAGAAGCAATCATCCCAACACCCACAAACGAAGCTGCATTGGAACATTATTTCAACAAGCCACCACACACTGCAGCACAGAGGAACTACGATGAGCAGAGAAAAATCACCTATACAGCGTACTCAAAAAGAACAGGTATGCAATGAACACAGTCCGCCGATTTCTCAGCAAGGACATTATCAAGCTAGTCGACCTATGCATTACCATCCACTGGCATAAAATTCACTAAAGAGGAGGAAAACAACAACAAACTGCCATTTCTAGATGTCACAGTAGAGCAAATTGCTAATGTGGAAGTTCAAACAGTATCCACAGGAAAATAACACATATGGACCAAATTGTAAACAACAGAAGCAATCATCCTAACACCCACAAACGAAGCTACATTAGAACATTATTTCAACAATCCACCACATACTACAGCACAGAGGAACTACGATGAGCAATGGAAAATCACCTATACAACGTATTCAAAAAGAACAAGTACCCAATGAACACAGTCCGCCAATTTCTCAACAACAAATCTAAGCAGATGTGTCAAAAACCCTAGCCACTCTCCCCTATATCAAAGTCATCTCGGAAATGACTGGCAGACTACTCAGACTTCTTGGCATCATGGTAGCCCAAAAACCCACCAACACACTAAAACAGCAGCTAATGAACTTGAAAAACTCTATACAGACAACAAGCAAAACTATTGTCATTTACAAAATACCTTGCAAAAACTGTAACAACATTGGCCAAACAGGCAGAAAACTAGCCACCAGGATACATGAACATCAACTAGCCATGAGAAGACATGACCCACTCTCACTAGTATCCTTACATACAAATGAGGAAGGACACCACTTTGACTAGAACAACACATCCATCCTTGGACAGGCCAAAGAGACATGCAAGAGAATTTCTAGAAGCACGGCATTCCAACCAGAAGTCTATCAACAAACACATCTAATTGGACCCCATTTACCACCCTGTGAGAAAACGAACAGCAAATGACATCACCAACCCAAGGAAACCTACACATAAATAGAAAGCAGGTCACTAACACCAGTGCTTCACTGGAGGCTCACTAATGATGTTACCTAGTATGGTGATGAAACATCTGAAAACAAACGTTCCAGCTCAGCAAGCAAACTTACATCCAGAACGTCAACCTGAGCTACAAATCTTCTCAAAACTCATGTAATATCCTGTTCAAACAGGTTTATAAAAAAAAAACTATCACCAATTCCAGTTTAGGACAACTCTATTACATCCACTGGGAATCAAATGACTGACATCCTAAAGGGGTGCCCAATGCAGCAGGGAGTATTAATAGAATTAGTTAACTTACTCCATACATTTGGAAACTGGGAATGGAAGGACAGTACTGACAAGGGCATTGTTATCTTATCAATTGGATGGATTGCAGCAATATGCATTTGTCATCTTATGACTGTAAGAAACCCAAAATATTATTGCATGAATTATTGCCATTATGCAATATTTTGGGCTTTTTTTTTATTGCCACATTAGCACACAATTTATTCCTAATAGTACACTGTAAGCAGAGAGAAAATGTTTAATGGAAGCCTTTTTCATGTTTGTCAATAAGACACGTCAAAAAGGTAGAGAAACTGAAGACTTTTATTATTTTTTTAATAAACCTCTTGAAAAAAGGTTTGTACAGTTTGATCAACATGTTTTCAGTTTATTCTGACAAAATTTGATGGCCAGGGTTTACTGCTCCTTTACTTACCAGTCATAATTTTCCTTTCACATTTATGACCAAAAGAAACATACATTGATAAATAAAAGACCTCAACTTCTAGCATTATGTAACTCCTTATGATATAGTGCATGAGTAACACTTTATTTGGGATGTTGAAAAATTTGCTATTGTCTTCTATCTGAGGAATGTCAAACTGTTACTATGTGCAACACACAAGTATATTAAGTGAAAAATTAACTCAGAAATGGTCTAAGCTTTTATTCAGTTCTTTTAAACACTGTTCTTTTGCTTACAGTGTAATGCAAAAATAAATAACTCAACAGAAAATGTTAATTGTGGCATATTCTATATTTTACCACTCTCCTGTCAGTAAAGCATATCTATTCCTGCATTTCTCCAGGGCACCGAATATCATCAATTTTCAATATCATTTTTACAACTTGGGTAGCCAAAGAAATCTGCTGCTTCTTTCCAATTAGAGTCTCTATGACATGCTGTTTTCTCATATCTAGAATGAAGAATCAAGGAATTAATGTACTGAGTTAAACAATGTCATTTCAATGAAACAGAAACATTGCACATTTGCTGAAAGGTTTATAAGCTTTTTATAAAGTCATTTCTAAGATTGACTGCACATTGCAGAATGACAAGATAATTACAGGAAGATGGCTATCTTGGTTGATAAATCCATTGCAATATTCAATTAGTTCTTAAATGAAAAAAAAAGATTTTCTCTTCCTATTGTATCTGGGTTCATGTGTTCATTTTTTCATCATATAGAAAGTCTCCCAATATCAATCTGCAAAGTGGATAGTTTTGATTGAAACTAGTTACTCCTTCCTACAGATGAAGGACAAATGTTCTTACATACAAAACTCTGCTGTGAAGATCCATCACGTAACACTAATAACTTTGCCCAAAAATGTGAAAAAATATTGGAATTTTTACTCAAAATATTAAAACTGCAACAGCTATACCTAGTCACAACATGCAGTTATCATTTACAACTATCAGTCTATATGAATGTCTGTTACAATCAAGGCCAACTAAATACAATAGTCTCACAAGAAAGAAATGAATATGAGTGTGTAGAACTTGCACTGAAAGAGCATATGAAACCAGGCCCAAAATAATAGTCCAATATTTTGTCAGGAATAGAATATGTGAAACATCTCAGCCTTTTGGACGAATCATTAAACATGGCTTTGCTGTCCCCTCGCGTAGATGGGCACTATTTAAAACAGTCCATGAGCGACCTGACCAACATTTGTAAATCAAGCCACACAAAAATTAGAAAATTTATTTTGTTTGATGTGCAAGTTGGTAACTGCATATGTCAAGATTTTTCCTAAAAAGCAACAGAGATACTTGAACCAGCTCAGATGCATGAGGTCAATGTAAATGAACTATAACCCAATTTTTCACCGTTGTAAAAGGACCCATTTGTTTACTTAAAATAATTCCGACCAAGTTCCCACTAACCTGTTCATGGCTGATATCAAGCAATTTATTTTGTCAAGACACTGCCACCCCACTTCCCTTGCAAATTTATGATCAACGCCCTCTCAAAAAATTTAATTCAACCAGATAGTTCTTTAAAATACAACTAGATTAATATCTGGTGAACACGGAAGAGTGCGACCAAAGGACATGTTTCCATGCTTTTTTTCTCTATAACTGCAGTATCAATGTCCTTTTCCTCTTCAAAGCCTTGATCATATTACCTTCCAAATTCATGCCCACCTTTCCGACAATGCTATATCTTCCTCTCATATCAGATTTCCGCTTAACCTCTGCAATAAACTTCTAATCAAATGAGAAATACCATTCTCTGCGATTGTACTTTCCAGTTCCATCATTCTTCACCTCAGATGCAAATGGCCACTATCTCCAGTATCTTTCTTATGTTTACTACTTGTGTGGTCATCTGATTCCATTCCTATCTATCCAGAGTATTTTCTGCACTGGACATTTCTTAGCAGTTAGCTCTGGAATTCCTCAAGAATCTATCGTTGATCCCCTCTAATTTAACAACTACTCAAGAAAGAGCTGTTCAGTTTTAACTGTACTCCAATATGAACTCATTTCACCACCAAATAACATGATTGTCATTGCTTATGTTTTTGGATTACCAGACCAACACTTAAGTCTTTGTTTAGCTGCAATTTTCTCCAATTAAATACTTGGCAGACTGAAACCATTGAACTCTGTTCTCATTATCATTCCAATTTCTTTGCTATTGTCTCTGGTTGGACTAGATATTGCGTAAACTTGCTGGTGTTCTATTCAATACAGGACTTCTGATCCCATATCCTTTCTACATAGAAGACCATTTTACTTCCATCTCTGTCTTGTCTCAGCATATTTGCTGTGGAAACCTGCATCACGCTTTTGTTACTTCCAAACTATTTCAATTTCTGATGGCTGGCTTCTCAGGTCTATACCCACCAGGAACAACATCTAAAACTCAAGTATATATAATCCAACTGTCACAAAGTCCAGCACATCCATCAACTCTCTGCTGGCTGAGCTAATTTGGCTCGCATCAGTCTATCTCATCACTGTAATCAAGAATGCTATGTTTCTCCAATTCTGGTCCCTTGTGAATCCTAATCTTTTTTGTTGCACCACTAGCGATGATATTTTTTAGTCTTATAAACCCTAAAAGTCTGAAGCACCCCCTTCCTTTCTCATTCTGTGTTTTTTCCCCTCTCCTTTTAGGAAGTATAAAAATGTTCCTCTTGAACCCAACTCCAAACCTTTCCAACATTTTTCTCTGTCATTTTTTTGGTTTCCATAACTCCTATGAGCCTTCGGTTAATTTCCTATTTTAAATGTATTATGTCAACGTAAGGTGACACTGAAACTAGTATAAGGGTTACAGAGCACAGCTACTAAAATTTGATAACAATGAATAAGATACCCACAGTAAAAACTGTAACTGAATTGCAAGACAATGATTAAATAGACTTATGTCAGTACAATAATCATAAAGGAAAAGCTACTTACCGTTTGTTTCCTTGTGTAAACAATCTATACCCAGTGCAAAATTGTTCTCCTTCACCTGTCTAGCTCGAACCTCTGTCATTGTCTGAATTGGATTATAACCACTGTTTTCTGCAAGTGACATTGGAATGACTTCCAGAGAATCTGCAAAAGCTCTCATAGCATACTGTTCTAAAGTCGGACACTGTACAGAGACAGAACAAAACAACTGCAATTTAAAAACCACTCACCAGTAACAGGTAGAATACAAAGCGTGAAAAAAAAAGTGATAATAGTTGGTAACACAATTTCTCTCCATACCACCCAGCAATTTGAAATTTGTGATTTTTGGCATCCTGCTCCATATAAACAAAACTAAATGAAAAGTAAGAGAATCCTAACTATCCATGATCCAAAATATCAATCACACAAACTACTCAGAACGTGAATAAATGTTCATTTTACCTTATCTGCAGCTTCATTGACAGCTAAAGCACAAGCAATCTCTGCAGCACCACCACCATATACAATGCGATTATCTTTCACAAGGTTGCGAATCACACACAATGCATCATGAAGTGCTCTTTTTGCTTCTTCAATGATCTGGAATAAAATCACTAATAAACTCAATGCAGAAACTAAGCTCTATGCTCATAGACACACATACACACTATGAAGAGCAAAATCTCATTTAAAAACGAATAAGATGAAGACAACATCAATAATTCATCTTTTTGTTGATAGTAAACCTACCTACAAACATTATGTAACTATGCAACAGCACAAATTTATTCAGATTCTACTCAGCAGACAACAGGTAAGGATAAAACAAAAACATTATGTTGAAGTATTTTCCAGTTATATAAAATTGAATACACTGTTTTATGTTATGGACTACAGAAATAACTTAGAATAAAAGGATTAAGATTTGGTAGTTGCTTTGAAGCAAAATATAATGAGAAGTTAAAAAAGGCAGGCAGTATTACCTAAAAATGCAAATTAGTTACGAAGATTTTCCCCAGACCAGAAATAATAGAGATTGTGTGCGAGAACAGATACCATCACTGAGGACAGTGGCATAGTTATTATGTCATTAGATTAGAATCCAAAAGCGTGAGGAAAAGGCCTGGCGACATGGGTTCAAATGCCACCAATGGCAGTTTGAAGCATTTGAATTCATGTTTTGATTTGGAATATATATCTAGTCTCAGTAATGGTGACCCTACAATTATCATTGATGCCCTTTAGAAAAGAAAATACTGCCATTCCTAGACAGCAACGCCCACATTCTGTGAATGAAATTTAAAAAAAAACAATGTTCTGGGAAGATAAGCATGAAGCAACCCATTTGAGAACAAAACAGAAAGGTTTAAGATTTGTTGTACAGGAGAGATGAAGAGCTTTGTAAGTAGAAATAAAAATAGTGATTAAAATGTTAGTTTAATGTTTGCCTAAAATAATTGATTGGGACCAGAGGGATTTGGTAAAATGGTAGGAAGAGGAAGGAAAGATATACAGGTGAGCAACTGTGAAACAAGTGTCAAGATCTTACTTCCATCCTTACTAAAACATTTAACTCAGTGACTTGAGACAGCTGTAAGTTTTTCATAATTGCTCCTGCAGGTATGGGGTAGAGGGAAGTATTTATAGCAATAGTAGACGAACAGGAAATTGGAACAAAAAAGAAAGCCAGGCAGTATCAGGAGGTGGAGAAGTTAACATTTCGGATGCTAACCCTTCTTCGGGACATATTTCTCGAAACAGTTTCACCAGAGGAAAGAAGGTTTTGTTTTAGCCTTTTTGGTCAGCCTGGAGTAAAAAAGTAGTTTTGACAGAGGAGTATGAAGCACAGTAGCACTTGACATCAATCCAGATCTAGCACATGACCACCAAAATAAATATGGGGCAACCGATATTCTAAACATGCACACAGAATTGAGGGGAATGAGGTGAGAAAGCCAGTAATAGCTGAAGCAAATGTCACTCAATTTTAGAGTTGCATTTGAAAGTCTTGTTAAAATCTTGAATCATAAGGAGAGTTGATTAATATCATAGAAGACCAAATGGCAAACAGCTGCAGGAAAAAACAAATTTCACCTAAAACAAAGTTTACTTCAAACATGACATTCCCAAATATCATACATACCATTTTGTTTCCACCTCTGATGAAAATTGTCACTGCCCTAGAGTTCTGGCACTCCTCAATCACAAGCATCTTATCCTTGGTAGTTCCAAAAGAAATTTCCTTGACAATACCAGCAGTCCCAAGCTTCTCAGAGGTAAGTTCTGAAAACCGAGGAACAATGCGCCCTCCAGTGGCAATAGCAATCAGCTGCATCACAGACAGAAGTATTAATTTTGCCCCATGCTATAAAGATAGATATTCAAGCAAAATACATGATTCACACACTAGAATTCAATGCAACTATACTCACCTCAATTTCAGGTCCACCAACCCAGCGTATAGCAGGAAGCTTATTCTGGAGAAGCAAATGGTTTGCTTCATCATCAAATCCCCACTGGCAAATAGCCAAGTTAGCACCAGTGTCTTTTATCTTGGCAAAGAAAGAAATGCAAAAATAAGACTTGATACAAAGTCCAGTGTTAAAAGTCAGGAATATACAGCATGGAAACAGACCCGTTGGTCCAACTCATCCATGCCCACCAGATATCAAACTACTGACCTGATTGACCATTTCCTCAAATTTATCCTTTTCATATTTTTGCAAGGCTTTGTAGTCTTCCACAGAAGTCACATCAAGCTTATGCTTAGTTTTGGGTTTTGGTGGTTCAAATGGACATGTCAAAATAGCAAGCTTTGCATCCTTTATCACCTAAATCAAAGATAAATTTAAAACGGAATGCCTTTAAAATCTTACTAATATATACATTTTAGTAGCTAAATATAAGGCTCAGAATAATCAAAAATATTTGTCACTATTTTAATGTTACATCTGGAAATAAACTTCTTGAATTCATAGTCAGAGATGTACAGCATGGAAAGACCCTTTGGTTCAACTTGTCCATGCTGACTAGATATCCTAATCTAATCTAGTCCCATTTGCCAGCACTTGGCCCATATCCCTCTAAACCCTTCCTATTCATATAGGCATCCAGATGCCTTTTAAATATTGTTACTGTACCAACCTCCACCACATTTTCTGCCAGCTCATTCCATACACGCACCACCCTCTGCATGAAAATGTTGCCCCTTAGGTCTCTTTTATATCTTGCCCCTTTTACCTTATGTTCTGGACTCCCCCACTCCAGGGAAGAGACCGGTCCATTTATCCTAACCATGCTCACGATTTTATAAACTTTTATAAGGTCACCACTCAGCCTCCGACGCTCCAGGGAAAACAGCCCCAGCCTATCCAGCCTCTCCCTATAGCTCAAATCCTCCAACCCTGGGAACATCTTTGTAAATCATTTCTGAACCTTTTCAAGGTTTTACAACATCCTTCCGATAGGAAGGAGACCAGAACTGCACACAATATTCCAAAAGGGGCCTAACCAATGGCCTGTACAGCCGTAACAATGACCTCCCAACTTCTATATTCAATTCTCTGACTAATAAAGCATACCAAATGTCATCTTCACTATCTTATCCACCTGCGACTCTACTTTCAAGGAACTATGAACCTGCACTCCAAGGTCTCTTTCTTCAGCATCATCCCCCAGGACCTTACCGTTAAGTGTAAATGCCCCACCCTGATTTGCCTTTCCAAAATGCAACAGCTCACATTTTGGATCTGCCACTCCTCAGCCCATTGGCCCATCTGATCAAGATCCCATTGTACTCTAAGGTAAGCTTCTTCACTGTCCACTACACCTCCAGTTTTGGTGTTATCTGCAAACTATTTCTCCTATGTTCACATCCAAATCATTTATATAAATGATGAAAAGGCCAGCACCAATCTTTGTGGCACATTAATGGCCACTGGCCTCCAGTCTGAAAGGTAACCCTCCCCCACCACCTTCTGTCTCCTACCCTTGAGCCAGTTCTGTATCCAAATGGTTAGTTCCCCTAGTATTCCAGAAGATGAAATCTTACTAATCAAGAACCTTGTAGAACGCCTTAGTAAAGTCCATATAGATCATGTCCACCTTTCTGCCCTCATCAAATCCTCTTTGTCACTTCTTCAAAAAACTCAATCAAGCTCGTGAGACAGGATTTCCCATGCACAAAGCCATGTTGACCATCCTTAATCAGTCCTTGCCTTAGCAAATTTAAATCCTGACCCTCAGGATTCCCTCCAACCATGTGGAAAGTGAGGACTGCAGATGCTGGAAAAGTAGATACTGTTTCGAGCATAAGCTCATCATCAGGAATGATGAAAAGCTTACACTCGAAATGTCGACTCTCTTGCGCATCGGATGCTGCTTGACTGGTTCTGCTTCTCCAGCAATACACTCTTCATCCCTCCAAAAACTTGCCCGCCACCACTGTCAGGCTCACTACTCCATAGTTCCCTGGCTTTTCCTTACTAGCTTTCTTAAATAGGGGCAACACGTTAGCCAACTTCCAGTCTTCCAGCGCATCACCTGTGACTATCGATGACACAAATCTCAGCAAGGGGCCCAGCAATCACTTCCCTAGCTTCCCATAGAGTTCTAGGCTACACCTGATCAGGTGCTTGGGATTTATCCATTTTTATGTGTTTCAAGACATCTAGCACTTCCTCCTCTGTAATATGGACATTTTTCAAGATGTCAACATCAATTCCCCACATTCTATATTTTGCACGTCCTTTTCCACAGTAAACACTGACACAAATTCCCGAATGTTTACTTCTTTGACCAATGTTTTGGCCATCTGCCCCAATATGTGGCTCAGTAACAAACTTATTTTAGAACATTCGCACAGAGCATCTAAAGATGCTTTGATAAATTAAAACATTAAAGAAATGCAAGCTGTTGTAATTTGTCCTGCAAATGAACATTTCTGAACACAAAGCTACTGGAACAAAAATGGTATCCAAATTGCCACTTAAAAGCTATACGCATAAGTCAGTCATATGCGCTTTGGAACTGAATGTTAGTGCAAAAATATCCAACCTTTGGCATTTGTGGATGGCTGAATTCTTTGTCCACCACGACTCCTTTAATTAACTGCGTATCCTCTAGTTTTCCACCAACTTTACCTTCCACTTTCATCAGCTCAAAATCTACATCCTTGCGCTCCATATCAGCAACAGCTAAGACAGCATTTACGGCTATCTCTGCCATCTGCCTATGGCAACGATTAATACTGTATAAACAGGAAATAAATAATTTCAGAAAACAGAGAAAGAGAGAAAGACACCTGCAAAGATGGCTTACAACATTTGACTATTCAGCTCTGGAACCCAAGTTAATGGCCACCAGGTCACTGAATTAAGCAGATTCTAGCTGACCACTGAATTACACCAATAATTTCTACAAACATTTTAAAATTAAAGAATGATCACCACAATAAGTTGAAAAGTTGTTTTACCAACTAACATTGTTGAGGAGTGAATTATGAAGAACCCTGTAATGATATGCATCGGATTTTTCAAAATGCATTTGATGAAATTCCAGCCAAAAACAAAATTGTTAAGCTCAAAAGCAACGGGAAGTCACAAGTCTTGAGAAGAAATAATAAATTACCTTAACGGTAGAAAATGACAGGCACTTTGTTAAAGGGATAGGATGAGAGATGAAAGTTGTGAGGCAAAACTAATGCAACTGTTAAAATTTATAATTTCTTAATGAATTAGATTCAAAGACATAGCACAGTCATTCAATTTGCAGGTCATAACAAGAAGGCACTTAAAATTTAAAGGAAGATGTGATCACACTAAAGTAAAGGCAAGACAAAAGGTAAAGCTACCAGCTTTGTTTCATCATTAATATCCTATGAAAAGGAATCTGTCATTTCTACACCACTTCTTAGATGAAGTCGCAAGGTTTGTAGCTCAGATTGAGGTTTAGGATGTAGGTTTGCTCGCTGAGCTGTAGGTTTGATATCCAGACGTTTCATTACCTGGCTAGGTAACATCATCAGTGGCGACCTCCAAGTGAAGCGAAACTGTTGTCTCCTGCTTTCTATTTATATCTTTCTCCTGGATGGGGTTCCTGGGGTTTGTAGTAATTTCATTTCCTGTTCGTTTTCTGAGGGGTTGATAGATGGCATCTAAATCTATGTGCTTGTTTATGGCATTGTAGTTGGAGTGCCAGGCCTCTAGGAATTCTCTGACATGTCTTTGCTTAGCCTGTCTCAGGATAGATGTGTTGTCCCAGTCGAAATGGTGGTTTTTTTCATCCATGTGAAGGGCTGAGGGAGAGGGGCTTGTGTCTTTTTGTGGCTAGCTGGTGTTCATGTATCCTGGTGGCTAACTTTCTTCCTGTTTGTCCTACGTAGTGTTTGTGGCAGTCCTTGCATGGAATTTTATAGATGACGTTGATTTTGTCCATGGGTTGTACTGGGTCTTTTAAGTTTGATAGTTTTGGTTCGAAAGTGTTGGTGGGTTTGTGTGCTACTAGGATTCCGAGGGGTCTCAGTAGTCTGGCTGTCATTTCTGAAACTTCTTTGATATATAGTAAGGTGGTTAGGGTTTCTGGCTGTGTTTTGTCTGCTTGTTGTGATTTGTTCTTGAGGAATCTGCGCACTGTGTTTTTTGAATATCCATTCTTCTTGAATACGTCGTATAGGTGGTTCTCCTCTGTTTTTCGAAGTTCGTCTGTGCTGCAGTGCGTGGTGGCTCGTTGGAATAGTGTTCTGATACAGCTTCGTTTGTGTGTGTTGGGATGGTTGCTGGTGTATTTGAGTATTTGGTCAGTGTTTGTCGGTTTTCTGTATACGCAGGTTTGTAATTCTTCCTTGTCCTTTCTTTCTACTGTGGCATCCAGAAATGCGAGTTTGTCGTCAGTTTCTTCCTCCTTAGTGAACTTTATGCCTGTAAGGGTGTTGTTGATGATGTTAAATGTCTCTTCTATCTTGTTTCGTTTTGTGATGACAAAGGTGTCATCTGCATGGCGAACCCAGATTTTTGGTTTGATGATTGATAGGGCTGCTTGTTCTAGCCTTTGCATTACCGCTTCTGCTATGAATCCTGATAGCGGAGATCCCATGGGTGTGCCGTTGGTTTGTTTGTAGCCTATGTTGTTGAAAGTGAAGTGGGTGGTGAGGCACAAGTCCACTAGCTTCATGATGTTTTCGTTGGTAATGGGATTGATGGTGGTTGGCGTGTGTGTGATGGTCTGTTCTAAAAGTGTGGCGAGTGTTTCCTTTGCTAGGTCGATGTTGATGGAGGTGAACAGTGCTGTTATGTCGAATGAGATCATTGCTTCGTCTTCCTCTATTTTGGTGTTTTTGATGATTTTTAGGAATTCCTGGGTGGAGTGGATGGAGTGCTGTGACTCTTCTACTAGGTACTTCAGTCTTGCGTGTAGTTCTTTGGCCAGTCTGTAAGTTGGTGTTCCGGGTAGTGAGACTATAGGTCTGAGGGGGGCTCCTGGTTTATGGATTTTTGGTAGTCCGTAGAATCGTGGGGTATTGGTCCCGTCGGGTTTCATTTTCTGGAATTCCGTATTGTTTAATTGTCCGGAATTATGTAATTTTATTTGGAGATATGTAATTTTGTTTCCTAGTTGTGGGGTCGGGTCTAGCGCCACCTCTTAGATGAAGTCTTCCCATCTATCTTTCTCCATGGCACATTTGCTTGTGGTTCAATCATCGTCTAGAATAACCTCAAGTTTCTGCTTTATTAAGCTAGCTCCTAACTCCCTACAGAATCACAAAAGGAGCTCATCACCTATGGCTCAGAGATTCAGGAGGTAGAAAATTATGGGTAAAGTCCCGCTCCAGAGACTCAAGCACAAAATTCTAGACTGACAATCCAGATTAGTATTGAGCGAGTACTACATGAAAGGCTGAACCATTTTCTACAGTTGTCAAAATTGATGTTCTGTTTCTGATCTTACCTGGAGTAATCAAGTAATTTTTAATGTCACAGCCAATACTGGTAATCAATAAAACAGGTTGAGGTCATTGTCACACTGGTGTTTGAGAGAACATGGTTTTAAAAAATTGGATGCCATATTTCTGAGATTGCAACAGTGGCTATACTCCAAATATACTTGAAAGACAGTTAAGTGCTTCTGAATGTCCCAAAAGATCAAAAGGAGTTATATAAATACAAGCTATTGTTTTATTCCACTCCCCATATTGTTTGTTCTAATATGGACAACAATATTACTGTCTGCTGCTAAGATATCCCTTACCCTTGCAATGTGTAAACAACACATTTCTTCAGAATTAGTAGCTATGGTTACTGACATCCTTATCTATCCCCTTAATTGCAGAATTCCCTCATCACTACTATATTTCAAATGTAATATTGGACAGGCTAATAAATGATTCACAAGGTGCAACATGACAATAGTCTTGCACCACATTAACCTTCTCTGTGGCAAGATGGCTACCTAACACCTTTGTAAATGATCATAATTGCAAGCTGCATTTGGGAAATCTGCATAAAACTACAATATTTACATGGGCATTGCTGAAACAATCAATACAGTTCATACAATTTGTACTCACACTTTAGAGCCAAGTGTTGTCATAGCTGTTTGAATAAGAGGCTCTTTGTTATTCGGATCTACCAGAAAACTATCACTTATTTTGTCCAGGTGTTCAATGGCATGGCGAGCAGCCAGTTCATAACCATCAGCTATGCGAATAGGGTGAATACCACGGTCCAGTAACTGTTCAGCTTGTTCCAAAAGGGCACCAGCAAGAACTGAAAAAGAGATCATGCAACATAGTCTCTGTATTTTTCAGAAGTTTAATTCCATGTGAATCATATTCTGGGACTAGGGGTTAGAGATCGAGGGGAACAACTAAAATCCTAGTGTAACAATTTACAAGTAATTGTTTAAGGATTATATGGAAAAAATTGTAAATGTATATAAAATGTGAAGATGCAATCAACATTGAAAAGGGAGAACAGATTCCATCAAATAACAGAAGTTTCCTGCTTTCTTATTGCTCAAAATCTCTGAATTCACCAACAAAAGATTTCAGAAAACTCCAAATAAAATGCTTACAGCATTAGTCTCCAACTTACCAACTACACCTGTGGTGCCATCACCAATTTCATCATCCTGAGACTTAGAAAGCTCGACCATCAATTTGGCAACTTGATGCTCCACATCCATCATACTCAGAATAGTAGCACCATCATTGGTGATTGTCACTTCTCCATCTTTGTCTACCATCATCTTATCAAGACCTGAAATTGAACAAAAGCAACTTTATGACCAGCTTTTAACAGAACAACATACTTAGGTCATATTGCTAGTGCAGATCATCAGCTTATGTAGCTGATACCACACAAAATGTTACCAAGATAATCCACAATTAATTAAAAATTTTAGTATAATTTGTTATTCAAGTATAACCATTGATATTCTTGGTTCTAAATTAGAGTTGATTTGGGTTTGTTAAATTGATAGCAATTACAAGTACTAGAACACTGGCCTACTCTTAAGAGCTTTCAGCACTTGAAACCTTTAATGAAGTTATCACTATGCTGTATCTGAAAACTATCCACTGGTATTGATTCCAAATCCCTTGATGGCCTAAGTGATCCAGAACTCTTTTTTTTGTTGTGGTAGAATTTGCCACACTTCCACCACTTTCAGACAACAAGGCACATGGGTGTGCAACCTCAAAACTTGTGAAGACATAATCACACCCTAATTGTAGAGTCAGAGTTATATAGCAGGGAAACAGATCCTTTGTTCCAACTCATCCATGCTAACCAGATATCCTAAACTGACCTAGTCCCATTTGCCAGCGTTTGGCCCATATCCTTCTAAACACTTTCTACTCATGTACCCATTCAAATGCCTTTTAAGTGATATAACTGGACCAGCCCCCATCACTTCCTCTGTCAGTTTGTTCCATATATGCACCACCCTCTGCACAAAAAATGTTGCCCCTCAGGTCCTTTTAAAATCCTTCCCCTCTCACCTTAAATCTATGACCTCTCCTTTTGGACTTCCCGAGCTGAGGAAAAAGACCTTGGCTATTCACCCAATCCGTGCCCATGGTTTTACAAACCTCTAAGGTCACCCTTCAGTCTCTGAAGCTCCAAGGAAAGTAGCCCCAGTTTATTCAGCCTCTCCTTATAGCTCAAACCCTCCAACCCCAGCAACATCCATGTAAATCTTTTCTGAACCTTTCAAGTTGAATAACATCTTCCCTATAGCAGAATGACCAGAATTGAACCCAGCAATCTAAAAGTGGCCTAACCAATGTCTCGTACAACCACAACATGACATCTAACCTCGTATACTCAATGCACTGACCAATGAAAACAAGTCACCATACTGTCTACCTGCAATTCCACTTTCAAGAAACATTGCACCTGCAGCCCTAAATCCCTTTGTTCGGCAACACTCCCCAAGGCTGTACCAGCAGCTGTATTAGTCAACTCTGATTTGCCTCAGCAAAATGTAACACCTCACATAATTCTAAATTAAACTCCATCTGTCATGCCTCAGTCCATTGGCGCATATAACCAAGGTCCAGTTGTACTTTAAGATAACCGTCACTGCAATGCACCACCAGCTTTGGTGTAATTTGCAAACTTACTCACCACACCACCTACATTCACATCCAAACATATAAATGACAAAAAGTTCTTTAACTATCCCATCCACACAAAGATAGGCAAATATACTTGACATGGGCCAACTGCCTTTTACTATTCTGCCAAAATGAACATTGCTCATGTGATAAATGAAAAGGTGCTGTCAGGCTAAAGTAAAAACAGGAAGTACTGAGGAAACTCAGGTCTGGAAGCATCTGCATAGATAGAAATAAAGTAACATTTCTGGTCCAATAAAAAAAAGAGTACAAATGGTAGTAGAGAAATGCTATAGATAGAGAGTAGGTGTTAATAGCAGAAAATAGGTCAGCTCAACGTAGCAAACAAGACATGGTTGTGTTGTGAGATATGTGTATGTAATGAGATCAAAGTGGAAGGCAGAGTTTACGGTCAGTGCCAAAGCAGAAAATGACTTGCTGTCCTTCCAGTTTGCGATGGGCGTTGGGAAGACGACTACATTATCAGCAACAAACACAGTAGACTAGATTGAAAGAAGTAATTCAGTCTTCACCTTTTCTTTGAAAGGAAGATTGAATAGCCCATCCACAACCATCAGCCTCCAACACAAAGCTGTTAAGTACCCAGATAGTTTGCTGGTCATTTTGTCTAAGTCATATCATTTACATGTCAGTTCTGATCTCTTTTAAGAGATTCACATTCTCAGAACTGTATTCAAAAGCCTTTTACTTTAGAATTAAGATTCCAAAGTAACATGAATATATTATAAACCTTCTTCATAATTTCCATCTTTTGACTTTTCTTATCTGTTGTCATTTGGTGTCAAATTAAGTCTGATTTAGATTTTTGAGAAGCACCTTGGGATGTTTCATTATGTCAAAGGAGGTTTTGGGGAGGAGGAGCTTTCACTGGTTTATCACCCATTCACCACCTTAGTTGTTTTTTTAAGAGTCAGTCCCCTCCCTGACACAAATGGAGTCCTTCACTCACTGATCCAGCTCCCTCAGAACCAGCTCTCGGAGTGAAGAAGATACCTGATACTCCTGTTTTTTTTTTAAAAATCCTATATTAAAAAAAAATTAACCCCCACACTATCGCCTAACTGCAGTAATGCTTATTTTTCTTCAGCACCTGTGTGTGTGTGTGTGTGCAGATGTGAGACACAGTGAAAGACACGAGGTGTCCAAATCTTTATTCAATTTCCACCATCAGGAAGAAAAGATAGACCAAAGTGGCCAGTGACAAGCAGTGCCCTTCACATCAAAGAGCAATGCTGTGTGATCAAACAGTGAAGGGGAGGGCAGGGATTAAATCAAAATAGATTTGGACGGGGAAATAATACACTCCACTCCCTGTGGTGCCCACCTCTCCCTGAGCAGCTCAGGGGTGTTGGAGGACACTGCATGCTCCTTCTCCAGAGGTACCCGGGCTCTAACATAACTGCAGAAGAGGGGCAGGCAATCAGTCCTAACGACCCCCTCCAGGCCCGCTGCCTGGACCAGTTTATGGCCAGTTTGGCTAGGTTCAGGAGCAAACCCATGGGGAGGCCATCAGATCTGCTGTCCCTCCTCCATACCGGGTGCCCGAAGATCTGGAGCATGGGACTGAAGTTTAACCCAAAATAGAGAAGAAGGTGTTTTAGAACATCAAAAAGGGAGTACAAGTGCTCAGATCCAATATATACATGGTCCACAGACTCCACAGCACCAGAGAACAAGGGGTTGGGCTGGGAGTCCACGAACCACTGCAATCTGCGGTTGCAGGGGACCACTGCGTGCAGAACCCTCCACCCCAGATCCCTGAGAGAAAGAGTGAGGACTCCCGCATAGAGAGCCCTCCACTGGGGATCCCTTCTGCCCAATGGCAAATGGGCACGCCAAGGCATGTCCAGGCAGTGGATGAGGGAAAAGAGGTGGATGGTGTACAGCAGCAGTCGATACAGGCTCACCGTGATACTTCCTTAAAAGGGACAAAACTAAAATTCCATAGGCAGCTCAGGCTGTGAGGCCCAGGTTCCCGGGGGAAGTACAGGACTTTGGAGCCAACCACCTCAGTTGTTCACTCCCTCTTAACTGCTTCACAAGAGCAGCAATATGCACTAATATTCATTACAAACTCTCAGTTGCCTTGACTACTATTCCTCGCACCCTTCTTCCTGTATGGACTCACTTCCATGCTCCCAATTTCACGATCTCCATCACACTTGTTCTAATGTTGCAGCTTTCTACGGGAACGTTTCCAACATGGCTTCCCTTTTTCCTCAATCAAGGATACCACCCTCGGTCATGTCCACCCATTTTCGCACTTCTATCTTCACCGCTACTCCTCCCTCCTAGACCAACAATAAGGTTTCCTTAATCTCACTGACCACCCCACCAGCCGACACATTCAAAGGTTCAGTCTCTGTCACAATTGTGACAGAGGGCTACTCCTCCCACAAGATGCTGTTCCTCTCCCGTCACACCCAACATCACTTCACTGTATCTACTCATGTAATCATAGAAAGTTTAACACTTATCCCTTTAATTTCTCTCTCTCCAAGGCACTAAATACACATTCCAAGCAAAGAAGTTTACCCATACTTAGAGTCACAGAGATCTAGCACTTGGGACTAGATTACGCTAGGATATCTGGTCAGCATGGACGAGTTGGATTGAAGGGTCTGTTTCCATTTCTTTCGATCTAGCACACTGTATTCATTGCTCACAACATGCTCTCCTCTATACTGGCAAGACCCACCAAAGATTGGGTGATAGTTTTGTTGAATACCTCTGTTCTGTCCTCAAGAATAACTTTCTGATCACCGGCCCTCATGATACATCTTGCTGTCATGCTAACACTTTTGCCCTCGGCAATGCTGCCATTTTCAATGGAGCAATGCAACCTGGAGGAATAGCAACTCAATTCCCACTTAGAAACTTTACAGCCTTCAGGTCTCAACACTGAGTTCAACAACTTGTAAGTTGCACCTGCCCCACAACATATCTTGTTTGCATCCTGCTATTAACACCTAATCTGTACCTACGGCACTTCTCTACCACCATCAGAACTTCCTTGATGGACTGAATGGCCTACTTCTGTTCTTATGTATTACGATTTAATAATCAGTAAGGGAATCGTGTTATTGAAAGTTTTGTTTTCCTCTCCACAGATGCTATCAAATTTATTGGTTTCTCCTGCACTGCTTTTATTTCATTAACTCCAAAATTCAGACTACCTTATTTTAAAGCTGTCATATTATTCATTATAGCCACACTCAAGTCATTTTCTCAACTGCATAACCTCCAAAAAGGCAAGAAGTAGAAACTGTTGCTATTTGTCTTCTCACTAGTTCAATATTAGAAAGACCAACAATGGCCAACAGTGGATCATTCTGTATAGATAAGGTACTAACTTTATCTGTTCCAAGATTGCAAAATAGAACGACAGACAAGAACAATGAAACAATATTTGTCATGCCACATTATTGATACACGCAATTTATTCTAATAAGCAGTCATAGGCCGTGTCTGACAAACCTCAATGAATTTTTTGAAGAGGTGACTGAGGTAGTGGACAGGGATGTTCATGAATGTTGTTGATATGGACTTCCAGAAACCATTTGATAAAGTCCCACTTAAGATCCTGTTAATTAAGGGACAAACACCAATGGAATTGATGGAAAATGATAAACACGGCTGGAAATTGGTTGAGTGGCAGGCGACAGAAAGTAGGGATAATGGGTAGGTACTCAGATTGGCAGGTGTTCCCCAAGGATCTATGTTAGGGCCTCAATTATTCACAGGATAACACATTAGAAAGTCACATAAAATTACAGAGATATTGATAGACTAGGTGAATGGACAAATCTGTGGCAGATGGAATTCAAAGTAAGCCAGTGTGAAGCTAAATACAGTAGATATAAAAAGGGACTTGGGTGTTCAGGTCCATAGATCTTTAAAATGCCACAAACAAGTGTAGAAAATAATCACGAAAGCCTCTGGAATGCTGGCCTATACATCCAGAGGACTGGAGTATAAGGATGCAGAAGTTATGCTGCAGCTATACAAAACACCAGTTAGATTCCTGCTGTACTAGTCAGGAGGATATTCTGGTCTTGGAGAAAGTACAATGTAGGTTTACAAGAATTATACCAGGCCTTCAGGGGTTACGTTACAAGAGATTATATAAATTAGGCCTGTTTTCTCTTGAATTTAGACAGTTAGGTGTTGATCTAATCAAAGTCTTCAAGATAATAATAGGAAAAGACAGGGTAGATAATGATCAATTATTTCCACTGATTCGAGATTCTAGAACTTGGGGGCATCATCTGAGAATTAGGGCCAGACATCGGGAGTGATGTTAGGCGGCACTTCAAATGGTACTTTAGTTGGAACTCTTACAAATGACAGTACTAGAACAGCTGTTAATTTTAAACCTGTGATGGATAACTTAACTTGAGATGGTTAAACAAAGATATTAAGTGGTACGAGCCAAAGGCAGGCACGTGGACTTAAGCCACACATCAATCATGATATAAATGAATGTCAGAACAGGCTAGATGAATGGTTGACTCCTTTTCCTATGTTTCTTTAGAGAGGGGACACATGAAATATATGTGCAATTACCACAAAATCATTAAACATCTATGTCAAAATCCTGCATGAGGATTTGTTTCACATCATCAGTAGATGGTAAAACAATTTTGAAAATGTAATAAAAGGTCCAGTGTAGCAATGCACATAAACTAAAAACCGGAGGGGAGCTCAGTCTGAAACAATATTCGGCATTCCTTTAATATTTTAGCAACGAGTAAAGCTTAGTACTTGTCAAACCGTGTAAAAGAATTTACGGGTGGCACAGTGGTTAACACTGTTGCCTCACAGCACCAGGGACCCAGGTTCAATTCTGGCATCGGACAACTGTCTGTGCGGAGTTTACACATTCGCCCCATGTCTGTGTGGATTTCCTTCAGGTGCTCCGATTTCCTCTCACACTTCAAAAGAATAGCAGGCTAGGTGAATTAGTCATGCTAAGTTGTCCATTGTGTTAGGTGCATTAGTCAGGGATAAATGTAGGGAAATGATCTGGGTGGGTTACTCTAAGGATGTCAGTGTAGTCTTGTTGGACTGAAGGGCCTGTTTCAACACTGCAGGAAATCTAAAATTGTTAGTGTTACATTAAATAGAGTCATACAGCACAGAATCAGACCATTTGGACCAACTCTTCCGTGCCAACCAGGTTTCCCAAATTAAACTGTCCCATTTGCCTGCCTCTCCAAACCTTTCCTATTCATGTACCTATCTAAAACTTTATAACTATACATGCATCTACCACTTTCTCTGGCAGTTCAGAAAGATAACATCAGATGAGATGTAAAACAAAGTGAATTCTTTCCAAACAGATATGTCATGTACGAATGCAACAGCAGACTTTTCAGCTAGAATCGATCAATTAGAGAGAACTCTCTAAAATTATATTGGAAGACATCTATAGGCCTGTCAGCAACAATAATGTTAAAGGATATATTCATTCTAGATTAGATTGTAATAAAAGCAAGTTAAATGAATTGGAGGCTTTCAATTTTTAAACAGATTGGAAACAGCAGAGGATCTCAATTCAGTACAATAATAAATTTCTTCAGCGCACTGATGACAGTCTTCTGATTCTAGAACATTATATTACAGAACTTTACCAGGACTCTGATTACAAATATTAGTATTTTATTGCATGGAATAAGGAAGGTTAAGTGGTGATTAAATTCGGATTATAAAGATTTTTAAAGGAATAAACAAGTTGGAGAGAAACATTCTGTACTAATGAGACAGTGTAGGACATCAAAAGCGGGAGTCTTAGTAGGTCAATTGGCTCTTCGTGCCTGATCTGTCAACTGAAAAGCTCACAGTTAAATTTATCTCACTCCATCATTTCATTCTACACCATTTAACTATGAAGTTTATAAATAATTATATCAATATGACAATTAAACCTAACAATAAAATCAAAGTCAATTCTTTCAGGAAGAAAATCAGCAAACTCCTCTTCAAGCAAAGGGCTGTACATGAAGAACTCTCTTCCAGAAAACATGATGGTAGCTCGGTTAGTAATTTGAGATCTGTGGATTTTTAGCAAGGTATAATAGAATATTAGGAACCTTGAATATTCCCTGCAGAGTTGTCTTGCTGCTGAGATAACTGACCTCCAACAACCCTAACCATCTCCCACTGTGCCAGGCATGACTTCAATCAACAGAATTGTTCCACTAGTTCTCATGAACTGGAGTTTTTAATTGGGTTCCTCAATACCACATTTGGTCAAATAACTGGCCAAGATTCTCATTAAGCAAAGGTTGCTAATCAAAGTTTATTAAGGATTATTGGAAATGTGGAGTTCAAAACACTGCCAGATCAGTCAAGTTCTTACTGGATGTTGCAGCAGTCTTGAGGAGCCAAATGGCCAACTTATGCTCCTAATTTGTATATTTACAAGTAAACATATATGAATTAACGTAAGAGAAGCTTATTTGCCTCACATTCTTCAGTACTTCGAAACTGAGATTTACCTAAAACTCCAAATTTGTGATCTTACCTTTTGGTCCAAGAGAAGTCCTCAATGTATTGGACACTGCTTTTGCTGCCATAATATGTGACTGTAATGAAAGCAACATCAGAATTTTATTTCAAAAACTGGCTTATAGAGGTTTGTCAAAAGTCTAATCTTTTTGAAAAAAGCTCTACTTGTTACTATATTGAAAATGAAATGACATTTTATTTTTAGCTATTCATTGATTCAATTATCTAAATTGGTGATTGCTTATTTTGCAGAAATTAGTGCTGGTATTAAAAACCATCAATTGAAAAATCTGCATCAGAATATCAAAAATAGAAAGTGTTCATGCGCAATGTAATGCTGTTATTAACATCAAGATTCTGCTTTTTCCAAAATGTATGCCTTATATTTCAAATTTATTATCAATGCAGAATAAAATGCTGGGCTCTAAGTCTAGAAATTAACCGTTTGGTTCAAATGTTCTATTCATGTTTATATTCCAGAAGTTTCCTTTCACTTCAAAGCACTCTTACCACATTATATCTCTCCATCATCCAAATACAAGGCTTTAAATACTGAATGTGTAAATTTTATTTGCTTACTATTTCCCTTGAGTTGGGGGGTGGGGTGGGGAAGAGATCAAGAATAATCTGTGAACGCACTTTAATTAAATTCATGGCTGTAAAGCACTGAGGGACATTTGTGGGCATGACTGGTGCTAGACAAATCTGTCATTTTTCCTCCTTCCAGATGTGAATTCACTGTAATAATGAAAAATGTTTTCAGTATTAAGTCTCAATGAATGAGCTTTATAACAAAAGACTTTGCGAATCGGCGAGTATTTTTTAAATCCTCCCGAGAGATTTTTCTACAAATGGATAAATCGGTTAGGACGAAATGGCGGTCCAGTCTAGTTAACATTAACACAGTGAGAGTCAAACTCCCATCTTTTGGTTGTTACTCACCGAGTGTCGGCCCCACACCATCACAACGCCGAGAGGGCGGAGCATGGAGGAAACCGCCATGATTATATTTTAGCATATATATTTTAAAATACATTTAAATCGACGCTCCCAAGTCAGCCATTTCACCCCCGTGCCTCAGATCAAACGAGATCGGGGAGCAGAGTGGTGGTGTATGGCTGACCAGGATACCGAGAGACTAGATCCCTAATCAAACACAAATAGAGCCCGCCGGCGCTCTAGGCCGCGGACACCACATGTGGGTAAGCAGCTAACGGCAGCCAGGCCCGGGCCTCACATGCTTTTGCATGTAACTGTTACCTTCAGCGCCTCCAACCCGGTTAGTCGAGATTTGGTATCCTGATCCTTGATGATGATGAAGGGTCGACCATATTCATCAAAAGCGAGAGTCCCCAGAGCAGACATGTTTGCGATCGGACCGGATCAAACTCCTTTCACTGCAGTTTAGTCTCCGCCCGAGAGGAGGAGGGGAGAAAGCTCGAGCTCCGGCTTCTGGAACCGTCCAACAGGCCGCACCATTCACAACGGGGGGGGGAGGGGAATGGGAGGAGATGTACATGTATCAATGGCTCAACACTAACAACGCTGAGTTTCCATTCTTAACCAATAAAATATATTTCAAATGTCAATTTAATAATTCTATACCTGTGTAAAAAAAATTCAGTGAAATGTAGCAGGGGTAATGGTTTGAACCGAGGGACCCCGTTGTTCTCGCGAGATTAACGGGAACTGCCGCCGGAGAGAGTGGGTGGGTTCGGGTCATTGAAATAAAAATGTTTCTGCTTCCACTCTCCGTCTCTCTTTTTGTTTGATTCTAGCTTTGTGGGTTGGATTTTCTGAGAGTGGACATCATAAGTAGATTGCTCCTCTATTAACAAAACGGCGCAGTCCTACATTTCTGCTTGGATAGTCCCAGTCCGGGTCCTTCAGAAATACGGATCCGTACTTTCATTCTGATCCCCGTTCGTGTAGCACAGCGGCTCTTGTGGTGCCCGACCTGAAACCTGGTCCTTCAAGCTAACAGGCACGGCCACAACCACTGCACTGGCGTGTTATAATAACTGAGCTGGTTTATCGGAAAATAGAAAAGACATTCGGGTAAGGAATGGTGGCTTGGGTTCCTGCTGCTTCATAGCGCTACGGACTCAATTCCTGCCTTGGGTGACTGTGTGTGTGTGTTACATGTTCTCCCCATGTCTGCATGGGTTTCTGCTGGGTACTCAGGTTTTCTCCCACAGTGCAAAGATGGGCAGGTTCGATTGATTGGCTATGTTAAAATGTCATGTAGTGTCTAGGGATGTGTAGGCTAGGTGGATTAGCCTTGGTAATTGCAGGGTATAGGGTTAAGGGCTGAGTTTGGGTGGGATGATGCAGACTTGATGGCCAAAAATGGCCTTTCCCAACGCCTGCAATTCTATGATTTTAAGATCTCCTTTTTCACAGTAACCCAGCCTCCTAGACAATGACTTTGACAGCTCCTGTAGGGTGCTAAGATATAGGTAACAAGGGACCAGATAGGTGATGGTGTTTAGGTTTGGAAAGGAGAAATTGTGTATGGGGGCTGATGTCATGTTGATGTTGTGTTGAGGGGAGTGTTTGGTTGAGTAGTGAGACAGAGCTTTGTGTCTAGCAAAGGTACACAGTGGTTCATCTTTGGCAAATGGTGAGGGGGAAAGAGTTTGGTGGGTCTGGAGTGGAGGAGGTTGTGTTGTGTCAGAGGGGTGTAGTTGGGTTCTGCAGAAGAACCCAATGGTGAGAATGGGGTGGTGTATGCTTCTATTTGTTCCTGATGTTTGATCCAATGATTGGGGAAAGAGGTGTCAAGTCTATGTTGGGGAAAGGGGATGCTGGGGACAGAATAAGGCATTTGGATGGAGGAGAGTGTCTCAGTCAAGGTCTATGGGAGTTTCAGGGGTTTGGGTGAGTTGTGATTGAATGTTATGTTGGGGCTCGGCTAAATAGTTATTCAGGAGTTAGGTTAGGTGTTTAATTAGGTAAGTATTCGCAAGGTTTGTAGCTCAGGTTGAGGTTTAGGGTGTAGGTTTGCTCGCTGAGCTGTAGGTTTGGTATCCAGACGTTTCATTACCTAGCTAGGTAACATCATCAGTGGCGACCTCCAAGTGAAGCAAAGCTGTTGTCTCCTGCTTTCTATTTATATCTTTATCCTGGGTGGGGTTCCTGGGGTTTGTGGTGATGTCATTTCCTGTTCGTTTTCTGAGGGGTTGATAGATGGCATCTAGATCTATGTGCTTATTTATAGCGTTGTGGTTGGAGTACCAGGCCTCTAGGAATTCTCTGGCATGTCTTTGCTTAGCCTGTCCCAGGATAGATGTGTTGTCCCAGTCGAAATGGTGGTTTTTTTCATCCGTGTGTAGGGCTATGAGGGAGAGGGGGTCGTGTATTTTTGTGGCTAGCTGGTGTTCATGTATCCTGGTGGCTAACTTTCTTTCTGTTTGTCCTACGTAGTGTTTGTGGCAGTCCTTGCATGGAATTTTATAGATGACGTTCGTTTTGTCCATGGGTTGTACTGGGTCTTTTAAGTTTGATAGTTTTTGTTTGAGAATGTTGGTGGTTTGTGTGCTACTAGGATTCCGAGAGGTTTGAACAAACCACAACAAGCAGACAAAACACAGCCAGAAACCCTAACCACCTTACCATATATCAAAGAAGTTTCAGAAATGACAGCCAGACTACTGAGACCCCTCCAACCACAACGCCATAAACAATCACATAGATCTAGATGCCATCTATCAACCCCTCAGAAAACGAACAGGAAATGACATTACCACAAACCCCAGGAACCCCATCCAGGAGAAAGATATAGATAGAAAGCAGGAGACAATAGCTTCACTTCATTTGGAGGTCGCCACTGATGATGTTACCTAGCTAGGTAATGAAATGTATGGATATCAAACCTACAGCTCAGCGAGCAAGCCTACACCCTAGGTAAGTATTTACTTAACTGCAGCAACACCCTCCAAGTTCTATGATTTAAATTAATACTTTCAGAGGGTCCTAGTGAGGGAAATTGCATAGCAAAATCTTCAATTTCTTGGATAATTTACTTGGAGTACGATACGATGGGGATTATGCAGGGTCCGTATGCACAAATCTCATCTACTGCAAACATGATTATCTTAACCATTGGAATATCCTGAAACAGAAGCACAGTTGAAATCATGAGAAAATGTATGACCTTTTGACCCTGTTTCCTGGGATGTCACCAATTGTGTTGCTCAGACTCCTGCAAAATAGCAAAAAGGGGCAACCAGAATAAACACTACCTAAATCTTTGTGGGCCACATTTGCTGCTGTTGTTGCAATTGGATTTGTGCTTAATTTCTGATGTCCGTGTATAAGAAGGGATCTTTTACATTACATTACTTACAGTGTGGAAACAGGCCCTTCGGCCCAACAAGTCCACACCGACCCGCCGAAGCGCAACCCATCCAGACCCATTCCCTTACATTTACCCCTTACCTAACACTACGGGCAATTTAGCATAGCCAATTCACCTGACCTGCACATCTTTGGACTGTGGGAGGAAACCGGAGCACCCGGAGGAAACCCACGCAGACACTGGGAGAACGTGCAAACTCCACACAGAGAGTCGCCTGAGGCGGGAATTGAACCCGTGTCTCTGGTGCTGTGAGGCAGTAGTGCTAACCACTGTGCCACCGTGCCATCTTGACCTGCTGTCTGAATGCAAAAAGAAAATATGCAAAACAAGAAGGGAAAGAAAATTCATTAACGAAGCACCAAACAAAATTGGTGCAATGCATGTTATTTAAAATTGTTGTTAAAAGGTAAAGTGCCCCAGTCAAAAGATGAAGTCTTATTTTGTTAGCTTACCTTAAGCTCCACTAGAACACCAGTTCAAAGAGGGAGCTAGGTCAAAAATTAAAATGACAGGTTATTGGAAGCTCGAGACTATTTTTGCAGACTTAATGACATATTCTGCAAAACCAAGTCTGTATTTCATCTCCCTACTTAGTCAAGACCACATCATTAGCAGTGAACATAGTATCTTTAAAGTGCAAATAAATTGCTGTTTCATTTGGAAATAATGCTTGAAACCTTGGATAATGAAAAGGGAGGAAGATAACCTTCTGTTGTACCTCCTGCACTTGTGTGGATAAATGACATGGAAAGGGTGAGGTGATTGAGCCAAGGGTGTTTGAGCTAATGGTCGCTTCAGAATGCTGACAGACTACAAATATAGCCTGCTGAGCCTACTCCATTCATTTAAGATGATAATGGCTGATTTGTGGCCTTGACTCTGTTTTTCTAATTGCTCCTCATAACCCTTAATTCCCTGCAGAACCATAAATTTGTCCACCCCGATCTTCAAATGAGGCAGTAGTGTTAACTCATAAGCCACTGTGCCACACTAAACCCTGATTAAGAAACAATCTCTGTCAAATTTGTTCAATCCCATTAGAATTTTGTAAGTTTCAATGAGAATTGATATATGGACCCAATTTATTCAACTTTTCAGAGGACAATCATTTCATTCAAGGCACCAATCTGGTGAGCCATCACTGTAATACCTGTAAAGAAAAGCATATCTTTACATATGATTACAAAACTACACACAGTACTCCAAATGTCGTCTCTCAAAAGGTCTGTCCAATTATAGCAAGATGTCTTTGTTATATTCCAGTGCTCTTAACAATAAAGTTCAGTAAGCCATTTACTTTCCTAATTATTTGCTTTGACTTCATATTAATTTTCTGCATTCTTTACACAAACATACTGAAGCCTTTATGAATATCAATATTTTCAGATATATTTTTAAAATTTGTTCATGGCAAGTGGGCATTTCTAGCTACGCCAACATTTACTGCTCACCCCTAATTACCTGGGGAAAGGTGGTGGTGAGCAGTCTGCTTGAACCATTGTAGTTCTTCAGCTAAAACAAGAAAGTTGAGTGACGATTGTTATGACGTTGAAGGTGTGTACTGTACCTTTAAAAGAGAGTGGATGCTATTTTGCACTGAGAGTTTACAAGCAACTGTCATATGACTAGTTAGCAGGCCTAGAGTGTAGTGGAAAATTGAAAATATGTAACATTTGGCTGTGAAATAGATACCTGAGTTGGTCGCTGTTTTGACAACAAGTTGAATTTAATCAATCAGTTTAAATAATGCCTCAGGATACTAAAACTGAATTGAACTTGAGTTTATTGTTTGCCAACCTCAAAACAATGAAATGAGCCGATGTTGAGGGTAGAAACAAAGCAGGCATTTTGAAAGTCAGAGAGAGAGACAGATCCAGGGAGATCTTCAGCCAAAAGAAGAAAGACACTGACAACGACAGCCTCTCTGTGGTTTTGAAATTCAGTTGATGTAATTTTAACAAGTGTTTTATTGGAACATTATATTGTCATAGAGTTGGAGGCAGATAATAAGCAGTGAAGAGAAGAGGGGGGCGTAGAGTTGTGAATAGTTGTTGCTTAATATTCACTTTTAGAGTTAATACATTGATGTTATTTTCATTAAATACTGGAATGTGGGAGTTCTCTGTCACTCATATATTTTAACAGATTATGAGGTGAGGTAAGCTTCTCTGGGTGTATAATTTAATTATCAGAGGGGTTCACTGCCATGTCATAATACAATGAAGGAATGGTGACGGTGGCAAGTCAGGATGATGTGTGGTTACGTGTGTAACTTGCAGACGGTGGTATTCCCACACGTCTGTGGCTGTTCTCCTAGATGGTCGACATTGTGGGTTTGGAAGGTGTTGTCAAAAGAGCCTTTGTGAGTTGTTGCAGTATATCTTATAGATGGTAGATACACACTGTTGCTACTGTGTCTTGGTGGTAGAGATAGCAAATGTTTGTGGGTATAGTTCCAATCAAGTGAGCTGCTTTATCCTAGATGGTGTCAAGCTTATAGAGTATTGGTAGAGTTTTGCCCATCCAGACAAATGAAAAGTATTCTGTTGCACTCCCGACTGAAAGATTGTGGACAGTAGTCAGGATTCACCACAATTCTTAACCACTGACCTGCTGTTATTGTATTAATATGGCTATCCTAGTTCAGCTTTTAAGCAATGATAACCCCCTTGGATGTTGGTAGTGAGAAATTTAGAGATGATATAAGTTAATGTCAAGGGGAAATGGTTAGATTCTCTCTGTTGTACAGAGCAAGGTGAAAGGTCAGCAGTGTGAGATGAAGGCTGAGTGAGTACTAACTGACTACTATTAGAAATTCGGTTCAAAGTGGAAATTCTGTGCAGAGGGGAAGAGGTGTTTTATCTGGGGTTTACTGCAAGAAGTAAACTCTCCAGAGTGTAAGGTGAGTAATAGAGGATAAAAGGTGAGTATAAAGAAGCTGACCTGCAGCGAGATCAGTGGTAGAGTGACATCATGAACTACAGCATGACAGCAGGAAATTTGGTGAGTAGATCATTCCTGATGAAGAGCTTTTGCCCAAAATGTAGATTTTCCTGCTCCTCGAATGCTGTCTGATCTGCTGTGCTTTTCCAGCACCACTCTAATCTTGACTCTAATCTCCAGCATCTGCAGTACCCACTTCCACCTAGATTTGGTGTAAATTCATAGTCTTTAATATAAAATTAAAGTCTTCAGTTTGTGTTTAGGTTTCCAGTGTTTTCCTTCTTTCCATTCTTAAAATAGGGCAGTCACAACCTTTCAGATTAGATAATTTAAAATTGATCTCTGATCAGGCACACCAGTGTGACTGCAGGTGAGCCAGATATGAGCACCCAGCAGAGTAAAATTAAGGGGATTTGGCTCCTGCAGTTGTCCAAGAGTTAGAAGTTTCTTGCAAGCTGTGTGAATGACAGCAGGAACTGCAGGAAGGACGAGCAAATTGATCATTGCAACTTGATACAGGGAGCCATTCAAGTGGTGGGGAGTAAAAAGGAATATTGCAGTAGTAGGATGGGACAGTATAAATAGGAAAATAGAAACTGTGTAGATGTGAGCAGAAATCCGAAAGGCTGCATTGCCTGCTCAGTACAGAGGTTAAGGACATATTGTGGTTCTGTTCACCGAGCTGGGAATTTGTCTTGCAAACGTTTCGTCCCCTGTCTAGGTGACTTCCTCAGTGCTTGGGAGCCTCCTGTGAAGCGCTTCTGTGATGTTTCCTCCGGCATTTATAGTGGCCTGTCTCTGCCGCTTCCGGTTGTCAGTTCCAGCTGTCCGCTGTAGTAGCCGGTATATTGGGTTCAGGTCGATGTGTTTGTTGATAGAGTCTGTGGATGAGTGCCATGCCTCTAGGAATTCCCTGGCTGTTCTCTGTTTGGCTTGCCCTATAATGGTAGTGTTGTCCCAGTCAAATTCATGTTGCTTGTCATCTGCGTTTGTGGCTACTAAGGATAGCTGGTCGTAGGTCAGACCTGGTTATCTGTCTTTTTTTTTGTAGATTCCTCAGTGTGTTGTTTATCCTATTGGTGAGCTGTGGGGTGGGGTCAAACTCCCTCTTTTGGTAGGTGTTGGTATCTGCAAGTAGTTGTTGTGCTTTTTGGATGTACTCTGCTTTGTCCAGGATGACCGACATTCTGCCTTTGTCTGCTGGTAGTATGATTATGTTCTTATCGTTTCTTAGTGACCTACAAAGAATGAAACCTGAAAGCAACAACACCCCCAGATTCTATGGACTACCGAAAGTGCACAAACCAGACATCCCACTCAGACCCATATATTATCGCTACCAGGGACACCATCACACAAACTGGCTAAAGAACTACAGCAGAAACTGAAACACCTGATCAGCGGATCCAGACAATCTATACAATCAACACAAGAATTCTTGGACATCATCAGAAATATGCACATAGACAAGGAAGAAACTATGGTCTCATTCGATGTAACGGCACTGTTCACCTCTATCGATAAAACCCTAGCCAGAGAAACAATAGCCAACCTGCTGGACAGACATAACAGACAACAGGACGTTGAACCTATCAACAAAGACGGCATACTTAAACTACTGGACTTGTGCCTCACAACACACATCACATTCAACAACCAAATATATGAACAAATCAACGGCACATCCAAGGGCTCACCCATCTCTGGACTCATAGCAGAAGTGGTAATGCAAAGATTAGAACAAACAGTCTTACCGCAAATTCAACCCAAACTCTGGGTCAGATATGTGGATGACACCTTTGTAATCATTAAAAACAAAGAAATAGAGAACACACACTGTATCATCAACACCACACTCACAGGAATCCGATTCACTAGAGAGGAAGAAAAGGACAACCAACTCCCATTCCTAGACGTGATGGTACAGAGAACACCGAATGGAGAATTCACCACAAAGGTTTACAGGAATGCCACACACACAGACCAAGTCCTAAACCATGAAAGCAACCACCCCAACACACACAAACGAAGTTGCATCAAGACACTATTCAAAAGGGCCACAACACACTGCAGCACACCAGAACTACAAAAAGAGGAAGAGGAACACCTATACAAGGTATTCGTCAAAAACGGATACCCTCGCAATTTCATCAACAGATGCCTAAGGGAAAGACAACGGAACGAGGACATGCCGCAACCCAAAGGACTAGCCACACTACCATACATCAGGAGCATTTCCGAACTGACAGCCAGACTACTGCGACCACTAGGACTCATAACAGCACACAAACCAACAGCCACTCTTAGACAACAACTCACCAGAACGAAGGTCCCGATACCCAACATGAGCAAAACCAATGTAGTGTATAAAATCCCATGCAAGGACTGCACAAAACACTACATAGGACAAACAGGAAGACAGCTAACGAACCGAATCCATGAACAGCATCTAGCCACGAAAGAACACGACCAGCTATCTTTAGTAGCCACACACGCAGATGACCAGCAACATGAATTCGACTGGGACAACACTACCATTATAGGGCAAGCCAAACAGAGAACAGCCAGGGAATTCCTAGAGGCATGGCACTCATCCACAGACTCTATCAACAAACACATCGACCTGGACCCAATATACCGGCCACTACAGCGGACAGCTGGAACTGACAACCGGAAGCGGTAGAGACAGGCCACTATAAATGCCGGAGGAAACATCACAGAAGCGCTTCACAAGAGGCTCCCAAGCACTGAGGATGTCACCTAGACAGGGGACGAAACGTTTGCGAGACAAATTCCCAGCTCAGTGAACAGAACCACAACAACAAGCACCTGAGCTACAAATCTTCTCCCAAACTTTGAAGGTTAAGGACATCTCGGGGCTGGAGAGGGATGCAGTGGTCATCATCTATGTTGGTACCAACTATATTGATAGGACAAGATTGGAGACTTTGCTGAAAGAAGTTAGAAGCTAAATTAAGAAACATAACCTCCAAGATAATAATCTCTGGATTACTACCTGAGCCACATGCAAAATGGTGTAGAGTAAATAAAGTCAATGACTTAAAAACATATTTGAATATTAGTGTGGGTGAAATGAGATTCAGTTCATGAGGCACTAGCATGAGTAGTGGGGTGAAAGGGAGCTGTTCTTGTGAGATGGACTTCATTTAACAGTGTCCTGACAAATTGAATATCTAGCATTGCGGACGGTGGCACATTGAGGGGGTGGGGTTTAACTGAGGGTAAATTGTTAAATTATACAATAATAGGATATGGCAGCATTATAGGGCAGAACAATACCCAAAGTGG
This sequence comes from Chiloscyllium plagiosum, assembly GCF_037043375.1. Lineage (NCBI taxonomy): Eukaryota > Metazoa > Chordata > Chondrichthyes > Orectolobiformes > Hemiscylliidae > Chiloscyllium > Chiloscyllium plagiosum. Next base: position 52,726,054 of record NW_028270143.1, on the reverse strand, counting down.
GACAGGAAGAGATAGAGTATACAAACATAGACTACAGCACTAAATAGGGTCAAAGAGGGAAAATATGGTAAAAAGGTAAAATTAATGGCTCTTTAATGTGTATTGTATTCATAAGAAAAGTACAGGTTTGGGTATGACCTTGTAACTATTACAGAGACATAGTTACAAGATGAAAGCTGGGAACTAAATATTGAGGGGTATGTGACTTCTCAAAAGCATGAAAAACCAAGGGTGGTGGGGTGACATTATTAGTGTGGACTGGATTATGTATGATAGAAAGAAATGGTCTTGAATGATCTAGATTCCATACGTGTGGAGGTAAAAGAAAAACGAAAAAGCAAAAGAAGACACTGGTAGAAGTAGTTTCTCAGCCGCCTAAAAGTAGATATATGGAGGGGACAGAGAATAAATCAGGAGATAATGAGGGCAGGTTAAAAAGTACGTACATTTGTCGTAGATGACTTTAATCTTCATGTAGTTTACCATAATTAGATTGGCAGAGGAAGCCATGAGGACAAATTCATAAGAATATATTCAGAAATTTTCTAGGTCAGTATGTGATGGATCCAACCAAAAATCAGGTTATTTTAATTGTGGTGGTGTGTAATGAGGCAAGTTTAATAAATGATGTCTGAGTAAAAGACCCCCTTGAAAACAGTGGCCATAAGATGGTAGAATTTCGTACTCCGTTTAAGAAGGAGGAACCTGGGTTCACAGTCGCTCAGGGTAACTAGAAAGGACAAATGGAAGAGCTGGCAGGAATAAGTATGATAGGAAGAGTGGGTAAGGAGGTTAGCAGCAATAGCAGTCGAGAGTGTGATGCTAGGAAAGCACAGCAGCATCCGAAGAGCAGGAAAATCGATGTTTCGGGCAAAAGCACTTAATGAGGCTGGAAGCCTTGGGGGTGGAGACATAAATGGGAGGGGTTGGGGATGGGGGGAAGGTAGTTGAGGATGCGATAGGTGGATGAAGGTGAGTATAATGGTAATAGGTTGGAGCGGATAGGTGGGAAGGAAGATGGACAGGTAGAACAGGTCATGAGGGAGGTGCCAAGCTGGAAGGTTGGAACTGGGATAAGGTGGGGGGAGGGGAAATGAGGAAACTGGTGAAATCAACATTGATGCCATGGGGTTGGAGGGTCCCAAGGTGGAAGATGAGGCGTTCTTCCTCCAGGCGTTGAGTGCTAAGGGAGTGGCTATGGAGGAGGCCTAGGACTTGCATATCCTCGGTGGGGTGGGAGGAGGAGTTGAAGTGTTCGGCCATGGGGCGGTGGGATTGGCTGATGTGGATATCCTGGAGATGTTCTTCGAAGCACTCTGCGAGTAGGCGTCCTGTCTCTCCAGTATAGAGGAGACTGCATCGGGAGCAACAAATATAGTTAAAGATGTGTGGATGCGCAGGTGAAATTTTGATGGAGGTGGAAGGCTCCTTTGGGGCCATGGACAGAGGTGAGGGGGAAAGTGTGGGCACAGGTTTTGCAATTCTTTCAGTGGCAGGGGAATGTGCCGGAAGGGGAGGCTGGGTAGGTGGGGGGGGGGAGGGGGTTTGTCGGCGTGGACCTGACAAGGTAGTTGGGGAGGGAACAGTCTTTACAGAAAGCGGATGGATTGGGGAGTGAATTAATCTCTGGTAGTGGGATCTGTTGTAGGTGGCAGAAATGGTGGAGGATGATGTGATGTATATGGAGGTTGGTGGGGTGGAAGGTGAGGACTGGGGGGTTCTGTCCTTGTTGCAGTTGGAGGGGCTTGAGGGCGGAGGTGCGGGAAGTGGATGAGATGAGCTGGAGGGCATCATCAACAACATGGGAAAGGAATTTGTGGTCTTTTTAAAGAAGGAGGCCATCTAGTGTGTTCTGTGGTGGAACTGGTCCTCCTGGGAGCAGATGCGGTGGAGGCGGAGGAATTGGGAATAAACAGCAGCAATGACAGTTAAGGAACAATGGCAGATGTTTCAGGAAATAGTTCATGGTTCACAGCAAATACATATACCAGTGAGGAAGAAGAATTCTAGGGAAGGAAAAGCTAACCACAGTTAACCAGCAAAGTTAAGGATAACATCAGATTGAAAAAAAACAAAATGTGGCAAAGATTAGTGGTAAGCCAAAGGATTGGGAAAGTTTCAAAAAAACAACAAAAGCCAGTTTTAAAAAGAGTGAAAATAAACATTGAGGGGAAAATTCACAAGTTGTATCAAGATATATAGCAAGAGCTGCTTTAAGTATATAAAAAGAGAGAAGCCACAATTTGAACATGGGCCTCTTACAGTAGAAGGCTGAGGAAATAATAATAATAATGAGAAAGCAGGAAAATGCAGAAGAGTTGAATAATAGAAGACATGAGTAGCAAAAAAAAGACTAATTCTTCAAGGGACAAGAGGAGGCGTGGATATAAATAGAATAACCATGGCTAGAAAGGGAGTTTTAGGGGAACTAGTGGGGCTGAAGACTGCTAGGTTCTCTGGATCTGATTAAATACATCCTGGATATTGAAGGACGTAGCTACAGAGATAGGGGCTGCAATGGTAACAATCTTCCAGGAATCCTTAGATTCTGGAAAAGTTCCAAAGGATTAGAAAAGTGCTAATGTAATACCTTTATTTCAAAATGGAAAAAGAGAAAAAAACACAGGTAACTATAGACCAGTTAGCTTATTGTCTGTTGTTGGGAAAATGTTCAAGTCTAATAAAGTGATGTAATGACATAGCATTTATGTAATATGATCAAGCAATGTCAACATAATTTCATGAAAGAGAAATCATGCCTAACAAATTTATAAGAATCCTTTGAGGAGGTAACACACAGGATATATAAAGGGGAAGCATGGGTATAATATATTTGGATTTTCAAAGCTGTTGATACGGCACCAACCTTAGCCTACTTAATAAGATAATAACCCATGGTGTTGGAAATAGTACATTAACATGGATAGTTGTGAATCTTTGGATCTTTTGCTCCAGAGGGCTGTGAGGTTCAGTCATTACGTATATTCAAGGGCAAGATGGACAGATTTTTAAGAATTAATAAGAGAATTAAGGGTTATGTGGAAAGGCAGGAAAGTGGAGTTGCAGATTTTCTGATCAGACACAATATAATTGAATGGCAGAGCAGACTCCATGGGCTGAATTGGCCTACTTCAGCTTCTTTGTCTAATAGTCTTTTGGAGATGGCCATTACCAGGCAATTGTATGATGTGAATCTTACTTGCCACTTAATCAGTCCAAGCGTGGATGTTTTCAGGTATTGCTACATCAGAACACATACTAATTCAGTGTTTGAGATGTCATTAATAGTGCTGGACATTGTGCAATCACCAGTGCACATCCCCACTTGTAACCTTAGGATTGAGGGAAAGTCATTGATGAAATTGCTGAAAATGGTGGGGCCGAGGACATTACCCTGAGGAAGTACTACATTGTTGTTATGGGGCTGGGATTATTGATCTCCAACAACCACAATCATCTAGGTATTAGGTATGACTCCAGCAAGCAGATAGACTCCTCTCAGGAAGATAGTCACACATATTCCAATCATCACCCTTATGGTTTCCCATTCTTGTAAACCTCTCCTGTACTCTCTCAACAACTAAGCTGGACATCACTAAAGCTGTCAAGAGTATGGTGCTGGAAAAGCACAGCAGGTCTTACAGCATTTGAGGAGCCAGAAAATCGATGTTTCAGGCAAAAGCCCTTCAATAGGAATGAGGCTGGGAGCTGAGGGAGGGAGAGATAAATGGAAGAGGGGGATGGTAGCTGAGAGTGCAATAGGTGGATGGAGGTGGGGGTAAAGGTGATAGGTCGGAAAGGAGGGTGGTGCAGAATAGGTGGGAAAGAAGATGAACAGATGGGTCAGGTCATGGGGATGGTGCTGAGCTGTAAGGTTGGAACTTGGGTAAGGTGGGTGGGAGGGGAAATGAGGAAACTGGTGGCATCCACATTGATGCCAATTATTAAAGCTGTGCATTGTGAGGTTCCCACAACACCAGGTTATAGTCCATCAGGTTTATTTGGAAGCACTAGCTTTGGACTATAACCTGGTGTTGTGCGATTTTTAACTGTGTACACCGCAGTCTAACACCGGCATCGTGAGGGTCGTAAGCTTCAAAATTATAGTGAGAGGAAAGTCTGTGGTTGGGAGGGAGGTCTGGGGAGTTTATCCACACGTGAAGGTAGTGTGTTTCCATGGCTACGGCTCACAAACGGTGACCGCCCGGACCCAATTCAATGTGACACCTACTCCAATCGTTCGGTCCGGCCTGGGGTCCGCTCTTTTCGTTGAATGTCGGATCTGGTTCCCGGGGCGACACCGGGCCGCAAGCGGCGTTGGGGCCTAGCCCTGCTCGGAATTGTTAGTGGAACTGGACTCGCACTGTCCCTGGGCGCCGCCCCATTTGTGGCCCCGGCTCTGAGGAAGGTCTGTCTCCCCTTTGTCCCTGCCAGCCCGGCTCAGGTGGAGGTAGTGCTGCGTCTACTGAAAGGCCGCAGGGGAGAGCTGGTGGACATCGGCAGCGGCGACGGCAGGATCGTAAGTGATCGACAGAGGTGGACAAGCAAGGATTAGGGGAGGGGGACGGAGAAAGTCGGCGCTAGGCCGGGGAGGGGTGGTGGTAAAGGAGTAAAGAAAGGGGAAGCGTTGGGGGAGAAGATCAGATGGGAGAGGGGTGATAGGGAGGTAAAAGATACAGGAGAAAAAAGTAGGGAATGGGATAGTATGAGAGGAGGAAAGAGATGGGGAGAAAATGAGGGGAGGGCGAGATGTTGAGAGGAAACGGAAATGGGTAAGGAAAAAGGAAGTGAGTAGAGGATAGGAAGATGGATTAAGCAGGGGTACAAGTGGCCGTGAAAATAGGAAGCGGGAAGGGGAAGAGGTGGAGTTAGAGGGAGCAAGATTGCAAGGGGGAGAGGGAAAGTGTGGGAGGGGAGAGAGGGTTAGGTGAAAAGTGTAGGGAAGGGTGACAAGGTAGGTAGAAAGAAAGGGAAAGGTGGGTTGGGGAAATGGGAGTAGGCTGGGAGGGGATTGTGGAGTGCAGGGTCAGAGAACGGGGTGAAGGTGGAAGAGAAGTATGGGCTGAGAAGAAGTGGGGAAAGGAACGGGAGTGGGTGACAGGGAGTAATAAGAATTTAGGTTTGGGGAAAAAATCATCAAGAAAGTTGTAAATTGGCAAAAATGTGTTTGAGGCCTTTCCAAGATTAAAACTCTTCAATAATGCTGATTTGGGTTTGAATGATATTTGTGCATAAAGTTTGGGCTTATTCAGAGTTGGTGTCATTTTAGGAAATAAGTGTTCCTTTTTATTTTGCTTCTGGCTTATTGTGGGTGTAACTTGAAGTGACAGGTATAGAAATCGCTATGATGAGTTTCTGGTATAAGTAATGTTGATGTTTGTTTGTTTTTCCAAAAAAGAAGCATGTACTGCCATAAAATTTAAGGAATTTTGTACCATAAAGTATTACTAGTGGAATTTAGCTATAACACCAACGAACATCTCTTTCTGGATATGTCCAAGGTTTGATTCTTGTGAAGTATGGTTCCCTGGAGTTCTGCTGCTGAAGATTCCTGAAGGCTGAATTCTTATAGGATTTTCTGTCTTGTTCAGCTTGTGGTGTGACATTATATTTATGACACTTCTGAAGTCTGTAGCTTGCTTGCTTTCTTTTCAGGCATAGATTCTTTGTTTCTTGTCATAGTGGTGTTAGCTGTCTGTTCAAAATAAAGCCTGTCTTGCCATTAACTCCTTAAAATCTCTTGTGGTATAAGGTAGCCATTTATCAAGCAATTAAATCGTTTATGTAGTTTTGATTCCTTTTTCCTAGGGATGGTTAATTGGCATATTGCTTTTTTTTTTATAAAGTTTGTTCTAACCTTTTATCTCCAGAAACAGTTTATTCCAGAAGGAGTTACTGCTCATACTTTCAATCCACGAACAGTTAAAGTTCTGAAGATTACAGTGTCACAATATAGTGGACAGGGATTTATATGGCAAGGGTTAAGAAAATAGTTCATTAATTGGCAACAATTACCCTCTCATGTACAGGAAGACATTACAAAACACAAAAATAACTATTATTAATAAAGCACATTCTCATGATGTCCCAAAGTCCAACCATTCATGGGAAGTTGTAGTTATAGCATATTAATGTATGTTACTTGAGTTATAATTGTGGACATAGGACATGGTGATTTATTATAAAAATAAAAGTCTGAATATGTAACCAGAAAAATGGTGCTTGGTCAGTTGTGTTCTCCATCCCTGCTCCATGTGAAATCACAACTTGGTTTTGATTCTTGTTGTGTAAGAGGTCAGTTAATATAACGTTTGCTTGCTAGTATAGGACTACCATATTGCTAAAGTGAGAGCCATGTTGCCGAAGCTTTTTTGTTTTGCACATCCAGAGATAAATGCAAGAGTACCAAATTGCAAATGATTGCAGTAATCTATACCACAGGGAGGAAAATGGTGCTGATTTGTTGGTAAGTTGACTTTGACTGGCTTTGGCATTGTTAATGGAGAAAGCACCAGGAACTATAAACTCCCTTACCTTTTGGATAAGTCAGAAAAGGTGTAATAATTAATCTTATTTGTGTGTGGTTTTTAGTATGTGCATGTGTGCATATATATTCCTATATGCCACTTCTAACAAGTGTAAATGTGCCATGATGTGAACTTGACTTCATTGTTAGTGAGATTATCAGCACACTTAGGTATGTTCAGAAAATATTCCCCAATGCAGAATCACACCTAATGCTTGATATTTTATTTGCGGTTTGCAATACCAGTGTAATCAAAGACCATCCTCCAGCTGTTTATAACAGGCACAGTTCTCAACCAGCCTGCATTGCAAAACCCAAAATAAAGCACCTACTGTTGTATATGATTCTGTGATTAGGTAGTGCTGGCATAGTTTAGTTCCTGCTAGGGTGAAAGGCAAGGTTGGTAGTTGTAGGGAATGCGAGATGACTAGAAAAGTTGAGGTTTTGTTCAAGAAAAAGAAGGAAGCATATGTCAAGCATATAGAGAGCAGAGAATGAGTGAATCCTTACAGTATAAAGGCAGTGGGAATGTAACTTAAGAGGGAAGTCAGGAGGGCAAACAGGCGACATGAGATAGCTTTGGCAAAAAGGGTTAAGGAAAATCCAAATACATTAAGGACAAAAGGGTAACAAGGGAAAGAATGTGGCCTCTCATAGATCAGCAAGGCAACCTATGTTTGGAACTGCAAGACGTGGGAGATACTAAATGAGTATTCTGCATCAGTGTTTACTGTAGAGAAGGATATGGAAGATATAGAATTTGGGGAAATAGATGGTGATATTTTGAAAATTGTCCATATTACAGAGGAGGAAGTGCTGGATGTCTTAAAATGCATGAAAGTGGATAAATCCCAGGACCTGATCAGATGTAGCCTACAACTCTGGGGAGCTAGGGAAGTGATTGCTGGGCTTCATGCTGAGATATTTGGATCATCAGTAGTACAGGTGAGGTGCTAGTAGACTGGAAGCTGATTAACATGGTGCTATTATTTCAGAAAGGTGGTAAGGAAAATCCAGGGAACTGTAGACCAGTGAGCCGTATATTGGTGCTGGGCAAGTTGTTGGATGGAATCCTGAGAGACAGAATTTACATGTATTTGGAAAGGCAAGGAATGATTAAGGATAGTCAACATGGCTTTATGGGACATCCTGTCACATGAACTTGATTGAGTTTTTTTTTGAAGAATTAATGAAAAGGATTAATGGCAGAGCATTGGACGTGGTCTATATGGATGTCAGTAAGATATTCGACAAGGTACCTCATGGTAGACTGGTTAGCAAGTTTAGATCACATGGAATACAGGGAGAACTAGCTATTTGGATACAAAAGTGGCTTGAAGGTAGAAGACAGAGTGGTGATGGAAGGTTGCTTTTCAGACTGGTAGCCTGTGATGTGCCACAAGGATCAGTGCTACATAGAACATAGAAGAATACAGCGCAGTACAGGCCCTTTGGCCCTCGATGTTGCGCCGATCCAAGCCCACCTAACCTATACTAACCCACTATCCTCCATATACCTATCCAATGCCCGCTTAAATGCCCATAAAGAGGGAGAGTCCACCACTACTACTGGCAGGGCATTCCATGAACTTACGACTCGCTGAGTGAAGAACCTACCCCTAACTTCAGTCCTATATCTACCCCCCCTTAATTTAAAGCTATGCCCCCTTGTAATACCCGACTCCATACGCGGGAAAAGGTTCACACTGTCAACCCTATCTAACCCCCTAATCATCTTGTACACCTCAATCAAGTCACCCCTAAACCTTCTTTTCTCTAATGAAAACAGCCCCAAGTGTCTCAATCTTTCCTCATACGATCTTCCTTCCATACCAGGCAACATCCTGGTAAACCTCCTCTGCACCCGTTCCAGTGCCTCCACATCCTTCCTATAGTATGGCGACCAAAACTGCACACAATATTCCAGATGCGGCCGCACCAGAGTCTTATACAACTGCATCATGACCTCAGGACTCCGGAACTCAATTCCTCTACCAATAAAAGCCAGTACGCCATATGCCTTCCTCACTGCACTATTTACCTGGGTGGCAACTTTCAGAGATCTGTGTACATGGACACCAAGATCCCTCTGCTCATCCACACTACCAAGTATCCGACCATTAGCCCAGTACCCCATCTTTTTGTTATTCTTCCCAAAGTGAATCACCTCACACTTAGCTACATTGAATTCCATTTGCCACCTTTCTGCCCAGCTCTGCAGCTTCTCTATATCCTGCTGTAACCTGCCACATCCTTCCTCACTGTCAACAACTCCTCCGACTTTCGTATCATCCGCAAACTTGCTCACCCAACCTTCTAACCCCTCTTCCAGGTCATTTATAAAAATGACAAACAGCAATGGTCCCAAAACAGATCCTTGCGGAACACCGCTAGTGACGGCACTCCATGAAGAAACTTTGCCATCAACTACTACCCTCTGTCTTCTTCCATCCAGCCAATTCCTAATCCAAACCTCCAACTCACCCTCAATGCCATATCTCCGTATTTTCTGCAGTAGCCTACCATGGGGAACCTTATCAAACGCCTTACTAAAATCCATATATACCACATCTACCGCTTTCCCCTCATCAACCTCCTTCGTCACCTTTTCAAAGAATTCAATAAGGTTTGTGAGGCACGATCTGCCCTTCACAAAACCATGCTGACTATCCTTGATCACATTATTCCTATCCAGATGTGCATAAATCCTATCCCTTACAATTCTCTCTAAGACTTTGCCCACAACAGAAGTGAGACTCACCGGCCTATAGTTACTAGGGTTATCCCTACTCCCCTTTTTGAACAAGGGAACCACATTTGCTATCCTCCAGTCTTCTGGCACTACTCCAGTAGACAAAGAGGACATAAAAATCAAGGCCAATGGCTCTGCAATCTCCTCCCTTGCTTCCCAGAGAATCCTAGGATAAATGCCATCAGGCCCAGGGGACTTATCTATTTTCACCTTTTCCAGGATTTCCAACACCTCTTCTCTACATACCTCAAAGCCATCCATTCTGCTAGGTCCACTGCTTCTTGTCATTTTTATATAAATGATTTGGATGTGAACACAGGAGGTATAGTTAGTAAGTTTGCAGGTGACACCAAAATTAGAGGTGTAGTGGACAGTGAAGAAGGTTACCTCTAGGGTATAACAGGATCTTGATCAGATGGACCAATGGGCCGAGGAGTGGCAGATGGAGTTTAATTTAGATAAATATTGGACGCTGCATTTTGGAAAGGCAAGTCAGGGCAGGACTTATGCACTTGATGGTAAGGTCCTGAGTGTTACTAAACAAAGTGACCACGGAGTGCAGGCTCATACTTTCTTGAAGGTGGAGTTGCAGGTCGATAGGATAGTGAAGAAGGCATTTAGTATGCTTTCCTTTATTGGTCAGAGCATTGAGTATCAGAGTTGGGAGGTCATGTTATAGCTGTACAGGGCATTGACTAGGCCACTTTTGGAATATTCTGTGCAATTCTAACCTCCGTCCTATTGGAAGGATGTTGTGAAACTTGAGAGTTCAGAAAAGATTTACAAGCATGTCAATGTAGAGGGTTTGAGCTGTGGGGAGAGACTGCATAGGCTGGAGCTGTTTTTCCCTGGAGTGTCAGAGGCTGAGGGGTGGCCTTACAGAGGTTTATAAAATCATGAGGGGCATGGATAGGATAAATCAGGACTTCCCCCTCCCCAGGGAAGAGTCCAGAACTAGAGGGCATAGGTTTAGGGTGAGAGGAAAGATTTAAAAAGCAACTTTTTCACAGGAATGGTGTGTTATGGAATGAGCTGCCAAAGGAAGTGGTGAAGCTGGTTCAATTAAAACATTTAAAAGGCATCTGGGTGGGTACATGAATAGCAAAGGTTTAGAGGAATATGGGCAAAGTGCTCGCAAATGGGATTATCTTAGAATAGGATAGTTCAGTTTGGGATATCTGGTTGGCATGGACGAGCTGGACCAAAGGGTCTGTTTTCATGCTGTATCTCTATTACTCTACGTGCCTGTGGAACATTGTTACCTGGTGTATTACCATGGCATGTCTCAGCCAATCTGAGTTCACTTGGCAACCAATTAGAATCGCTTTTCTCATGTGTAAATTTTTGCTCCCTTTCAAATTTGGCATTATTAAAACTGTCCTGATGAGTTCAAAACAAAGCTTTGGCATTACGTTTTTTGTTCCAGCAGTACTCAATTTCTGTACTAAGAAGTGAATTTTTGATTAGTTGATGCACCCATACCGCAAAAAAAAATCTAATCGAATCTGGCTTATAAATGTAATGTTCAAGACACTGTTTGAGATTATGGGTTTTGACTACATTTTGGGATGGACTTAGTAATATTCTCAATAAAAAAGGTCAACCTTTATCATTCTAAAAGTATCTTAACACATTGAGTGTTAAATGTTTTATTAGGAAGAACTTCAAATTTTCCAATATTTTCTATATGAAATGTACTATATTGGTCATTGTGTTGTGGAACTTGTGGGCAAAACATTCATGGCGACATGGTTCTGGTCAGCTTCTATTGTCTCATCATATAAATTATATCACTCTATTAATGGGTTATGAAAAACCAGCAATCCATTTTTGATAATGTGTTCTTTTAACTTTATAGGTAATTGCAGCAGCAAAGCAAGGGTTTCGAGCTGTGGGTTATGAGTTGAATCCTTGGTTGGTTTGGTATGCTAGATACAAAGCATGGCAGGAAGGAGTGCACCACAATACCAGATTTTATATCTCTGACTTCTGGAAGGTACAGGCACTCTTGGACAGCAGAACAATACTGATGTATTAAATACTGTGATTTTTACAATGTGGATAATTTTTGTTTTTGTCCTGTATGTTTAAGGTTGATTTCTCAGAATATAATAATGTTGTCATATTTGGAGTTCCTCAAATGGTGAGTTTGATTTTAATAATTTAGTTCTTAAAAATTATTGTGACGTGTGTATATGAAGGTACATTTTGATAAATCCTGTTCCTGTTCTAGTACCTCACTGGATGAGGTCTGCATTAGAGAACTGGGGGGAAAGAATCATTTTTCAAATTGTCCTGCCAAAGTCTGTGATTTTTCTAACAGGCAAAACTGGAGTGTTTTATGTTTTGAAGGTTGATTTTATTAATGTCTTACCACTAAAATTTAAAAAATACTTTGGAAGAGTCAGTTGTAAAAAGAATGGCACACTATTTCAAGCCTTGGGTTTGAATCTAGTGCAGAATGATTAGATTATAGTTACCTTTATTCTGATAAGTCTCTTCAGTAAAAGAGAAACAGAGCTGTTTCATTTCTGAAAAAGAATTATTGGACTCAACATTTACTTTGTTTCTGCCTCCATCATTGCTGTCAGATATGCTGAGTTTCTCCAGCACTTTGTTTTTAATTCAGATCTGCAAAATTTTGCTTTTTAAAAAATAGTTTTATTCTCTTCAAATTTAGTTTCTATTGGCAGTAAGCCCATATCACAAATTAGCATTAATTAAACAGGGATTGACTGGATTAAAAGAAAATCAATTAGGGGAGGTGGTGGTGTAGTGGGAACATTACTTGACTAGGAATCCAGAACCCAGGGTTTAACTCCTACAGTGGCAGATGTTTAACATTTTAATTCAGTAAAAGCCTGGAGTAAGGGAAAAGCCAGCCCAATGACAAACATTGTCAGTTGTCATAAAAGCTGGTCTGGTTCACTATTGCCCTTTAGGGAAGGAAATCTGCCATCCTTACCTGATCTGGCCTGCCTGTGACTCCAGACCCACAGCAATGTAGTTAATTCTTAACTGCCCTTTGGGTAATTAGGGATGAGAAACAAATGCTAGTATAGTCTAGTGACACACAGATCCCATGAATATATAAAAATAACAATAGCAATAGCTCCCCTGACCCTGTGGTTGATAGTAGAAAGCAATAACTTACAACTAAATCTTACTTTTAAAATAACTTTTAAAATTGTGGTCATTGTCATTTAGATTGTACATAACTGGTCATCTTGTACCAGATTTTGGAGGTTTTTTGGTGTTCATTGCATTGTGTAAGAAATCCATGAGGTTATTGGAAGAAAAAGATTTGATAAATGATCTCTTCTGCAAGTAAAGGTATTTTAACTCTACTTTAAGGCTTACACAATCTGCATTTAGGGGGGTTGTTTCATTTCTCAGCACTTATCCTGAATATAGCAATTCGCAATTAGGCATGGCTTGCTGCTTTTTAAAAATTTCTTTTTCCTATCAGCCTGTTGATGGTATGACTGATACTAGGAGCCCATATATATGTGGTTCTTAAAAAATGATTTTTCCACATTTGATTAATAATGTACTTGGGGTTTTGGTTTATCTAAATGAAAATAAATTTCTGTTAGCTCTCTCTCTCTTTCAAAGTTTGTTGTGTCATGTGAGAATGCAGCCACCATTCTCTTGTTTTGACTGAGTTTACAGGACTAACTTTGTTTAAAGTGGTAGAGAACAGCCAATTAGGTAGTCTAATAAGAAGCTTTTGTCTTAAACAAGAAAATTTATTGCATGGTAGCGATTGGGTACATAGTCTTTGTACATTAATAAGATGGGTATTGTTACTATGGGGAGCCCTATAATAATTGGTTTGTCCTGTTAAAGATTTCAAAATGTTGAAACTTTCCCCACCCAAGTTATGATGACATAGTTAGATTGATTGAAGCCAAAAGCATTCCCTTTCAGGTATTTTCTTACCAGCCTGTTCAGATATTTTATTATATAACATGTGGGACAGTAACAATACCACTGTGCCATACAACTCCGTGCAATCCCTTATACAACAGCTTGGAGACCTGTTTTAATTTAGTTTAGCTTCTATTTTCCATAGCTCCACCCCTCAACCCCAAAGCATGTTTCAGTGGAGTAGCAAGACTGGTAGTGTGCAAGGATGTAAAGCAAAAAGAAGGAAATGCATGTTTTCAGTCAACTTTAAGAAATAGTAAACATGAAACTCCTGATCTTGGACCAGTCATCATTGGGTGAATGTTTTTAAAGTGTATGAGTTCATGGAGACAGTGCCCCTAAACTTGGTTTTGTTATTAACTTAAGAAATTAAGTATCCACAATATAATTGTCTATCTGAAAGCAGTTTTAGTAAAAAAAAAACTGTCTCTGTATTAGATGCAAAATGAGTCAATATAATTTTATTCTGAAATACAATTTTTGGATTGAGTATTTTTCTTAATTTAGGAACAGTATTATCAGGGAATTTCTGACTGCATTTTCCAATGTTCCAGATGAAGTCCTTCGAGGAGAAACTTCAGAGCGAGTTGAAGAGCAATGCTAGAGTTGTAGCCTGTCGTTTTCCATTTCCCAGCTGGATGGCTGTTCGTGAGTCTGGAAAGGGAATCGATACAGCCTGGTTGTATGATGCAAAGTCATTTAAAACCACAGGAAAGAAGTCTTAAAAACAAATGAATGGATAAGACAGGCATAATTTTCATTTGCTGCAGAGTGACTACAGATTGTTTTCAAGAATTAAATGGTGGCACATCATCAGTGGAAGTGATCTAATCAGCTTGGAGTTGCAGCATTGTTTTCAAACTAATCATTTGTTTTCCCCAAAGGTCAAATAATTGCAAATAATTGAACTTATGTGCAAAAATATCTGATTCTACTTTAGCAGATTCAGTTTACAAAAGTATCATTTTAAGTGAACAGTGTATAGGTGTGATATTTAATACAATACCAGAAATGTTGCTAATTAAATCTTTAATTGTCTGGTTTGTTGTCTTCTTCAAATAATCTCTCAGAACCAGTAGCTTTTCTCTGGGATTATTAGTTTGTATAATGTAGGGTATGGTGTTTAACCATATAACTTTTTTTTTACTTTTGAGATATTCAATCCTAGCTGTTGTAACAATATAGGAACAACATGCCCAGTTTTTTATTATTGTCCAATGGTCATTTGGTTGTAAATGACTTTGGTAAAGTTGCCATAAATCCAATAGACCATAGGGCTGCTCTCTCATTAGAGAGAAATGACTGATGGTGATTTAATTTGAGGGTCACCACTCCTCAGGCATGGGAGAGGTTGAGAGGAGAATCCTTCATAGTAGCTTCAGCTGGTGCAAGAATTGAACCCATGCTGTTGATACCTCCTTGCATCACAAACCAGCTATCCAGTCAATTGAGTTAACTGACACCAGTCTTTCAGTGCATGGTGAAAATTAATTGGATATGTTATGGGTATTTAGTTTCCTCCAGCCTATCTTCCTTCAACTAATCCTCCAGTTGTCTGTAGGTGTTGGTGGGGTGTGTTATGGACTAGGCCAGACCACTCAAAACATTCTTCAGCAAACAGCCCCAGACCATAACTTTGCAATTTGTTTCGGTAACTATACAGTGAAAATTACCCGGATTAGGATAGCTAGGTTGACTACTAGATTTTAAAACCGACAAATGTATTCACAAAATTACGCAGTGAATCACAAAGAACAGAATAAAGAACCCCTACAGAAGTCACCCTCTCCAACTCGAATTGATTATGCTGTTCCGAATATACACAGCAGTCTCCCTTTAAAACCCAGTATAAATTGAACTAATGCTTACTGGTTGAAGTTGAAGGGCAGAAAAGAGAGTTTCTACACAGCTCCCTGTTGAACTTCCCAGTTCAATTCTGGACTAAAACTGCTCAGCTCAGCTAAAAAGCTGAGCACTCCCCTTTCATTACACAGCTCACTTCTAAAACATGACCACTTTGGCCTGAAGTCTCATCTGTTTACATTATAAACAAAAAGCCCCTCAAAATTCTTTTCATCTCTGTACCAAACCAGACTGATCAGAGCCCGGTCTGGTTTATTGCCCCTCTGAAAAAAATCAAGGACAGAGTCTCCTTGAGCCAAGGAACAGCTTTTAGGAAAAGAGGGACTAGCTTTTTGACACCTCTCCCTTTTTTAAAAAAAGTGAACCATCAATATCAAAAGATGACTTCATTTTTAACCTTTCAAAACCCTATTAGTAGTCTAAACACCCATCTACACAATACTAACTATAAACATGCACAACCACTTGCAAATTCAGGCCACCGAATGCCTCCATATCTCATTCGAGTTTTGAAAACGCAAAGGCAATCACGTTTTCACGACCTGCCAAGTGCACAATTGTCAGATTGAATGGCTGCAAAAACAAACTGCAACAAAACAGTCTGGCATTTTTGTCCTTCAATTTTTCCACAAATGTCAATCAGTTGTGATCAGTGTATATAATTCTCAGATGCATTGCTGGTAATATAAGCACTAAAATGTTGTAATGCCAACACCAAGCTTAAAGTGTCTTTCTCCACCGTTGAATATTTCTGTTGATGAACATTCAATTTCCTGGAAAAATACCTGATAGGTTGTTCTATTCCCTTGTCATCCTCCTATAGGAGCACCGCATCAGCACCCGCATCACTGGCATCGGTAGCCACCTTGAAAGGCTTTCTGTAATCCACTGTGGCTAATATTGGTTAAAAGTTTTTTGGCTATCAAATGTCTTTTGACTGTCCACTGAAATTTCTTGCTTTTTTTAAAAAAATATATTTTATTGAAAAAATAGATTTTTTAATATTACAACAACTACAAAACAATACAAGAAAAAAACCTAACCCACCCTTATCTATAAATGTATAAATATATAGAAAAGATATAATAAACCCAACTATTAACTAAATAAATAATAGCCAACAACAAACTAATAAATAGTAATAACTTAACTCATCCAAACAAGACACTCATACATTCACAGTTCCTCCTCCCTGGATATTGGACTCATAAAATCCAATCATTACAGCTATATAAAAGCCCTTATTAGTGTGGCTGATAAATGTGTGTTCAGGTATTCCAAAAAGGGCTGCCATGTCTTATAAAAATTCTCAGTTTTGTGGCATACCATATTGGTGAGAAAATCCAAGGGAAAATGCTCCATAACAATCTTTCACCAACCTGATAGGCCTGGGATGTTTTCAGATACCCAACCTAACAAGATATTCTTTCTTGCACAAAAAGTGAGGATATTGAAAAGTTTTTTTTCTGTGAGCATCTGCAGGGCACACATTGGGTAGGCCCAAAAGAAGAGAGATCGGGTTTTTCTTCACCCTAACATCCAAAATCCTCTCTGTTGCATCCGGTACAGCACTCCAGTATGTTTGAAGTCTACCATAGGACCAGAGACAATGGGTAAGAGTGCCCGTACCAACCTTGCACTTGGGACATGTTGAAATGCCCCTGGTTTAAATTTTGACAAACAGTCCAGAACCAAGTGTATCCTATGGAGAATCTTCAACTGTAAAGCATGGGTCCTATTGCAAACTGATATCTTTCTTGCCTTTTCCCAAATATCTTCCTATGCCTCTGAGGAGACTTCAAAACCTAGCTCTCTGTCCCACATCCTGCAGAGTCGATCGAACTCATTCATGTAAGGGGAACCCCCCCCCCCTCCCCCCAGTTGATGATATAAAGTGCTAACAGAAAGTGTACTCTTAGCACTGAACCCTCCTCTTTATGTTGGATTTGTAGGGATCAATCAAAAGTGTAGTCTTTTATTTGAATAAAATCCCTAACTTAAAAAAAACAAAAGAAATCCCTTTTAGATAGCTTGTATTT
Source organism: Chiloscyllium plagiosum (assembly GCF_037043375.1). Taxonomy (NCBI): domain Eukaryota; kingdom Metazoa; phylum Chordata; class Chondrichthyes; order Orectolobiformes; family Hemiscylliidae; genus Chiloscyllium; species Chiloscyllium plagiosum. Next base: position 52,708,944 of record NW_028270143.1, on the reverse strand, counting down.
TCATGCTAACTGATCAATAGACATCATTGTGTCTCCCTTAAATAAATAGTTCATGCAAGACACGCCCCTAGCTGCCCAATGTTTGAATCCTGAATCTATCATCCCCCATTGAAAACCCAGCATACCCACTATAGTTGTAAGAGAAGATGTTTTGCCAATATTGCTGCCTTCCCTCTGCCGAATTGCCCTCCATGCTTTAACAGTATTGATAACGATTAGGTAATGGCAATATTCCCTAACTCCTCATTTTGTCCAGAAACAGCAAACCGGTCAGGGGGCACCTTGCCTGGGAGGCTTCGATATCTAACCATATTGAAAGAGGGTCCCCACAAGCCCAATCACTCACATAGGATAAAAGCAAGCTTAGTTGGTATCTTTTAATGTCTGGAAGGACCACTCCCCCCAATCTGTGAGGCAGCTGCAGTTTAGCTAATTTATTAAGGGGCCGCTTACAATGTCAAATAAAAGAGCGGAACCAGCCGTTCAGTCTCCTGAATGTTGTTTGCTTATTGAAAATCAGGAGGAGCATCTGTGTAGGGAAAAGCAAATGGGAGAGAATATTCATCTTAACAAGCACTATTTTACCTAACCACAAGACCGGAAGCGCCTCCCATCTTTGAAGATCTTGTTTGATTTTGTCAAATAATTGAACAAAACTGGCTTTGAACAAGCAATCCAGAACTGGAGTAATGAATATACCCAAAACACAAAACAACCCGCTGTCATCGCTTAAATGGGAATTGATATTCGCCCTCAAGACCTAGCACCTTCATAAGACAACCCATAGGCATAGTCTCTGATTTTGCAAGATTAATCTTCTATCCTGAAAAGGCATCAAACGCGCAGATGCATTGTATCAGGTGAGGCACTGAAACTGCTGGATTTGACAAAAAAAATTAGGACATAGTCTGCATACAACAAAATATTATGTAGTTTTGACCCCACCTCTGGAGCTGATATATTAGGATCCCTACGAATAGCCTCTGCCAATGGTTCAATCACCAACGTAAAAAGCAATGCCGAAAGCGGACAGCCCTGCTGGCTGCCCCTAAAAATGTTAAAATTGCTTAATTCTAGCCCATTGGTGATGACCGCAGCAACAGGGTCACTGTAGAGAACCTTTACCCATCTTATAAAAATTTTGCCCAAGCCAAACCGTTCCAGCGTATATAAAAGGTACGGCCATTCAACTTGGTCAAATGCCTTCTCTGCATCTAGAGAAATTACTAATCCCTATATTGATTGGTGTTGACACGCTTGAATTACATTAAGCAGCCTCCTAACATTGTTGGAGGATCTGCGGCCATTCATGAAGCCCATCTAGTTCTCTTTAACAATAGAAGGTAACACAGTCTCCAGCCTTCACGCGAGAGTCTTGGGGAGGATTTTAAAGTTCACATTTAAGAGTGACATGAGCCTGTATGAAGCACAGTTCTCTGGGGCCTTGTCTTTTTTAAGAATAAGCGAAATATTAGCCTCTCTCAGAGAGGGCCGGAGACAATCATGGCTGTTTGAGTCATTGAACATATTGAGCATCGGACCTGACAGTATGTTTATAAGTTCCTTATAGAATTCACTGGGAAGTCAGTCAGGACTGGCCACTTTTCCACTCTGAAGCTCCTTCACAACCTCTTGCTCTGATAAGGGGGCATTGAGAAAGGACTCTTGTTTGGGGGTCACAGTTGGGAGCTCCAGATCCTTAAAGAAAATTCCATTTTGGCCCACCCCTCCTCACAACCCTCAGATTGGTATAACTTAGTGTAAAATTTCTGGAATTCCACGTTAATCTTTTTGGAGTTACATGTTACATTCCCAGATCCTCCCCTAATCGCCATAATGGCTTGTGGGGCACTCCTTTTCCTGGCGAGATATGCCAAGTATTTGCCTGGCCTGTCACCATGCTCATATAGCCTTTGCTTTGCAAAAGTAAGCTCATTCTTTGCTGTCTGCGTGAGCACGGAGTTCAATGCAGACTGCAGCGCTGTAGTCCTGTGCAGTTTGACCAATGAGAGCCTGTCAAAGTAAGCGTTCTCGGCTGCCTTCAACTGTGCTTCAAAAAGACATTGCTGTTCATCTTTCTGCTGCTTCCCACTGGCAGAGTAGGAAATAACTAACCCCCTGGCATTGGCTTTGGCAGTTTCCCCAAGGACGGATGGGCTACTAATTGATCCTGAGTTAATATCTTGGAACGCTGGAAATTCCCTAGAGAAATACTCCACAAACCTATTATCCTTAAGGGATCCATTCACCAGTGCCTCAAACCCACTGTAAGATCCTTAATCTTATCCAGCAGATATTCTGGAGCATGATCAGAGATGGTAACATTACCAATCATACAAGATGCCATGGAATCCAGTGTGGCCACCGGGTTCAGAAAGAAAAAAATCAATCCTGGTGTGACATCTGTGCGGATTGGAAAAAAACGTAAAATCCCTACCTGTAGTGTGGAGACGCCTCCAGACATCGTCCAACTCTTAACTCCACACACAGATCTACTAATTGTTTAGTTTGTACAGAGGGTATCGGAGGGCCTTTGGGCAACCTGTCTACCATGGGATCCATAAGACAGTTAAAATCTCTGCCTATAATGATATGCCAGGACTTGAGACTGATCAGGAATGAGGAAAGTTGGTCCAGCAGGCTAAGATAAAAGATAGGGAGGAGGGACTTGGGGGAGGGGCGTCGGAAATGTGATAGGTGGAAAGAGGTCAAGGTGAGGGTGATAGGTCAGACTGGGGTGGGGGCGGAGAGGTCGGGAAGAAGATTGCAGGTTAGGAAGGCGGTGCTGAATTTGATGGATTTGACTGAGACAGGCTGGGGGGAGGGGAAATGAGGAAACTGGTGAAATCCGAGTTCATCCCTTGTGGTTGGAGGGTTCCTAGCCGGAAGATGAGGCGTTCTTCCTCCAACCGTCGTTTCGCTGTGGTCTGACGATGGAGGAGTCCAAAGACCTGCATATCCTTGGTGGAGTGAGAGGGGGAATTGAAATGTTGAGCTACAGGGTGGTTGGGTTGGTTGGTCCGGGTGTCCCAGAGGCGATCCTTGAAACGCTCCGCAAGTAGGCGGCCCGTCTCCCCAATATAGAGGAGGCCACATCGGGTGCAAAGGATGCAATAGATGATATGTGTGGAGGTACAGGTGAATCTGTGGCGGATATGGAAGTTTCCTTTGGGGCCTTGGAGGGAGTTGAGGGGGGAGGTGTTGGCGCAAGTCTTGCAACTCCTGCGGTTGCAGGGGAAGGTGCCGGGAGTGGAGGTTGGGTGGTGGCGCTGCATCATCCGCCGCCATTTCCGCCCGCATCATCCGCCGCCATTTCCGCCACCTCCAAACGGACCCCACCACCAAGGATCTATTTCCCTCCCCTCCCCTATCAGCATTCCATAAAGACCACTCCCTCCGTGACTCCCTCGTCAGATCCACACCCCCCACCAACCCAACCTCCACTCCCGGCACCTTCCCCTGCAACCGCAGGAGGTGCAAGTCTTGCGCCCACACCTCCCCCCTCACCTCCCTCCAAGGCCCCAAAGGAAACTTCCATATCCGCCACAGATTCACCTGTACCTCCACACATATCATCTATTGCATCCTTTGCACCCGATGTGGCTCCTCTATATTGGGGAGATGGGCCGCCTACTTGCGGAGTGTTTCAGGGAACAGCTCTGGGACACCCGGACCAACCAACCCAACCACCCTGTAGCTCAACATTTCAATTCCCCCTCCCACTCCACCAAGGATATGCAGGTCTTTGGACTCCTCCATCGTCAGACCACAGCGAAACGACGGTTGGAGGAAGAACGCCTCATCTTCCGGCTAGGAACCCTCCAACCACAAGGGATGAACTCGGATTTCACCAGTTTCCTCATTTCCCCTCCCCCCAGCCTGTCTTAGTCAAATCCATCAAATTCAGCACCGCCTTCCTAACCTGCAATCTTCTTCCCGACCTCTCCGCCCCCACCCCAATCTGACCTATCACCCTCACCTTGACCTCTTTCCACCTATCACATTTCTGACGCCCCTCCCCCAAGTCCCTCCTCCCTATCTTTTATCTTAGCCTGCTGGACCAACTTTCCTCATTCCTGAAGAAGGGCTAATGCCCGAAACGTCGATTCTCCTGTTCCATAGATGCTGCCTGACCTGCTGCGCTTTTCCAGCAACACATTTCCATCTCTGATCTCCAGCATCTGCAGACCTCACTTTCTCCTTGAGACTGATCAGTTTAGAAAATGCATCTATCAAAAATCTGAAGGGATGTGCTAGGGGGCAATAAGCATTTAAAACCCCATATTCTTCCCCATTTATCAGGGCTTTAAGAATTACAAACCTCCTGTGAGTGTCTTTAACACAATCTAGTAACTTAAATGGGAGATTACTCCTAACCAATATAGCCACTCCCCTACTTTTGGTATTAAACGATGAAAAGTAAACCCGATCAAAGTCATTTTGCTGTAGTTTCAAATGCTCCCTATCATCCAAGTGTGTCTCCTGTAACAAAGCAAAATCCACCTCCTTTCTAAGACTCAAAAGTACCTTCTTCCTCTTTATTGGTGAGTGACTCCCCTTGATATTCCAGGTGCACCACTTCAAATCATTAGCTATAACCTTCTGCAATAACATTGAAGTTCCAGAGAGGAGGAACTCGAACCACAAATCACTGAGCCTTAGTGTCATATGATCCATTGAACATAAACACTACATAAACTAAAACCACTACATTTAACACACCTACAAAACTATTAAAGATTAAAAATAACAAAAACTAAAAAAAAAGCCAACATATAAAGCGCCAACAGTGCTGAATAGGGGAACTCACTCCCTGTCCAAAGGGGCAACTACCCATCCCAAACTGCCTGTAAGTAGGCATCTAGCCATCCTAACTATTTTCCCTCCTCCTAGCTAGAGCCGCACTGCAAACACAAGCAGAAAGGAAAGTAAATACACCACGGAATAGCAATATGAATAAAGAAAAATAATTTTTTTAAAGGAAAAAATAGGTAAATATCCCACCCATCCTCTGGTATAACTTAGAAATTGAAAGTACACATCTCAAATGCCACCAAACATAGCTTAAACTAAATTATTGCCAACAGAAAAATATAGGAAAAGAAAGCTCCAACCGGACTACCTCTGCTTTTTTTAAAAAAAGACATGCCAAAACAACACTACTATTTGTACATACTAAATTGCTCAGATTAGGTTAATTTGTCCACAAAGTCTCTTGTCTTCTCTGACGTGTCAAAGAGATGTATAGATCCATCTAAGGTGAACAGAAGCACCACCGGATACCTCAGAAAGTACGGAATCCGAAGCTCCCTCAGTCGTCTCTTGACACCGTCATAGGATTTTTTTTTCTGGATTACCACTGCTGAGAAGTCCTGGAAGAACATGATCTTAGGACCCTCAGAAATTAGGGCCTTCGAATCCTTCCCCTGGATTCTGGAAGCTTCCATGATTCGCCCCTTATCTCTGTAGTGATGGAGCCGCAACAGGAGAGGACGAGGATGTTGACCCAGACCTGATCTCCGTACCGAGACCCTGAGCCCTCTCGATCTTCAAGTCTCTCATTCCAGCCTCCATGTTAAGGAATTTCAGCAACCAGTCCTCAATAAATCCTGCTGGCCACTCTTCACCTTCCTTAGCCTCCAGCAGAATGACAATCCAAATATTCTTTCTCCTGCCCCTGTTCTCAAGATCATCCACTTGGTCATGCAAACTACGGACCTGCGTCTCCAGGGCTTGGATCCTATCCTTGGAGGAACTGGCATCAGCCTCAACCACTGTAACTCTGTGCTTAACTTCATCCGTCCTCTTTGCCAAGATTCCCAGCTGCTGTTCATGCTTCTGCAGCATGATAGAGATTGGGGCCTGCTTCTCCTCTATCTGCTTACCCAGTATCTTGCGAGATTTCGTGAGCTACTTCAGAAGGGCCTGGTAAGTAATCGAGTCTGAGGGCCCGGCCTCAGACACTCCTCCTCCCCCCTTCTTTGGCATCTCTGGACAGTAAAAACGCAGGTAAGTCCATTTTTCACAGTTTCCTAGGACTCCACGACCTTTCTAGAGTCCCAGGATATCATAATGGTCTGGGTTGGGTGGGTTAGAAATTCATCCTGCTTGTGTTGAAGCGCTGAACTCTGCAACGCAATCCTCCTAGATCGCTGTCATCTTGGATCCTCCCTTGCTCTTTTTTAACAAATCGGTGAGTGAGTAAAGTTCAGCACAAACCTTCATAAAATCCACTCAACCCCAGTAACTGTTCTTTTCGTCGATGGTGTGGGAAGTTCTCCAATTACTTTCGTTTTTGCATTTCGTGGCGCCATTTGTCCATGTCCAATAACATGGCCCAGGAAGGTGACTTGGGCTTTGGCAAATTCACTTTTAGCTAGGTTTACCACCAAGCCTACTTTCTGAAGTTGGTTGAACAAGTCTGATAAATGCTGTAATTGTTCCTTCCATGAATGACTAAAAATCACCAGGTCATCAACCCCACAATGACCTTATTAGTCAGTCTCTGAAATGTGGCTGGAGCGTTTTTTCATACCAAATGGCATGACTTTGAACTGATATGGTCCATCTGATGTTAAGAAAGCCGAAATTGCCTTTTCTCTCTCTAACAGAGGTACTAGGCAGTAGCCTCTGAGCAAGTCCAACTTAGAAATATAAGTTGCTTGGCCACTTTTTCTACACAGTCCTCCAATCGTGGAATTGGATTTGTATTAGTCTTTGTAACAACGTTGACTTTGCCATAGTCCACACAACTGTTGGGTGCCATCTGGCTTTGGCACCATGACTATGGGTGAGCTCTAGTCACTGTAACTCACTTCGATTATGCCACCTTGGAGTATGCGCTCTATCTCCTTCTGAACCTGTGCCAACTTTAGAGGGTTATGCCTATAAGGATGTTGCTTAATCGGAACAGCATCTCCTATATCTATATCATGCACAATTAGGTTAGTACATCCCAGTTTATTTCCACAAATCTCCCCATGTGATAGTAATAACTCTTTCAGGTTATTTCGATTTTCTTGTGGAAGGTAACTCAATAATTTATCCCAATTTTTTACAATGTCCTCATTGTCCAATTTGATTTGAGGAATGTCCAGTTGAGAATCCTCTGAACTTGGTTCTGCCTTCTGTGCTGAAATCATGAACACCTTCTCCTCTTGCTTTCCTTCCATATCAAAATACCTTCTGAGCATATTCATATGACATACTCTGTGAGATTTCTTCCTGTCTGGAGTCCTTATCAAGTAGTTCACCTTACTCAATTTCCTCTCAATTTGATATGGTCCACTAAAATTTGCTTTTAAAGGCTCACCTGTTACTGGAAGTAACACCAATACCTTATCCCCAATTGCAAAATTGTGAATTTGTGATTTCTTATCTGCTTCCTGTTTCATTGTATGCTGTGATACTTTTAAATACTGTCTAACCAACTCTCCAGCTCTATTTAATTGTTCCCTAAAATTTGACACATAGTCCAAACAGGTGGTGTCTGAATCCTGACGGGTGGTCAGACCACTCAAAACATTCTTAAGCAGGGCAGCTCAGACCATAACTTGGCAATTTGTTTCACTAAGTGTACAGTGAAAATTACCCAGATTAAGTTAGCTCGGTTGACTACTAGATTTTAAAACAGACAAAAATTTATTCACAATATTACACAATGAAACATAAAGAACCCCATACAGAACTCAGCCTATCCAACTAGACTTAATTATGCTGTTCCAAATACAGAACAGTCCCAATAAGCAAACTCCCTTTAAAAACCAGTATAAAATGAAACACATGCTTACAGGTTGAAGTTGGAGGGCAGATAAAAGAAAGAGTTTCCACATAGCTCCCAGTTGAACTTCCTAGTTCAAGACTGAACTAAAAGTGCTCAGCTCATCTCAGCTAAAGAGCTGACCACTCCCCTTTCATTATACAGGTCACCTCTAAAACATGATCGCTTTGGCCTGAAGTTTCATCTGTTTACATATCAACAAAAAGCCTGTCAAAATCCTTTTCATCTCTGTACCAAACCAGACTGATTGGAGCCTAGCCCGGTTTATTGCCCCTCCAAAAAATTAAGGACCGTCTCCTTGAGCCAAGGAACAGCTTTCAGAAAAAAAGAGACTAGCTTTGTGACAGATGGTAAGTCAGGACAGGGCTGTGGAAGAGATGACGAGGAGTGAGGGCTGATGTAAGAGAGATGGGTTGAATCTGGCTGAGGGCCTAATTATTGCAATGGGAAATCTTGGTTGTAGACGAAGGTGGACATTTCAGAGGCCCCCTTGTTGAATCTGGAATCATCAGAACAGACACAACGGAGACAGAGAAAGTTGTAGAATAGAATTTTTACAGGAAGTGGGGTGTGAGGATTTTTCATCAAGGTAAGTGCGAGTCAGTGGGTTTGTAGTGGATATTAGTGGCCAACTTATCCCCAGAAATGGAAACAAATGTCGGGAAAGGGAAGGGTAGAGTCAGAGATGGACCAGGTGAAGGTGAGAACAGGGTGGAAATGTGGAAGTGAAATTGAGAAATGTTTCCAATGTTGGATGAGAGAGGGAAATAGCATTGATGTCATCAATATACCGGAGGAAGAGTTGTGGGAGGGGGCCCAAGTAGAATTAGGAAAAGAAATGTTCAATGTACCTCACAAAGAGAGGGACATAACTGAGGTCCATGTGGATAATAGTGGCCACACGAAAAGAAATTGTTCAAACTGAGGATAAGCTTGGCCAGGCAGAGGAGGTTGGTGGTGGATGGGGACAGTTCAGACTTTTCTCAGAGAAACAGCAAGCCCTGAGACCATTTTAATGGGTTTGGATGTGTAAAGAGATGCATGTGGTGAACAGGAGGCAGCTGGAGCCTGCAAACTAGAAGTTCTGAAACATACGTAAAGCATCAGAAGAATTGTGATGTCAATCAATAGGCAATGCATAATGACATCAGTGGTCTTTTGAAGCTCAATGCTTCCATGAAATATGTTTCCTTAACCAATCTGAATAGATATGCAGCTGAATGGGACCAATTAGAAGGATATTCTGCTGAATTTAGTTTAGTTGCTGATTGATTGATTGGTTTTGACTGGCGACAGCTGCAATTGTAGAAGTATTTGGTTACCTCACCAGAGGGCGCTCTAACCTGGTTAATTTTGATTTTAATGCAGGGCAAGAATTTGTTGGGGCTGACTCGAAGTTTTCCCTTTCTCTCAGGCAGAAAGTCCCAGTTTAGGTTCCATCTGCCCTAGAGGTATGTCAGAAGGGTTGATTACTGGTGTGCGGAAGTGTTTGGTGGCTTCCAGCATCAAGCTGATCTTGGGAACCTGTTAGCAACAAATAAAAGGCAGAAAACTAAAAAATCTGTCAATTCTACTCATGGGGAGGGAGTAAACTATTTTTTTAGGTTGAGCCTATGATTGAATTTTCACAAAGGTTTTGGGGGATTTAAGGTGCAAGTTCACTCGTTCCCCCCATGTATTTTGAGCAGTGGTTTAAGATAACTCCACTTCACTCCAGATGTCTTCCCAGAAATCCAGCATCTGCTGCAGCCATAGCTGAACATGGCCACTGTTACCCTGATAACCACTAACAATGAGCCTTTATGGATGTGGCTACTTGCAGGCTGCAACAGGTGATATTTGAAAAATTGTCCAGCTTATCATTCACCGTTGCAAGAAGGAGGTCAGTGAGGCTCTGTACTTTGCACAACTGAAGACTTTAATTCTCTCTTGTCAGAGCTGTGGCAGCTTCCTGTTGCTAAAATACAGATTGTTAACTTGACCAAACAGCAAGGGATGCAGGGTACATTGGCCAAATATAACGCTGAAATCACAAAACCCACAGACCAGACTCTGTGAAAATATAGAGGCCAGGTGCTAATGATATTAGCAAAATGTAAAAGGCAACAGTTTTCCTGGTCAACATACCCCCAATACCTTATCCACCAAATAAAGGAGGGCCTAGACAGAAAATCACTGGGTTCTGCTGAACAAAGAAACAAACAGCAGCAAGCCATCCAAATGATTGACACTGTTTCAAACTATTTAGGGAGTGTCCTTGATTGGACAGAAGTATAGAAAGTTTTAAAGGAAACCATAAAAAAAAACAGGTATAACCTGCAGGCCTTCTGAGATCAGCATGGCCAAAGGCAGAGACCAGCTACCTGTGCAGAGAGAAAGGAAGAACAAAAGCAGCATCTCAGTCCCACAGAGACAGACAGAGACAGAGTGACTGCACAAATCTACAGGAGACTCGAAGTATTGTAAACTTAAGGGGCTGAATAGGATTGGAGATATAATTGTTTTTAGTAAAAGCTAATTTAATGTTTTTCCTAATAAAGTTGGGAGGGTTTTGCATTGATACCGCCTTATGTTCATTGACTGCTTTGGTACTGTGAGATAGTCGGGCAAATTCATTTGTAACTTTCTGATTGGAGTTGTATAGCTTGTTTTAAGGAGGGAGTAGAAAAGATAAGTTAATTGTTGTTTTAAGTTGCAAATAATGTATTTAAGATATATGAAAAGTCAATTTTATAGTAATGCCCTTTGTTGAAAGTCCATTCAGCAATGGCTGTGCAAAAATTGAGATTGCACAAAATACTAGCAGATTAGCCAGACGGTAAGATACAAATAATGCTGACATGGACAGTACATGCAAAAAAAAGTGAATACAATTGAAGGGTCTTTTTAGTCTGAAACAGGAGAATTAATAATTGATACAAGGGAATGGAAAAGTAATTAAATAACTACTTATGTTCTGTCTTTATAGAAGAACAGGCAAATAATTTCCACGAAATGCTAGGGAAACAGTGGTCTTTTAGGAAGGAACTAGTAGGAGTTTAAAAAAAAATCAAAATTGCTGGAGAAATTAATGGGACTTAAAGCTAATAAATCCCCAGGGCCTGATAATTTATATAAGACCAGAAGAAATAGGAACAAGAATAGGCTGTTTGACCCCTCAAGCCTGTTCTGCCATTCACTAGGATCTTGACTGATTGTACATTCCTCTTGTCCATCTTCCTTTGGTTTCCCCATAACCCTTGATTGCCACACTGATCAAGAATCTATCTATTTCAATCTTAAATATTTACAAGGACTCTGTTCCCACAGCTCTCTGTGGCAAGGAGTTCTAAAGACCCACCACCCTCTGAGAAGAGAAATCCATCAACATCTCAGTCTTAAATTGGCACCCCTTTATTCTGAGTCTCTGCGCTCGTGTCCTATGACTTGTCTATGAGGATAAACCTCCTGTCAGCATTTACCCTGTCAAACCCCAAGAATCCAATATATTTCAATGAGACCACCTCTCATTCTTCTAAACTCCAGTGAGTGGAGTCTCATTCTGCCTAGTCTTTAATCAGAAGACAATCTCTCCATACCAGAGATCATCCTTGTGAATCTCTTCTGAACTACCTACAGGGAAATGATATATTTCCCTAAAATAAGGAAACCAAAACTGCTTACGGTACTCCAGATGTGAGTCCCTCCCGGACCTTCAGAAATACTCCAACCCATTGAAATCAAGGCCAACATTGCATTAATCTTCCTGATTACCTGCTGCACCTGTGCACGAGCTTTTTGTGTTTTTTTGCACAAGTATCCTCAAGTCCCTTTGTGTTTCAACTTTCTTCAGCTCTTCTCCATTTAAATGACATTCTGTTCTCCCTTACAAAATGAACAAATTCACATTTTCCCCACATTATATTCCACTTACCAATTCTTCTTCTGACTTACTTAACACATCAACTTCTTCCTGTAAACTGTTTGTATTCCTTTCACAACCTGCTGTTTTGTGTGGTCTGCAATTTTGGTTACAATACATTTGCATCTTTTCTCCAAGTCATTAATATATAATGTAAACAGTTGGGGTCCCAGCAATGATCCTTGTGGAAGCGCACTGGTTGCAGGTTGCCATCCTGAAGAAGAACCCCTTATCCCAGTCCTGTTTCCTGCCCATTAGTCAATTCTCTAAGAATGAGGTAAAAACAATGACTGCAGATGCTGGAAACCAGATTCTGGATCAGTGGTGCTGGAAGAGCACAGCAATTCAGGCAGCATCCGAGGACAGGCAAAATCGACGTTTCGGGCAAAAGCCCTTCATCAGGAATAAAGGCAGAGAGCTTTATTCCTGATGAAGGGCTTTTGCCCGAAACGTCGATTTTGCCTGTCCTCGGATGCTGCCTGAATTGCTGTGCTCTTCCAGCACCACTGATCCAGAATTCTCTAAGAATGCCAATATACTAGCTCCAACACTGTGGCTTGTATCTGCAATCCTCACTTTCTCCTAATCGATATAAATACTGTGACAACAACAGCAGGCCAGAAGCTAGGAATCTTGAAGCGAGTACCTTATTTACAGACTCCCAAAGCCTGTCCACCATCTACAATACACTAGTTAGGGTTGTGATGGAATACACCCCATTTGCCTGTATGGATGTAACTTCAACAACAGTCAAAAGGCTTGACAAAGCAGCCTATTTGATTGGCAGCACATCCACATCCACTCAATCCACTACTGTCATGTAATAGCAACAGTGTGTACTGTAGAAATTCACAAAGGCTCCTTTGACAGCATCTTTCAAACCCACAATCACTCACATCTAGAAGGACATGGGCAGCTGATACGTGAGAACACTGCCACCTGCAAGTTCCCCTGCAAGCCACTCACCATTTTAACTTAGAAATATATTTCTGCTCCTTCAGTTAAGGATGAATATGATGAATAGCAAGAAAAATATTGTTAGGAGGTGAAAATGTAAATCCACCCATGTGTTTCTTAGTAACTGATTCATTCCAATGTACCATACTGGATATTTGTTGTAACTCAGCATTGCATGGTATTGATGGGGTGAATTGTTATTTGGAAACTCTGGTCAAAGCAGATAAAAATATGGTTAACAAAATGAAAGCACTCCTTGCTTTCAATTTGTGGATGATAAACTTTTATCACCTTTGAGGAGAGTGCTTCTCCCCTGTGAAATTGCAGGACTGCATCATTTCATAAACGGACATATAAATAGTATACTAAGTAAATTTTGATTTGAATAAAGCAAAAATGAATTTAAACATGAAGAATTATAAAGTATTTGTATTCAGTAAAGTGCTAAACATGCAATACACATGATCCAAACATTAACGTATTTCTTTGAGGGAAACAGCCATTGCTTGTGAAGACGTCCAAGAATGATATTGATCTCTGCAAAATAGGAATCTGGCTGATAAGAACAGAATTATATGGACATTGCGCAAACTATTTGCTCATCCCTTCTCTCAAAAAAGAAGGCTACTGTTAAAAGATGTTGGAGTTATGGGTGAAGAATATAAATTCCTTGTAGAACTGTTCACATTGCAGTGTGTTGTATGTGTTAAATATCAAAAACCATTGCCAGTTTTGAGTGTCCTTTAGCCTGGGAATTAAATAATGTGGTAGCTGCAGATTTGATGATGTGGGACAAAGAACCAAATGTTTATCTATTATATTTTTATAGATATGGTGACCAGGTATCGTATATCCATGATGATTGCAATAAAGACAGACAGATTATAGTGAACAAAGTCATTGAAAAGTGGGTCAACACAGATCTTAGATTACGAACAAATTTCTTAATGGATAATGGAGGTGAATTTGCAAATAATGTATTTTAGGATATATGAAAAGTCAATTTTATAGTAATGCTCTTCGTTGAAAGTCCATTCAGCAATGGCTGTGCAAAAATTGAGATTGCACAAAATACTAGCAGAATAGCCAGACGGTAAGATACAAATAATGCTGACATGGACAGTACATGCAAAAAAACCACCACAGATGGTTGGGGTGGGTATAGTCTAAACCAATTAGTATGCAGTCAGAACCCAAAATTGCTTGCAATAGTGCAGGACAATCGTCCAGCATTAGAATACCAGCTACTTTATTTTGCACTTGTCTTAATGCACACTGATAGAAAAGTGTTCAATAAAGCTGAGGCATCAAAATAATAATGTTAAGATGTGCATCAGACAATCTGGAGGTGATTTCAGATCTGGTGACATGGTGACATAGAGAATTACACAAGGAATGTTAACAGGCAGGAAATGTTACCGGACTCGATGGTAAAACATCCACAGTAAAACACAACAATCAGACCATAAAGACATCTTCCTCATGAATAGTGGGGATGAGTTATGAATTTTGAGTTATGAAATGCTGAGAATGTGGGAGAAGGTGTTAATGATGACGCACCATGTATTTTGCATATCCGTGAGAATTTGGATGCAGAGGAGCAGGACATAAGAGCTCAGGAAATACAATTCAATAGGTATACTGATTATGGATAACATGAAAGATAATCTGATGTGGCGATCATTTGTCCAAAGTAGGGTCATGGGTAGTTGGATAGTTTACCAGACAGAAGTCAGATGATTCAAAAGTGGTCATGAGGGTGGGAAATGGTGGCAATCAATGGGAAAGTATGAAATCTAGCTAAATGTCCAAGATGAGGGAGATAAAATGAGGATCATGGATTGGCAGCAGAGGCACAAGAAGTGGTGAACTAGTGTGATTTGGAAGATCGATTTAGGAGGAAAACATCGCAGACAATGAAGAGGATTTCCAGCAAACAGCATTGTGGGACTAATCCAGAGAGATCACAACATGATAGAAGAACCTGCAGCCTCCAAATAGCATAGGATAATGGAAAGTCTTCCCAGACAACAAATAAAAGAGGTACTTGTGGTTACTAGTAGAATGGAAGTAGGGAGATAGAAAAGGCTAAACTAAGAGATTTACAGAATCTGAAAGAATTCAGAGTGTTTTTGGAAGTTGATGATTGAGATCAACCTACTTTGCCACAAATGGAAAACATCTCAACAGGTGGGACCTGTAGACCAAGGCTAGTTTTGTAGCTAGAGACTTTGAGGAATAATTAGGGTAAAGCAAAATAAAGATAGACTTTCCAACAGCTGGGGAAGTAACTTTGATAATTATTTGAGTGTTTTCTTGGAATTGTAACTCTATAAATATCAAATCAAAGTCCTTCAGGGTAACCTGACTGAGAAGCTCATAATCTGACAACACCCAAAGGAAGCTCCAGGAACAGAAGCTCTGAAATTGTATAAAGCATTTCAGGTTTAAATGATGCTTCTTAGCTGTAGTATTTTTCAGTAACTGATTCATTCCACTTCTGTTAATGATAAGAGTATTTCACAGCGGAAGGCAGACCTTGCAATGTCATAGAAAATTTTCACTTCTTTATGATGCATGTTGATGATATTTTGTGGAAGGTACAAAAGTCTTTGAAGAAAAGATTGTAAATCAAAATATCAAAGAACTCAAAAATGGCATTCAAACCTTTGAAGATGCCAAATATATAGGATTACAAATTAAGCAGGATGAATTAAATTTAATTCTTCACTGAGTCTTTCTGAGAAAATATCAATCCAATTGCAATTAGTCGTGCCAGATCTGAGCAGAAAGACAAGGCGGCTACAAAGAATGGGATGGAAGTGGAGATGGAGTCTCATCGGAAAGCTCAAGTGATTAGACACATATTCCAGAACATATGCAAGTTTGATATGCTGGAAATTAATCTGGCCATGTAAAGTCCAAAGGTGGAGGATATCTTGTAAGCAAATAAAGCATGTAAAAAAGTTAAAATAGCGAAGTGTATGATGACGTTCTCCACTTTGGGTGATTGCAATAACATGACATTAATCATTTTCTGTGGAAATGTTGGTAATGGATTTTCCAGTGCAGAAAACTTTATTGCATTTCCTGTGGGAGAAAATGGAAAATATTGCCCTTTGGCATGAGGCAGAGAAAAAAAAGTGATGAAGAGCACATTAGCCATTAAAACTCTGGCTCTTATTGATGCAGTTGACATGGTGTCTATTTTGTCTGAGATATTAGTGGAAACGCTACCTGTAAAAGGGGCCAAAAGAACAAACCCAATAAAATGTTACATAGGTAATCGGTCTTTGTGGGATAATATACATTCTACAAAAAGTGAAAAAAGGGCTTAGGAAAGATATTGTTAGTTTAAAGTAGAGATTGGAGAGGAAATAAATCTCTTAGGTATAGGTAGCGACTAGCATCCACCGACCTATCAGATTGTTTCACTGAGATGAATGCCTCTATAGAAGAATTGTTGAAGACTTGAGATGATGGATATATTGAAAATTCTGGAATTGTGAATTTTAATTCTGCACCCTGTATTAGTTTAATGTTTTCTTAAAAAGAAAAGGAATCCATCAGTATGAGAAATGCAGGTACCTTTAAAGGTAAATAGTTCCAGAGCTGATTGAGATCATGTGATATGCTCATAAACTTTGTGTTTAAGCTGAGTTCTTTCCCAGCAAGGGGGCTGTGTTCTCAACTGGGAAAGGATCCACAAGGGAAAGGTGAAAACTGGTGTTTGTGCAAAATTTTGGATTTACCATAAACCCTTTAAATCTCTGAATATCTCTTGCCTAATTGGTTTGTGAAAAGCTCCAAAGCGTTACAATGCAATGCACTCTCATGTTTAGCAATGAGTAACAGTATTCTAAGCAAGTTGTGCCATGATGATATAGTGAGGTGGGTATAATGTCAGTTACCAACCTCCATGGATGGGGTGGGGGGGGAATGCAGGTTGTGGCTATCTGTGGGGTGTTGGGGACTGCTAACTAGATGGAGCCTTGGAGGAGCAAGTGGTGATCTGCCACTTGCATATTGAAATGTCACCCTCTAGTTTCTCTCCGCTGAATGGGAGAATAGCAAACTGCATATAAATGAGGCAAGTATAGATAATAATGAGATGTTAATGCATACAAATGTACCTCTCACCACTGACTACCAAGATTCTCATCTCATCTTGGGTAGAAAACCAAACTGCCTTTCTTGTCGTTGAGAACCTCATTTTTTTGACCTCATCATATATCTCGCCATTGCTCACATTGTGCAGGGGCTGAGAAAATTCAGCCTCTTGTCTCCAACAAGACCAAGCTGAAATTCCCAACTACATTTGGGACCAAGCCTTTTTGGGTGACTTTTATTAAACCAGTTTTCTGGGGCCTCACTGCACTGCTGCAATTCCTACAGTGCAATTTAATCAGGAAAAACAAAGAATTTGTCTTTCAGTGTTTTAAAGCTCCTAATAGCTCGAGATAAATGTTGACAGGAATCTTCTTCAAGGAGAAAGTGAGAACTTCAGATGCTGGAGATCAGAGCTGAAAATGTGTTGCTGGAAAAGCGCAGCAGGTCAGACAGCATCCAAGGAGCAGGAGAATCGACGTTTCGGGCATGAGCCTGAAGAAGGCCTCATTTCCCCTCCCTCCCACCTTGTCTCATTCAAATCCCTCGAACTCAGCACCGCCTTCCTAACCTGCAATCTTCTTCCTGACCTCTCCGCCCCCACCCCACTCCGGCCTATCACCCTCACCTTGACCTCCTTCCACCTATCGCATTTCCAATGCCCCTCCCCCAAGTCCCTCCTCCCTACCTTTTATCTTAGCCTGCTGGACACACTTTCCTCATTCCTGAAGAAGGGCTCATGCCCGAAACGTCGATTCTCCTGCTCCTTGGATGCTGCCTAACCTGCTGCGCTTTTCCAGCAACACATTTTCAGCTCTGATCTCCAGCATCAGCAGTCCTCACTTCCTCCTGTGTATAAAAGATATCCAATCTGTAGTAGTAAGGTGTCTTTCTTACACAGTCCAAGTCTTCTATATCAGGAATCTTTCTTTATTGCCTAAATTTTAACCACACTGGTGAAATAACAATCATGACAACTTTGACGAGCAAATCTGGAAATTCTTTAAAAGATCTGTTGTATCCAAAATTGTTTTTCAGAGAATTTGAAGAAGAACTTTAAATGTTTTACCTCAAGGTAATTTTCTCGACTGTTGAGTAATACTGGTCTATGTGACCTGGTGATCCTTGACCTGGAACCAGTACTGTTGTAACATCAGGCCTACACTCAATATGAGTGAACATTAAAAACTGTATTGAACATTACTGTATGTAAAGGATGGTAGGGAAAGACACCTTCAGTACTCTGCTTGGGTCCTATGTCCATTTGATCTGACATCACTATGGTAAGATTCCTTAAGCACATACTTGGAGGCTATTCTTTGAGTAAAGCTATCATTATCTTTTATTGCATAAGTCCCAACAAGAAGGAAGTTAAGGAAGATGCCATGTGGTTAGCAAAAACAAAGGAGAGTTGCAGACACAAAGCCACATGCAGAGGTGAAGGTGACCAGTACATGGGTAAAAACAGAAAGAAGAACACAAAGCTTTTGCAAGGAGAAGGAAAAAAAATCACTCGCAGACAAAGTTTAGTTTTTCTGTTTGACAGAAAAGGATGCAGGAGCTCTCAGAGGGAACATGCAAGTAGATTAAAAAGTTCTAAAATCCTGAAAGCTTTATGAATAGCTTGGAGAGGCTCAAGAGCTGGTTTCTCAGAAGCAATCAAACTGTAAACTGAGATGTTATTGGTTGTTTTGTTGAAAAGGAACTCTAGAGGACTTCCCCATCAGGACTTTCATAACCCAAAGGAGAGAAGAGTCATCATGTGCCCTGCTGATAATACTTGCATGTATGAAACTTGAAGATGAAAGGTGCTATCAGATAGTACTCCTGACGTGCGCTTTGTCAATATAGAACATCATATTTGGAACTGTGCAATTAATGATAATAAGATCACAAGACACAGAATTTATAGCAAAATGTTTGTAGTTGTGTTAGGGACATATTTTTGTGTCAACTGTTTGAAGTATTCATTACGTGAACTGTGATTTGCTGGTTAATTCATATTTAATTTGTATTGTTTTGGAGTTGTGCTAAAGTAAAAGACAGAAGAATATAGAATCATTTTGGTATTTTTTAGATCAGATTCCCAACCAGTCCAACCGACCCTCCGAAGAGTAGCCCACCCAAATCCATTTCCCTCTGAATGATGCACCTAATACTATGGGCAATTTAGCATGGCCAATTCGCCTATCCTGCACATCTTTGGATTGTGGGAGGAAACCGGAGTACCCGGAAGAAATTCACGCAGACATGGGGAGAATGTGCAAACTCCACACAAACAGTCGCCTGAGGCCAGAATCGAACCCGGGACCCTGGTGCTGTGAGGCAGCAGTGCTCTGAGAAATCATTTTGTTATTATGTTTCATGGGTTAGTAACATAGCACCCATTTTGATCTGAGCCAGAATTTTACATCTTTTCCATATCTCCCCCATGTGCACTTCTCCAATGCATTATTAGGAAACAGAAAAGCACTTAAATGTTTGTTTAGCCTTAGTAACGAATTGGAGGTGCTGGTGTTGGACTGTGATGGACAAAGTTAAAAATCACACAACACCAGGTTATAGTCCAACAGGTTTATTTGGAAGCACTAGCTTCCAAATTGCTGTTCCTTCATCAGATGGTTGTGGAGCAGCAAGAGGTCCAGCTGGCATGAAGAGAATCAGTCACAGCCAGTCGCTGGCTCAGGAGGAGAGCAAGCAATTTTCTCATCCACGAACCTCCATGTACTGACGGAAAGTGGCTGGAGAGCTGAGACCCCAACTGGGGACAGTGCCAGCAACATCCACCACTGTCCAAGCCAACAGAAACCTCTTTGGAGGTCCATGACACTGTACTCCTTTTGCTATAAATTCTGTGTCTTATGATCTTATACTTCACAACCACCTGATGAAGGAGCAGTGCTTCGAAAGCTAGTGCTTCCAAATAAACCTGTTGGACTATAACCTGGTGTTGTGTGATTTTTAACTTTATCCTTAGTAAAGTATCATGAAACTGTCATATTTTACAAGCAACAGGAACCTATTATAATCAAAAGTTGATTCCTTCAATCAAATTCAGTCATCTCCTAAGAACATGAGGAAAAAATACTTACTTTTACTTAAATTTGGTATTACTTTCCATCTAGTCCAGTTCTCACTCACAAAAGTTCACCAGACATACACTTCTAAGTCTATTTAAAACAGCCTTTAACTCCCAGCAGGAAGCTGTCAGAAACAGACAGTAATCCCAGGGGAGGTCTGATTTACAGGTCCAGCAGATTTTTTACTTGTTAATGAGGTTCTCTCCAGAATCCACTAATTGGTTCAAGTGCCACCGAACCAGTAGTGTCAACACCATTGATTGGCAGGAACAGAGCCAAATATCTCTTTTATTTCCTGTCCTTCTATGTATTCAGAGGAAGTGGAATGGTGATACCTTCATTCTTTCTCTGCATAAGGGTTCACCTACAAACATTTCAATCAAATAGTTGTCCCTTCTCCTAAGGTGTTATTTACAGTAGATACCTTCTGCTGAACTCAGGAACAGGATCAAGCTCGAAATAACAGGGCAGCTTTTGTTGTGGATTTTAGGCCATGTGAAACTTGGAAAATAGTTGCTTAATCTTTCCAGTCATGCTGGAATTAAAATCAAAAAAGCCTCTGCAAATCTCAGACTTTCAC
The DNA here is from genome assembly GCF_037043375.1 of Chiloscyllium plagiosum. NCBI lineage: Eukaryota > Metazoa > Chordata > Chondrichthyes > Orectolobiformes > Hemiscylliidae > Chiloscyllium > Chiloscyllium plagiosum. The sequence goes on along the minus strand of NW_028270143.1, from coordinate 52,688,539 downwards.
CTGTGGAAATTCATTTTATCTGAAATCACAAGACTTAAACATAATTCATTCTCTAAATGTTTTTGGGACAAAAGTATCAAAACCTCACGGCAGCTTTTTAATGCAGTCAAGGTTGTGTTGAGTGGGCTATATCTTGTAGACACGGTTCTCACTTTTACGTGCCATTGCTCAGTATTAAAGTGGCCCAGAATCACTCATTCCTGAATGTTAGTTGCAAGGCAATAACTCTACACAATCAATCTCATTCTAAACAGTCGCACTAACTGATCCCTGGCCACTAAAGGATGAGGCACATCTCCAGTCTTCCTTCACTTTTCAAAATTGAACTACCTTTGTTTACATGAAAGCATACTGAATAATTTCTTGCCAGATGGCATACTCTTTGGTGCTGGTATTATTGCTCCATGTGCCAATTCTGTTTCTCTCTTTAGTCTCTAAGATAAAAATGTAGGTAACTCCTAACACTGAAGCTAAGCTGCATCCATTTATGAATGCATGGTTTCCCCAATTTTATAATTTGCAATCAACCAGCTCAGGGGATGAATTCCCTGTTCATAATTGTGAAAAGAATCAATTACAACTAATGGGAAGGGCTTGCACCGCAATTAGTGAATGCAGCATTCCTGAATATCAGCACAAGTCTGTTTCATTGGACTTGGAAGTTTGGGTCTTTATTTCCTTGGCTATACATTCCAGTTGGTTTACCTCCATACTGGTTGTTAGCTTCAATTAGCTTTCTATTTGTACTTCCAAAATTCCTTCCTGTATTCACATGCAGCCCAAAACTATTTTGTCTATTCTTAGTCCCTTGGTAATTATGTACCACATGAGCAAAATCAGCATTATTCTGTGGCTGCAGGGCTAGTTGACCTGGACATTGGGATTGGCAGTAACTTTTACTGCACAACTGGAGGAGAAAAAGGGGATGATCAATGTACACATGTAATTCTCAGTAAACTGGTGGCTTCAACAGTATGATTTATGGACAATGTGAGGTGTAGTTGTAAAAAGACAAACAGAGGAGTAGACCATACCCTTGAATCTGCACTGCCATTTATTAAGATCGTGACTGATTTTCAGGATCTGGGATGTCTACCTGTGAGTGTGATGTAGGCAGATTCAATCAAGGTCTTCTGTAGAGAATTGGTCAATTATCTAAACATAAAAAAAGTGTTGAGCTGAGGGAACAGGTGAGTGAGGCAGATGAAGTGAGATGCTCTTTCAGTGAGTCACATGACCTCATTCTTTATTTGACCAATCTATGTTTCTGCAATATGATCACTAGAAAATTGCTCCCTTATCCTGAGGCACTGCCCCACAGCTCTAGACTCTCTAGCCAGAAGAGTCAACCTGTCATTACCTATCCTATTAAGCCCTCTCAGAATCCTGCGTGTTTCAATGCAATCACCTTTTATTCATTGAAACTCCAAACATTGTCGATCTGTTCTATTTGATTTCCCCTTATAGTAAAATCATTGGGCAGCATGGTAGCTTAGTGGTTAGTACTGTTGCCTCACAGCATCTATGTGGAGTTTGCACATTATTCCTGGTCTGTGTGGGTTTCTGCTGGGTGCTCCATTTTCCTCCCATATCCAAAGATATGCAGATTAGGTGGATTGGCCATGCAAAATTGCAGATACTGTCCAGAGATATGCAGGTTAGGTGGATTTGCCATGGGAAATGGTGATGGGGGAGAGTGGTGCTTAAGGAGATAGGATTGGGGGCTAGGTCTGGGTAGAATGCTCTTCAGAGGGTTGGTACCAATTTGATGGGCCAAACAGCCTTTTTCCACACTGTAGGGATTCTATGATTCTCTGTAGAGAAGAATATGATCATATGGGCCCACACTTGACAAGCACTTGCCTGTTTCTGACAGCTTCTGTGGACTCCCTGTCCAGGATCAGAAACATTTTTTTTGGTTGAATGTTTGGAATTCAACATCTGCATCAGCTTTCTCTCAGCTGTTATCAAATATTCTGGCTGAAAGATTCAGCTGCATAGTGTAATGGTGGTGTTATGGAAGCCGGAAGGCCTCCAAGTAGAATGGTGTTTCTAGCTCCGCTTTCAGGAACCCAGTGTAAGCCTGGCTTCATGGTGATATGTGGGACTATTTGACTGTTAAGGCCTATTGTTGTTGTTTTGATGAGTTAATGATGAGGGTGTGGTGCATTGAATGGTTAGAGATATGATGCTATTTTGGGGAGCAGATGTCCTTTGAAGATGCATTCATTTAACTTGACTATTTGTGTGCGAACACTGAAATTCTTATAGCATTGCTTTTTGAACTTTGAAGCCAATGACTGAAGTCATTAACCTCCATGATCACATATTCCCATTCACTTATGAGGGTTTCTCTTGATGCCTACCTATCTCCAACATAATCTGTTTTATCCCTGTTAACCTTCAGCATTATGATTATAAGCAATATGTCAATGAACCTCTTGCTTTCCTGGTGTGGTATTTGTGCAGCTCCTACCTACAGCCAGTGTCAAGACAAGCAGTCGGCCACAGCTCCCTTCTACTGAATGCAGGTTACCTATTGGAGGAGCAGGCTATGTAAACTGTGTGCTCTCAGCGCACTCTACCCAATCCATTGCTGAGTACATTGGCAGCCAGCAGTGAATGCCCTGCATAATTCAACAATTTATATTTATATAGCACATTTAACATAATGAAACTTTACAGGGAGCTTTGCAGAGCCATAATAAACCATAACATGACACTAAGCCATGTAAGAAGATAAGATGAGTATGAGGGGGAGGAGCAGAAGTCTGGAGACCCAGACCGTTGTTTGGGGGTTCAAATCCCTCTATCACACATTAAATTTGATTTAAATTGATAAGTCGAGAATTAAAAGCTAGTCTAATAGTCAGCATTGTAGTAACTGGTTCACTAATGTTCCTCATGAAGGAAAATGTATCATCTTCGCATGGTCTGGCCTACATGTGGCTTCAGATCCACAGTGGTGTGGCTGACTCTGAAATGGCATAGCAAGGCACCCTGTTTAATCAAACTGCAACAAAGTCTGATTAAAGGAATGAAACTTGATGGAGCATCCATCATTCACCAAGGCACCAGAAACAACATTGGTATACAGCCTCTTCAATACTGTAAAGTCCTCCTTCCTAACATCTACGGCCTTGTGACAGAATAGAGAGAACTGTCTCACTGACTAATCAAGCAAGAGCCTTACATTGCCATTCTCATAGGATCATATATTATCAACAGTATCCTGGTCACTGCTATCACCATGTCTGGGTATGTCCTGCCCCAATAGAGGTGGCAACACAGTAGTATTCTATTATGACATAGTTGCCTTGGAGTCTTCAATGTTAATTGTAGAGCCCATGTCATCTCATGGCATTGAGTCGCATGGGCAAGGCAGTTTATCACTTACCACCCCTCCTCAGCTGTGTTGAACACCATGGAAGATGCACCATGGCTGGCAAGGATTCAGAATATCCTCTGGATGGGGGACTTCAGTGTCCATCTCCAAGAATGGCTCAGAGACAAGGCCAGGGTCAGAAATCACAGGTCCTGGTGCAGCTCCTGGGACACAAAATTAAATTACAGTTATTGGATTCAAAAAGTTAACTCTGTTGATCTCCACAGATGCTGCCAGACCTCCTTGATTTCTTCAGAACTTTGCATTTATTTCAGATCTCCAATATTTACAGATTTTGCTTTTCTTTATGTGAGACAATGTTCCCTTTAAGCTGTGCAACTGCACAGCTGCTGGGAGGATCTGTGTACCTGCATAGACTGATCGGCTTCCCCTACAGAAGCCACTGTTATGCACAGACCTTGAATGTCCATGCAGCAGAAAAAAAATAACAAGGGGATGTTAGATAATTTCCTTGGCCAACCTTAGCTTTCTCTGAGCTTGTATTTATCGCACAAGTGCCATGCATCACAAACCAGGGTGACATTAACATTTCCTTCAAGTCAATATAAAAAAAAACTTTATGTTCAATTAAATAAATGCTTTGAGACCAGTGTCTGGGTGACATTTTGAGGAATTGAAACCCTTGTCCTTCACCTGGGAACTTGGTATCAGGATAGTAGTGACTGGCTGAAGCATGACCATGCCTCAGTTGAATTCAAGCAGTGACTAATTTATTACACAGATGTAAATAGTCGCAGCCTTTATCCCCTCTCAGTACTGGGTGAGCTGATTGATCTCAATCAGGGCAGTGGTAAAGGTGCTGCATTGCCTCAATGCCATTAGGTTACAGAGGGAGAAAAAATAGCCCATGAAGCCATATTTGTCTCTTATTCAATAAAGGCTGATGGAAGCTCCCTTGTGAAACACGCATAATGACTTAGGATGGAACTGCTGCTCCAAGTTTAATATTGCTGTTGCTGACTGAGCTGGTTTGTTTGTGTTTGTAGATAAAACAGCAAATTCAAACTCCTTCAGGAATTTATGTCAACAATCTTTACTGCCACTTGCAGGCAGGAGGATTTGAATGTGCTGACACAATTGCAAACTGATACAAGCAGACTATTGACCAGCAAGCCTGCAATATTATCCTTCCTGAGTAAAGATCTACTCAATGCTGAACTTTGCCAGTTAGTGATCCATTCATCTGCATTTTCCAGTTAAATCAATCCATTAACATTTCCTGCGTTCTAGGGAACCACCTCTCTGTCACCATGGTTGCCGCAATGTATGGTATTTGAATTTTATTTCCCACAATCTTTAGTAAGAGGCAAGTTCTGCTCACTGCTGCTGCTGTTTTCTAAAGCAGTATTACAACACCCAGTCAAGGCATGTTCAAAAGCACTGACAAGGTTACTTGATCTAATCATTCTCATTCTACCTAATTTTTACAGTTTGTTCACTCAATTTTCTAACAAATGTGGCTTTTTTTAAACTTTAAATTGAACAAGTTTTATTTGCCCACAAACACCATTGGATACAAAGCTATTTTTTATGAAGACTCTGCTTTCCCCGAGGTCAAAGGAAAACTGAATTGATAATTGAACTACACATTGTCCTCTGTTATATTAAACCAGGAGAGTATACAACAATTCTTTTAATTTGACTTCATAATTTTGTTCGTGATCAAAAACACACTGGTCAATCCTCCCAATCTTGTAAAACAATTAGTAAAACTTCTCATACTGTGTCATTTTTATAAGTGACCTGGATGAGGGCGTAGAAAGATAGGTTAGTAAATTTGTGGATGATACTAAGGTCGGTGGATTTGTGGAGGTGTGGAAGGATGTTGTAGATTGTGGAGGAACATAGAAAAGTTGCAAGCTGGGCTGAGAGGTGGCAAATGGAGTTTAATGCACTTTGATTCACTTAGAACAAGTAACAGGAATACAGAGTACTGGGCTAATGGCAAGGTTCTTGGTAGTGTGGATGAGCAGAAAGATCTTGGTGTCCATGTGCACAGATCCCCGAAAGTTGCCAGCCAGGTTGATAGGGTTGTCAAGAAAGTGTACAGTGTGTTAACTTTTTTTTTATAAATATTTTTATTGAAAAAAAAGTTTTTTGAGATTTGTTTTGCAAAAATTACAAAATTAATACAAAATAGTATAACAGCACCAATATAAAATTAAGAAACCTAACTATTAATCTACTCTACAAACTACCAAGACACAAAATAAAGTATAGAAGAGAAGACTGTGTATATTAAAAAAAAGACCACGGTAGCGTACATTACTAACAATAACCATAAATAAATAAATACTCATTCAAAATAAAGTTATATCAAGTCATAACAAAACCCATATTTATATGGATTCGTCCTCCCATCCCCACGGCTAAACAATGGCCCTAAATGGCCGATACATCTGCATCAGGGTAGCTCAAAAAGGGCTGCCATGTTCTATAAAATAATTCCATTTTTTGGTGCACCATATTCCATAACTATCCTATGCCAATTTGAAAGTCCTGGTGGACTTCCCGTATGCATCTAGAGAAGGGAGATTTGGAAAACCCAAAAGAAGAGACACTGGGTTCAACCCAACCTCCGTTCCCAAAATCTTTGGCAAAGCATTTGCTATGCTGTCCCAATATCTACGAATGTTATGGCATGTCCATAAACAATGAGTGAGAGTACCAACTTCTATTTTACATTTAGGGCACATTGGGGATGCTCCTGCCTTGAACTTTGCAAGTCGCTCTGGTGCCATATGAGTCCTATGAAGTATCTTCAATTGAATAGCCTGAATTTTGTTACAGATAGAGATCTCCCTGGCATTTTCCCAGATACCCTCCCACATCTCTAAGGAGATTTCCAAGCCTAATTCTTGATTCCAGGTTTTATATAACCGTTCCATGTCCTTCGATACCTTATTACTAGCAAGTGGTAGAGAGTATTGACCGAGGGCACACCCATCGGCCGAAGCTCTTTCCTTTCCATATCTGATTTATAAGAATTAGTCATCAATGTGGTCTTCTTTTGTATGAAGTCTCGTACTTGAAAATATCGAAAAAGGTCCTTGCAAGGCAACCGAACTTCTGATGCAATTGTTCGAAGGACATCATGACCTCCCCATTGAACAGATCTCCCACACAGGAGATACCTCTGGACTCCCAGATTTTAAATCCAGCTGAAATCCCAACTTCCCACTATAGGCATAGAAGGGGAGATTTTTTTGTAAATTACCCTCATCCTGTCGTTTCATCTTCCAAGCTTTGATTGTATTTAATACAATTGGATTTTTACATTGATCCATAATAACTCTCATCTTATCCATGAATAGTAGATTGATGAGGGAACATTTTGCTTGGGCGGCCTCAATTGATTGATTGTGGGTCACAGGAGACCCAATCAGCTACATATGATAACAGAGAACTCAGTTGGTACCTCCTGAAATCCATAAAATCCAGACCTCCCCTTACTTGTGGGAGCTGCAACTTGTCTAATTTAATAAGGGGCCGTCTATGACTCCAAATAAAGAAGGCAAGCCAACCATAATGCTTACGCAGTGCCTGTCTCGGCAACAGCAAAGGAAGCATTCTCGTAGGGTATAATAGGCGAGATAGAATATTCATCTTAACCAAAGCTATTCTTCCTCGCCAGGATATCGGGAGATCTTCCCAGCGTTGGAGGTCCTGCCTTATTTTCTCTAATAAGTGTGTATAATTAGTTTTATATAGCTGACCAAATACCAGGGTAATAAAAATACCTAAAAAAAGAAAGCCTCCCAGTGACCACCGAAAGGGGAAGCGGGATCCATGCGGAAAATTGGATATTCTGGTAAGACCTCCTAGTGGCATGGCCTCTGATTTCATAAAATTAATTTTGTAACCTGAGAACATACCAAATAAGTTAACCACTTGAATTAAGCAGGGCACAGATGTCAATGGATCATTTAAGAAAAGAAGGACATCATCCGCATAGAGTGTGATTTTTGGCTTACCCAATTCTACCTCCAGGGCTGTTATATTAGGGTCAGTTTGTATGGCTTCCACCAGCAGCTCAATCACTAGCGTAAATAGTAGTGGTGAGAGAGGGCATCCTTAATGACAACCTCTGCCAACACTAAAGCTATCCGATCTTATGCTGTTGGTAATCACAGCTGCTTTGGGGTCATTACATAATACTGCAACCCATTGAGTAAAGACCTCTCCAATACCAAACAGTTCCAAAGTATAAAAGAGATATGGCCATTCTACCCGATCGAATGCCTTCTCTGCATCTAGGGAGATGACTAATCTCGATATCGGTCCCTGCTAGCAGACTTATACCCTTAATAAACCCCGTCTGATCCTTTTTTATAATGAATGGTAAAACCCTCTCCAATCTTAATGCCAACATTTTTGAGAGAATTTCAAAGTTCAAATTCAATAAGGATATAGGTCTGTACAAGTACAGTCTTCTGGGGCTTTTCCTTTATTAAGAATGAGAGAGATATTTGCTTCTCTCAGAGAAGGCGGGAGGCTACCCAGACTGTGTGAATAATTCTACATAATTATAAGTGGTCCGGCCAATTCGTTTGTAAATTCTTTATAAAACGCAGCCTGGAATCCATCTGGTCCGGGTGCTTTACCGGTCGGGAGCTGTCTCACCGCCTCCTGGACTTCCTGGGTTGTCAGGGGGGCATTCAAAAGCAACACCTGCTCCAAGGTTAGGCCTGAAAGGGCCAGATTTTAAAAAAAGACTCCATCTTCCTCATTCTATCCTCCCAGCCTTCCGACTTGTACAATTCGAAATAGAACTTTCTAAAGGCTGCATTGATCTTTTTTGGATCACAAGTCAGGGTACCAGCACCCTCTCTAGTAGTTGTAATGGATTGGGGAGCCTTTTTCTTTCTGGCAAGGTATGCTAGATACCTGCCGGGTGTATCGCCGTATTCAAATAATCTCTGCTTCGCAAATAGTATCTCCTTCTTTGCTGATTGAGTAAATGCAGTATTCAAAGTAGGCTTGAGGGCTGTAATCTGCTGTAGATTCGTAATGGAGTGTCTATCGGCATATGCTGTCTTAGGGCGAGCCTCGAGCAGATGCTGTTGTTCTCTCTTTTGTCTTTTCCGGGTCGCAGAATATGAGATAGCCAAGCCATGCGTATATGCCTTAGCAATCTCTCATATCACTGATGGGTTACTGGCCATGCCTGAATTGATATCCCAGAAAGTTTTAAATTCCTGCTAGAAATATTCTATGAGCTTACTATCCTTCAATAGGAAAGAGTCCATACGCCAATGTCGGGAACCCATTTTGTCATCACTAGTCTTAACCTCCATATACACTGCTGCGTGGTCAGAAATAGTTATATTATCTATTTTACAAAACAATATCGAATTCAGAAAGGTCGAAGGATTCTGGTATGACACTTGTGTGGATTAGAATAAAAAATAAAATCTCTACCCTCAGGATGAAGATACCTCCACACAGCTACCAGCCTCAACTCCCTATTCAGATCCGCCAACTGCCTAGGTCGCAGAAATATACCCGCAGAGCTCCTGGGCATCCTGTCCACCTTGGGGTCAATAATACATTTAAAATCTCCCCCTATAATTGTGTGATGCACCCCGAGAGCCATCAACTTGGAGAACACATCTGTTACAAATTTAAAAGGATGTGCCGGGGTGCAATAAACATTCAAAATCCCATATTCCTCACCATATATTAGGGCTTTAAGTAATATATACCGTCTTTTATCTGGCTTAGCATTTGGAAGGGAAGATTCTTCCGGATAAGAATGGCCACTCCCCTACTTTTTGAGCTAAAAGACGAAAAGAACACCTGGCCAGATACACCCTGTTGCAGCTTCAAATGCTCCTTATCAAGTAGATGTGTCTCCTGTAGAAGGGCTACATCAACCTTCTCATCTTTTAAGACTTGATAATACCTTTTTCCTTTTAATTGGTGAGTGGCTCCCCTTGACATTCCAGGTGCACCATTTAAATGATTGACTAGCCATGATTATTTAAGCAATTCCAAGACCCCCCAGGAGAAAGCACCTCACTCAAAAGGCATTGAGTAGAGACTATAAACAATTCACACATAAAAACAACCTTTAAAACAAATAAATCGGGTGATCTAAGATGGTGGCAATCTGAGAAGATCGCACAGCAGAGCTTCACATCACAGTTTAACCCACCCATCCCAGGTCATCGGGATTTCTTGATACTCCAGAAAGATCGTGTAGTCCCAAGAAACGTCTAAAAATTAACTTACCGGTATTTTCAGCCATTGAGAGATGCTGAGAAAGGGAGGAGGAGCATCCGAGGCCGGGTCTGCAGTTCAGCCTGCAGCAGCCTCTGAGCCGATTACTATCCAGGACCTGGTGAACCAGCTCTCAAAATCTCGTGAAATGCTGGGGAAACAGATTGAAGAAAAGCTGGCCCCAGTTTCTTAGAAGCATGAGCAGCAGCTGGGAGACCTGGAGAAGAGGACGGATGAGGTGAAGCACAGGGTCACAGTGGTGGAAGCTGATGCCAGTTCATTCAAGGATGAGATCCAAGCCCTGAAGACGCAGGTCTGTAATTTGCGTGACCAAGTGGATGATCTTGAAAACAGGGGCAGGAGAAAAAACATTCAGATCATCGGTCTGCCTGAGGGTAAGGAAAGTGAGCGGCCTGTGGAATTTGTTGAAGATTGGCTTCTGAAATTCCTTGGCTTAGAGGCTGGCATGAGAGGATTGAAGATAGTGAGGGCTCACTGGGTCACAGTGCGGAGACTGGGTCTGGGTCAATGTCCTCGTCCTCTCCTGGTGCGGTTCCATCATTACCAGGATAAGGAGAGAGTCATGGAGGCTTCCAGACTCCAGGGGAAGGATCCAAAGGCCCTAATTTACTCGGGCTCTAAGATCATGTTTTTTCAGGACTTTACAGCGGCAGTGATCCAGAAACAAAAATCTTCCGACGATGTCAAGAGAAGACTGAGGAAGTATGGGATTCAGTATTCCCTGAGATATCCGGCAATGCTTTGGATCACCTTAGATGGATCCATACATCTCTTTGACAATTCAGAGAAGGCAAGAGACTTTGTGGGCACCCACATGGGCCCCAGCTATGCCTGCCTCTTCGTAGGATATGTGGAACAGTCCATCTTCCGCAGCCACACTCGCACCACCCCCCACCTTTTCCTCCACTACATCAATGACTGTATCGGCGCTGCCTCGTGCTCCCACGAGGAGGTTGAACAGTTCATCCACTTTACTAACACCTTCCACCCCAACCTCAAATTTACCAGGACCGTCTCAGACTCCTCCCTCCCCTTCCTAGATCTCTCCATTTCTATCTCGGGCGATCGAATCAACACGGACATTTACTATAAACCGACCGACTCCCACAGCTACCTAGATTACACCTCCTCCCACCCTGCCCCCTGTAAAAACGCCATCCCATATTCCCAATTCCTTCGTCTCCGCCACATCCGCTCCCAGGAGGACCAGTTCCAATACCGAACAACCCAGATGGCCTCTTTCTTCAAAGACTGCAATTTCCCCTCAGACGTGGTCAACGATGCCCTCCACCGCATCTCCTCCACTTCCCGCTCCTCCGCCCTTGAGCCCTGCCCCTCCAATCGCCACCAGGACAGAACCCCACTGGTCCTCACCTACCACCCCACCAACCTCCATATACATCGTATCATCCGTCGTCATTTCCGCCACCTCCAAACAGACCCCACCACCAGGGATATATTTCCCTCCCCTCCCCTATCAGCGTTCCGAAAAGACCACTCCCTCCGTGACTCTCTCGTCAGGTCCACACACCCCACCAACCAAACCTCCACTCCCGGCACCTTCCCCTGCAACCGCAAGAAATGCAAAACATGTGCCCACACCTCCCCCCTTACTTCCCTCCAAGGCCCCAAGGGATCCTTCCATATCTGCCACAAATTCACCTGCACCTCCACACACATCATTTACTGCATCCGCTGCACCCGATATGGCCTCCTCTATATTGGGGAGACAGGCCGCCTACTTGCGGAACGTTTCAGAGAACACCTCTGGGACACCTGGACCAACCAACCCAACCACCCCGTGGCTCAACACTTCAACTCCCCCTCCCACTTCACCAAGGATATGCAGGTCCTTGGACTCCTCAATCGCCAGACCATAGCAACACGACGGCTGGAGGAAGAGCGCCTCATCTTCCGCCTAGGAACCTTCCAACCACAAGGGATGAATGCAGATTTCTCCAGCTTCCTCATTTCCCCTCCCCCCACCTTATCTCAGTCCCAACCCTCAGACTCAGCACTGCCTTCTTGACCTGCAATCTTCTTCCCGACCTCTCCGCCCCCACCCCCACTCCGGCCTATCAACCTCACCTTAACCTCCTTCCACCTATCACATTTCCAACGCCCCTCCCCCAAGTCCCTCCTCCCTACCTTTTATCTTAGCCTGCTTGGCACACTTTCCTCATTCCTGAAGAAGGGCTTATGCCCGAAACATCGATTCTCCTGCTCCTTGGATGCTGCCTGACCTGCTACGCTTTTCCAGCAACACATTTTCATCTCTGATCTCCAGCATCTGCAGTCCTCACTTTCTTCTAGAAGAGACTTTGGTGACATACTAACCTAATTTGAACAATTGTAGTATGTATAAATAGTGTTGTTGGGGTATGTGTTTATCATTCTGTCAAAGAAATGGAGGAAATCCGGTTGGATGTTTATTTTTCCTTTTTTTTCCTCAATTGATAATAATTTGGTTTAAACTATGTCTGGCAGTGATTAAGATGTACATTTTCTATTTCTAAATTAGGATATGCCAAAGGATTGGTGGGGTAGTTATTTCCCCTTTTTTGTTTTATAAAAGAATTTTTTTTATTCATATTGATATTCTATGGGGTGTTTATTCTTTTTAGCTTGTACTTGCGATGCGGCTCTAGCTGGGAGAAGTCAAGGTGGTTGGGATGGTTAGATGCCTACTTCTGGGCAGTTCAGGATGCTTAGTTGCCCCCTCCGGGCAGGGGGTGAGCTCCCCTACTCAGCGCTGTTGGCGCTTTATATGTTGGTTTGTTTTCTGGTTTTTGTTGTTTTTTATTTTTAATCATTTTGTAGGTTTGTTAAATGTAGTGGTTTTGGCTTATGTAGTTTTTATATTTGGTGGATCATGTGACACTAAGGCTCAGCAGTTTGTGGTTTGGGTTCCTCCTCTCTGAAAATTAAATGTAATTGCAGAAGATTATGGCTAATGATTTGATTAAATGGTGTACCTGGAATATCAAGGGAAGTCACTCACCAGTTAAGAGGAAGAAGGTACTCTTGAGTATTAGAAAGGAGAAGGTGGATATTGCTTTGTTACAGGAGACACATTTGGATGACAAGGAGCATCTGAAATTATATATGAATGGCTTTGACTGAGTTTATTTTTCATAATTTCATACCAGAAGTAGGGGAATGGCTATATTGGTTAGGAAAAATCTCCCATTTAAATTGTTGAAATGTGTTAAAGACACATACAGGAGGTGTGTAATTCTTAAAACGTTGATAAGTGGGGAAGAATATGGTGTTTTAAATGTTTATTGTCCCCCAGCTCATCCCCTTAAAGTTTTGGTAGATGCTTTTTCTAAACTGATAAGTCTCGAGTCCTGGCACATCATTATAGTGGAAGATTTTAACTGTCGCATGGATCCCACAGCAGACAGGTTGCTCAAAGATCCCTCGATACCCTCTGTACAAACTAAACAGTTAGTGGGTCTGTGTGGGGAATTAGAGTTGGTGGACGTCTGGAGGCATCTCCACCCTACAGGTAGGCATTTCACGTTTTCTCCAATCTGTACAGATGTCACACAAGGATTGTTTTTTCTGACCCCATGCGGTAACCCTGGATCTGGTAGCATCTTGTACGATTGGTAATATTACCATCTCTGATCATGCTCCAGTGTACCTTATGATTAAGACCAAGGACGTTACAGTGAGTTCTAGGTACTGGCGAATGGATCCCTTTATCCTCATGGATCGTACATTTGTGGAGTATTTCTCTAGAGAATTTTGGGCATTCCCAGACATCAACATAGGCTCGGTTGATAGCTCGTCTGTTCTCTGGGAAACTGCCAAAGCCTATGCTAGGGGGTTCATTATTTCATATTCCGCCAATAGGAAACAGCAGAAAGATGAGCAGCAATGTCTCCTTGAAGCACAGTTGAAGGCAGCCGAGAAGGCCTACCTTGACAGACTCTCATTGGTCAAACTACAGAGGATTACGGCACTGCGGTCTGCACTAAATTCCGTGCTCACACAGACGGCAAAGAAGGAGCTGGCTTTTGCAAAGCAAAGGTTATACGAGCATGGTGACAAGCCAGGCAAATACTTAGCATACCTTGCCAGAAAGAGGAGTGCCCCACAAACCATTACAGCGATTAAAGAGGGGTCTGGGAACCTACCATGTGATTCTAAAAAGATTAATGTGGCGTTCCAGAGATTCTACTCTAAGTTATACCAATCTGAGAATTGTGAGGAAGGGAGGCCAAAATGGAAACCTTTTTTCGAGATCTGAAGCTCCCAGGTGTGACTCCCAAACAACAGTCCTTTCTCAATGTCCCCTTATTAGAGCAAGAAGTGCAGGAAGCTGTGAGGCAGCTTCACAGTGGAAAGGCGCCCAGTCCTGACGGACTTCCCAGTGAATTCTATAAGGAATTTATAAGCATACTGTCAGGCCTGATGCTGAATATGTTTAATGATTCATACAGTCATGATTGTCTCCCACCATCTCTGAGAGAGGCCAATATTTCACTTATCCTTAAAAAAGGGAAGGACCCGGAAGACTGTGCTTCATACAGGCCCATCTCACTCTTAAATGTGGACTTTAAAATCCTCTTGTTTTTTAGATTACATTACAGCGTGGAAACAGGCCCTTCGGCCCAACAAGTCCACACCGACCCGCCGAAGCGCAACCCACCCATGCCCCTACATTTACCCCTTACCTAACACTACGGGCAATTTAGCATGGCCAATTCACCTAACCTGCACATCTTTGGACTGTGGGAGGAAACCAGAGCACCCGGAGGAAACCCACACAGACACGGGGAGAATGTGCAAACTCCACACAGTCAGTCGCCTAAGGCAGGAATTGAACCCGGGTCTCAGGCGCTGTGAGGCAGCAGTGCTAACCACTGTGCCACCGTGCCGCTCTCTAAGGCTCTTGCGTTAAGGCTGGAGACTGTGTTACCTTCCATTATTAAAGAGGATCAGACGGGCTTTATAAAGGGTCGCAAATCCTCCAATAATGTTAGGAGGCTGCTTAACGTAATTCAAGCATGCCAACAGCAGTCAATACAGGGATTGGTGATTGCTTTAGGTGCAGAGTAGGCATTTGACCGTGTTGAATGGCCATACCTTTACTATACTCTAGAGCGTTTTGGTTTGGGCAAAGTCTTCATAAGATGGGTAATGGTTCTCTACGCTGTACCTCTTGCCACTGTCATTACCAACAGGTACGATCAATATTTAATATTTCTAGGGGCAGCCGGTAGGGTTGTCCCCTTTCACCATTACTTTTTATGTTGGTGATTGAATCATTGGCGGAGGCTATTCGTGGGGATCTCAATATATCAGCTCCAGAAGTGGGGTCAAAATTACATAAGATCTCGCTGTATGCAGACAATGTCCTAATTTTTTTGATAAATCCAGCAGTCTCAGTGCCTTGCCTGATACAAAGCATTCACGCGTTTGGCGCTTTTTCAGGGTATAAGATTAATTTTGCTAAATCAGAGGCTATGACTATGGGTGGTCTTACGAAGGAGCTGGCTCTTGAGAGTGACTATAGATTCCCACTTAGGTGGTCACAGGGGGGTTTAGTGTATTTGGGCATATTCATTACTCCAGTTCTGGATTGGCTGTTTAAAGCCAACTTTACTCAATTATTTGGAAAAATTAAACAAGATCTTCAAAGATGGGAAGCACTTCCAGTCTCGTGGTTGGGTTGGATAGCGCTTATTAAGATGAATATTCTCCCTCGTTTGCTATACCCTCTACGGATGCTCCCCCTGATTTTCAATAAACAAACACTCAGGAGACTGAGCGGCTGGTTCAGCTCCTTTATTTGGCACCACAAACGGCCCCTCATTAAATTAGCCAAACTGCAGTTGCCTCACAGATTGGGGGGAATGGACCTTCCAGATGTTAAAAATTACCAATTAAGCTCGCTTTTGACCTACATGAGTGATTGGGTTTGTGGGGATCCTCTTTCAATATGGCTAGATATCGAAGCCTCCCAGGCAAGGTGCCACCATACCAGTTTGCTGTTTTTGGACAAGATGAGGACAGTTAGGGAATATTGCCATAATCTAATAGTCATCAATACTGTTAAAGCATGGAGGACAATTCGGCAGAGGGAAGGCAACTTTGGCAAAACATCTTTGTATACAGCTTTAGTGGATACGCCGCGTTTTCAACTGGGTATGATAGATTCAGGATTTAAACGAAGGGCAGCTAGGGGTGTGTTTTGCATGGGTGATTTATTTGTGGGAGACACAATGATGTCCTTTGATCAGTTAGTACGGAAGTACGAGTTATCTAATAGAGACCTCTTTCGTTTTCTTCAAGTTAGGGATTTTATTCAAAAAAAGTCCACACTTTTGACTGATCCCTACAAATCTGACATAGAAAGAGGGGTACTAAGGGCTAAGAGTACACTCTCTGTCAGTACGTTATATCATCAGTTGGGGGGTGCCACCACAGATGAATCTGATTGACTCTGCAAGATGTGGAAAAGACAGCTGGGTGTTGAAGATTCCTCAGAAGCATGGGAGGATATTTGGAAGAATGCAAGGAAGATATCAATTTGCAATAGGACCCGTGCTTTACAGTTGAAGATTCTCCACAGGGTCCACTTGGCTCCAGACCATTTGTCAAAATTTAAAACAGGGGTATCTTCAGCATGTCCCAAGTGTAAGGTTCGCACGGGCACTCTTACCCATTGTCTTTGGTCTTGCAATAGGCTTCAAATATATTGGAGGGCTGTGGTGGGTGCAATGGAGAGGATTTTGGATGTAGGGGTGGAGAAGGACTCTATCTCTCTCCTGTTGGGCCTACCCACTGTATTTCCTGCAGACACGCGTAAGAAAAACTTTTCAATATTCTCACGTTCTGTGCAAGAAAGAATGTCTTGCTAGGTTGGATATCCGAAAAACTCCCAGGCCTGTCAGGTTGGTGGAAGATTGTTATGGAGCATATTCCCCTGGATTTTCTCACAAATATGGTACACCACAAAACTGAGAACTTTTCCAAGACATGGCAGCCCTTTTTGGAATACCTGGATACAGATTTATCTGCCACACTAATAAGGACCTTTATATGGCCGTAACGATTGTGTTTCATGAGTCCAATATCCAGGGAGGAGCAACTGTGAATGTATGAGTGTTTTGTTTGGCTGGGCTGAGTTATTACTATTTATTTGTTTGTTGTTGGTTTATTTATTTAGTTTAGGTTTTTTATTAATTTTATATTCTATATATGTTTAAATATTTGTACAGGAAGGTGGGTTGGGGATTTTTTTATTATTTAGGTTTATTTTTGTACTGTTTTGAATTGCATTGTTTTGTACTTGTTGTAATATTAAAAAATCTATTTTTTCTCAATAAAAATATATTATAAAAAAAACTAAATCAAAACAGCTAAGAACTACTCCTAAAATAATAACATAAGACATAATTAAAAGGAGACTTTGCCCCTTGTCCACAGGGGGCACGCCTACCTTCCAGTAATCCCACCATAACACCTCCCAGCTGGAGCCATGCCCTCAGCCCAGACATTACAAAGTAAGATAAACAAATGCCAATATCTTATAATACAAGAGTTCAAAGTGGACAACCAACCCACCCCCTCCATATTATTACCTTGCCACTCTTAACAAAACAGCAACATGCAATGAAATATATAAAATTACAATCCCAGCAAATATTAAGGAACAAAAACACAACTCAGAAACATCCCCCAACAATTGGATAAACCCAGCGAGTTATAGATAAGAGTCAAAAGAAAGGAGAAAGAATGAACAGCCCCCCTTCCCCGAGGAAGGATGGAAAAGAGAAAGAGGGAAAGAGGAGGAGAAAAAAACAGAAGGGGGTAAAATAAAGTCATTATCTATATAATTCAAGTCCATCAGTCTATTTGAGAGCATCCAAAAATTCTTTTACTTTTTCCGGCGATCCGAAGTTATACACGGATCCTCCATGACTGAAGCGCAGCGTTGCTGGGTATCACATGGAATATTGAATATTTAAATCCCTCAGATGCTTCTTTACCTCGTCAAACGCCTTCCTCTTGCGAACCACAACTGGAGAGAAGTCCTGGGACAGCATTATTTTGGAACCTTTGTATACCATGGCGTGGGGATCCTTCTCCAAAATTCTGGAGGCCTCCAGCAGCATTTGTTTTTCCCTGTAGTGCTGAAGTCGAACTAGGACTGGGTGGGGGCATTCGTCCGATCCGGACCTGCGCATGACCTGCATGGCTTCTGCAGCATGACCGAGATCAACTCCCACCTGGACCGGGTCTCTTCAATCGACGTGTTGATCTTCTCTTGGAGCTTAACAAACTCCAAGATCAGGCTCGCCACTGCAGTTAAGTCCCCCAGGGCACCCGCGGACACCTCTGTTCCTGCGGGGGGTGGGGTCCCTGCCTGTTGCGAACTCTGTGATCCTTTACCTTTGGTCATTTTAAAATGTATCAAACTGCTTAAGTTTAATGCAGAATGACCAAAGCTGCTGGAAAAAAGCTACTTTTAGCAGTTTAGAAAGTGAGGGGAGGGTAGGTACCCCACTTTGCCTGGGTCCTAGACAGAGCTCAGCAAACTCAGACCTACTGGGTCACTGCCATTTTGAACCCCCCCCCAGTGTTTTAGCTTTTGTTGGTAGAGGGATTGAGTTTCAATGCCATGAGGTCATGCTGCAGCTGTACAAAACTCTGGTGTGGCTGCACTTGGAGCGTACAGTTCTGGTAGCCACATTATAGGAAGGACGTGGAAGCATTGGAAAGGGTTCAGAGGAGATTTACCAGAATGTTGCCTGGTATCGAGAGAAGGTCTTATGAGGAAAGGCTGAGGGACTTGAGGCTATTTTCGCTAGAGAGAAGAAGGTTCAGAGGTGACTTAATAGAGACATACAAATTGATCAAAGGATTAGATTAGAGTGGACATTGAGAGTCTTTTTTCTCGGATGGTGATGGTAAGCACAAGTGGACATAGCTTTAAATTGAGTGGTGATAGATATAGGACAGATGTCAGAGGTAGGTTCTTTACTCAGAGAGTAGTAAGCATGTGGAGTGCCCTGCCTGCAACAGTAGTAGACTCTCCAACTTTAAGGGCACTGGATACATATAAGGATGATAATGGAATAGTGTAGGTTAGATGGGCTTCAGATTGGTTCCAACATCGAAGGCCGAAGGGCCTGTACCGTGCTATAATGTTCTATGCTCTGTGCTGCCTTACAGAGGTAGGAACCTGGGTTCAATTCCACCCTCGGGCAACTGTCTATGTGGAGTTTGCACATTCTCCCCATGTCTAGCTGGTGCTCTAGTTTCCTCCCACAGTCCAAAGATGTGCAAGTTAGGTGGATTGGCCATTCTAAATTGCCATAGTGTTCAGGGATTGTAGGTTAGGTACACTAGCCATGGGAAATGCAGGGTTACAGGGATAAGGTAGGTGGGATGCTCTTTGGAGGGTCGGTGTGGACTTGTTGTGCTGAATGGCCTGTTTCCACACTGTAGGCATTCTATAATAATAATAAAAACTAGTTATAAACTACTTACTGTGTACAAAATCTTTTATAGCAACATAAATATGTCATTTAGCCCCTGAAGCTTGTTCCCCTATTCAATTAGATTCTAGTTGATCTGTATCTTAGCGCTAACTACCCACCTTAGTTTTGTTAACTTTATGCAAACAATTGCTACTATTGTGGAAACCAACACTTAAAAGAAGTAGACAAATGTGAAAAGAGTTTATGTTAATGTGTTGCTGGAATTATTAAACGCGTAAACCATTTCCATCCTTACAAAACGCATCAGAGTGAGAAATGTTTATTTGTGGCCAGTTTTGCTGACTTTCTTGCTGTTCCTATATGACCAGACTGTTGTATATTAAGATAGAATTAACATATCTTTGTTATCACTTTTACATTCTACCCTTTCCTTGCAGTCTCTACAAGTCTAACTGTTACTATGGAGATTGGTCAGACAGAAGCTCATTGTCCCATCCTTCCCATTCAGAGTGCCCTTCCTTTATAATTATTGTATCCTTTTCTATCTAACTGGCTAATAAGCATCACAACATTAATGAATTCAAGGTTGGGATGGAGATTGACTGTTGAACATTATAATTACCACCTTCTAAGACATTTGATTTGATACCTGTATGCATTCAACATACCATCTGCATTATTTAAATATATTATTGCCCCATGATGAATTTATACAAATTTCAAACTCTTTATGTACTCTAGTTTGCTCTTTTTACTTACATTCTCAGTATACTTTGGATTTTTATCTTGTATTTGATTTGTTTTTTTTTAAATTTGGCATTTAAGAGGGCATTTAGTAGTTATTTTCATAGAAATTATGTGCAGGGATTATGGGGAAGGGAAGAGTGAATGGCACTAAGTAATGATGCTCATTTGGAGAGCAGATATGGACATGATGGGCCAAGTGGCCTCCTTCTGCACTGTAACAGTTCTGTGATTCTATGGGTGGAATCTAATTGGTAGTGCAAATGATACAAGCTCTGGAAATATTGATGGCAGAATGGCATGAAAAGTGCAGAAAGGCCTATCTTGACATTAGAAGTAACCTGCTGCATCTGTTGGGCATTGAGGCAAGTTTATCATTAAGTAGCAGCAAGTTGCCTGTTCAGGGGGAATCACTGCTTGTTAACGACCATATTAATGGCACAATTCACCTCATTAATATCTACCTTAACCTACCTTATGAAACAAGCTGAAAACAAAACAAAGTGCTAAGAATTCCTGAAATGGATGTCAGAGTGTGTACCTGGAGGCTTCAGCTCACCCCTGGCTGTGAAGAGTCTCCATGTTACCCAGCATAGCACACTACCTCAGGGAATGATCCATGAGCATCAACAACATGCACCCCTCATGCACAGACATTTGCCAACCCTTCAGGATCCTCATACACGTCTCTAATTGACTTGAAGAAAGAACAAACCTACAGTGCAAGGGTACCAGCAACTAGCATGGAAAGGATGCTGTAAGGACACCTGGCATTCACCAACAGACACCCAGCTCACAGATTTGACCAGGTTGCGTCTCAGGGCTGGTTGATTGTTCTCTTAGAACTCACTCATTAAGCACTTACCTCTATGTTCACATCATCCATCCTTGCCTTGCTTTGCTGTGCTAATTAGCAAAGTCACACAACTCGGCAGCTTGACTTGGTGTCAGCAGTTCCCAGTCAAGGGAGCAGACATCTTGCTGTATGGCAGAATGCTGCTACATCAACTGGCATCATATACCAACAACTTACAAAGCAAACATGCTGCATGTAACAAACAGGCAGCCCCTTGATAAACCCTTGATGAAGCCATGCTGCCTCAGCCCCATTCGCCATACACTTTCAAGTGCTCCACAATCTCATCCTTAATACAGTGTATGGATTCTAAAATCTTACCAATGACTGAGGTCAGGCTAACCGGCCCATAGTTTCCTGTCTTCTGCTTCCCTCCCTTCTTAAACGTGGTGTTACATTAGCCATTTCCCAGTCCTCTGGAACCCTCCCCGACTCCAGTGATTCCTAAAAGATCACCACCAATGCCTCTACAATCTCCTCAGCTATCTTCTTCAGAACTTTAGGGTGTAGTCCATCTGCTCCGGGTGATTTATCCACCTTCAGACCTCTCAGCTTACCCAGCACCTTAGTGATGGCTTCTCCAGTGCCTCCTCCTTAATGATGGTCACTGCACTCACCTCTGCCCTCTACTCTCTTGAAGTTCTGATATGCTGCTGATATATTCCATTATAAAAACTGATGCAAAGTACCTATTCAGTTCCTGCACCATTTCTTTGTTCCCTATTACTTCTCCGGCCTCATTTTCCAGTAGTAAAAACCTCTTGCAATCTTTTATATTACTAGCTAATTTACTCACTTATTTCTTCTTCTCTCCCCCTTTTTTAAATCCTCTGGTACTTTTCAAATGCTTCCCAATCCTTTGGATTCCCACTAATCTTTACCACATTGTATGTTAATCTCATGCCGATGCGGAATCCTATCCTCTGCGCACCACAATACCTAGTGCCAGGGATGAGCAATGTGGAACAGCAAATGGGAGTTTCCTTTATTAAAAAAATTTCACAAATCGTTTAATAAACCTTAGGCACATAGGGGTGTTGTTTTATTGGAACAGCATTCCCTATGTCCTCCCCATCATATTCCTGCAAATGTCCTCATATTCCTGCAACATCCTTTCAACTTGTTCTTTGGTTCTGAGGCAGATAGTTTACTAACCTATCCCAGTCCTCAAGGACTTCCTCATTGTTTAACGTATTTTGAGGTACATCAAACTCCACAACATCTGAATTTGATTCCTCACTCTGCGGGCCAGTAACTAGCACCCTGCTTCTCCCATTCCTTCTCTCTATTATAATAAGGTTTCAATATATTCACATGATATATGCGATGCAGTTTTTTCCTAACCGGCATCTTTACCAGATAGTTTACCTGACTCAACTTTTTCTCAGTTTGATAGGGATCACTAAACCTGGTTTTGAAGGAATCTCCTACCACTGGTGACAATACAAATTTGTCATCCTCACAGGAAAATGTCAGAATTTTAGAGTTTTTATCTGCCACCTGCTTCATTCTATGTTGTGCCCTCTTCAGGTGCTGTTTAGAACTCACCCACCCGATTTAATGTCTTCCTCACCTCTGATACATAATCCAAGTATGAGATCGCCGATTTCTGTCCTGTCGATTTCTCTTTAATTAATGTCAAAAGGCCTCTCACTTCATGTCTGAATATTAATTCAAAGGGAGTAAACTGGGTAGATTCATTTGGGGTATCTCTAATGGCAAACAACACCTTTATCCCAATCATTCGGGTAATCCTGACAGTGTACTCTTAATGTAGTCTTCAGGGTCTGATGCCCCCTTTCTAAAGCTCCCTGAGATTCAGGATAATATATACTTGATTTAAAGTGCTGTATACCTAAGCTATCCATGACTTCCTTTAACAGCCTAGCAGTAAAATCACACCCTTGCTTTGTTTGAATCTCTCTGGATAGTTCATACTGCGTGAAGAAAGCTACTAAGTCCTCTACCACCCTTTTTGCCTTAATATTTTGTAATGGAATTGCCTCCAGAAATCTGGTAGACACATCAATTATAGTTAGCAAATATTGATTCCCACTTCTAGTTTTCAGGAGGGGTCCTAAACAATCAATCATAACTGTGTGAATGGTTTTTCAAATGCAGGAATTGGCAACAAAGCTGCTGGTTTTATTACTGCCTGTGTCTTACCTATTATTTGGCATGTATGACACGTACAGTAAATGTTAACTACATCCTTATGCATTCCAGGCCAATAGAAATGTTTTTGTACCTTAGCCTGAGTCCTTCGTACACCTAGGTGACCTCCTACAGGTAGTTCATGTGCTACCCGTAATACTTCCTGTCAACTGGCAACACAATCTGGTGCACTTATGCCCATTTCTCCTCTGCACTAACCTGCCGTGGTCTCCATTTTCACCTTAGGATTCTATCTTTAAGATAATAATACTCCGGAATATTCTCAGACTACTTTTCTGAGTATGCATCAACATATATATATATATTTCATTGTCTCATCTTTCTGTTCTAAGTCCATTAGCTTTTCAGGACTAAGCACTTCTGCCTGACCCTCTGCCTGTTCAGGTTTTTCCTGCACCATTACATCAAACAGGGTGTCCGCTAACTGAACTTCAACTCCTTCACCTTTCTCTTTAGTTTTTGCTTCATGCTGTGACTTATGATATCCCATATTATGGGATCTTGCTACTACACAGTCTGAGAAAATTCCAGGATATTTTTCCTTTAACTCCTCAGTTTCCTGGTCTTCCTTGGGCCTCTCCATAACAAGGTGTGTCACTCCCATCTAGGATCCTGCTAAATCATTCCCAAGAACAAACTGTTTTCCTGGAATTGACACTCTGTCACTCATATCCACTGTTACTTCCCCAGTCTTGAGTTGGCACTTCAACCTGTTCTGACATAGGGGAACACTAAATTTCTGTTCATCTATCCCACAAATGACCACTCTCTCATGTAACAGGTCAGAAAGGGTGCAAATGTGTTCATCTCTTACTATAAGAGACTGGTTATATCATGTATTTCTTCTCTTCTCCCCCTGTTCTTTCTGAGTAAACTTTACCCACAAAGGCAATTTTTTAATAGAGATCAGGTACTAACTCCATACCCAGTCCCTGCCTAGGCTGTGCACTCTCCTGCAGCTTCTTAGCTCTTCTTGGGATTTCCTTTATTACTTTCACTAATGCCACTGGCTTAGCTTCTTTTATCACATCTTTTCTGACAGTGCCTTTCCTTAATGACCAGCACTGTGACTTTACATGTCCCACTTTACCACTCTGGAAACACCTGAGGCCTTTCACCTCTTTTCCACCCTCTTGGGCTTCTTTTTAACCTGTGGTAAACAATTACCAGTGTTCTCTACTCTTTGTTTTGTAGTGTAGGATCTCCCCTTCTTCCAATTTCTATCCCTCACAGGATTAAATTCTTGTCGGAAGCTAAACTTTGCCTTATGCACCAACATATATTCACCTGTCATCTCTGCTGCTCTTCTCACCTCTTAACTTTCTGTTCATCCACATGATTTTTTATCATCTCTGAAAGTGAGTTTTTAAACTCGTCCAGCAGAATAATCTCTCTTAGAGCCTCATAGGTTTTATCTATTTTTAAGGCCTGCAACCATCTATAGATATTGCTATGTTTAATTCTTTCAAACTCAGCATAGGTCTGACCTGGTTCCTTCGTTATGTTTCTGAACCGCTGTCTATATGCTTCTGGTACCAATTCATAAGCACTTAAATTAGCCTGTTTGACCTCTTCATAATTTCTTGACCCCTCATCTGACAGCGCTGCAAATACCTCACTAGCTCTGCCGACCAGTTTATTCTGAATTAGCATTACCCACAAGTCCTCTGACCACTCCATCTGCCTAGCAAATTTTTCAACTGAAATAAAGAAGGCTTCAACATCTTTCTCATCAAATTCTGGCAGTGTTTTAACATATTTGTATATGTCACTACCTTCTCTCTTTATCTCCATCCTGTTAACTTGCTTTTGCTGACAAAGTCACAACTTCTGAAGTTCAAACTCTCTCCCCATTTCTTTTTCTTTACTCTCTTTTTCTCTCTCTCCTTCTTCTCTCTCTCTTTGCTCAGCTAAGAATCTTTTTCCTCTTTCTTTTTCCTCTCTTTTTTGTCTTTCTTCTCCCTCTTTTTCTCTTTCTCTCTCCCATTCTTTATCTTCTAACTCAATTTTCCTCAATTGTAATTTAAGTTTTCCTAACTCTCCTGCACTTGTCTGTTTCTCTGATATAGCTACGTCTTTGAGTAACTCCCTTACTTTTGTCCTTGGTTAAACCCAATTCTAACTTCTTTGCTAATTCTAAAAGTATGGTCTTTTTCTGTCCTTCTAAATTTTCTTGGCAAATTTGGGAATCATCTGCAAACCCCAGAACCTCTTTAGCAATTTCAAGAGGTATTTCTCTCACTTTTAATTTAATCAACCAGAAGTAACTGAAATTAAGCAAATTGTCTCCTCTATGTTTTCCTTAAAGGTCTAGGACACTAATCGGCAAGTGTTTAAATCTGTTGGGATCTTTCGTACCCCAAATCTGTCCTAATCTCAGACTGGATCTCTCTAAATTTGTCCAAATCATGGACCCGAGCCCCCAAACTGTTACGACACAGCAATAAGCCATTCTGCTAATTAAATCAAACACACAGAAAAGCTCACCTCGCCTCATAATCTAGAGTCATAGAGTCATAGAGATGTACAGCATGGAAACAGACCCTTCGGTCCAACTCATCCTTGCCGACCAGATATCCCAACCCAATCTAGTCCCACCTGCCAGCACCCGGCCCATATCCCTCCAAACCCTTCCTATTCATATACCCATCCAATGCCTCTTAAATGTTGTAATTGTACCAGCCTCCACCACATCCTCTGGCAGCTCATTCCATACACGTACCACCCTCTACGTGAAAAAGTCGCCCCTTAGGTCTCTTTTATATTTTTCCCCTCTCACCCTAAACCTGTGCCCTCTAGTTCTGGACTCCCCCACTTCAGGGAAAAACTTTGTCTATTTATCCTAACCATGCCCCTCATGATTTCATAAACCTCTATAAGGTCACCCCTCAGCCTCCGACGCTCTAGGGAAAACAGCCCCAGCCTGTTCAGCCTCTCCCTATAGCTCAAATCCTCCAACCCTGGTAACATCCTTGTAAATCTTTTCTGAACCCTTTCAAGTTTCACAACATCTTTCCAACAGGAAGGAGACCAGAACCGCACACAATACTCCAACAGTGGCCTAACCAATGTCCTGTACAGCCACAACATGACCTCCCAACTCCTGTACTCACTACTCTGACCAATAAAGGAAAGCATACCATACGCCTTCTTCACTATCCTATCTACCTGTGACTGCACGTTCAAGGAGCTATGAACCTGCACTCCAAGATCTCTTTGTTCAGTAACAATCCCTAAGACCTTATCATTAAGTGTATAAGTCCTGCTAAGATTTGCTTTCCCAAAATGCAGCGCCTCACATTTATCTAGATTAAACTCCATCTGCCACTTCTCAACCCATTGGCCCATCTGATCAAGATCCTGTTGTAATCTGAGGTAACCTTCTTCGCTGTCCACTACACCTCCAATTTTGGTGTCATCAGCAAACTTACTAACTGTACCTCTTATGCTCGCATCCAAATAATTTATATAAATGATAAAACGTAGTGGACCCAGCACCGATCCTTGTGGCACTCCGCTGGTCACAGGCCTCCAGTCTGAAAAACAACCCTCCACCACCACTCTCTATCTTCTACCTTTGAGCCAGTTCTGTATCCAAATGGCTAGTTCTCCCTGTATTCCACGAGATCGAACCTTGCTAACCAGTCTCCCATGGGGAACCTTGTCGAACACCTTACTGAAGTCCATATAGATCACATCTACCACTCTGCCCTCATCAATTTTCTTTGCTACTTCTTCAAAAAGCTCAATCAAGTTTGTGAGACATGATTTCCCATTCACAAAGCCATATTGACTATCCCTAAGCAGTCCTTGCCTTTCCAAATACATGTACATCCTGTCCTTCAGGATTCCCACCAACAACTTGTCTACCACTGACCGCAGGCTCACTGGTCTATAGTTCCCTGGCTTGACCTTACCATCTTTCTTTAATAGTGGCACCATGTTAGCTAACCTCCAGTCTTCCGGCACCTTGATGATCCAAATATCTCAGTAAGAAGCCCAGCAAACACTTCCCTGGTTTCCCACAGAGTTCTAGGGTACACCTAATCAGGTCCTGAGGATTTATCCACTTCTATGCGTTTCAAGATATCCAGCATTTCCTCCTCTGTAATATGGACATTTTTCAAGATGTCACCATCTATTTCCATAGTAAATACTAATGCAAAATACTCATTTAGATTAGATTAGATTACTTACAGTGTGGAAACAGGCCCTTCGGCCCAACAAGTCCACACCGACCCGCCGAAGCACACCCATCCATACCCATTCCCCTTCACCTACATTTAACACTATGGGCAATTTAGCGTGGCCAATTCACCTAACCTGCACATATTTTGGACTGTGGGAGGAAACCGGAGCACCCGGAGGAAACCTACGCAGACACGGGGAGAATGTGCAAACTCCTCACAGTCAGTCGCCTGAGGCGGGAATTGAACCCGGGTCTCTGGCGCTGTGAGGCAGCAGTGCTAACCACTCTGCCACCGTGCCGTTTAGTATCTGCCCCATCTCCTGCGGCTTCACACAAAAATATAAGTGACAGAGAACTACCCAAATTCCACTATTTAACAAAAATATTAATGTTATTCTTTAATGTTAAAAGTGAACATTAAACAACAACTACTTACAACTCTAAGCCTTCTTTCTCTTATAGATCTGTTATCTACCACCCACTCTATAACAATATACTGATCCAATAAAGTCCCTATTAAATTTATAGCAATTTAATTTTCAAAACCAGACAGTGGCTGTCACCTCCGGTGTCGATCTTCCCCTGTTTGTAGATCTCTTTGGGACGTCTTTGGTCTTCTGGTGCAAAGATGTTTCATATGAAAAAGGTACCTTTGACAGACTGTGTAGTGAATAGCAGTCTTTCAATGGCAGTTGGTGCTCTCTCTGGCTAACTATCCAAAATGCCTGCTTTTTTAATATTCCAAACATCGGATTGTCTCATTGGGGTTCGATGTTGTCAAAACAGTAAAATTCAAATTCAATTAGGTTTTAGTATCTTGGGGCATAATTTAAACTGATTGGTTAAATTCGAACTGCTGTGAAAGCAATGGAGGTATCTCAGTTACAGAAAATGTTATATCTTTCAATTTTTCAGGACACTCTGTGACTGCTAGTCAGTCACATGACAGGTGCTTGCTAGCATTTAGCTTTCACTCTCCTTAAAGTAACTGAACACGCCTTCCACTTCATAACAATACCCTCAGTCCTGTGTTGACCAATCCCCTTCTCATAGCGACCCCCTTATCTGCTGTGTCTGAAGTTAGATTCCTGACCCTTTCCACTCTCTCTTTCCTATTACTTGTTCTGGAAACTTTAATAACATCTGCTCAGCTCTCCCCCAACCCTTATTACATTTTTCCATAATTTTCCATGCAACTGAACACACCTCCCCCACTATTTAGTTTAAAGCCCTATCTTCAGTCCTAGTTACATGATTCACCAGGACCAGCTCCCTCCTTCCCCAGTACTGTTATTCCCACATTAATCATTGAGCCATGCATTTACCTCTTTATTCTTATTGACCCGGTGCAAATTTTCTCTTGACTGAAGTAGTAATCCAGAGATCACAACATGTTCGGTTCTGCTTCTCAATTTAGTCCCTAGCTACTCATTTTCCCTCAGGAGGTCCTCTTTCTTCTTTCTACACATACTTGTTGGTACCTACATGGACCACAACAACTGAATCTTCCCCTCCCACTCCAAGTTCCTCTGGATGGAGATATCCTGAACCCAGACACCAGGCAGGCAGCACAGCCTTACGACTACATTTGTCTTTTCTCCCCCTGTCTTGAATGGCTCCCTTTATCATGGTGCTATGGTCAGTTTGCTCATCTTCCCTACAGCTCCCACTCTCATCCACACAGGGAATACAAATCTCAAACCTGTTAGACAAACTCAAGGCCTAATGCTCCCTTCAGCACTGCCTCCTGGATCCCTCTACCTGCCTCCGTCATAGTTACATCTTCCTGTCTCTTACCACTGCAGCTATTCTGGGATTAAAGCTAACACAGTCAGGGAGATGTACAGGCACCAATCAGTGGTCAGGGAATGCCTCGTCTGGGGCTGTCCAGTTAGATCACTCAAGCACATGGGTCACTGTCAGTCCATCAACACTATCCAGAGGAATTGAGGGAAAGTGGTTGATGGGGAGACAAGGTAGCCTATCACAATGGGAAGGACACTCAGGAGCCAATTTGTGTGGATTGGAGAAAGGCGGTGTGGAATATAGGTAAAGCAGTGTTACTTCTGCAATCATAAATTGCTTATGCAAGGTAAATGAACTCACACCAGTGTATAATTGTTTCAGCCAACGGATGAATTAATAAGAATGAAAACTACATGAAGGAAATACATAATTGTTTCTGTATTAGCTAAAATGTGGATATAAGAATGAAATGTGCCTGCAAACAATAGTAGATGTTACAGACAAATAGATAAGGTGCTGTGAGGGTGTAGGTTAAGCCAGATACGCCTGTACAAACAGTAGTTATAAGTATCTGTTTCCCACTTCTGCAAAAACAAAAACAAACCTCAATTAAAAGGTCATAGGGCTCAATATGGATGAAGAATGGGAGGAAATGTTACAAGTGAGGGAAACAGATGGTAGTGAAGGAGGATATACCTAACAATGGACCACAGCAGGATGTGGTCAAACGGCCTTGTGAGGCCAGAATAAGCACTTTGTCAAAGACAAGGCCGGATAAGGCAAGAGATAAACAAGAGTAATGGGTGCCGGTCTTAGAGAAGTGGGAGATGTAAACAGGGGAGGAGCAATGGGAGGAGGGAAGAGGAACGAATTATATAAATATTGTGTACTCGTTAAACACGGTGTGTGTGTGTGTGTGACTATTTTGTAAATAGACACCACACCCCTCTTGCAAGAACGTAATAAACGATACTACTGCTTCAGATCTTGTCTCAGACTGAAATTATTGAAGTGAGTGAGCTTCGTTTCTCATAGGCGGTATGACAATTGTGAAGGGAAAGCAACTTATTTGTAAGAGAAGGATACAGTAAAGCATGGTTGGGAACAAGATAATGCTGGTGGGGGTGCATCCATGGTCAGGAACACTATGGCTTCAGGGTGGCAAAAGCAAAATACTGCAGATGCTGGAAATCTGAAATAAATTCAGAAAATGCTGGAAATACTCAGCTGGCCTTGTTGCAATTATGAATTGAGGAACAGAATTAACATTTCAGGTTTGTTACCATTTACTTCTGATGAGATGCCACAATACTTGTCTGCACTATTGTGTATTTGAAATACAGCAAATCTTCTGCGCAATAGGGTAAACGTATACACGAAAATAAATACTGACTGAAGGAGCGGAGGGCCAACTAAATACAAATGATAGTTTGAAGCAGAGCCGACATAAAACCAAAGGAAAAAGCCATACTACGTAAGCATACATTGTTGGCGTGAAAATCACTCAGTTGACTTTGAGCAGCACTTAATTGAATTGTGCCCCCCATCCTTTCATGTCTGTAAGCTACTTGTTTCACACAAGCTTTTAAATTACCTTAAGCACTCTGTCACCAGTCAGACCACTAACTTTGGCACAACTAAAGGTTAGGAGAAAATGAGGACTGCAGATGCTGGAGATCGGAGTTGAGTGTGTGGTGCTGGAAAAACACAGCTGGTCAGGCAGCATCCGAGGAGCAAGAGAATCAACGTTTCAGGCTAAAGCCCTTCATCAAAGTCCTTCCTGATGGGCTTTAGCCCAAAATGTTGATTCTCCTGCTCCTTGAATACTGCCTGACCAGCTGTGCTTTTCTAGCACCACACTCTCGAATCCATAATATGGAAGCTCCAGCATCATGCACATTTGCACCAGTGACCAGAAGAAATGACCCCATAGTGACATTATACATAGTATGTGATCCTTCTAGATAGTGCTAGTGAAATGTTAATGTTGTTCTTTCGTGTGAAGTTAAGGTGGAGCATAGACAGGAGCGTTGCATTCAAATCGCAGTGCTAGAGTCAAATTAATATTGTACATTGATTTATCTGCTTGCTCTACATGTTACTGACAAGCTGTTGGTGTGCACAATCCTCTTATAGAATAACAGTGGGCACAATGAGTGTATCTCAAACCCCTTTTTGAGCATTAGAGAATTATTAGCATCTAAAAACAAGAGAAATACAGAACCCAATTTAACCAGAGTCCACATAATGGGCAAGAAAACCAGTAAATGGACAACATCCAACCTGGCTTCATAGTGGCATTTCAGTATCACTTTCTTATGAAAACTATTAAGTATATTGTAAAACATTTCAAAGTGCTTCTCAAAGAAGAAAATTAACTGTAGGCCATTGAAGAAGGTGATGAAGAAGAAACTTGGTGAAATGGAAAGTTTTAAAGAAAAATGTGAAAGGTTTAGGAAAAGAATTCCAGTGCTGCTTTTGGGAGAAATATTTTAGGAATATGTTCCTGTTTAATGCCATGCCTTATAATGGATAACCATATAACTGTTGGCAGAATACTTATAGTAATATTCACACTACCAAAGTAAATGCTGAAATGTTAAAAATGAATTCATGTTGAGAAGTAGAGACTGGAAGAATATGTTGGTTTTAAACTGGACTCTGTCTTGGACTTAAAAGTACTGTGGATTGATTCTGTTCACTGCCATCCTGATATTCCTTCATAGCTTTGTCTGCCATGTCATTGTGCAATGACATAATCTGTAAACAGAGTTTGCGATGGACTCAGGCAATTTAGAATCTAGACTTAATTGTAATGTGTTGCCATAGTCTTGCCAGACCATAGGTTGCTCTCTCATTAGAGAGAAAGGAGACGGATGGTGATTTAACCTGAGGGACATCAGACCTTAGGCAAGAGAAGAGAGGCTGAGAATGAGAGACCTTCATGGTAACCTCAAACTGGTGATAGGAAGTGAACCCATGCTATTGGTACTACACTACTCTAAAAACCAGCAATCCAGCCAACTGAACTAAACCAATTCCCCTAGACTTAATAACAACAATTGACTCCATTTACATCAGTGATTGGAAATAAGTGAAGCATTTGCTGCCTTTGTTCTAATTACTGGTAGGAATAAATTGGAATAAGTACAGATTAAATTAGACATATAAAGTTACTCATTTATTTACATCTGGTTGTGGTGACAGATGAAATGTCTGTTGAGATGTTCTGTGTTGAATAGAATCTAAAATTAGAGAAATTAGAGCCAAATGGAAAAAGATACTTGTGTTTTAACAAGATCATGGAGCAGTGAATGTAGAATTCTCCAATAATTGTGGTATGATACCAGACCATTTGCATTGAAATAAGTCAGCCCATTTTTGTTTGACAAATAATAGGCACATTAGACTAATATAAAACAAAAAAGAACTATGGATGCTGGAGATCTGAAATAAAAACAGAAATTGGTGGTGACGTTCAGCAGGTCTGGCAGCATCTGTGAGGAGAACCGCGAGTCTGCAGACACTTCATCAAAATGTTCTGATGGACAGTTACCAGACTCAAAATGTTAACTTTTCTTTTTTTCCCAAAGAAGCTGCCAGACATAATGCGTTTCACCATCAAAATGTGTGGCACTGGAAAAGCATAGGAGGTCAGGCAGCATCCGAGGAGCAGGAGAGTCAACGTTTTGGGCATAATCCCTTCATCAGGAATATGGGATGGGGGTGGGGGTGGAAGGGGGCTGAGAGATAAATAGGTGTGGGGATGGGGGGAAGGTAGCTTGGAAAGCAATAGGTAGCTGAAGGTGGGGGTGATGGTGATAGGTCAGAGCGGAGGGTGGAGTGGATAGGTGGGAAGGAAGCCTGGAGGAAGAACACCTCATTTTCCGCCTTGGGACCCTCCAACCACATGGCATCAATGTCAATTTCACCAGTTTCCTTATCTTACCTCCCCCCACCTCATCCCAGATCCAACCCTCCAAATTCGCACCGCCCTCATAACCTGTCCTACCTGTCCATTTTCCTTCCCACCTATCCACTCCACCCTCTGCTCTGACTTATCACCCCCCACCCCCAACTGCATCTAACTATTGCCTTTCAAGCTACCTTCCCCCAAGCCCCACCTTCCTCCTATTTACCTCTCAGCTCCCACCCCTCCACATTCCTGATGAAGGGCTAATGCCAGAAACATTGACTCCTCTGCTCCATGGATGTTGCCTGACCTGCTGTGCTTTTCCAGTGCCACAATTTTCAACTCTGATCACCAGCATCTGCAGTCCCCACTCTCTCATAATGTGTTTCACCACCAATTTCTAGTTATGTTTGTTGGCAATGAGACTAGCCTTTTAAATATTCCTCGGGGGATTGTTCTGAAAGGATGCAAACAACACATAGGGAGCCGGTGGAAAGTGAAGTGAAACTTGTAATCCTTAACTTTATCAAACCTCAAAGAAGATCAGCTTGCTGCTCAGCTGCTGACTTATTCTGCTTGTAACTCACCTACAGTGACCCTACAACATAATATTGCAATTTTTAGTAAGTTAAATATCTGTCTGGGAATATTAACATGATTGCTAATAGATTGAATAAAGGTGATCCTTTTTATTATCCCTGTTATTTTTTACGTATTATCCGGCATTCGATTATCCAAATATCAGATTATCTGGCAAGGTCGCAAAGTCCCAATGCTTGGCTCAACGATGTTATCTAGCATTTGATTATTCGGAATTCGATTAACTGAATAAACTACTTATCATCGTGTCCTTCAATTAATCGAGATTCCTCTGTGTATTCTATGTTATATTTCAGCATTGATCTGATATGATTAGAATGCTCACAGGCTGAATCTTGTCTTAGGAAAATGTTTGAAGCTAATACTAAAGAATTTATAACAGGACACTTAGATAAATTTAAGGTAATGAGGCAGAGTTAGCATAGTTTTGTGAAAAAGAAATCAGGTTTAATCATCAATTAGAGCTCGTTGAAGAAGCAACATTTCTGTTGATGAAAGAAAGCTGATGAATATGATGTTTTTAGATTTCCAGAAGGCATTTAATAAAGTGCTAGATCAGAGATCCAGAAAATAAAAGCTCATGGTGCAGGGTCACCGTATTGACATGGATTGAAGATTTGCTGGCTAACAGGAGGAGGCATGAATGGGCTTTTTTTTCAGGCTGGCAAGATGTAACTGTTGGTGGCCACAGGGATCAGTGCTGGGATCTCAATTGTTCACAATTTATATAAATAACTTAGATGAAGGGGTGGAAGGTATGTTCAGTATGGCAGCATAGTATGGAGGCTGTGTTTGGGCTCATGTGCCCAGGGCTCATTCACTCCTGCCTGCCTTTTTTTCCTTTTTCCTTTTCTTTCTTTTCTTTTCCTCCTTTTTTTGCTTTCTTTTATTTGAAGCCTTTTGCATTAGGGTCATTAGCATTGGCACAGCTGTGAGAGTGGATGTGGGTGGATTAGCAGCAGCCTCCTGGTGGTAAGAGGTGATTGTAACTCCTCCTGGCATTTGGAAGCAGCAGTATGTTTGCAACTCCTCCCGGCGATTGGGGTCAGCGGCAGTGGTAACGGCAAAGCTTCTCCTGACAATCAGTGGCAGTAGTAACACCAGCAGCAAAGCTCCTCCCAGACTTGAGCTGGTGGCAGCAGCAAGAATGTGGCTCCTCCTGGCGATCAATGCAATATTCACCGACTGGTTGATCATCCCATATATCTCTCTTTTTATTATAATATATTTTTATTAAGAAAAAATAGATTTTTAAATATTACAACAAATACAAAACAATGCAATTCAAAACAGTACAAAAATAGTACGAAACTAAACCCAAATAATAAAAATGATTCTCCAACCCACCCTTCTGTATGAATGTGTAAACTATATAGAGAAATATAAAATTAAAAAAAACACCTAAACTAGCTATTTAACTAAATAAATAAATACGTAACAACAAACAAATAAATAGTAATAACTCAGACCAACCAAACAAAACACTCATACATTCACAGTTCCTCCTCCCTGGATATTGGACTTATGAAACACAATCGTTACAGCTATATAAAAGCCCTTGTTAGTGTGGAAGATAAAGCTGTGTCCATGTATTTCAAAAAGGCCATGTCTTGTAAAAATTCTCAGTTTTGTGGTGTATCATATTTGTGAGAAAATCCAGGGGAATATGCTCCATAACAATCTTCCGCCAACCCGACAGGCCTGGGGGGGTTTTCTGATATCCAACCTAGCAAGATATTCTTCCTTGCACAGAACATAAGAATATTGAAAAGTCTTTCCTTATGCGTGTCTGCAGGAAATACAATGGGTAGGCCCAAAAGGAGAGAAATAGGGTCCTTCTCCACCCCTACATCCAAAATCCTCTCCATTGCACCCACCACAGCGCTCCAATATGTTTGAAGCCTGTCACAAGACCAAAGACAATGGGTAAGAGTACCCGTACAGACCTTGCACTTGGGACATGCTGAAGATACCCCTGGTGTAAATTTTGACAAACGGTCTGGAGCGAAGTGGACCCTGTGGAGAATCTTCAACTGTAAAGCACGGATCCTATTGCAAATTGATATCTTCCTTGCATTCTCCCAAATATCCTCCCATGCCTCTGAGGAAACTTCAACACACAGCTCGCTTTCCCACATCTTGCAGAGTCGATTAGACTCATCTGAGGTGGCACCCCCCAATTGGTGATATAAAGTACTGACAGAGAGTGTACGCTTAGCCCTTAGTACCCCTCTTTCTATGTCAGATTTGTAGGGATCAGTCAAAAGTGTGGTCTTTTTTGAATAAAATCCCTAACTTGAAAACTCATACTTCCGTACTAACTGATCGAAGGACATCATTACTTCTCCCACAAATAAATCACCCATGCAAGATACACCCCTAGCTGCCCAACATTTAAATCTTGAATCTATCATACCCGGTTGAAAACCCGGCACACCCACTAAAAGTGTGAACAAAGATGTTTTGCCAATATTACCTTGCCTCTGCCAAATTGCCCTCCATGCTTTAACAGTATTGATGACTATTGGGTTATGGCAATATTCCCTAACTGTCCTCACCTTGTCCAAAAACAGCAAACTGGTAAGGGGGCACCTTGCCTGGGAGGCTTCGATATCTAGCCATATTGAAAGAGGGTCCCCATAAACCCAATCACTCACGTACGTCAAAAGTGAGCTTAATTGGTAATTTTTAATGTCCGGAAGGTCTACTCCACCCGATCTGTGAGGCAACTGCAGTTTGGCTAATTTAATGAGGGGCCGTTTACGGTGCCAGATAAAGGAGCTGAAACAACTGTTCAGTCTCCTGAGTGTTTGTTTATTGAAAATCAGGGGGAGCATCCGTATAGGGTATAGCAAACGAGGGAGAATATTCATCTTAATAAGCGCTATCCAACCCAACCATGAGACTGGAAGTGCCTCCCATCTTTGGAGATCTTGTTTAATTTTTCCAAATAATTGAGTAAAATTGGCTTTAAACAGCCAATCCAGAACTGGAGTAATGAATATGCCCAAATACACAAAACCCCCCTGTGACCACCTAAATGGGAATCTATAATCACTCTCAAGATCCAACTCTTTCATAAGACCACCCATAGGCATAGCCTCTGATTCAGCAAAATTAATCTTATAACCTGAAAAAGCGCCAAACGTGTGAATGCATTGTATCAGGCAAGGCACTGAGACTGCTGGATTTGTCAAGAAAATTAGAACATCGTCTGCATACAACGAGATCTTATGTAATTTTGACCCCACTTCTGGAGCTGATATATTGAGATCCCCACGAATGGCCTCTGCCAATGGTTCAATCACCAACGTAAAAAGAAATGGTGAAAGGGGGCAGCCCTGCCGACTGCCCCTAGAAATATTAAAGTTGCTTGATTGTACCCCATTGGTAATAACCGTCGCGAGAGGTACACTGCAGAGAAACTTTACCCATCTTATGAAAACTTCGCCCAGACCAAACCGGTCTAGAGTACAGAAAAGGTATGGCCATTCAACTCGGTCAAATGCCTTCTCTGCATCTAAAGAAATCAACAATCCCTGTATTGACTGCTGTTGGCATGCTTGAATTATGTTAAGCAGCCTCCTAATATTATTGGAGGATATGCGACCCTTTATGAAGCCCTTTCTAATCCTCTTTAATAATAGCCTTAACGCGAGAGCCTTTGAAAGGATCTTAAAGTTCAAATTTAAGAGCGAGATGGGCCTGTATGAAGCACAGTCTTCCGGATCCTTCCCTTTTTTAAGGATAAGTGAAATATTGGCCTCTCTCCGAGATGGTAGGAGACAATCATGACTGTATGAATCATTAAACATATTCAGCATCGAGCCTGACAGTATACTTATAAATTCCTTATAGAATTCACTGGGACGTCCATCAGGACTGGGCGTCTTGCCACTCTGAAGCTGCCTCACAGCTTCCTGCACTTCTTGCTCTGATAAGGGGACATTGAGAAAGGACTGTTGTTCAGGAGTCACGCCCGGGAGCTTCAGGTCTCTAAAACAGGATTCCGTTTTGGCCTGCCCCTCCTCACAATTCTCAGATTGGTATAACTTAGAGTAGAATCTCTGGAACGCCACATTAATCTTTTTAGAATCACATGGTAGGTTCCCAGACCCCTCTTTAATTGCTGTAATGGTTTATGGGGCACTCCTCTTTCTGGCAAGGTATGCTAAGTATTTGCCTGGCTTGTCACCATGCTCGTATAACCTTTGCTTTGCAAAAGCCAGCTCCTTCTTTGCCATCTGTGTGAGCACGGAATTTAGTGCAGACCGCAGTGCCGTAATCCTCTGTAGTTTGACCAATGAGAGTCTGTCAAGGTAGGCCTTCTCGGCTGCCTTCAACTGTGCTTCAAGGAGACGTTGCTGCTCATCTTTCTGCTGTTTCCTACTGGCGGAATATGAAATAATGAACCCCCTAGCATAGGCTTTGGCAGTTTCCCAGAGAACAGATGAGCTATCAACCGAGCCTATGTTGATGTCTAGGAATGCCCGAAATTCCCTAGAGAAATACTCCACAAACTTACTGTCCATGAGAATAAAGTGGTCCATTTGCCAGCACCTTGAATCCATTGTAACATTCTTAATCTTAACCATGAGGTACACTGGAGCATGATCAGAGATGGCAATATTACCAATCATACAAGATGCCACCAGATCCAGGGTTACCGCAGGGGTCAGAAAAAAATCAATCCTCGTGTGACATCTGTGCGGATTGGAGAAAAACGTGGAATCCCTACCTGTAGGGTGAAGACACCTCCAGACGTCCACCAACCCTACTTGCCCACACAGACCCAATAACTGTTTAGTTTGTGCAGAGGGTATCGAGGGACCTTTAGGCAACCTGTCTACTGTGGGGTCCATGATGCAGTTAAAATCTCCCCCTATAATGATGTGCCGGGATTTGAAACTTATCAGTTTAGAAAAAGCATGTACCAAGAGTTTAAGAGGATGAACTGGGGGACAATAAACATTTAAAACACCATATTCTTCCCCATTTATCAAGGCTTTCAGATTTACAAACCTCCGGTATGTGTCTTTAACACATTCCAACAATTTAAATGAGAGATTTTTCCTAACCAATATAGCCACTCCCCTACTTCTGGTATAAACTCGGTCAAAGCCATTCGTATGTAATTTCAGATGCTCCTTGTCATCCAAATGTGTCTCCTGTAACAAAACAATATCCACCTTCTCCTTTCTAAGACTCAAGAGTACCTTCTTCTTCTTAATTGGTGAGTGACTTCCCTTGATATTCCAGGTACACCATTTAATCAAATCATTAGCCATAATCTTCTGCAATAACATTTAATTTCCAGAGAGGAGGAACCCAAACCGCAAATTGCTGAGCCTTAGTGTCGCATGGTCCACCAAATATAAAAACTACATAAACTAAAACCACTACATTTAACAAACATACAAAATCATTAAAAATAAAAAACAACAAAAACCAGAAAACAAACCAACATATAAAGCGCCAACAGTGCTGAGTAGGGGAACTCACCCCCTGCCCGGAGGGAGCAACTACCTATCCCGAACTGCCCATAAACAGGCATCTAACCATCTCAACCACCTTGACTTCTCCCAGCTAGAGCCGCATCGCAAGCACAAGTTAAAAAGAATAAATAGCCCATAGAATATCAATATGAATAAAAAAACATTATTTTATAAAAAAAGGGGGAATAAATACCCCACCCATCCTTTGGTATGTCCTAACTTAGAAATTTAAAATGTACATCTTAACCACTGCCAGACATAGTTTGAACCAAATTATTATCAATAGAGGGAAAAAAAAGGGAAAAACAAAGTTCCAACTGGATTTCCTCCATTTCTTTTACAGAATGATAAACACATCCCAAACAACTATATAAATATATATATATATATATATATATACATACTACAATTGTTTAAATTAGGTTAGTTTGTCCACAAAGTCTCTTGCCTTCTCCAATGTGTCAAAGAGATGCATGGATCCATCTATGGTGATCCGAAGCACTGCCGGATATCTCAGGGAGTACTGAATCCCAAGCTCCCTCAGTCTTCTCTTGACACCATCATATGATTTTTGTTTCTGGATCAGTCCTGAAAAAACATGATCTTAGACCCCCTCGTAAATTAGGGCCTTTGGATCCTTCCCTCGGAGTCTGGATGCCTCCATGACTCTCTCCTTATCCCAGTAATGATGGAACCGCACCAGGAAAGGACGAGGGCGTTGACCCAGACGCGACCTGCGCGCTGCGACCCGGTGAGCCCTCTCTATCTTCAATCCTCTCATGCCAGTCTCCAAGTCAAGGAATTTTGGAAGCCAATCTTCAACAAATTCCGCAGACTGCTCACCTTCCTTACCCTCAGGCAGACCGATGATCCTGCCCCGTTTTCAAGATCATCCACTTGGTCACGCAAATTACAAACCTGCGTCTTCAGGGCTTGGATCGCTTCCTTGAATGAACTGGCATCAGCTTCCACCACTGTGACCATGTGCTCCACCTCATCCGTTCTCTTCTCCAGGTCTCCCAGCTGCTGCTCATCCTTCTGCAGCATGAGAGAGACTGCAGCCAGCTTCTCTTCAATCTGTTTCCCCAGCATCTTGTGAGATTTCGAGAGCTGGTTCACCAGGTCCTGGAGAGTAATTGGCTCCAAGGCTGCTGCAGGCTGAGCTGCAGGCCCGGCCTTGGGTGCTCCTCCTCCCTTTTTAGGCATTTCTGGACGACTGAAAATACAGGTAAGTCAATTTTTAAATGTTTCTTGGGTCTCCACAATCTTTCCAACACCCCAAGAAACCCCGATGACCTGAGTTGGGTGGGTTGAAGGACCGTCCTGCTCCTGCTGCAATGCGAAGCTCTGCAGTGCGATCTTCTCAGATCGCTGCCATCTTAGATCCCATCCATATATCTCTTTTAAGATGAGACTTTAAAAAGATCTGGACGCTTTTCGTTCCTTTTGATTCTGTTTCTTTTATTTCTCTTGTTTTTTAAATTCTGCTTTTATAACCAAGATGGTGCCAGAGAATGGCGCCTGTACACTTTTCACTGTATTCCCGTATTCCTATACTTGAGTAAACGTGGCAATAAAATCTGATTCTAATTTTGATTGTCAAATTTGCTTTTGACATAGAGATAGCAAACTGAATTTTAAAGAGGACAAAAGGAGGCACAAAAAGATACAAATAGGTGAATTGAACAGGCAAAAACCTAGCAAATTGAGTATTATGTGGGAAAATTGAGTTGCCCATTTGGCAAAAGAACAAAAAAGCATGTTATCTAAATAGTGAGAGATTAGAGAGCTCTGACATGCAAAGGAACCTGGATGCATTAGTCAGAAAAGGTTAGAATACAGGTATAGCAAGCTATTAGGAAAGTTAATATAATGGTATCATTCATCACAAGGGGAACTGAATAGACAGGGAGCTGAAGATAATTTTTCAGTTATTTGGGGCATTGATGAGTCCACATCTGGAGTACTGTATACACAAGTTATTACCTTACATAAAGAATGATGTAAATGTTTTGACAGTAATTCAGAAACAGCTCCTTACTAAATTAAAATAATATTGTCTGGGCTGATGATGCATTACCTCCCCTGGTCTCTAAAGGCCTCTACCATGCTGACAAGCAGTGCATGCTCCATAGCAGCTCCAATCACACTGCTGCAGCTCCACTTACACCATGCCAGCTCCACGTATGCCACACCAGCATCACTTACACCACGCCAGCTCCAATCACACTACTGCAGCTCCACCTACACCACGCCAGCTCCACTTAGACCATGCCAGCTCCACCTACACCACGCCAGCTCCACTTACACCACGCCAGCTCCACCTACACCACGCCAGCTCCACTTACACCACGCCAGCTCCACCTACACCACGCCAGCTCCAATTACATCACGCCAGCTCCAGTCACACTGCTCCAGCTCCACTTAGACCACGCCAGCTCCAATTACATCACGCCAGCTCCAGTCACACTGCTCCAGCTCCACTTAGACCACGCCAGCTCCAATTACATCATGCCAGCTCTACTTACACC
This sequence comes from Chiloscyllium plagiosum, assembly GCF_037043375.1. Taxonomy (NCBI): domain Eukaryota; kingdom Metazoa; phylum Chordata; class Chondrichthyes; order Orectolobiformes; family Hemiscylliidae; genus Chiloscyllium; species Chiloscyllium plagiosum. The sequence goes on along the minus strand of NW_028270143.1, from coordinate 52,647,180 downwards.
ATGCCAATTCCAATCACACTGCTCCAGCTCCACTTACACAATGCCAGCTCCAATTACATCACGCCAGCTCCAGTCACATTGCTCCAGTTCCACTTAGACCACGCCAGCTCCAATTACATCATGCCAGCTCTACTTACACCATGCCAATTCCAATCACACCGAGCCACTCCACTTACACCCCACCAGCTCCATTTATACCATGCCACCCCAATCACACTGCACCAACTCCACTTACACTGCACCAGCTCCAATCACATTGCGTCAACACCAATTACACAAAGGTGGAACTTGGACCCAGTCCTTGAGGCCCAGAGGGACAGTACACTAGAGTTTTTGATTATAGCCTCACCCTTTTGAAAGTCCACCAATTAACTAATGAACGAAGAAACAACAAGTAACAATCACAGCCCACCAGTGGCAGTGCAACAATAAAAGTGGGAAAGGGAAAGAAAAGAGGGAGAGGACTCAACTAAAATGGAATTAGAGGGATAAATAATGCACCCCAGTGGTGCCCACATCTCTGAAGGTGTCATAGGTGGACATGATGTGCTCCTGTTAAAGCGCACTGGAACAAATGTAGCCATGGCAGAGGCAGTCAGGAACTATGACCTTCCTATGGCCTGATGCCTGAATGTGTAGATGCCTACTTTAACAAGGGACACAAGGAGATTCCCTGATCTGTCCACCCCCCTCCACCCCAGGTAATCAAAGATCAGGCTTATGGGACTGAAGTGCAACGAAAAGCAAACAACAAAGGATTTATAAAGTAACTCTACAGGAGGTGTAGTGTTCCACAATAAACATGCACATGAATCACTGACTTCAAAGCACGACAAGGTGACTCCAATGAAAAGCGGGAAGATTCCTGCTTAGAGAGCCCTCACTGGGAACCCATGCTGGCTGGCAGGAAAAATGGAATGCCAAGACAAGTACAGGTGGCAAATAAATGAGAAATGGATGGTATGCAGCAGCAGTCCATACAGAAACTGCTCTACAGCAATTGGAAGGACTGACCAGAGGTCATTTCCATGAAATAGCTCAAGCATGGTCCCCTGAAGAAGGTTCTGGAACCAATGAAGTATGAGCCCACCTACTCAATCTCTCCTCATGAGACAGTCCCTCTATACCTGGATCAGCCAAGCGGATATTCTCAGGATCGCTTACAGACGTACAGGTCCTGGGCCTCCTCCATCGTCACTCACTTACCACCCAATACCTAGAGGAATAAAGCCTCATCTTCTGCCTCAGGACACTCCAATCCCATGGCATCAATGTGGATTTCACCAGTTTTTTCATATCCCCTCCCCCCACCTTACCCCAGTTCCAACCTTCCAGCTCAGCACCGCTCTCATGACCAGTCCCACTTGTTCATCTTCCTTCCCACCTATCCACTCCACCCTCCTCTCCGACCTATCACCTTCACCCCCACCTCCATCCACTATTGCACTCTCAGCTACCTTCCCTCTAGGCCCATCCCCCTCCCATTTACCTCTTCACCCCTGAGGCTCCCAGCCTCATTCCTGATGAAGGGTTTTTGCCTGAAACGTCTACTTTTCCTGTTCCTTGGATGCTGCCTGACCTACTGTGCTTTTCCAGCACTACACTCTTGACACTAATCTCCAGCATCTACAGTCCTCACTTTCACCTGCTTACAATACCAGTCTATCTTTCCTTAGAATAGGGGATCAAGACTGTTCACAGTATTCCAACTTTGGTATGATTAGTGCATTATAAAGTCGAGCAAGACTTCCCTACTTTTATACTCCATTCCCTTTGAAATAAAGGCCAATATTCTACTTGGCTTCCTTATTACCTGTCAAACTTGGATGCTAGCTTTTTATGATCTATGCATGAGAAACCCCAAATTCCTCCGTGCTGAGGCGTTCTGCAGTCTTTTTCCATTTAGTTAATATTCAGGTCCTTTATCCTTGCTGCCAAAGTGCATCATCTCAAGTTTTTACCCACTCACTTAATCTGTCTATGTCCCTCTGCACCTCTTTGAGTCATACCCTGATTGTCCTAAGAGTGTGACAAATGCCCCTTAACCCAGTTATCTAGTCAACTACTGGGAAGGCATGTCATGGATAGAGGTGGTGAGTTGAGGCTCTTAAGTGACTGCTAACTGATCACTTAAGAGCCTTAGCTCCTGGTCAGTTGGGAAAGACCTCAATGGAGCTTCTACCCAGCACCTGACTGCTGAGGTGGTGAGAAGTGGGTGAGAATCCCTCGATAATTATCTCACTCAATTAATTCCTCTCCTTGCCACCTCCAGGCAGGGAAATGTTGTGCCCACAGTTTAATTCTATTTAAGTTTAACCTGATTGGAGTTTAACCTGAAATTAATTTTTTATTAGATCTATAATTCCTACAGTTGGGTCCTCTTATGGTGCATTGGTAAAGTCCCTACCCCTGAACTAGGAGGCCTTGGTTCAAGTCCTACCTGTTCCAGAGATGTGTAATATCATCTCTGAACAGGTTAATTAGAAAAATAATTTAAACAAAAATGCTACAGTTCTAAAGGTTTCGGTTTAGAAGATTCATCAAAGTGTGATTTAACAATGGAGGGGTACCATTGTAAAAGAATGCCAGGCTCCATAAATAATTTTTAAAAATTATTACTCAACTGTGGTATGGAAATCTTCAACGTATTTGGTCTGATGACCATGTCTCTGTATATCTTAATTTACTCAGTTTGAGATACAAGACCGCCAATGTGAAGGCTGAGAGAGAATCCTTTATATTGACAGGACCGCTCTCTCTTCCTTGGAGCATTTTGGCTTTAGGCCAGTAAAGGAAGAATTTGTACAGATTTGAAAAGTTGGACTTTTCAAATTCTAATGGAGAATGTTACATGCAAACGTTTCATTCGAAACAGGTTGAGGTAGGTTGAAGTGTCTGGTATCTTAATATCTGTACTGAAAGCAAATATGTTGTGAAACAAAAGAGCATTAAAAGAAGACTAGAAGAATTAGTTCTGAGCTGAGGACTGATTTCTTTGTCAGATCTTTTAAAGTACCTGAGACAATCACAGTTTAAACATTGTTTCCTGCGTCTTGCAGTACAAGCTTTCCTTTATTACCAAACTCTTCTTATATTCTCAATCTCTCCCCATTAAATTAAAAGAAATGAAACTTACAGTTTTTTCATCATCATATCAGTCTTCCAATAATATTGATGTTATTTTAGTTAAAAATCACACAACCCCAGGTTATAGTCCAACAGGTTTAATTGGAAGCACACTAGCTTTCGGAGCGACGCTCCTTCACCTGATGAAGGAGCGACGCTCCGAAAGCTAGTGTGCTTCCAATTAAACCTGTTGGACTATAACCTGGTGTTGAGTGATTTTTAACTTTGTACACCCCAGTCCAACACCGGCATCTCCGAATCATGGATGTTATTTTAAACACTGTCAAACACAACTACAGAAATTAGGAACAATTTTATTGATGAATCTATGAAATTGCTTCAGTTCACATAAACTGTTTTCTTAAAAATAGATACCACGATTTTTTTGTGTGATGGATTGCATTGTTCCCAGTTATAATGAAGTATTGATTTATGTCAGTTCTGAATTACAGCAAAGTAGGTCAACAGAAATAGTCTTGTCATTTAGTCTCAGTCCTAGCACCAAATAATAACAAATATAACTTGCTCATTTGATTTCAAAGACTCTTGTAAACAGTATATTCTGTATTTCACTCATAGACCAGATAATTGCTAATATCACCTGATGATATTTGTGAAAGAATTCATAGGACATAGAAAAACTGAGGGAGCTAAAGGACTTAACTACTACTTCATTGGAATTACAAATGTACAGTTTAACAAAATTTTCACTTTATTGTTATGTAGATAGCACATAGTTTAGAAATTTAAAAAGATTCAAGCTATGATACAGCAATGAGTTTGAAATGCTGAAAAACTTATATTCACTTCATTACAAATGAATTAAATACAAAGGAGTGTGAGATAAATTAATGGGGGAACAATTAAATTTTCCTCATTTGATTCAAGCTTAAGATTAATTGTTTCAATATTATTGCAGTATATGTACATAATACATCTGGGATCTAATGAAAATAATATATATAATTATAACTCTATGGACAAAAATTAGAATTATCACAGTGTGCTCCTGGAACCAAGGTGGCTTGTTTATTTTCAGTCACTATTTGAGTTATTAAAGGCACAAAAAAGATTTATTGTTGTTAAATCTGAGCTCAGCCTTTCCCTCATCTGAATCCAATGTGAAATTAGCTCCTCTTTTCTTTCCAACCCTCAATCCAATGAAACCCTAGCTTTGGACCAGTCCTTGATTGACTGTGACTGCACTTTGTTGCTCCTGATCACACAGAGTCATAGAGTCATAGAGATGTACAGCATGGAATCAGACCCTTCGGTCCAACCTGTCCACGCCGACCAGATATCCCAAACTAATCTAGTCCCACCTGCCAGCACCCAGCTCATATCCCTCTAAACCCTTCCTATTCATATACCCATCCAAATGCCTCTTAAATGTTGCAATTGTACCAGCCTCCACCACATCCTCTGGCAGCTCATTCCATACACATACTACCCTCTGCGTGAAAAAGTTGCCGCTTAGGTCTCTTTTATATCTTTCCCCTCTCACCCTAAACCTATGCCCGCTAGTTCTGGACTCCCTCACCCCAGGGAAAAGACTTTGCCTATTTATCCTATCCATGCCCCTCATAATTTTGTAAACCTCTATAAGGTCATCCCTCAGCCTCCGACGCTCCAGGGAAAACAGCCCCAGCCTGTTCAGCCTCTCCCTGTAGCTCAGATCCTCCAACCCGGGAAACATCCTTCTAAATCTTTTCTGAACCCTTTCAAGTTTCACAACATCTTTCCGATAAGAAGGAGACCAGAATTGCACACAATATTCCAACAGTGGCCTAACCAATGTCCTGTACAGCCGCAACATGACTCCCAACTCCTGTACTCAATACTCTGACCAATAAAGGAAAGCATACCAAACGCCTTCTTCACTATCCTATCTACCTGCGACTCCACTTTCAAGGAGCTATGAACCTGCACTCCAAGGTCTCTTAGTTCAGTAACACTCCCTAGGACCTTACCATTAAGTGTATAAATCCTGCTAAGATTTGCTTTCCCAAAATGCAGCCAGAGTTCAGATAAATGAGAGGGGACTTCATATAGACTTATAAAATTCTAAGAGGACTAGACAGGATAGATGCAGGGAGGATGTTCCTGATGATGGGTGCACCCATAACCACAGGTCACAGTCTAAGGAATCAGTGTGGACCATTTAGGACAGAGGTGAGGATGCATTTCTTCACCCAAAGAGTGGTGAGCCTGTGGAATTCATTACCACAGGAAGATGTTGATGCCAATGTATTCAACAAGCAGCTAGATATAGCACTTGGGGCAAATGGAATTAAAGGTTATGGGGAGAAATCAGGATTAGGCTATTGAGTTGGACGATGAACCATGATCGTGATGAATGGTGGAGCAAGCCCAATGGTCTCCTCCTGCTCCTATCTTCTATGTTTCTATGTTTCTTTGAAACGTTGGATGCCTATCTGATTCCTAGTTAATATTACGGGCAATGAGCCCACTGTAACTAGAGAAGGAGAAAGTAGAAAACTGTTCCATTAATTCAGCAATGTGACTGTTTTGTAAAGTATTCTGCTTCTTCAGCAATATTTTCAATATCAGCAAATAATTTCTGTATTTTAAATAAGAAATGGGATACATTATGAAACCATATTTTGAAATGAAACAAAATATGCCTTTTCTCAAAAAAAACTCAGGTCTTGATGGAAAGACAAACAAGAAACATCAAGCTGATTATTTCCAGGGCATGTCTATTTAACGTGTGTAAAATATCTTCTACAACCCTGTCAGGATTGCAAATTCAATTTCTTATTGTCTTGAAGGATGTCATCATCTTCTAGATTTCCAAGAATCTTGAAAAATGCAGATATAAAAAAAATTATAACTAATTATGAAACTGATAAATATACCAGTAGAAGTATAGACAGAAGAAGAATGTGAATCAGGAAATGGATGGCATCTTAACTTCAGATGATTTCAGATCCCCAATTTCATCACTTTCACAGAGAAATACAACATGCTCCAACATAAATTAATGTGGCCCTCTTTTCTTACAGTGTTAGTAAAATATTTCAACATAATTTCATATGAACAAACAAAACACTAATTTAATAGATGCTGATATACAATAAGAATAGCTACAGCTCTTTTTTATAACATGATTTCTCTATTCTAGACATGTTAACAAATTGTAACTTCAGTCAGAATAGTAAATGATTTGAATTCAATGGGCCATACTTATGACCACTCAGAGGAAACAACATGGACAACATAAACATTATTGTTTGATAATGCCATTATATATGCACTATTAAATGACAGTAAAGTTATATTGTTTATAAATCTAAGGAGTTGTAAATGATGGGATCTGTCCATGGCAATATTTTATAAATGATACATTGTATCATTAGGATGAATAGAACAAGTAAATGCTTGTTGAATAGAACAAGTTCATCAAATTGTTCGTACTAATAGAAAACATACCTTTTAAAAGCATAAACATTGGGAAATCCCTTTCCCTCATTGCTTATAGAATGATGTTCTGTGTTCCAGAGATTTCCAGGGATGTTGCAAAATCCAGACATAGAAACAGATGGAATAAGATATAATAAAACAAACAAATTTCCAAACTGAGACATGAAAATTTAGAGAGAAACACAATGTGAATCAGGAAATGGATGGCATGTTTACTTCAGACAATATCAGATCCCTTAGATCATCATTTCCACAGAGAAATCAACCTGCACCATCAACCTCAACAGTCTCGTCTTTAAGGCAATTTTTACTGAAATGTTCCAACTTAAGGTTACGCTAACCAGGAAAACATTATTTTCAATTGCAGTTAGTAATAACTACAATTTTGTTAAAAATAATGAACTTCCTCAATTCGAGACACAGGACGAGGAATAGGCATTTCAGCCTTTTAGTCTGCTTCATCATTCAGATGGATCATAGCTGATCAGTAATTCAATCCAGTTTACCTGCTTTAGCTCCATATTCTTGATATAATTACCTAATAAAAAAGAAATCTGTCGACATTAATCTTGAAACTCAAACTGTTCCTGAATCCGCAGTGTTTTCAGGGAATGAATTCTAGATTTATGCTAGGCAATGTATGAGAGTGCTGTTCCAAATTTCAGATGATGTCAGTGTACTTTGACTCTGTTGTTGGAGGGAATAGTTTCTTTATATAAGCCTTACTGAATCCTTTAGAGAACTTGATCAAATTAAAGCTCAGTCTTTTCTACTCAAAGGAATATAAGTCAAGTTTATGCAACCTGTTCTCAAAACTTAACTCTTTAAGACCCCACATCATTCCGATGAATTTGTACTGAACTCCATATTGCCATAAACAAACGTATTCTTCTTGAATTGAACTGTAAACTGAACATAGTACTTTGGATGGGGACTGTACAATGTCTTTTTGCAAATGCCTTCTCCTATTGTTTTGGAAATTTAGATTTTCAATTTTGTGTTCATTCATCTTAACCATTTCTAAATATTGTGGCATGAAGCTCCTGAACAAATTCCAGGGGAAGACAATTTGCCATGTCTTGACAATCAGAATACCTGCCTTAATCTTCACTCTCATCATGTTTCATAACCAAGTTATAACCGAGACAAAATCTGCCTCTAACTTTGTATACTCACATTGTCAATATTTTTGTGTGAAATCGTATTTCATGATTCCTGAAAGTACACATGGATAATGGCCATAAATACTTTGTTTATCTTATTTGTGACTAATTAAAGTAGATTAGCCAGGCATAACTTATACATGACAAAGCCATGTTAGCTCTCTATAGTCAGTGCATATTTATCAAATGATCTAGGCTGAGTAACAAATGCTGATTAGCTTTCCCACATAGAACATCAAACACATATAAATAGACTGCATAAATAGACTGTTCACCTTTGCTATGTAATGATTTGAATGTTAAACGAAAGCATACCTTCTAAACTGGTGTTCAGAATCACAAATCATCCTCGGTCTTTGATTTTGGCATTTTGGTGGGCGGCACAGTGGCACAGTGGTTAGCACTGCTGCCTCACAGCGCCAGAGATCCGGGTTCAATTCCGAGCCTCAGGCGAATCTCTGTGTGGAGTTTACACGTTCTCCCCGTGTCTGTGTGGGTTTCCTCCGGGTGTTCCGGTTTCCTCCCACAGTCCAAAAATGTGCAGGTTAGGTGAATTGGCCAAGTTTAATTGGCCAAGTTAGGTGAAGGGGTAAATGTAGAGGAATGGGTCTAGGTGGGTTGTGCATCGGCGGGTCGGTGTGGACTTGTTGGGCTGAAGAGCCTGTTTCCACACTGTAAGTAATCTAATCTAAAAACTTGAGGTTTCCAGGAATGCTGAAAAGTCCAGATATAAAAACAAATGGAATAAAGAATGATTAATATTAACTCATTTCATCACTAATCAAGAAAGGATATTTAGAGAGAAGCTGAATGTGAATCAGACCATGGATGGTATCTTAACTTCAAATAATTTTAGATTCCTTTAATCATAATTTTCACAAAATATTTAACATTTTCCTCCGTAATGTAATTGTTAAATGAAGTACTTCATTAGTTGTCAATTTATAAATCTAAAGAATTGTAAATGCTGGGATGTATCAAAGATAAAGTTTTTTTCAATATGTTATATCATCTGGAGGAAAAAATAAATAAATGCTGTTACTCAGACTATCTCTGTTAAATTAATCATACCTTCTAAGAACATAAATTGTTGGGAAATCATTTTTCCTCTCTGCTGATAGGATGATATTCCATTATGCTAATGGTTTTCATGGATGCTGCAAAATCCAGATGTAAAAACAAATGAATTAAGAATGGTTAATATTAACCCATTGCCAATTTGATAAATATTCTAACAGAACTTTGAAGAGAAGCAGATGCAAATTGGAAAATGTCTGGCATCTTTTCTTTAGATATTCTGCTCATAATGCTTATTTAACATGCTGTGACATCTATCTTTAAAGCTCATGTGTAAATGGTTGTTGTAATTTCAGATCCCCAAAATCACCATTTGAAGAGAAATAAAATGATTTCCTTCAACGTTAACACTGTTGCAAAGAATCATTAATAATTCTGAGTGGATTATTAGGAATATTATTAATGATGCTTAATATCATTTGTACCATCATCATCATCGTGTGGTCATAAACAGTGTGCTTCATAAATGGAGGGAGGTGAGAATTGAGGATTTGACGAGAGTGGGTATTTTCTGGCAAATAGTGAGTAAATAATCTCTAAATGAAATGTAGTTTATCCTCTTGAACTTAATTTAGAACTTCAACAACTGAAAATAACCTCCAATTTACACAAAACTTAGACAGTACCTACCATTGGTTGTTCACAGCCAATTAGCCACAACTGATTGTCTGACTCTGGATCAGTGGTGCTGGAAGAGCACAGCAATTCAGGCAGCATCCAACGAGCAGCAAAATCGACGTTTCGGGCAAAAACTGACCACTGTGTGCAGATAACTGAGTGACTTCTGATAACTTGGGTGTGGCTTGAAATTGGCTAAGAGCCTAATGAGTTTTCTTCTCACACTATCATCACAAACTCTCACATTAACTATCTACTATGTCACTCTGGCACTCTGCTTGTTGTTGCTAGTCCGATTCTTCCACTCATTGTCATTGGGATATCCTGGGATCCCTGACACTAATGCCACCCTCAAAAATCTGTTGTGTACAAGCACGGCTTCTGCCCAGGGAGAAAACTGCATTGGTCCCTCAAAATCCTGGAGTCATGGAGTCAAAGAGATGTACAGCACAGAAACAGACCCTTCAGTCCAATTCATCCATGCCGACCAGATATCCTAACTTAATCTAGTCCCACTTGCCAGTATTTTGACAATATCCAACTAAACCTTTCCTATTCATATATCCATCCAGATGCCTTTTAAATGTGTAATTGTACCAGTCTCCACCACTTCCTCTGGCAGCTCATTCCATACATGTTCCACCCTCTGCATGAAAAAGTTTGCCCCTTAGGTCACTTTTATATCTTTCCCCTCTCACCCTAAACCTATGCCCTCATGTTCTGGACTTCCCCCACCATTGGGAAAAGACCTTGTCTATTTATCCTATCCATGCCCCCTCATGATTTTATAAACCTCTATAAGGTCACCCCTCAGCCTCCGACACTCCAGGGAAAACAGCTCCAGCCTGTTCAGCCTCTCCCTATAGCTCAAATCCTCCAACCCGGGAAACATCCTTGTAAATCTTTTCTGAACCCTTTCAGGTTTCACAATATCCTTCCCATAGGAAGGAGACCGGAACTGCACAATACTACTGTATCATTAATCTTCAATTTAACTTAACCTAGCTCTTTAACAATCATGAATACTGTATGTAGTAAAACATAAGGCTTCAAATTGTTCTACCAGACTTTCATCTTGCTCCCCAACTGTGGTCGTAAAAATGAAAGAAAAAGCATAGAATGTAAAGCGTCAATCAAAGTCAGGACGACCACCGAAGAACATTTGATTCCGAAAATTACATGTTAGTACTGTTGGTATTTACCGTTTTAAAGTCGGTAGCCACAATGTAAAATCTTTTTTTAAATATACATACACTTTAAAAAAGTAACAATTGCAAATTCAAGCAGTTAGTTTGCCAATTGAGAAAATACATTTTAACTTATTTATAAAGTTTGCTCTACACTTTGTGAAGGTTTTAAAAATTGTTGAAACGACATCTGGTCTCAATTACTGTTTCAGAAATTGATATTTAGACAAAACTGCCATATAAAATATTCAATGTAATAACAGAATATAAAATAATAGTTTGCAATTATAAAGGATATATTAGTAAAATAACAAATAAACCATAAGTTAACATCTTTCAAAGCTGAACTTTCCAGATGTTCAATTGTCATGGTAAGATCATCGCTAAACTTTTAGCTGAATTACAACAGCATACAAATTTAATAGTTACATTATTTTACAAATGATTAATAATTACCCGAAGTTTTGTATAAATTCTTCCCAAGTGTAGTTTGAATGACTGTACCTGCGGTAAGCATTGACTTAGACTGTGGGGACGGAGCAATGCCACGTCTCAGAAGCTGCAAACTGCTGGAATGTGCTAAAGAAAAGCTGAAGGGGAGAGATCGGAATCTCACGGGATCAAGAGGTGAGTGTTGGACTGTTAGCAACTCAATCCCTGAGTGAAATTTCACTATGTATTATAATATTCAGCAAGATGAAGGTGACACATCATTTACGTTGGTGCTAGAAATGTTTTGATTTATGTGACTTGTGACACCCCCGTTTTGGGACGGCACCATTTAATAGCGTGGGGCGTCAGAGAGCACAGACAGGGCTGGGATGAGAGCGGAGCAGTGATATCCTGATCTTCAGGGAGAGGATAGAAGCGGAGAACGCTCACTCAAAGCAGTGGTCACAACTACTCCAAACTCATCAGCAAGTTTGACCTCCCGAAAGATTTTGTTTCGCATAAATAAAAACAAAATAACTTCGGAATGTGTAAAACAGGAACAAAAACAGAAATTGCTGGAACAGGTCTGGCAGCATCCCATCAGAGTTAACCCTGAAACAGGGTTCTGAAGGGTAATTTGATCGAAAACGTTAACTCGGATTTCTCTCCACAGATGCTATCAGACCTGTTGAGCTTTTCCGGCAACTTCTATTTTTGTTATGACTTTGATGGCATTGTAGATTAATAACTAAATTTGTTTGGGAAGTTGGAGTATTTTCTCGGTGAGTCAAGCATATATTCAATGAAGTGTATGTTTCAATAGTCAGGCGCATTATTTTGCAGAATGTGCTCTGAGCTGCTGTGGGGCAGTTCTGCAACAATAACATAACCTTAAAGTCTTTCACAGTCCCGACCGTACTGCATGTGGTGGTCAATTTGTTATTTATAGATACAAGCATACAAAAGTAGTTCTGATGTATTTGTGGACATTGCAGTTGTATTAGTAATCTGGTTAATTGAAGCAATGTTTGAGCCCGCTTAACTCAGCTTCTCTCTCCAAAGATGCCGCCAGACCTACTGAGTTTCTCCAGCAATTTCTGTTTTTGTTTCAGATTTCCAGCATCTGCAGCTCCTTCTTTTATTTCGAATTAAGCAATGCTATTCTTATGCAAAAAAAAAACCATATACGTTTGGTTATTATCATACTAGTACGGTTTTAATATCAAGTGAAAATTGCGTGGATTTCGGACAATACAATGGTATTGTTTACTTCATAATGAACGTATGAAGAACTGGTTGCCTCTCCGATGTATGAAAGGTGCCTTGCGCGTACATTTCACATTTAGTTTATAAGTGCTTTGAGATCCAGTTTTAGACAATTTCCCATCTCTTACACTTTTTAAATACTTAATTGTTTTTAAAAGAGTTATTCTTATCCACATCAAAAAGCAGGGAACTAATCTAGAAAGTGTTAAAGTTAAAACATGCAATTAAAAGCAAAATACTGCAGATGCTGGAAATCTGAAACAAACACAGAAAAGGCTGGAGAAACTCAACAGATCTGGCAGCATCTGTGGAGAGAGAGACAAAGTTAACGTTTCAAGTCTGGTGTGACTATTTCTCAGAACTCAGGATGGAATATTACTTTTGCAGTAACAATGTTGCCTAAAATTGTGATTCACAGTCAGAGGGTTTTTGTTTAGAGTCATAGAGTCGTACAGCACAGAAACAGACCCTTCAGTCCAACTTGTCCATGCAGACCAGTTTTCCAAACTAAACTAGTCCCACTTGTGTAAAAACGTTGCCCCTCATGTTCTTTTTAAATCTTTCTCCACTCACCTTAAAAATGCCCCCTAATTTTGAACTCCCCCAGCTTATGGAAAAGACCTTTGCTATTCATCTTATCTATGCTCCTCATGATTTTATAAACCTCTACCACAAAATATAGAATGGTTAAACATTAGAGAGAACTTGCTGTTCTTAAACATAGTCAGTATATGTACAGTTGTATATTTTTTCCGAAGAGAGTAGTTCCACTAAACAAATGCAGATATGGGCATTCCAATATCTAGGAATAATATAAATCCATAAAAAATGTACAGCCAAAATAAAGATTCACAATAGTGCTGGGTTGAGAAGTCAAATTGATAAAGGCAATTTTGAGAAAGTTGGGGTTTTTACATTGGAAGAGAAAGGCTGAGAGAGATCTATCCAAGGGTTTCTAAAACATGAGAATTTATGACATTAACAGCGAAAGAATGTTTCCACTGGTTTGGATGATCAGTGTATACAGTATGACTTATTACCAGCAAAGTTAGAGGAAAGCTTTAAAAAGATAAACCCTCACCAATACACATACACACACTCTGTTTTTGTCAAATTACAAAATACATGGACATTTAAAAAGGAATGTGTTATAATAGATAACAAAATAATTCAGGGAAAGGCTGGATAATGGAATAAAAGCAGAAAATAATGGAAACCATGCCATTCAGTCAGCATCTGCAAAGAATGATGTAGGTTAACATTATAAGTATAGTCAAAATGAAGTAACATATTTGCTGAGCTTCCAGATTTCACTGTCCCACTTAACTTTGCAACCGCATATCAGTTTCTGAACCTAAGACATTAAGTTGGAAATGGTAATGACTAAACAAAGGAATTGAGACACTCTGCTCAGAATCACCAACCCAATACCAGGAAAATTCCTAACAAATAATCTTTGTTATCTTTTTGTCAGATAAATTTTTTACTCGTTCCAAACAGTTGTCCCAAGTCTTTGAGTCTGACTTAATGCTATACCTAAAGTAGAACTTTATCAGGTATATTTTTGGGGAATAGACAGGAATTTAGAGGAACCAGATCAGGTTTGATTTTATTGAATGGTGAAGCAGGCTGGAAGGGGGCCACATGTCCTATTCCTACTGCTAACATGTTTGCTCAATTGCAGCTTTCATTACTTACTTATATCCTTCATCAGAACTGGAAAGAATTAAGAAATGGAATTGGCTGGAGCCAGTCAAAGAGCTACCACCAGTATAATGAGCAGGATCCGTCACTGCTGAACATCCTGAGGTCCTACAAATACAGAGAAAAGCTGCACAAGAATCTTTCAGCAACCCACTTGATTGTTTCACATTTCCCAAACTGACTGTCAGTTGTACTTCCAACAGCACTGAGTTGTAATTATTTACAAATTAAATGAATAGCTTCAGATTAAATCCTGAATAGCTAAACTTTCTAAACATGATATGGTTTAAACGAGTATGTTCTATCATTGCATTTGATGTTTGAAAATTAACAATTCTCAAATGTGGTTGTTTCAGTTCATTTTAGTTCAATTCAACCTCCAAACATGACAAGGCTTTCACCTGCAAACTGCAACTGAATCTAATTATTTCATGATTTGGAGATGAATTATTTCAAGAACATCATGGGCCAATGCCACATTCTGCTAAACACATTTTGGGAGATATTAATCAGTCTACCAGGAAATAACAGTATATTAGATATGCATGCAATGAGAAGACATAAGGATACTACAAAAAAAACGTAAAAGGTTTGGTGGGCAAAAGGTGCGGTAAATGGAGTATAATGTTGGAATTTGCAAACTTGCCCATTTTAGCAAGAAGAATAAAAAACAACTAACTGGTGAGAGATTGCAGTGTGGGCTGGGTCCCCTATAGAATGAATCAGGTAATAATGAAAGCTGGTAGGATTGTATTATTTATTGCAAAGGGAATTGAATACAAAAGAAAGGAAGTTATACTTTAGTTGTACAGGACATAGGCTAGACCACATCGAGAATACTGTGAACAGTAACGGTTACCTTATTTACAGGAAGAATGTAAATGGATTTGGAAGCTCAGAGAAGGTTTAGCAGACTGACACCCGGAGTGAATGTACTGGGTAATGAAGGAAGAATGACCAGACCATGCCTCTACTCAGGGGAGTTCAGAAGAGCAAGAGACCACTTGATTGAAACATACGAAGACCCTGAGGTGTTTTTGAGAAGTTGGACATGGGGAGGATGTTTCCAATATTGAAGAATTGAGAACTGAGGGTCAGTGTTTAAAAATCAGGGTTTGCCCATAAAAAATTCACACAAAATCGTTCTCTCGCGAATTATCAGAATTCTATTTCCACCATCTTTTCTCAGGACAATTTATTTATTTCTATTTCGAGATACAAAAATATGATACACTTCAACAGGTCTGAGAGGAATATGGTAATAGAACAAAAGAATACAACACAGTAATGCAAGGAAAATAAATGCAAGGGATCAGATTTAGAATCAACGCCAGGAAGTGTACTCTTAAACAACAGTCCGGCTCGCGTCAAATGCTTTTTTTCATGGGGGGGGGGGGGGGGGGGAGACAAGCATGAAAAGTTAAATTAGAAACAAGCCCTTACATTTAAAATCAAATCAAAATCCCACAAAGATTCAATATTCCAATGCAACTAAAAGAATGGAAACGAAAAAAAATCATTCCAAAAAGTTTGCTTTGCAACTTAGTCATTTCGGTCAGCACTTGTCCTTCAAACAGAGTTTTCAGATGGTGTACGCCCTCGCTTTGGTGAAAGTGATCCAGGCTCGGTAATCCAGACTTGGATCTTCTTCAGGGATATACAGAGCGGCTTCTCTGCCTCGATAGAGACCTGGATCGGGACCGTGACCTCGATCCAGGGAAGAATGACCGAGATCTCATTGGAGAAAAAAAAGCTGGACCAGGCACGGCTCCAGCAGGGTGACCGGGCAAAGCCCTCCTTCCCCGGCAGGGTGACCGGGCAAAGCCCTCCTTCCCCGGCAGTGTTAACGCCATCTCCTCCTGCAGCGATGACAGTGATCAGCACCATATTCACAGCATTGATCATTTGGGCCAAAGGGTTTGCGAGCTGGAGGCGTGTGCGGGGTGGCATTCAGGGTGACAATTCTACTCTAACATCCGAGGAGTAGGAAAATCGACTTCATCAGGACTATTTTTCCTGCACCTTGGGTGCTGCCAGACCTGCTGTGCTTTTCCAGCGCCACTCTAATCTCCAACATCTGCAGTACTCACTTCCACCTAATTCTACTGGAACAGGTGAGCCGCCAATTACCTTGCCACCCCAACCATGAACAACATAAATCATAGAGTCATAGAGATGTACAACACAGAAACAGACCCTTCGGTCCAACTCGTCCATGCTGACCAGATATCCAAAACCAATCTAGTCCCACCTTCCAGCACCCAGCCCATATCCCTCTAGACCCTTCCTATTCCTATACCTATTCAGATGCCTTTAAAATGTTGCAATTGTACCAGTCTCCACCACTTCCTCTGGCAGCCCATTCCACACATGCACCACCCTCTGCGTCAAAAGGTTGCCCCTTAGGTCTCTTTTATATCTTTCCCCTCTCACCCTAAACTTAAGCCCTCTAGTTCTGGACTCCCCCACCCCAGGGAATCTTCAGCATCTCGAATCTCCTCAAACTCTACAAAACCAGGGTAACTCCGTGCTATCCACAGTCGTCAGTGGTTTGTAGTAGCTGAATGCACGCTATAGTTCCCCTTTTACTAGTATCTGTTCCCCAGTTACCTACATATACCTTGGGGTTCTTCATTTACTGAGAGCGAAGCCTGAACAGTGTGCACAAAGTCAGAAGTCACAAAACACCAGGTTATAGTCCTACAGCCGCTCCGGCCTCACCTAACGAAGGAGCAGCGCTTCCAAAGCTTGGAATTTCAACTAAACCTGTTCGACCATAACCTGGTGTATGTGACTTTTGCCTTTGTCCACCTCAGTCCAACACTGGCACCTCCACATTATGGCCCAAAGAGGGTGGGATAATAAACAGTAAAATTCTTAAATTTTTTACACAGTAATATGAGGTTTGACATGAATAATACATTGCATAATTTAAATAAGATATCTTTCAGTTACTTGTTGCTTTGTTACATTCCAATTCACTGCGGGCTTCTACACAAGTACCCTGACAATTTACTTTCTGGAAATAATCAGCTTACCAATAAGTCAATTGTTCACAATGTTTCACAGTGGTGTTGTGTAGCGGAATGTAATGTAGCATTATCAATTAATTGTTGTGCTGAAACATGGTGCAGTTCGGATCAGTCGATACACTGTAATGTCCTGATCTAATTTTATTTAAATCTCTGCTTCAATGCAATAAAACAAATGTCGCATTACATCTCTGAATTTTTTAAAATCAATTTTTTGAAGAAAGTTTGTTTATTTAAAATTCAAATCAGAATGAATTCCCTTACCAAGTATCAGAATAACCAAACTATTTCCAAGTAAACATTTAGTTCTTTTATTTTCTACTGTTAAGGAGTACTTTATTTTTATAAGATCTGTCTTGAAGACATGACTTTTAATTTTCATGATTTGGAGATGCCGGTGTTGAATGGGGTGTACAAAGTTAAAAATCACACAACACCAGGTTATAGTCCAACAGGTTTAATTTGAAGCACACTAGCTTTCGGAGTGACGCTCCTTCATCAGGTGATTGTGGAGGACTCGATCGTATCACAGAATTTATAGCAAAAATTTGCAGTGTTATGTAACTGAAATTATACATTGAAAAATTGATTGTCTGTTAAGCCTTTCATTTGTTAGAATACAGTGATAGTTTCACTTCTTTCATGTGTAAATCACAAAACCCTTTTTTTTAAAGTTGCGTTCTTGGGCTAGCTGTTAACAATGGTGATAGCTAGACAATATGTTGAAGGTGTTAGCCCCCTGTGTTCTCTGTCTATGACCTGATGTTTAGATTGATTCTAATCTAAAAAGTGAGATAACAGAGTTTTACATAAATTCATGCAGCTTTTGAGCTCAGAGTTCTACATGAATGTATGCAGTTTTTGAGCAAAGTGCAATGTAACTCTGCAAGTACAAATTCACCACACAAAATATATGTGTGCATTTGGGTCTTTGTCTCTGTGTGTGTGTCTGTCTGGGGTGGGGGTTGTGAGTGTGAGAAAGTGTGTGTGTGTGTGTGTGTATATGTGTGTGTGTGTGTGTAGTGAGTGCAGAGTGTCTTAAGTCTGTGAGGGGGTGCATGTGTGTCTGTAAGGGTGTGTGTGGGTGTCTGTGTGTACTTGTGTCCGTGTGTATGTGAGAGTGTGTGTGTGTGTAGGAATATCTGTGTGTGTGTGTGTGTAGTGCAATGGTGATCACCTGTAATGTGACATGAACCCAAGGTCCTGGTTGAGGCCCTCCCTATGGGTACCGAACTTAGCTATCAGCCTCTGCTCGGCCACTTTCCTCTGCTGTCTCCTCAGGAGACAGACATGTGCTGTAACTGACAGGGTACCCTTCGTTGTTCAGTACTTGCCAGGGGCTGAAAAATTACACCATGTTCTTCGTGACCTGCAACACATTATCAATGAGGATGAGCACCTCACCAAGACCTTCCCCACACCTCCACTACTTGCCTTTAAACAACCGCCAAACCTCAAACAGATCATTGTTCATAGCAAACTGCCCAACTCTCAGGACAACTCCATACAACCCTGTCTAATGGCTTCAGGTTAAACAGAGGCAAGGAAATCTCCTGCTGATTACCTTGTACCATCCTCCCTTTGCTGTTGAATCAGTACTCCTCTATATTAAACAACATTTGGAGGAAGCACTGAGGCGTGGCAAGGATACAAAATTCACTCTGGGTGGAGTATTTCAATGTCCACTACCAAAAGCAGCTCAGCAGCAGCACTAATGACTGAGCTGGTCAGGTCCTAAAGCACATAGCTGCTAAACTGGGTCTGCAGGAGGGGATGAGGGAACCGATAAGAGTGAAAAACGTACTTGACCTTATCCGCACCAATGTGTCTGCTGTAGATGAATCTATCCATGTCAGTGTCAGTAAGAGCAACCACCACATAGTCCTTGTGGAGATCAAGTCCTGTCATCGTATTGACAATACCCTCCATCATATTGTGTGGCACTATCAAGATTGGGCATTCATGAGGTGCTGTGGGCCATCAACAACAGCGGAATTGTACTCCAGCATAATTTGCAGCCTCACTGCCTAGCATATCCCCTACTCAACCATTACCATCAAGCTAGGGGATCAAACCTGGTTCAATGAAGAGTGCAGGAGGATATGCCAGGAGCAGCACCAGGATACTTAAAAATGAGGTGAAGGTACAAAACAGGTCTGCTTACATGCCAAACAACATAAGCAGCAAGTGACAGAAAGAGCTAAGTGATCCCACAGCAACAGATCAGTTCTAAGCTCTGCAGGCCTGCCACATCCAGTAATGGACAATGAAACAACTCACTGCAAGAGGAAGCTCCACAAATATCCCCATCTTTAATGATGGAAGAGCCAATCATAGCAGTGCAAAAGGTAGAGCTGAAGGATTCACAGCAACCTTGAGCCGATGTGCCAAGCAGATGATCCATCTTGACATATTGTAATGGTGTGCCCGAAACGTCGATTCTCCTATTCCTTGGATGCTGCCTGGCCTGCTGCGCTTTTCCAGCAACACATTTTCAGCATATTGTAATGGTACCCAAGATGAAAGATGCCAGTCTTCAGCCAATTTGATTCACTCCATGTGATATCAAGAAATGGTTGGAGGTACTGGATACTGCAAAGACTATGAACCTTGACATTCTGGCAATAATGCTGAAGACTTGTGCTTGAGAACTTGCTGCTATCCCAACCAAGCTATTCCAGTACAGTTACAACATTTACCAGGAATGTCCTGTACACAAAAGGCAGGACAAATCAATTGGCCACTTAATGGCCTATCAGTCTATTCTTGATCATCAGGAAAGTGATGGAAGATTTCATCAACAGTGCTATAAAGCAGCAGCACCTCAGGAATAACCTGCCCAGCGACACCCAATTTAATTTCCGGCTGGACCACAGCTCCTGACCTCAATATAGCCTTGATTAGAACATGGACAAAAGAGCTGAATTCTGTAGGTGAAGGGAATATGACACCCTTTGACATCAAGGCCATACTTGACTGAGCGTGGTTCAAGGAGCCCTTGCAAAACTGGAGTTAGTGGGGTTGCGTTTGATTTATTGTTATCACATTTACGGCGATACAGTGAAAAATGCTGTTTGTCATGCTATACAGGCAGATTGTACCGTACAAAGTGCTTCAGGCTAAGAGAACAGAGTGCAGAATACAAACCAAAAGAACTATGGATGCTGTAAATCTGAGACAACAGTAGAAATTACTGGAAAAGTTCAGCAGGTCTAGCAGCATTTGTGGAGAGAATTAGAGTTAATATTTTGGTTCAAGTGACCCTTCCTCAGAACTCAGAGTAGAGAATACAATATTACAGCTGCACAGAATTTTCAGAGAGCAAGATCAACATTAACATTTGACAAGTCCATTCAAAAGTCTGTTAACAGCAGGGAAGAAACTGTTCTTGAAACTGCTTGTATGGGTAACAGGGAAAATTCTTCACTGACTTCCTATGTGCCAGGTTTGACAGTGACCTTCCCTCATAAGATCAGAATTGAGGATGTTCGCCAATGATTACATGATGTTCACCAACATTCGCAACCTCTCAGATACTGAAGTGTCCATGTTCAAATGCAGCAGGTCTTGGACAATATCCAAATTTGGGCTGATAAATGGCAAGTAATATTTGACAATGACCAGAGACAAAATACAATCTAACCATAGCCCTTGACATTCAATATCATTACCATCACTGAATCCCCCACTATCAACATCTTGGGGGTTACCATTGACCAGAGTCTCAACTGTCCTCACCACATAAAAGCAGTGTCTACAAAAGCAGGTCAGAGGCTGAAAATACTTAAGTGAATAACTCACCTCCTGACTCCCCAGAACCTGTTCATCATCCAGGCAGGTCAGGAATGTGATGGAATACTTGCCACTTGCTTGGATGAATGCAGCTCCAACGACACTCAAGAAGCTTGACATCATCCAGGACAAAGCAGCTCGCTTGACTGGCATCACATGCACAAGCACCCATTCCCTCCACTGCCGATGCTCTATAGCAGCAGTGTGTACTGTCTACAAGATGCAATGCTTTGACAGCAGCTTCCAAACCCACAACCACTTCCATCTAGAAAGACAAAAGCAACAGGTACATTGGAACACCACCACCTGTAAGTTGCTCTCCAAGTCACTCATCGTCTGACTTGGAAATATTTCACTATTCCTAAACTGTCACTGGGTCAAAGTTCTGGAACTCCCTCCCAAAGGCAGTGTAGGTCAACCTACAACATGTGGACTGCAGTGGTTCAAGAAGACAGGTGCTACCACTTTCTTGAAGGCAACTAGGGACGGACAATAAATGTTGACCAGGCAGCAATGCCCACTTTCCTCAAGCGAATAAAAAAGCTTCATTGAACTAGAATCGATCCCCTGTTTGATGCGAAAAGTTGAGTGGGGTATATGCTGGGTTATGAGGTTGCAAATTGTTTTGGAGTACAATTTGGCTGCGCCTCATGTATACCCAATCTTGAGGTACGACATCTGTTCGAGGTCCATCGCATTTAATGTGGTGATAGTGCCCAATTACGCAATGGAAAGTATTCTCAATGTGAAGACAGAACTTTATCTCCAGGAGGACTGTGTGGTCGTCACTCTTACTGATACTATCATGGACAGATATCTCTATGTTGGGCAGATTGGTGAGGATGAGGTCAATTATATTTATCCCTCTTGTTGGTTCCCTCACACCTGCCCCAGCTAGCAGCTGTGACTTTTAGGGCTCAATCAGTATGTTACTGCCCAGTCACTCTTCGTGGTCTTTGAAATCCCCCACCAAGACTACATTCTATGTGTTTGCAACGTTCAGAGCTGTTTAACATTAGCTTAGGCTGGGTTGCCCCTGTTTGACTTGACGCCATGAGACTTCATGGGTTCTGAAGTCAATGTTGAGGATTCCCAGGGCAACACCATCCTGACTGCGCACCTCTGTTGCCACCTCTGTTGGATCTCTTCTGCCAGTAGGACAGGACACATCCAGCAAATGGTTATGGGGGGGGGGGGTCTGGGATTGATTCTGTGAGTAGAACCACGAGTAGTCAGTGAGACAACTTTCCCAATTTTGGCACTTGCTTCCAGATGTTAGGGAGGAGGATGTTGCAGGGTCAACAGAGCTGTTTGTCAATGTTAGCTGGTCCATCCATATTTGTTTTTTTTTGTTCTCTTTTGTACCAGTGATTCAACTGAAAGGAAGACAGTTTCCCTGACTGAGTCAGACGAGCTTCTACGACAGTTATTTCACTAGACTTTTAATTGAGTTTTAGTAAATACAAATTCGACTAAGTGCCATGGTTGGATTTGCACTTGAGACCCTGGAACATTATCTGGGTGTTTGGATTGCCAGTCCGATACCAATACCACTAGACCATCGCCTCTCTGTCATATTGGTAACTTAAGTGAGTTTTCTCAGGTGCCCACTGCAGATTAATGCATCATGTTCAGAGAACATATAATGCTCACAGATGTTTTCACCTGGACTGTAGGGTATCTGTGTATACTTTTGTTGTCCTTTGAAGAGACTCACATCACTTGAAAATGAAGTCCCCTCATTCACGGAAAGAAATACTTATCGCACCCACTCCAATGTATTTGCAACCATTTTCATCTCATTGATCACTTGTTGTTATAGACAGGAAACAGGTCACTGATCAATCATTGAGACGCAGGCCCAGCCTCTTACAATTGATGAACCCCCAAATGTACATATTCCCCTCTTGGTAGAATTTCTCATCAACCCACTAGACTTTGAACTTCAACAAGTCTTCACTCAACCCATCTGCCCACTTTACATCCCAGCGCCTACTATATCGAATAAACATGTCAGATTTAGTCATGCGCAGTGTTCCCACTAAAGCAAGGATGCTGATTGTCGATGGCAACCATTCCCCCTACTTCTGCAAGACCCCTTTGCATTCTAAGCTCTATCATCTCTTGCCCCTTTTATACTGAGTTAACCCCCTTCACAATTATATTTCCCTCTAACTCCTAGCGTGCTGCCTCCAAATCCTTCCTGAAGCATTAGCCCCTAATAACCCCCTTTATTTTTTGTGAATACCCCCCTCGCTCAAATTGAGTGTGGCCCAACCTATTGAGTGACTTAAATGGACAGCACCAAAAGATGAGTGGCCAGCCCCTGACTGATAACTGCACAATTTCTTGTCTGTCTTCCTGCCAATCCCCAGAGTGGTTGCACTGGACTTTCAGGGTTGACCATGACACACACTTCAGACTACAAACCCCTTGACCCTCACTGCCCCCAAGTTTCCTGACTGATATTGGAGGTTGCCCTTGACTTACAATGCTGACACCACCAACTGAGTTGCCCCTCATTATACATTGAGACATGTTCACTTGTTTAATGCACATCCAATGTATTTGCCACGTATGTGACTGGCACATAGTTCAGGATTGAGAGTGATGTCACTGGTACCACACAGTAACACATCCACCCCCTTGGCTGCTGATTGCTTATGATAAGCTGCCTGGCTTGGGTGTGGATGCCCATACCTGGCAAGATCACCACCTTTGTGGTGACAGAAAACTTTAAATGTTGCAAGCTGGAATGTTTGTATACTTATGGATAATCTCAAGGGTGACCACCTAAAAAACCAAACTGCAGTCATCATGTGAGAGGTATCAAGATTCTAAATTGACATTCCCCTCAGTGAGATACCCCTTCCTGGTGCAGTGCAGCCAGTGAGAAGGCAAGAAACTAGTGAGGCAGTTCTCTCTTGCCCATGGCAAGCAAAAATGTCTCATGCACTCTCCTGAGTCACCTACGTCCTGTGACTGACAAAAGTTTCCAGTGACACAGTGTGGCCTCAGAACTTTCAATGGAATCTGCAATATGTCCTTTATTGCCAGAGCCTTCAAGATAAAGCTAGGAATGAAAGCACAAGACCTTCGTTGTATTCCTCAATTTGACTACAGTATTTGACCAAGTTAATCGTGAGCATCTGTGGATTGTGCTCCAAAGATTTAGGTTAACAATCCTTCAGCTGCTTCATGATGATACAACTTTGCCTGAATTGAGAGGGAGATCTGAAAGAGGCACTCTCAAACTCTGATGTAAACCCACCCATTATGATCCACCTGGCAGTAGCTATTGACTTTATCAATGATCAGCTGCCATTTGCTGTCAGTATTAGATATTATTTGGATGGAATACTCTTAAATCTCAATCAGTTGCCTGCATACTAAAACTAGACTGACCACCACAGACACATATGAGCTATGTTTTGTGAATTATTGCAGTGACCTTGTCCACTCTGCACCAGATTTGCAAACCAGTTTCAATAATTTCACTTCAGCATACAGCAACCTCGACCTGTTGTTGAATGTTGCTGAAATGAAACCCATATATCAATCCACATCTGGTCAGCCAATATTCCACCTCCCATTTGTAATGATTGCAACAAGGTCAAGTGGACCTCACAGAATATGTGTTCCCTGACTGGGGCTGTTAACTTGGCCCAACCAGGGAGCCCTGGCTGATAGATAAAAAGAGAAGTGTCAGACATTCTGACATTCTGAGAGCTAGCTCTGAGTGAACTGAACCAGTTTAATAGACTTTCCACGTGTAAATGAAGGGTAACTGTGTGACGGTATATCGGACTCTGAGGAGTTATTTCACCATCTACACTAACACGTGAATTAGAAGCAGGAATAGGCCATTCTGTCCCTGAAGTCTGCTTCCATATTTAATAAGACCATGGCAAATCTGATTGTGGCCTTAACTCCACTTTCCTGCCTATCCTGATAACATTTGTTAGTAAGTATCTGTTGCCCTCTGTGTTAAAAACATGACCTGCTTTCACAACATTCTTAGCAAGAGACTTCCAAACATTTAGGATCCTCATCTTCACTTTAAATGGGAGATCTTGTATTTTAAACTCCACTCCATCCCCTATTCTAGGATCTCCCACAAGGGAAATATTCTTTCATAATCCACTTTCTTAGTCTCCTCAGGATTTTATAAATCTCAATAAGATCACCTCCTTTTTGTAAACTCCAACTCCGAACTGTCTCGCCTTGTTGAAGGAGACGGTGGAAAATGTTGAACATTTATCATACCTTGGCAGCCTCTCTCAAAAGGCCATCATTAAGGAGAAGATCCAACACTGGATCATTTGCACCAACTCAGCCTTTTACAAATGATTGTGTTGAGTCTTTAAGAACAAAGACCACTGAAAGTTGATAAAAACCCTGGTGTACAGAGTAGTTCTCATCGTCACATCGTATCAGTGAGTGAAAGAATGTACAGAGTGTGAAAGAAATTCCATCAGCAATGCATCTACACATTTGCTCAATTCAATGGGAAGTCCATGAAACAAATGCAAGTGTCTTTCCTGAAGCCAGCTCCATGAGTATTTAGGAATATCTTCTGCAATATGATGGACAGGACATGTTGCAAAATGGCTGGAAACTGTATATCCTCAATTATCAATTGACCAATGTTCCAGGGGAGAATAAAGAAAACATTTCACAACTCCCTGAGCTGTTCTTGAAACAAGCGTAATTGATAGTAACAAATGGGAGGAGTCTGCTATGAATTTTTCAGGATGATGACAACTTGTCCATCGAGTTGCATCAAGCTTTGACTCCCAAGATTTTAATTAAATAAAGAAAGGAGCAGCAGAGAAGCCAAGAACAGGAAATAAATCCTGCACTTCAGATCCTATCATGTAAAAGGTGTACTTTCCTATCTGGCCAAAGATCTACAGGTCAGAGATCAGCCTGTCCAGTCACGTAATGACCAATGGCAGAAACTTGAGACTTTGAATAGGTGTCCTCTTCAAGTTGAGGGGCAGTTTATGATGAATAATCCCTTTGCATCTCGATGGTTTATTGGGATGATTCTTTCAAGAGCAACCCATCAAGTCCCTATTTCTCAGTACTCACCTGTGCCGAACTGAGATTGTTAACCAAAACAACTTCTCCTTACTCCCTCTGGGTGAATGTTGTCCCTATGCGAAATCCAGTTACTGCTTTTAACAGGACATGTGAAATGTATTCCATCAATACAGCAGGATCTTCCAATCCTATTACTCTATTATATTGACAAATTTGTGAGTGCAGCTTCTTGCTTTGATCTTGCAAATTTCAGTTAATTAATTCATCACCCAGAGCAGTGGACGTGATCTATATGGACTTCAGTAAGGTGTTTGACAAGGCTCCTCATGGGAGACTGCTTAGCAAGGTTAGATCTCATGGAATACAGGGGGAACTAGCCATTTGGATACAGGACTCGCTCGAAGGTAGAACCAGAAGGTGGTGATGGGGTGAATCTGTCACTATCAGTGGGGAGGGAAGAAATTTGAGGATTTATATTTGATCTGAATTCAGCTCTAGCAGTGTGTTTGCATTGGAGAGAGTTGATCCTTTACTCCTTTTGGGATTGATGGGCATACTGCGCAATTTTGGAATCAGATGTTTCTGGTTTGGAATATTGTGTCAAATTCTGATGGCCTGATTATAAGAAGGATGTAGATGCTTTCGAGAGAGTGCAGAGGAGATTTACCAGGATGCTGCCTGGATCAGAGGGCTTGTTTTCTGAAGAGAGGTTGAGTGAGTTAAGGCTTTTCACATTGGAGAGAAGAAGGAAGAGAGGAGACTTGATAGAGGTGTACAAGGTAATGAGGGGCATAGATAGAATAGGTAGCCAGAGACATTTCCCCAGGGCAGAAATGGCTGTCACAAGGGGTCATAATTTTAAGGGGATTGGAAGAAGGTATGGGGAGGTGTCAGAGGTAGGTTCTTTACACAGAGTGGTGGGTGCGTGGAATGCACTGCCAGCAGTGGCAGTAGAGTCAGATATTAGGGACGTTTAAGCGACTACTGGACAAGCACGTGGATGGCAATAATTTGAGGAATGTGTAGGTTAGATTGATCTTAGATTAAGGTAAATGCTTGGCATAACATTGTGGGCTGAAGGGCCTGTACTGTGCTGTACTGTTCTCTGTTCAATGTTTTAAGGTACCTTGTGTTTTTTTAAACCTCATTTCTGGCCCATCTTACCTTTTCCACTCAGTCAGTTCCCCCCCAGGATCTTATATGTTCCAGTTCAGTAACCGCTGACTCTTCTAAACTGCAGACGATACAGACCAAGCCTGTCTAGCCTTTCCTCCTAAGGTAATCCACTCATTCCAGTTCTAATCCACTGATTTATACTGTCTGACATTTCTTGCTCTTCCATGAAGCTGTTGATGGACACTCAACCATTAACTTCTCCTTGTGATTATTTCACCTCTTGCATTTCCCTTCCATTTCTTTTCCTCTTCCATGCTTGATTATCTTTCCAGTTCATTATGAGCATGGGTGCCAAAAGTAAAGTGTTAACCATTTCTTTCACAGGTTCTGACTGATCTACTTTGTTGCTTTCACAGAGTTATGATTTAATTGTTCTAGATTTTCAGTATTTACACCGTTTCTCGATATAAATAATGCACAGAGGAAGAACTCTTCAGTTCGCTTTCTGTTACTGTTCAGTACACAGATGTGAAAAGATATTTGATACACTTATAGATACGTGCATTTTTTGAGCAGGTATTTAAAAATGTAATCAGGAAAAGAAAACACAATGCAGTCAGTTCTGATAGCTCCATTCTCGTGCAATCTCATGTTTTAAGAAAATCACACTGTAGCTGCACCATTTAAACTAATGGGACCAGAATCACATTAGAGCTAATTACGTTCTACAAACAACTGTCTAAATTCTTCAGTCACATTAAAGCCAATTCATGTTGAAGAACATGTGTTATAGCAGAGCGGACTGCACACTAGAACATTTAGCAATTGTGGGTTTTGTGACAAACAGTTCTTCAGTTCATTCTCTGTCCATAATTAATTTTGCAATTAAACATTATAATTTATGTTTTAGTAGCAGCAATCTTGTAATTACAACTCTTATCTATCACTTATAGTATTGGTTCTTAAATGAGACTGCAGTATAAAATGAATGGCTGGTAATGTTTAAAGAAATTCATAAGTCGAGATTTATCTGACCTCAATAAACCACACAAACTTTGCTGCCATGTATTATGTCATCAAAAAATTCACAGTTTACTATTGACTTCCTAAATATAATCACAACAGAATTGTTACATCATGAGAATGTATGAACTATTGTATTAAAAGTTATCCTTTAAAATCAAGGAATACCAGTTTTTTAGAGGTTGAACTTTGTTTTCAAGATAATCACTGAAATGATGAGGACTGGTGTGTTATTTTATGTTTTGCAACCATTTTCAGCATCAGATATGCTCCGTTTGGGTGTGAAGCAGACTAGATGTTGAGTCAAGTTCTTTTTATGCTGCCAAAATAATGTACCTTTTCCATTGAATTCAAAAGAATTGCCTCAGTTCCCTGGAATAAATAATTTTGTTTTCAGTGAGAAACTCAATGCTGGTGACTAGTTGAACTCATACTGTAGTGAATATTAGCTGCACTATTTGGGAGGGGGACTAGACAGCACCAATCTGCTGAAACTAATACATGCTGGTCAGAGGCCAGAAAGGCATTCCACATTAAGTTGCCAAGCTCCTGGCAGCTTGGTGATATACAAATGTACTGTGAACCATTGAGCATTCCAAAGCAACATTTTTGTAATTAAGGCGACATCTGGCACTTTAGTGTTGACAGATTTCTTTAATCTTTATTTGACTTTTAACAACTAATATAGACATTGGAAAGAGATTGGTTGGCATGTTTTAATGGTTTTTAACACTTTAGCCTAGGACCATACTTTAAGGTTCATTAACTACTCAGTTATTTGAATTAAGATGTCACATGAATGAAAACTTTTTAACTGTTTAAATAAATAAATAATACTAAGAAAACATTAGAAACCAGTGAGGCCCTGTACGAACACATCTGCAGGCAAGGTCTTCAAGTTGAGGAACTTTGGTATGGAATTGTGGAGCTGGGATCGGAGCTGCAGATATTGTGGGTTTCAAGGACCAGGAGAGTTATTCAGACATTTTGATTCAGGTGACACATACCCCTCCCCCTCCTGGTTAGGTGGTGGTATTGGACTGGGTAGTAGTCAGACACAGGAAGGCTGTGTCTGTGGATCGGGCAGGTCACAACATCGCTGAGATACCCGTTCTTTGATTTTGTCTAGCGGGGCTAGGTTTTTGACATCTTTGTTAATGAGACCAAAGTCTACAGGATAGATGGATGGATGGACACTGTGATACAGTTGACCATTCAAGTGTAGAGAGTAAAAGGAACATGGGAATGATAGGGGACAATACAGACAGGAAGATATCCAGGCCTCTCTGCTGCCATGAAGAAGAGATCCGTAAGTTATGCTGCATACCTGGAGCCTGGGTTCCCACAAGTTAGAGAAGAACTCAGTTGTTGTGGTCCAACAACTTGATTAGAATTAGAAATGAGATTCTGCTGAGCAAGTCTGGGGAGCTGGGTTAAACTGAAGCACAGAGTCATACAGATGATGATCTCAGGATTGTTACCTGGACCTTGTGCAAATTAGCATAGGAAGTAGAAGATTACATGAGTGGCTGAAAGAATGATGGGGGAGGCATGGGTTTTACTGTATGAAACTGAGTTTTACCATTGGCAAGAACCCTGCTTGAAGCAAACTGGAACCAATGCCCTAGTGGCACCATCATAAACCCAGTTATGGATGGCTAACAAATGCTGACCTTGCCAGTGATGCCCACATTCTGAGAAACAATAAAATTGAATAACTAGAATAGTAGATAAAGCTTTAAACTCATAAACAGGATTTGGTGGGGAGAGGCATGGATGGATTTGGGAGGTGAAACATTCAATCAAATTAACCAGAATGGCTGTGAACCAAAACATCAATTTCTGCAAACATGAGGAGTGTAGCTTTGGGAGCAAATAGTTGAGTCATCAAAGAGTTCCTCAAAGGCACTGAATCAGATTATGTAAAAGTGAATTTTAACAGATAGAAAAAAACTGGATTGTTAAATTAGTCATTAAAGAGATGTATTAGTCATTACGGAGATGTGGTTACAGATTGACCGAGATTGAGAATGAAACCTTCCAGAATATTTGACTGTTTGAAAAACTAGTCAAAGTGATTGATCTATTGGAGTTTTGTTAGCCTTTTTCCATGTGGGGAGTGGCTTGATATTTGTAATACAGTGTGGCTTCTTGTATTTTCTAATCAAAAGAAGCAGCAGTTTTTCAGGTGGGTCAGACCAGTGCACTAACACACAATTCCTTCGCAGCATTGACATTGAACCCTGGGAAAGATCTGAAGCGTCCCAAATGGTTAGTTAGTCATTCAGGAAATTGTCAGTCGGCAGTAATCAAGAAGAGCAATATAATGGTACGTTTCCAAGTCTTTGTTAATGCCAGTGACAAGAAGTGGCAGATGAAGTTTAATCGAGATAAATGTGAGGTGCTACATTTTGGAAGGGCAAATCAGCGCAGGACTTACACATTTAATGGTAAGGTCCTCAGGAATCTTCCTGAACAAAGAGACCTTGAAGTGCAGGTTCATAGTTCTTTGAAAGTGGAATCACAAGTAGACAGGATACTGAAGAAGGCTTTTGGTATGCTTGCCTTTATTTGTCAGTGCATTGAGTATAGGAATTGGGAGGTCATGTTGCAACTGTAGAGAACATTGATTAGACCCTTTTTGGAATATTGTGTTCAGTTTTGGTCTCCCTGCTGGAGGAGAAATGTTGTTCAACTTGAAAGGGTGCAGAAAAGATTTACAAGGATGTTGCCAGGATTGGAAGGTTTGAGCTAAAGGGAGAGGCTGAATGGCCTGGGACTATTTTCCCTGGAGCATCAGAGGCTGAGTGCAAACCTTATAGAAGTTTTAAAATCATGAATGCCATGGTTAGGATGAATAGTCAAGGTCTTTTCCTCAACGTAGGAGAATTCAAAACTAGAGAACATAGGTTTAAGGTGAGAGGGGAAAGATCCAAAAAGGACCTAAGTGGCAATTTTTTTCACGCAGGGGGTGGTGTGTGTTTGGAATGAACTGTGAGAGGAAGTGGTGTAGGCGTGTACAAATACAACATTTAAAAGGCATCAGGATGGCTATGTGAAAATGAGGGGTTTAGAGGGATATGGGCCAAATGTTGGCAAATGGGACTTGTTGAACCGAAGGGTCTGTCTCCATACTGTACACTCTATGACTGTTAAAGAGATCATATTGGGAAAATAAAATAAAACACTTGTGTTGAAACCAAATCAGGCTGTAGGTAGATGGAAACACAGTGAATACATTGAAAAGAGCAATTCCAGTGATCAATAACAATATTAGCCTGCTTAATTTTTCTTTTTTTAATTGTAAGGTTTGCAAATAGCAGTGTAAAAGAACTTAGTAGGCATTCCACATCTGAGAGGCGATGGGCAT
The DNA here is from genome assembly GCF_037043375.1 of Chiloscyllium plagiosum. Classification (NCBI taxonomy): domain Eukaryota; kingdom Metazoa; phylum Chordata; class Chondrichthyes; order Orectolobiformes; family Hemiscylliidae; genus Chiloscyllium; species Chiloscyllium plagiosum. Next base: position 52,615,784 of record NW_028270143.1, on the reverse strand, counting down.
GTCTGAAAAAAAAACTTTAGGGATGCCTTTTGCATGATAGATGCAGCTAAGAAGAAGCTAATGTTGATTTACACATTCTGGAGAGGGGTTGCAACTAACAGCACAATTAACAGCACAACAGCACAACAGCTCAATTAACAGCACATTATTTTCATTTTTGTACCAAGTTGTTTCAAAATAGTATCAATGATGTCATATAAAATATCCTACCAAGCGCTCACTATCCTACTTGAAAGTATATCACTGTTCCTTCACAGATACTGGGTTAAGATGCTGGAACAGTCTTCCTGACGACATTGTGGATCTATCTACTGTGTCAGTGCAAGAAGGCAGCTCACCATCACCTTCTCAAGGTCAACTAGGGATGGGTAATAAATACCAGCCAGCAATGCCCAAATCCCATGAGTAAATAAAAATAAACATCAAGCCATTCATATATACAGATAAAATGATCAGTATTTAAAACTTACAATATGCAACAAAAGTATATTAGATGTGGAAAAAATGAGTACATTATTGTTTATTTTTTGATACAGGCCTTTTCAGATGCATAGAGGAAAAATGTAAAGCCAGTCTGATAGAAATTGCTCATCATCCCATGGTTCCAATAAAGATCAATTGGTTTTGGGCATTTTTACTCGGAGTGGTGATTGGAACATTTGGAATCAGTGGATCATCTGTTTTACTGGAGTACCAGCAGTGTCAGAAAGCAACACATCATATTTTAACTTATAGCGGTATGTATCCTGTGTTCCAACTGCAGAATGAATTGATTGCCTTGAAAATCTATAGTTTTGTATTGGTTAGAACTAATAAAATTTAAATACGATGTACAGCTGTATTGTATTAAGGAAACCGACTTTCTGCTGACACTCGGGAGTAAAATGGTTTATTTTGCTTCTCTGAGTGAAGTGTTCAGTGTAATTAAAAGTGGTTACTTTCTTGATTTAACCATCTAAAATGACATTTTTTTTGGAAATTGTTCCAGGTGGGAAGCATTGCCCCTGCTTTTCTACTCGCTCTGTGAAAAGATGGGGATTGGGAGTATCTGAGTTTCTCACAGAAATCCAACATGGACATGATGGGGTGGAGTGTCTCTTCGCATGCTGTAAATCTTTCCCGATTCGATGAATATATAGATTAGATTAGATTAGATTAGATTAGATTAGATTACAGTGTGGAAACAGGCCCTTCGGCCCAACAAGTCCACACCGACCCGCCGAAGCGAAACCCACCCATACCCCTACATTTACCCCTTACCTAACACTACAGGCAATTTAGTATGGCCAATTCACCTGACCCTGCACATCTTTGGACTGTGGAAGGAAACCGGAGCACCCGGAGGAAACCCACGCAGACACGGGGAGAACGTGCAAACTCCAACAGCGTAGAAACAGGCCTTTCGGCCCAACCAGTCCACATCAACTCTCCGAAGAGTAACCCACCCAGACCCATTTCCCTCTGACTAATGCATCTAACACTATGGGCAATTTATTGTGGCCAATTCACCTGACCTGCACATCTTTGGACTGTGTGAGGAGACCGGAGCACCTGGAGGAAACTCATGCAGACACAGGGAGAATGTGCAAACTCCACACAGACAGTTGCCCAAGGCTGGAATTGAACCTGGGACCCTGGTGCTGTGAGACAGCAGTGCTAACCACTGAGCCACCGTGCCGCCCTAAAACATTTTAAAAATTGATTGATTTTTGTTGGACAAGGACTGTAAGGGTTACAGAACCATAGCAGGTAGATGGAGCTAAGATGCGGCTCAGCTAGGATCTAACTGAATGGTAGAACAGATTACAAGGGCTGAATAGCCAACTGTTGTTCCTGTCATCTCACTCTTTCCTATCACTATAACTTCCTATGGCTCTACATGCCAGCATACAAACAAGTGTTGGATTTCACTAATTCTTCTATATCCCTCCATCCTTCATCCTACTGCTAGCGGACATGCCCTTGGTTGCTTAGCTCCAACTATCTGCAATTGGCTCCCCAAACCCCAGCCATTGTCTTATCTCTTTTCAACTTTTAAGACCAATCTTAAAACTTATCCCTTTGACCAAACTTTAGTACCTCTCCTAATAGTACCTCTTTTGACATAGAACTTTGTTATTCAATTATGCATTGTGAAGCTCCGTAAATTTTTTGCCATCTTGGATGTGGAACCTACAAGCATAAAGTATTTGGAGCAGGAGCTGACCATTTGGCCCTTCCACCATTCAATAAGATCATGGTTCACCTGTTTACTCCTTATTCCTGACAGCCTTTCACCCCCATTCTTGTTATGAATATGTCTGACTTCACTTTAAAAATATTCAAGGACTCCACTTTCACCATCATTTGAGGAGGAAAGTTCCAAAGACTCAAACATTCAAAAAGAAAAGGCTTCTCCTCGTCTCTGTTTAAAATAGGTGATCCCTTATTTTAAACAGTGACCCCTGGTTCTAGATTCTTCCGCAAGAGGAAACATCTGATGTTTCGGTATCCACTAGTCAAGACCCCTTAGGGTCTTGTGTTTCAATCGGATACAAGCCTTGTCTATCCAACCTTTCCTTGTTAGACAAAGCTATCCATTCCAGAGTTAAAAATTGCCTAACACCAGGTTATGGTCCAACAGGTTTTTTTGGAAGCACTAGTTTTCAGACCGCTGCTCCTTCATCAAGTGGTTGTGGAGTAAAAGATCATAAAGCTCAGAATTTGTAGCAAATGTTTACAGTGTGATACAACTGAAATTATATATTGAAAAAGACCTAGATTGTTTGTTAAGTCTCTCATCTTTTAGAATGTCCATGTTGGTTTCAGTTCTTCCATATGTACATCGCATAGCTTTTTTTAAAAAGTTACATTCTCAAGTGAACTTTAACAATTGGTGCCGTGTCAGCTCAGATAATGCATTGAAGGTGTGAGGTGCCCAGCACTTCGAAAGCTAATGCTTCCAAATAAACCTGTTGGACTATAACCTGATGTCGTGTGATTTTTAACTTTGTACACCCGAGTCCAACACAGGCACCTCCAAATCATCACTTACAGGTGTAAGTCTCGCAAACCATCTCTGAATTACTTCCAAAGCATTGATATTCTCTTGAAGTGAGGGCTCTAATATTGTACATGGTATTCCAAGTGTAATCTCACCAAATACTCAATGATTAAACACAATTCCCCTACTTATGTATTCAATTTCAATCACAATAAATAGCACAATTTTTTTGGCTTTCCTGATTACTTAATATACGTGCACATGAACTTTTTGTGATGCATACTAGAGGGCAGACTCTCTGCAGCCCAACGCTCTACAACGTTTTGTCATTTAGGTAATATATTTCTTAGAATTCACTCTGCTAAGATGGATAATTTCACTCTTCCTCACGTAATAGTCCAATTGTGACATCTTCGCCAACTCAAATAACCTAAGCCTTGAGAGCTCCTTTTGTTGAAACTTTATTGCTGGAACAGCACAGCAGGTCAGGCAGCATCCAGGGAACAGGAGATTCGACGTTTCGGGCACAGGCCCTTCTTCAGGAGCTCCTTTTGTGTCTTCACAACATGCTTTCCAACCTAACACTGTGTCAACAGCAAAGTTAGCTCCCATTCAATTAGATCCTCTATCCAAGTCATTTATATAACTTGAAGGAAAAGTGCATTTTGTTGAAGTTTTTCACCTTGCACTCATCAGAACAATTTCTAACAATACCAATGTAAAGGGAAACCACCATTTATACTGCGAGCGAGGAGAGTGCTGATTGGTTGGAAAGTTGACTCTAATTGGCAGATGTGAATGTTGTTATGTCCATCAAAGTAAGCAGCAAGCATTCTATTACACTCCTGACCTGGTCCTTGTAGATAGTGGAGAGGGTTTGGGGACTACAGAGTGGTCTACTTGTCTTGAGGTAGCCACCATGAGGTAGCATCCTTCCTGTGCGTCTGGTCAGCATGGCGTGTTGAAGCTTAGGAGAAGCAGTTAGACATTTACTTGATAGAGATGGCATTAATGTGGCATTAATATTACTTACTGTTTGAGAATATAAGTGTGGATGTTGTCCAGAAGTGATGGAAGGCTGTTCCATGATTGGAAGAGCAGTGATTAGCAATCAACACTGTGGAATTGTTGGTGAACAGCATGACTCCTCACTTTATGCAGAGCAGTTCAACAGTTAGACAGAGGACATTTCCTCAAGGGAATCCAACAAACAGCCCCATCTGTCCTTGTGTGTGTCACTCTAAATAATAGGGAATTTCACCTTCATCCCTGTTGACCTGAATGTTACATATGGCAGAGGTGGTCTAATGTTGATTTTGTATTGGGATAGCTGCTTCCATCTCTCCACTGTCTTTCAGTACTCACATTCAGATCTCAGTATGGGATGTTCTGTGATCAAATGGTTCTGGTGAAAGCTGGACTGAGTCAAAGTTCAGATTTTTGTTCAGTAACTACTGATTGCTAACACTATTGATTACTCCTTCCATCAGTTGCTGATGATTAGGTTAGTGGATGGCAATTGGTCAGAGTAATTTTATCTGTTCTGTGTGTTGGATAATTTTAGCTAGTGATACCCTGTATTGGATACGTGTCAGTGTTATAGCAAGACGAGAATAATTTGACAAGGAAATGTCTAGGTTTGGAGTATTAGTCTTCAGCGCTACCTAGATATTATTACAGTTCCTAACCTTTACTAGAATGAAAGGTTGGGCTATACTAATGCAATCCTGTTGCCTGTCCATCCCACTACTTGTCCATGTGAAATTGATCAAGATATTTTTCTCATCTACCTGTTAAGAGATGATATTATGCACTTTTGCAGCAGGTGGGACTTCAGGCTGAGAGGTAAGGATACTACTATTGTGCTACAAGAACTCTGACAATGGAACATGATTATTACTCAGTTAACTGATTTCAGGTGATGGCCCTCTTTCCCAAAGAGTGACACGGGAGAACCTTTCATTATTCCCCTTAGGGGTTATTACCACCACACTTCTGATGAGGGAACAAGCAATAGAAGGGCACAAAACTGGAAAACGGGCAACTTGCTGTGTTCTGCAAGCCACCATATTTGCACATGCTGTGCAGTAAAGGAAAAGGGTACGTGCCAGCCAGCTCAGATTGGATTTAAAGAAATTTACCATTGCCTATTGTCCCGTTTGTTTCACTGTTATTCTGCAAGAAGAAAATTCAGACATTAACTCCAAACTTGTTTTCAGTCAGTTGTGCAGATATTGGGAAAGCTTGCCAAAACATTGTGTTGACATTCTTTTTGAGTTTTTTTTTTTGCTCTTCAGAATTATTTGACTGTAAAGAGGTCTCCAAACGGTTGTTTATCTCTACTTTACCGCATTATCTTCATATACAATTAAGATTAGTGCCTGGTTGGTTGGTGTCTGTTTTTTTCACTTGCTATTGTGGTCCTGCCATTAGGGTGTCTAAAGGTGAAGCTTGTATCGAAGCAGAGTTTGAAGCTTTCTCTTGCCTGTATCTTTTCTGAACTCCTAATTTTCACTTTAAATTTCCTGAGGTGTAACATGGGAAGAAAATCTTATATTTTGTCCTGTAATTAGTTATTTCAGCAATACTTTCCCAAAATTTTAATACCTGGTACAATCATTGTTTTTGCTGTTCATACAAAAAACAAACGATAAAGAATTATTTTGGGATAATAGCAGAAAACTGAGTTTGTAGCAACATGTTAAGCATTGACAGGAAGGTTAAGTATGAACTGAGCAGCAAATAACCAGTGTACACCACATTGACATTGATGGCCCCCAGAGATGGGATTGACATACTTTTTTCAAACAAGAATATTAATGAACCCGATGAAACTGAATCAACAGGGAAACCTGAATTGTGACAGATTCACTTGGAGCCTCAGATAAATTGCAAAAATATGTCTTGTTGCAGAAAAACCAACCTTGTGTACATGAATTCAGTTGTACTGTGAAGACTTCTGTGTTCAAACTTGTGGGTTGCAGAAAGAATTTGGCAAGGAAATGACAGATAGTCTTATGGCCAACATAATAGCTGTTAAGTTGGATGTTTAATACCTAGTCAGACAAACAATAATGCTAGAAATTAAGTTCAAATTGGGCGTTACAAAACACTTCGACTTGTTGTTCAAAACCATCATATAATTTTCTCAAATCGGTCTACCTGGTGGTTTAAGAAGTCCTGAAGAATATCCTCCTAGTGGCTTTCTCACAAATCTACCAAGAAAGGCAGGAAAACGTTCCAAGAAATTGATTTGGAAATTGTGAAACTGGTTGGATTTTAAAAAAAAATACACTTTTAATCTTGTCTGTTGAATTTTTGCTAAGCTGTAGGACATCTGGAAGTTTTCCTTTGCTTGTCCACTGAGCTTTAATACAGTCTCTCGGGGTTTGATGGAGCTGGCGCCTGGGTGATAACGTTGATGTAATTCTGTCAGGACAGACACTTCTGTAACAGATTGATGTAAACTTAGGGCACGGTTCTGGCACATTCAGTGACATGCCTTGTATCCAGAGGTCTCCTGTCAGGATTTATTCATTCAGTTCACTGCATTTCAATTACAGATATTGACAGGAGTCTATTGATCACCTCCCGTGTAATTTGTTGCCAGCTTGGTTACGGATATTTCTACTTTCTTCTCAGATATTGCACCGTGGCTGCACACATTTCAAGCTGCAGATGTAACAGACTACTCACAGCTGATCTTTGACCCGAGCCAAAAAGAACTCATCGTTGGAGCAAAGTAAACTGCTTTACTTATTTATTTTCTTACTTAAGACTGTCATTGACATTTTAGAAAGATGACTTTACTGAGGTTTGTGAGATTCCATCTTGAATACCATTTATTTTAATTCTCAGAACATTCAGGTTCACTTAACTACTCTTTTCAACCCAGTTCAGTCTTGATTACTTGTAAATAGTGTGCACAGTTTTGGTTGCCCTTCTATAGGAAGGATGTTGTGAAACTTGAAAGGGTTCAGAAAAGATTTACAAGGGTGTTGTCAGGGTTGGAAGGTTTGAGCTATAGGGAGAGACTGAATAGGCTGGGGCTATTTTCCCTGTAGCGTCAAAGGCTGAGGGGTGACCTCATAGGGATTTCTAAAGTCTTGAGGGGCTTGTATAGGGTGAATAGACAAAATCTTTTTCCTAGTGTGGGGAAGTCCAAAACTAAAGGGTTTAGGTATAAGGTGTGAGGGGAAAGATTCAAAGAAGACCTAAGGGGCCGCCTTTTCATCCAGAGGCTGATGATAGTAAAATAGAACATAAAACATAGATAGAACAGTACAGCACAGAACAGGCCCTTCAGCCCACCATGTTGTGCCGACCATTGATCCTCATGTATGCACCCTCAAATTTCTGTGACCATATGCATGTCCAGCAGTCTCTTAAATGTCCCCAATGACCTTGCTTCCACAACTGCTGCTGGCAATGCATTCCATGCTCTCACAACTCTCTGTGTAAAGAACCCACCTCTGACATCCCCTCTATACTTTCCTCCAACCAGCTTAAAACTATGACCCCTCGTGTTAGCCATTTCTGCCCTGGGAAATAGTCTCTGGCTATCGACTCTATCTATGCCTCTCATTATCTTGTATACCTCAATTAGGTCCCCTCTCCTCCTCCTTTTCTCCAATGAAAAAAGTCCGAGCTCAGTCAACCTCTCTTCATAAGATAAGCCCTCCTGTCCAGGCAGCATCCTGGTAAACCTCCTTTGAACCCTCTCCAAAGCATCCACATCCTATCTATAATAGGGCGACCAGAACTGGACGCAGTATTCCAAATGCGGTCTAACCAAAGTTTTATAGAGCTGCAACAAGATCTCACGACTCTTAAACTCAATCCCCCTATTAATGAAAGCCAAAACACTATATGCTTTCTTAACAACCCTGTCCACTTGGGAGGCCATTTTAAGGGATCTATGTACCTGCACACCAAGATCCCTCTGTTCCTCCACACTGCCAAGAATCCTATCCTTAATCCTGTACTCAGCTTTCAAATTCGACCTTTCAAAATGCATCACCTCGCATTTATCCAGGTTGAACTCCATCTGCCACCTCTCAGCCCATCTCTGCATCCTGTCAATGTCTCGCTGCAGCCTACAACAATCCTCTATACTGTCAGCAACACCTCCAACCTTTGTGTCGTCTGCAAACTTGCTGACCCATCCTTCAATCCCCTCATCCAAGTCATTAATAAAAATTACAAACAGTCGAGGCCCAAGGACAGAGCCCTGTGGAACACTGTAACCACAGACATCCAGGCAGAATATTTTCCTTCTACTACCACTCACTGTCTTCTGTTGGCCAGCCAATTCTGTATCCAGACAGCTAAGTTCCCTTGTATCCCATTCCTCCTGACCTTCTGAATGGGGAACGTTATGAAATGCCTTGCTGAAGTCCATATACACCACATCCACAGCTCGACCCTCATCAACGTTTCTAGTCACATCCTCAAAGAACTCGATAAGGTTTGTGAGGCATGACCTGCCCCTCACAAAGCCGTGTTGACTGCATTTAATCAAGCCATGCTCTTCCAGATGGTCATAAATCCTATCCCTCAGAAACCTTTCTAACACCTTGCAGACGACAGACGTGAGACTTACTGGTCTGTAATTGCCGGGGATTTCCCTATTTCCTTTCTTGGAGAGGAATTACAATTTGCTTCTCTCCAGTCCTCAGGTACGACTCCAGTGGAGAGCGAGGATGCAAAGATCTTCGCAAGTGGTGAAGCAATTGCATTTCTCGTTTCCCAAAGCAGCCGAGGACAAATCTGGTCCGGGCCTGGCGACTTGTCAATCTTAATGCTTGACAAAATTTTCAGCACATCAGCTTCCTCTATCTCTATCCATTCCAGCATGCTTACCTGGTTTCATTCACTATAAATTTGTTTCTTTCATAAAGACAGAAGCAAAAACTCATTTAGGGCTTCCCCTACCTCCTCAGACTCCACACACAAGTTCCCTATGCTATCCCTGATTGGCCCTATTCTTTCTTTGACCTTTCTCTTATTCCTCACATAAGTGTAAAATGTCTTTGTGTTCTCTCTAATCCGTTCTGCCAAGCCTTTCTCGTTCCCCCTCCTGGCTCTCCTCAGACCATTTTTGAGCTCCTTCCTCGCCTGCCTGTAATCCTCTAGAGCTGAGCTTGACCCTAGCTCCCTCCACCTTATGTAAGCTACCTTCTTCCTTTTGACGAGAAGCTCCACTGCTCTCGTCATCCAAGGTTCCTTTATCTTACCCCTTCTTGCCTGTCTCAGAGGGACATATTTATTCATCACTCGTAACAACTGTTCCTTAAACAGTCTCCACATATCTATAGTGCCTTTACCATGGAACAATTGCTCCCAGTCCATGCTTCCTAACTCATGTCTAATCGCATCAAAGTTTCCTCTTCCCCAATTAAATATCCTTCCATTTTGCCTAATCCTCTCCTTCTCCATAGCTATGTAGAATGTGAGGCAGTTGTGGTCACTATCACCGAAATGCTCTCCCACCACAAGATCTGATATCTGTCCCAGCTCGTTTCCGAGCTCCAAGTCTAAAATGGCCTCTCCCCTCATCGGCCTGTCAACGTACTGAGTTAGGAAACCCTCCTGAACACACCTTACAAAAACAGCTCCATTCAAATCTTCTCCTCAAAGGAGGTTCCAATCAATATTGGGAAAGTTAAAGTCACCCATTACAACAACCCTACTACGTCCACACTTTTCCAAAATCTGCGGACCTTTGCTTTCTTCAATCTCCCTGCTGCTATTGGGGGGCCTGTAGTAAACCTCTAATGAGGTGACTGCTCCCTTACTGTTCCTAATTTCCACCCATACTGACTCAGTAGGCAGACCCTCCTCGACAATGGTAACTTCTGTGGCTGTGATACCCTCTCTGATTAGTAGTGCTACACCCCCTCCTCTTTTTTCCCCCCTCCCTATTCTTTTTAAATGCTCTAAACCCTGGAACATTCAGCAACCATTCCTGCCCCTGAGAAACCCCCCATGTCTCTGTTATGGCCACAACATCATAGCACCAGGTACTGATCCATGCTCTAAGTTCATCACTTTTATTCCTGATACTCCTTGCGTTAAAGCAAACACATTTTAACTGATCCCTTGGTTCCTTCCCAGGAAAATCCTTCCCACTAGCTGGTCTACCTCTTGCTACTGCCTCATCTGCATCAACTCTCATCACTGATATATAAACTCAGGTTCCCACCCCCCTGCCATACTAATTTAAACCCTCCTGAACCACTCTAGCAAACCTTCCACCCAGGACATTGGTCCCCTTCCAGTTCAGATGCAACCCGTCCTTCTTGTATAGGTCCCACCTTCCCCAGAAGGCATCCCAATTATCTAGATATCTGAAGCCCTTCCTCCTACACCAGCTACGCAGCCACGTGTTAAGCTGTGCCTGCTCCCTGTTCCTCACCTCGCTATCTCGTGGCACCGGTAGTAAACTAGAGAACACTACTCTGTTCGTCCTGCTCTGCAGCTTCCATCCTAACTCCCTGAAATCACTTTTTATATCCTCAATCCTTTTTCTGGCTATATCATTGTGCCAATATGTAACACGATTTCTGGATGTTCGCCTTCCCCTTTTAGAACCTTATACACCCGATTGGAGACGTCCCAGACCCTGGCACCAGGGAGGCAGTATACCTTCCGGGAATCCCGATCCTGACCACAAAATCTCCTGTCGATTCCCCTAACTATCGAGTCCCCTACCACGAGTACTTTTCTATTCTGTCCCCTTCCCTTCTTTGCCACAGTGTCAGGCTCAGTGCCAGAGATCTGACTGCTATGGCTTTCCTCTGGTAGGTCATTTCCCCCCAACAATATCCAAAACGGTATACTTACTGCTGAGGGGCATGTCCACAGGGGATCTCTGCACTGTCTGCCTGTCCCCTTTCCTCCCCCTAACTGTAACCCATCTATCCTTGTCCTGAGCCTTAGGAGTGACCAACTCCCGGTAACTCCTCTCAATTACCCCCTCAACCTCCCGAATGATCCATAGTTCATCCAGTTCCAGCTCCAATTCCCTAACATGGTTTCCAAGGAGCTGGAGTTGGGTGCACTTCCCGCAGACGTAGCCAGTGGAGACGTGTGCCATGTCTCCCACCTGCCACATTCTGCAGGAGGAGCAAACAACTGCCCTAGCATCCATACACCACTTATCTGAACACCCACTCAGTACTAAAGTAGAAAGCTTAGTTCAAGTTGCTATAAAATTACTAACAAACCTATATTCAATAGAGGAAGTTTAGAATGAACCTTACCTTATTAACTAGGCTAGAGGAGGAGGGCGGGTGGGAGAACTATAGTTGTAGAGTCTCGGGTTTAGCCGCCTTGCTGATAGCCGTCTTCCCGGCTGCCCCTCTGGTCCTTGTCACTTCCTCTGCTGCTCCCGCTCCTTCTGTGAAAGGGAAAATACCGCTGTCCGCTACTGGTAAGTAATTTTAAAAAACGGCCTTACCTTAGCTGCAGTCTTCAGGGTTCGTCTTCCCTCCGCTGCTGCTCGCACTCAAAACAAAATGAAGGGTATGTAGGTTAGTTTGATCTTTGAGTCGGGTAAAAAGTCAGCACAACATCAAGGGCCGAAGGGCCTGTACTGTACTGTTCTATGTTCTATGTTCAACCTTTTCCACCCTGGGCTTACACCATACCTTCTTATCCAATGAAGCAAAGTCTTGGGCACACGGTGGCTCAGTGGTTAGCACTGATGCCTCACAGCACCAGGGTCCCAGGTTCGATTCCAGCCTCGGGCGTCTGTCTGTATGGAGTTTGCACATTCTCCCTGGGTTTGCTCCGGTTCCCTCCCACAATCTAAAGATGTGCGGGTCAGGTGAATTGGCCATGCTAAATTGCCCATAGTATTTATAACCAATGTACCTACTATTTCTGTAGTTACTTCTATGATCCTAGGTGCAAACTATCAGGGCCAGGGAACATATCTGCCATTAGCTCCATTAATTTGTCTAATACTACTATTTAATGCCTTCTCCATACTATGGTATGGTACTATACCATAGTATTAGGTGCATTAGTCAGAGGGAAATGGGTCTGGGTGGGTTACTCTTCGGAGGGTCGGTGTGGACTGGTTGGGCCAAAGGGCCTGTTTCCACACTGTAGGGAACCTAATCTTTAGGTGGGTGAGAAGAAAGTAAATATGGTTCAAGTTGTCTTCAACTGGAGGATTTATATAATGGGTGGGGTGGCCCGGGGTAGGATTCCAAGCCACATAAAGCTGTCACTCACATTTCAGGTCACTTGCTTGCCGTCCAAATAACTGAGGTGTAAGTTACTTGATAAAATACATTGTCTCCATGATGTCAATGGAGCTGCAAAGATGCTCCAACCTGTTCAAAATATTTATTTTTGTATCAAAAGGTAGGAGTAGCAAATGACTGAACATATATCCCATAGAATAAAGGAGTGTGTGCCAATAAACAACATCTTCCATTTAATCTAGAGACAAGACACCATGTTGCCTTCACATGCTCAGATATGAAATTATTTTGAATAATTATCTAACTACATTGCTGCATGCAAATGGAAAAAAGATTAATCAGTCCAAACCTGCATGTGATCATATCTTACCTACATTGTTTTCAACTGTATAATTTAGGATCTATGAATAGATACTAATACCAAAGTTTAATCAGAAAGAATATGGAGAAGGCATTAAATAGTAGTATTAGACAAATTAATGGAGCTAATGGCAGATATGTTCCCTGGCCCTGATAGTTTGCACCTAGGATCATAGAAGTAACTACAGAAATAGTAGGTACATTGGTTATAATTTCCCAAAAATTACTTGATACTGGAGAAGTGCCAGAGATTTGGAAAACTGCTAATATGACATCTCATTCAAAAAGGGAGGGAGGCAAAAAGCAGGAACCGTAGACTGATTAGCCAAACATCTGTTGTTGGAAAAGTATTGGATTCAATTATTAAGGAAGTAATGGCCGCACATTTGGAAAATAATAATCTAATCAAGCAGAGTCAAAATGGCTTCATGAGAGGGACCATGTGATGACTAATCTATTAGAATTTGTTTGAGGAAGTCTCAACCAGAGTCAATAGAGTGAAACTAGATGTCTTATTTTGGGACTTCCAGAAAGCATTCAACAATGTACCTCACAAAAGGCTAAGTTGTAAGAGCTCTTTGTGTTGGAAGCATCATATTGGAATACATAAAGAATTGGTAAATGGGCAGGAAACAGTGAGTGGGGTTTAGGGGTTCTTACTCAGGTTGGCAACCTGTAACCAGTGTGGTTCCACAGGGATCAGCACTGGGACTCCAACTGTTTTCAATACATATTAATGACTTGAAGGGAGGAAGCAAATAAACTCGCCAAATTTACAGATGCAACAAAAATAGGTGTAAATGCAAGTTGCCAGAGGAATACAAACAGTGTATAGAGAAATACTGATAGATGAAGTAAGTGGGGAAAAAGTTAGCAATGGAGTAGATTAGCAATGGAGTAGAAAATTGAATTTGTTCATTTTTGAAGAGAGAAGGAATGAACAGAGTTATTATTTAAAAAGGGGGAAAACTACAGAAAGCTGCAGTGCAAAGGGTCTTGGGGGTACTCGTGCACAAAACTCAGAAAGCTAGCTCACAGGTACAGCAGGGAATCAGGAAGGCTAATGGAATTTTGGCCCTTATTTCAAGGGGTTGGAGAGTAAGAGTAGGGAAATCTGACTGCAACTGTACAAGGTGTTGATGGGACCACATCTGGACTACTGTGAGCAGTTTTGGTCCCCTTATTTAAGGAAAGATACCACTTCCTTGGAGGCGGCTCAGACAAGATTCACTAGGATGATCTGAACCCTGGAATGCCTGGTCTCTTCAGTGTGACCTATGTAGGAGATCAGAATTAGGGGAATAGATGCTTGCTTTTCTTTGAAACCCTTATACATTGACCAGATTACTTTCTAGAAATGCCCAGAAAAGACTTTAACATCAAACATTATTCCTGCTCCAGAAAAACACAAATTGATTTCACACACCTGAATTAATTCACTAGTATGGAGGGATTGTCCACTGAATAAAGGCTAAGCAGGTTGGGACTCTGCTCATTAGAGTTTAGAATATTGAGTGGTGATCAGAATGAATCATGTAGGATAGTTAAGAGGCTTAACAAGGTAATTGCTGACGGGATGTTCCCCTTCATGGGAGAATCTAGGGCCAGGGGCATAGTCTCAGAATAAAGAGGTGCCAATTTAAGACTGAAATGAGGAGGAATTTCTTCTCTCAGAGGATTGTTAATCTTTGGAACTCCTTGGCACAGATAGCTGCAGAGCAGAGTCCTTGTGTACGTTTAAGGCTGAGATAGATCAGTCAGTTAATCAAGAGTTACAGGGAAAACACAGGAAAGTGGCCATAAGGACTAGTGTATCAGCCATGATCCTACTGAATAGCAGAGCAGGTTCAAGGGCCAAACAGCCTAAACCTGTTAGTATTTCTCATGGTTTTATTGTTACGTGGCAGCATTACCAAGAGTATGTTTATTAAGATTACATAAAGGTAGAGTAGCCATGAGTTTTCATTCTTTTAGTTCAGTCTTCGATTTGCTGACTGGCATCAGAGACACTCACATTTGTAGGGAGGATCTGGGGGAGACGGATAACAGCTGAAGTCCTGGAGAAGTGGAAGTTCTGCCGATCTTGCCATTAGAACCTTCTGAACGTTTTGCTGCCTACCTTCCACGTGGCAGTCCAAAAGCAGGAAGGCACATAGGCACAAGCAAGAGGAATCCAGAGCTGGACCCCTTGGGGATGATCTTGGATAATTGGGAGGGGAGAAGAGAGCTCAGGGTGGGAATCAGAGATTGGGGAAACAGTGTGGGGCAAATTGTGAATTGGAAAGATTGACAGTGGTTAATAGAGTATTTTAAATTAATTAAGGAAACAGCCTGCTTCTCCAGTAGGGAGCCAAGGTCTCATTGACATCCAATACTTTTAAAATTTGTCTGCTTCAAAACCTCTTATATACATTATTGGGGAGTTAATGTCAAGGTGATAGAATATATAATAAAGTGTTCATGTCTCTGCCATCTATATATTCAATATAGAATCCATGCAGTGTGGAAGCTGGCCATTTAGCCCATCGAGTCCACACCGACTCCCCAGAGAATATCTCACCTAGACTCACACCCATCCTATTCCTGCACTTCCCATGGCTAATCCATGTAGCCTGCATATCCTTTGATACTATAAGCAATTTAGCACAGCCAATCCACCTATCCAGCACATCTTTGGACTATGGGAGAAAATCAGAGCACCTGGGGGAAATCCATGCAGACACTCAGAGAATGTGCAAGCGCCCAAGGCTGGAATCAAACCCAGGTACCTGACGCTATAAGGCAGCAGTGCTAACCACTGAGCCACTATGCCACCTCTGTAATGGGCCATCAACTCTAAACATTTTTCCCTCCCTGTTCCTATATCCTTTTGTATCATTCCTCCTCAAATACTTAACAGTTCCCTTTTAAATCTTGTTATAAACTCTGCTTCAAAGATCATTTGCAGGCAAGAGTTACCTGCTTTATTAATTTGCTACACGTTAAGTTTTTTCAAATTTCTTCCTTGTTCTCTGTTTATGATCCTGAATACATAATTCCCTTGTTTACCAACACGAGGAAACAATCTTTCATTATTCACCTTCTTAAAAATGTCCCATAGTTTTGAAATCTATTTGATCTTCCTCAAACTTCTCTGCTTTGACAAAAAGTCACCAATTTCTTGGACCTTTCATTATATTTACAGTATCTCTTCCAATTTATTTTGCTGTAAACTTTCCACGATGCAATTACCTCTTTCATTAGAACTAAAGTACACAGGACACACCATTGCGGCCAAGCCACTTTCTTGTACAGTTAACAGCAATAGTCTCATTTCTCAATGACCATTTTAAAATTAACATTTTCATGTGGGGTTTTGATTTTCTTGGGGACTTAACTTTTCTGCTTAGGAATCAACTTAATTGCCTTTGAGGTGATTAGTACATGGAACTAGTTTGAATCTGTCTGTATTGCAGAAAATATTTCAGTTACATCGAGGGACCTTCACTTTCAAAAGAATCACTGATCATGTAAATATTACTTTTTGCAGAAACAACCTCTACAGGCTAAAATTGGAGGATCTGACATTAATTCAGGTGGGTGAAATCTATTTTTTTTGCATGGGAATAATTTTTGATGTTAAAATAACATTTTTGGCAAGTACTCTGGTCAATGTATAAGCATTTCACAGAAAAGCAGCATCTATTCCTCTGCTTCTGATCTCCAAGTAGGTTCTCACACCAGAGATGTTTCCCCTCATTGATGACAGCAAGTTTAAAGGCTTAAACAAGATTTCAAGGCATCAGTCAGTATGTTCCATCTTATTTTGGGCCTACACAAGTCACATTAAAGAGACCAGGGGCATCATTCCAGATTTTCTTTCCAGAGTCCTGATCCCAAGACCATCCTGTATACCAGGTTGGCATCCTGGAAATTGCTGTGGTCAGACTATGGAGGGGATTTTCAAGAACGTGAACTCACTGGAAACCTCATCCAATTTGGGATAGCTGGCGAGCTGAGCAGCCAAGAGAGCCAATGAAAATACCCAATGCTGTTGTTGGTTGGAAAACCCATCAAGAAAGAGGCTGTTGCTAATGTAGGTGGGGGATGCTCTCTAAAGATCTCAGGAAGTTTAAAAGTAAAATATTTCCACAGCTGCCAGGCAATCAATGGGGAAGTAGGGAAGGGTTTGGAGGGATGGAAGGAGAAGTAGTTAAAGGAGGCCTCTGTGCCTCCTGCGACTGTCACTGGGAGGCTGCCTCCATCCATAGCACATTGCAGCCTTGGCAGGGCCCACATGATGCGTGCCCTCAATTGGTATTTTAGTTTATCTGAATTACTATCTGTCACTGGCAGCAAGCTACCACTCACTACCATTCCAGCAAGCAATCTCACTAAAAATAGACCAGCGACAGTAATGTACCAGTAGTCTGGCTGGCACACCCCATTCTGAACCTACTGTATTCAGAGAATGAAATTCCAACCCCAGGTGTTGTTTCTTGTTTTGGTAGCTTTTTGAATGATTAAAATTGCATTTTGTTTTATAGAATTATTATACATTCGGTTCCTGAAGGAAGTAAATCAGGAATGTGTTGATATTGTTTCCAGTGTTTTCTTTTTTTTCATTCTGTTGATTCTTCATCACTTGATACTTGTATTTTGACTGAAAGCAAAAGGTTAATAACAATTAAACCAGTTATTGGCCATGCTGTGAAGGCAGTTATCCACCAGGTGGCAGTATTCTTTTCCACATTCATTTCTTCTATATAGATCTATAGAAGCTAAATTGAAATAAAAAAATCACTACACACAAGTTATTATTTTTCAACAATTCTTATATATATCAATTGTTTTATCAGTATGAGGATATTTGAAAACTGAAGAAAAATAAATAACTTCCAATTCTTCTAACTACAGAACTAGAATGATAAAAATATTGAAAGTACTTTGTGAGATTAGTGAGCATAGACCAAAGGTTAAATCTGATTTTATCCTTGTCTGCTTGACTGAATACCACTATGTATATGTATTCATTGAAGGAACAGCAGAACTATATTGCTATTTCCTAATGATTAAAGGAAGCAATAAATTTAAATTACCATAAAGGATTCTGTTTGCTAGAGTTTGTGCTTTCATAGACCTGTCTGTTGTGTTTGTGTTTGTTCACACAAAGCTGCATTTGTCATGTTGCAGTAGTTTATTGCAGTAATTTATTCAGAGGTAATGTGCTGTAACTTGCATGCAAGTTCATTTACTTTCAGTCACCCTTATAACTATGGATATCTTAAAAGCAAGTCCTAAACTGATTTAGGATCAGGAAAATGAAAATTGGTAATTCTGAGAAATTCACTCACTCCCGAAAGGGAAATGAGCATTTCTGTTTACCCTCTGTATCTCAGTCACAGTATTCCAGGGTCTGATGCAGATCTGTGAACGAATCTGGAGTCTGAATTTGTTGCTCCATGCATTCCCTGAAGGTCGAGGGAAGATTGGTTTTACATCTACCTCTGTAGCTCATATTAATATTTACAGATAAATCGTTCTTGGTACAATGAGGAATTTAAATTCGCTTTGGGTTCATCTCAATACAGAAACAGAAAACGTCATGTGACCCATTCAATCATTTGGTTTGTGCTAAAGTTAAATGAAAACATATTGTACTTTTTAAAAAAAAATTGCAAATGCTGGAACTTTTGAAATGAAAATAGAAAATGCTGTAAACGCTCAGCAAGGTGAGCAGCATCTTTGTTGAGAGAAATTGATTTTACTTTTCATGTAAATTAATTTGTAAGAGGACAAGAAAAGCGAGTGATGTAATAGGTTTTAAGCAAATAAAATGGAGAGGGTTGGAAGAATTCTAAATATTAAGTCCTGATGAACAGTTAACTCCCCTTCTCCTCTGATGCTGCTTGACCTGCTGTGCTTTTTCCAGCTCCACTCTCTAGCCACTCTGACTCTCCAGCATCTGCAATTCTCACTAACTCCTACATATTCATGTCTATTATAAGCCTCAAGTGGTCACTTTGCAATGAACTACTTAGCAATCTCTTATTATTGCTGATGAATTATTGTGTGAAGCTATTAAATCCAAATGCTTATTTGCCTTCCCATTTCTGAGTCCCTGTCAATGTCCTGATCACAAAATATATGCTTTTGTTGATCCCCTTAGATTTAGATTTAGATTTAGATTCTTTTGTCATGTGTATTTTACAGTAAAAATATAATAAAATACAGTGAAAAGTCTTCATTTGTTGCCACAAATGGCACCATTTTGAATAGTTTAAGAATAAGGAGAAAAAGAAAGATATAGCTTGGAGTATCTTTGAAGAGTACATTAGAATATTTGAAAATGTCTTTAAGCATTCCTCCAAGTTATACTTTATTCAGTATAAACATTCCAGATGGGTTAGTATGGAAAACTTAGATTCACTCAAGGTATGAATAAATGTGAGAATATGAATGTCTTCTCTCGTCTTCATTTGCCTTGTGTGATCTTGTGATATAAAATAGTAAAATAAGGAGCCTTTAACGTAACAAATCATTTCAAGGTAGTTTGTTATAAAATATGACCCAATTACAGAAGGAGAGGCCAGATGACTAACTGCTTGGTTACGTTTTAAGGATTGTCCTAAAAGGGGAAAGTGGGAGAGATGTAGGGACGGAATTTCAGAGTTTGAATGAAGGTAACTGAAATGGCAATCACCAGCGATGGAGCGGTTAAAATCGGGGATGCTAAAAAGGCTAGAGTTAAATTAATATAATTCCTGAGGGTTGTGGGACTGGAAGACAGTGCAGAAATAGAGAGGGAGAAGGCTATTGAAGGATTTGAAACATATATGCACATTTTAACATGAAGACATTGCTTGATCGGTGGACAACTGTAGGCCAGCAAGCACAGGAATCATAGAAGAATAGGACTTGGTGTGATGGAAGTCATGAGCAGTCTGTACATCCCTCCCTATCTCTATTCCCTCTCCAGCTTGTACACCCCTCCATATTTCTGTAACTTCCTTCAGCCCCTCCAGCCCTCCCTCTCGACATGCGTAGAGCACATACTAAGCTTGTGCATACATAGAAGTTTGGATGTTTTCAAATTTAATGAAGGATAGAATGTGGGAGAGCAGCCAGGAGTGTGTTGGAATAGTTATGTCCAGGGATGAATGAGAGTTTCAGTAGCAGACAGGTTGGGCTTTGTTATAGAGGTGGAAATAGGAGGGCTGAGTTAACCATGAATATATGGTCAGAACTCACCTCAAATCAAATATGACTTCAGCCTCTGACTGTTGCCAAAGAGAATGGAATTTCTAGGAATGAGTTGGTGGCTAGGGAACAAAGTTTAAGAAGGAATCAAAACAATGGCTTCTATCTTCGTGATATTGAATTGGAAGAAGAATTTGCTCATGCAGTACTGGATCTTGGATAAAGCTGTCTGGAAACATAACAACAGTAGAGGAATTGAGTGAGATGGTGGTGTGGCAGTGCAGGTATAATTAGAGTACACATGAAAATTATGCTATGCTTTTGAATAATGCTGCCAAGAGGAAACATGTAAATCAGAATTAGAATGGAACCAAAGATAGATACTTGGAGCACATCAGAGGTAATGCTGTGGAAGCAAGAAGGGAAGCTATTGCAAATGATTCACTGGTTATGATTTGATCAATAAGATTTGACAAAACAAAATTCATTGTTGAAGATCATAAAACTGAATTCTAGAAAACACTACTGAAACATGGAAGAGTTGATAAGTGGATAAGGCATCAAGGACAGATAATTGTATCCAATGATACTAAAATAGTGTGAGTGGAAATTGCAATGGCACTGACATTAATTTTTCAGCTTCCTTTAGACTCAGGGCTGATGCCAGAGCATTGGGGAATGACAAATGTTACACTTTTGTTCAAAGAAACATGCCAGGATAACAACTACAGATGAGTTGTGATAACCTGAATGGTTAGGAAACTTCTGGAAAACAACAATTCAGGATAACCTATCTTTTCCTCACATAATTAGTTTAATTTTTAAAAAGCCAGCATTGATTTGTTGAGGGCAAATAATCTTTAATTAGCTTGCATTAACCGTGAAGGTAATGCTGTTGTGGTGTACATGGACTCCCAGGGGACATTTGATACAATGCACTACAACAGATTTGAGAGCAAAGTTAGAGCTTATGGAATTAAAAGGCACAGTGGCAACATGGATATGACATTGACCAAGTGACAGGAAAGAATAAAGTGAGGACTGCAGATACTGGAGATCAGAGTTTAAGAGCATGGTGCTGGAAAAGCACAGCTGGTCAGGCAACATCTGAGGAGCAGGAGAATTGACGTTTTAGGCATAAGTCATTCTTGCTTGAAATGCCAACTCTCCTGCTCCTCGGACGCTGCCTGACCGGCTGTGCTTTTCCAGCAACACAATCTTTGAAAAGTAATAGGAAACAAAGGGTTACTGTGAACTGTTCTCTTTCAGCATGGAGGAGTGTCACAGGAATTGGTATTAAAACATTTGCTGTTCCTGATATACATTCTGACTGACAATAAGGCACCACCTTTGAATTTGTGGCTGGCATGAAAAATGGTGAACCATGAGGAGGACAGAGTAGAGCTTCAAAAAGACATACTGTATATAGTTTGGTGAAATGGCCATTTAAATAGCAGATAAAATTTAATGTCGAGAAGCGTGAAGTGATTAATTTTGATTGAAGAGTACAATTGGACCTGGAGAAAATATAGAATACAATTCTAAAGTCTGTGTAGGAGCAGAGGACCTGCTCATTGAAGGGGAGAGGATGAGTTCTGAGAGTGATTAATAAAGAGTATGCATCCTGGGCTTTATCATTAGGGGGGGATAGAGTACGAAAGTGTAAAATAAGCTGCTTCACACTCACGTGGAAAATTGAGTCCAGATCTGTTCGTCACACTGTCAGAACATGAAAACATTCAAGATTGTGCAGAAAAGATTCACAAGAATTTTCTAGGGGCCTGAGGAGCTTCAATTAAGTCGATATATTGGAGAAGTTGGGCCTGTTCTCTTTGGAGAAGAAAAATATTGAGAGAAAATTTGAGAGAAGTTTTCAGAACCGATAGAACCAGTGTGGTTGGAGATTGCCTTCCATCATGAAGGTTTAGTTAAGAAGATTAAGTATTAATTGTGCAAAAAGATACTGGTTTTGTATCTAATGTGGCATTTTCCTACCATAGCGCTCTCTTCCTGTCTATGCCTTGTTCACCAGTTTTATAATTACCTTACTTATTCGTTCTCCTACATCAATCCTTTAACTTTGGTTTTTGATACCTCATGATTACTTGTTGATTACTCTTGGCTTGTGGCTGCCTACACTCTTGATAGTGCCCTGACCTGTGACCGAAGGCTCTTCATTCTTAATCTGAAAGTAACTGGAAGAATTGCACAAACAATTATAGTCAGCACAAGATAGGGATGAAACAGTGGCTCAAGTGAAAGGGAAAATAAATCAATGAATAAAATTTGACTTGATATTTGATAATATTATAATAAAATTTGATAACAGATTAATATTGCTGTTTAATGTCATTCCAACAACCTTATTTTCTTAAATAAATCTGCCAAGCTGTTTGATGATTGTATAACTTTATGGACTGAATCTCTTCAGCCCTGAATGATGGCAAAATCAGAAAGATGGAATTCTCAATATCAAGTAAAAGAGTTTGATTTTCCACCGAAGATGGTAACAGTGAAATGAACATTTTGCTAATGAGCATGTGGGGGCCTACTTGCATGCATTTACACCTTATTATTATCTATTAGCTGACTAGTGAGAAGAGGTGCCAGAGGATTGGCAGACAGCCAATGTGGTATTGCTATTCAGGAAGGTAGGAAAAGAAAAATCAGGAAACTACAGACCAGTCAGTCTGACCTCAGCGGTGGAGATACATGGAAGCAATTTTGAGGAACAGAATTAATCTACACTTGGAGAGGCAGGGATTAGCATGAACAGTTAGTGTGGCTTTGTTAAGGAAAGCCATGTCTGACAACTAGTTTGAATTTTTTGAAGAGGTGACCAGGTGTGTAGATGAGCCACAAGCATAGTATCACACACACACACACCCAACTGGTGCATGGAGTTCAGGGCTTATTCAAAGCAGTTAGTGGGGGACAAATTTATGTGATATTTAAATTAACCTTGGGTGAGAGTATTGCATTCTGATATGGATGAGGCCTGTGTTGCATTAAGTGCTGCAAGTGATGATAATCGTGCATACAAGTGTTTATTGATAGGATGGGGCTATAATATGTTCATAATTAACTGGAAATTGAAATAAATTATCACCAATGTGTTGTAGTTAAATATGTTGTATTGAAGAATGTTATATTCAAGCCTCCTGTAGTATGGTGGACAATAGACAACTAACTTCATGAATAAAATATATGTGCTGTGCATTTTACCCACTCATAGATACAATTTCTTCCAAAGCAACTTGTATATTGAGTGTAGACTAGCTGGTGAGAACCATTATAGTCATAATGATTGAGAAAATTAATTATGAAGGGGTAGAGATAGAGATGTAAGTTTAAAATGTGGATTACATAGATGTACTGATCTTCTGAAAAGATGCTGTTGAATAAGTTGATATGGAAGTAAGGAAACAGAGCTTCAAAGAATTGGGTATCCTCAGAATGAAAGTTTGGCTGTATACCAAAATAACATTATAGGTGTAGAGAATACAACATAGTAGCAATTAAGGGGCAGTTACTGACATCTGCAACTGATAGTATCTCTTATAATTACAACTATTAAGTGATATAAACATTGATTGAAGTGTGCAGTTTTTACACATTTTTAATTATAGTCTGATAAATAATTTGGTCTGTGTCATCGTAATCCTATATAGTGTTGAGCTGAAATGGAAACCACATACGCTTCATTGAGGGCAGTAGGATTGTCGAGATGAATAGTGAAATACAGGTGTCCCCCCCCTTATCCACAGGTGATACGTTTCATGACCGAAACTGTGAATAGTAGTGAACTCTATCATTTATATGGGAAACTTACCTCCCCGGCAGTCCCCTGGAATTATTTCTGGAATGTTCCATGTAATATTTTCGGGCCGCGATAAATCACGGATAACTGAAACTGTGGAAAGCGAATCTGTGGAAATGGGCCTTGTACTGTATATGCTAAGTGTCTCAGAGCAAGCAGATGGAATATTAATTTGTTTCTATTATGTTAATTTTGACCTGTTGGTAACTTTTAACATTGACAAGGCATTAAAATACAGAAAGCTACGTACACCCAATGACCAGGGAGTTCAGAACAAGGGGTTTCAGTCTGAGGATAGTTAGCCGGCCATTTAAGAGTGAGATGAGGAAAGGGTGATGAACCTGTGGACGTCTCTGCTACAGAAAGCAGCTGAGCCTAAAGATTGAATTAGATATACAGGTTGTTCACTGATAGTGCGGTAGTGGCATTCCTCTGCCATGTTGTGTTATAGAAAATTGTGCAACAGAAAATACAGGGTTAGGGACACCAGTTTAGTGAATCTGTCCATTTCTGGTCAGTTAAAGTGAAATTTCCCAATGTATTGTTGTATTCTGTCTCCTTGTGGAGTGGAGTTTATCTCAAACCCAGCTCTCTGCCATTAAACTTTGTGTAACTTCCAGAAGTAATTTTTTTGGTGCAAGTAAAATATCCTTTTTTTTGAGGGGGTCGCTGAAGGGTTGAGAGGTTTTGATGGGACTCGGGTTTCAGAGAATGAGGGGCTGAGACTCTGAGATCCTTCCCCACTCCCTATTCAAACAGAGACCGGGTGAACTTGGATCAGGCATAACTTGGGAATGCATGGGTGGGGAAAGATGAAGGTCACCAGTGGTCCATCCTTAGTTTCATACCTCACCCCTTCCACACACATGGGCTCCCTTCCCTTGTAAAGTTGCTATGTGTTAAAACTCCAGCAACTGAGCCTCTGCTTAACAAAAGGTCCTGCTTAATCTCCAACAGTTGCTGGACATCTCTGTATTTGCACCTTCTTTTGCCCCCTAACTCTCTCTCTCTCTGTGTTTCTGCTCCTCAGCCCCACCACACCAACTCCATGCATGGTCTCAGTAAGCGTTCCAGCAAAATATTCCAATGTTCACTTCCCCTACCTTAGTTGCAGATAGAAACAAGAAAATACACACATGCAGCCAACAATCAACATGCAATAGATGTGCTGGCAGAGTAAATCACAACCAGCTGGTAATACAGGGAACAGAATCACATAACAGCAAACAAAAGTTCACTTTATAAAAAAAAGTCCGCAATTCACAAATCGCATTGCAGCCAAATCCCGTTTGCGAAATGCGCGTTATAGGAGAACTACCTCTAGCGTGTAAGTTAGCTCGCTGAGCTTGAAGGTTTGTTTTCAGATGTTTTGTCACCATACTAGGTAACATCATCAGTGAGAGTCTCTGGTAAAGCGCTGGTGATATGTCCCTCCTCTCTATTTACAGGTCTTGGTTTCTTAAAGTGGGTGATGTTATTTATAGTTCTTTATTTCAAGGGGAGGTAGACAGGATCTAAGTCGATGTGTTTATTGACTTAGTGGTGAGGGTCAGGAGGACTGGCTGATTTATTTCACTCCCTTGACTAAGCATGCTGAATAA
The DNA here is from genome assembly GCF_037043375.1 of Chiloscyllium plagiosum. NCBI lineage: Eukaryota > Metazoa > Chordata > Chondrichthyes > Orectolobiformes > Hemiscylliidae > Chiloscyllium > Chiloscyllium plagiosum. The sequence goes on along the minus strand of NW_028270143.1, from coordinate 52,590,626 downwards.
AACATACATTGCTTTCTTTATTTTAAATATTAAATACATGAGCAAGTATTTTAGAGATTGAAACAGAAAATGCTGGAGAGAAACAGGGTTAGTATTTCGTGTCCTTCTTCGGACGTGTTTTAGAGGCTTCAATCAAACAGTTTCAGTGTTTGAAGTGCTATTTGTCTCCTGAGCACCAGTAGTTATGCTGCTAGGGAAGGTGGTTTAGATGAAAATAATGTCTGTGATACCATTTGTGTGCTTACCTCTAGTCATGTTGTTGATGGTTTCAGTCTGGGTGTTTTTAATTAAACTGTTCTGATATGATATGACATACTTCTGGAGCAGGTGGGACTTGAACACTGTCACAGCACCACAAAAGGCCCTTTTGTGTGAGTGTCAGAGGTATGGGAGTAAGCAAAATGTGATGCCAGTCAGCATTCAAAAATAATAGGAGGTCTGACCTGTCATTCATGATAACATCTCTATAGTGAATGCCTTCGCTTGAACACAGCTCGACAATACAGGAGACCTCCTGCCCACCTCAGAGATATGGAGCAGAGAGAACCAAGAAGATAGTCTCTCCACAGAGGAGGAGGGGAGAACTTTCAGCAGGAGGCTTTACCTATTGAGGGTCTTTAGAGAGTGTTTCTCCTCCCTGCATCTAGGCCAATGGCATTGGGTTCAGTGCCTGTGCTTCGCTCCTTGGAACTTGCACTCTCCGAGCAGCACATTGACCACGGCCCAGACTGTTTTCACCAGTGGATCCTGCCAGGTTGGAGCAGGTGACACAACAAACGTCTCCAGATCTCCAGCCATTTCTGAATGCAAAAGATCGTCAAAGCTTTGTGTGCAGAAAAGGGTTTTCTCCAGACGACCAGAAGCAGGCAAAGCACACCCATGATGTTTTCAGGAGAACAGACTTCCCCATAAAGCGAGGTGTCGTGACCTGCACCCACTTGACTTTATGGAAGCTGCATCTCAATAGGAAATGTATTGAAACCACAAAGTGTACCACTCACTTGTAGTTGTTGTACGACCACATCCAGCATATCATGCTAGAGAATGCACCTTATTCTGGAAACAGTCATGATACATTCATTCTGTGCCAGTCCACTGATCCAGTAATCCTTCCAGCAGAATGCTGAACTGGAAGGTAGCTGAATGGGTAAGGGCTATTCACTGTCCAGCCGGTTGATGAATCAGCTCCACAATTTCTCCATATATGGCCAGCAACAAGGCGCACCTTTGAGCAGGTCATCAGAGACAGGAAGCAACAATTTGCTGTCATCACTGCTCAGGAGAAGCAGTCCAGGACTCTTTGGACCATGTGGCCTGATTCCTGGTGGTGTGTTGTATTCTGTTAAACCTGGTTACCTGCCTTGTCACTAGCATTTTGCACATAGGGAGGAGAGGAGGAGGCAGCTGATGTATCCACTTTTCAGATGGTCATTCCATGAGAACACCATTAAACTGCAGTTCTCCCTCATGAAAACCCAAAGCACCATTGTTCACTATTTCTCCACTCAACCATCTTCCTGTGATGGACCATTGCTCTATTCCCCGCAGTGGCAATGTTGACATAAAAGCTGTGACTAAACAAGCTTTCCACAACAACATCTAATGTTCCAAGTAGTTCCCAACTAATTGCCCTTGTACCTTCTATTTGTGACTGTATTTTAGGTGTCTTTATCTGCCCTAGTGTTCCTGTGGTGTGTTACTTCAGTGCCTACAGTGTGGCTCCTGGAAGGTGCTGACCTTTACAGGTGGAGACAGCAAGTGGCTTTGCAGGATACCTGCAAGTTGACCTTGAGTGTCGAATTTTAGATTGCACTGCCTTGACACATCCGAGGAACTGCCTGACTTGCTGTGCTTTTCCAGCACCACTCTACTCTTGACTCTAATTTCCAGCACCTGCAGTACCCACTTCGGCCACAAGCGTGAAGAGTAGCAAGTGCTGGGAACACAAATCCTGGCCTTTTTCACAGAAGCAGTGTCAGCCCCTCTGTGGGAGCGGAGATCCCAGTAATGCCATGAAGTTATTGTAGGACAGGTTTCTACACAGCTGTGACACAATGAAAGCTCATTGGCGTTGGTATTGGCAGCCATGATGGCAGTGGTCTGAGTCCACATGGCAGCTAGTAGATATTTCATGGCTTGTGTCTGAGCTCCCATTATTAAAATTCAAATATTTTTCGGTGTTTGCAATGGAAGCTGAAGCATCAACCACCAGTATGTTCTCATGGCATTCTCCATTACTGGGAGGATGGACCTCATGCACTGGACAAAGCCATGTGCTAAACTTACATTGGATTCCTACATTTGCATTTGCATTTGCAATATATTGGAAAACTTGTGTTTGACTTCCCTTGCAATATTCAGCTATGCCATTTGTGTAGGAATTAAAGGACATCTATTTGCAGTCCTTGTTGATGTCAATAAATGAAGTCTGTCACACCACACCATTGCATCAATTAATTTGAAGTGTTTTCAATGTGTGTATGTGGCTACCTTAAATTTGTGGCATTACTTTTCACAAAGTCAATGAGATATTTCATAATTACAGCAATCATTGGTCAGGATACAGTCAGCGGAGGCTCTGAGAAATGTGTTACTGAGCCGGATGTTGCCTTAATTGTAACCTTGTGGTATTTCTCCTCCTTTCTTCAGGGAGTGGAATGGCTTCCAGATGAAACATCAAAAAAGAGTTGTTTCAGTAAAGGAAAAACGGAGGTAGGTGGTGATTATGCTGTAGGGAATAAGGCAATGTTTTGTACTGTGAGGTGAGTGGGAGCTCAGGCTGCTCCTTCACAGTTGGGTATTGTGCCAGCAGCCATGTAAGAATTTCTAGCCAGAACCATGGGCACATTTAGAAAGGCCCCACACTGCATTTTAATACCATGCATACCAACCATTTATGATTGTAACATTTCTGAAATTTTAAAATTTAGAAGAAATATATCAGCACCTGTTATGGGGTACCCATGCTGCATCGCTTCTTAATATGTTAATGTAAGAGCTAGTTTCCAATCTGGGTACAGTGGTTTCAGGTCTGTATTGAAATAATTATCATTGGCATTCAACACTTGTCTAAATATCTCATCCTTTGTAATTAGCTATATATAGAAAGTAATACTTGATATTCTTCTTGATTTTCCCTCAAACCGAAATTTAATTTCTTCATCATTTGGATAACAATACTTCACTCCTTTAAAACAAACTAAGTTTGTGATTGCACACTGGGTGAAGCTATTTTAGATACAGCAAAGGAAGAACTGGAGGACCATGACAGTTTCAAAACCAAAGTTTATAATTTTACACAGTGAGCTGTATTTTTAAATGCCACATTTTAAACTCAATACTGCGTAAATTCAAATTCTTTTGACTGAAAGGCTTTAGCCCTAACACAGGTGAAGATAAACTGTCGCCAACTGACTGGGGTGTAAAGGTTACCCTTATTCCAAGTAAAGCATAAAAATGATGGAACTCCTGAGATGGAATATTATTGTATGAGTAAAGTTTGGGTCGATTAGGCCCATATTCACAACGGTGTAGTAGCATGTTAAGGATTTGCGTTGAACCATATAATTTTCTGACTGAGTTGGACAGACTGGATTCAGGATATTTTCCTCATCTTGGGGGACCACAATTAGTCATCGTGGTCTCAGGATATGGAGTAGGCATTTGGGACTAAGATGAGGAGAAAATGCTTTACTCAGGGTGGTGAGCCTGTGGAATTCTCAACCACCCAGGACTGTGGAGGTCAAGTCACTGAGTATATTTAAGAAAAAAATTGATCAATTCCTAGATGCTAATGGAATGGGTCTGGGGAGAGGGCCGAATTATGGTGTTGAGATCAAGGATCAGTCATGACCATCCTGAATGCTGGAGCAGATTTGATGGACTGAATAACCACTCCTGCTCCCATTTCCTTTATTTCTTTGAACTAAGGATCTCTTGCATCCTTGATCTGCTTTGAGTCAGCTTTATTATAGCATCAAATTAGCATTGGGGTATCAGGAATATATGTTGATTACTGTCAATCCATCTCAGTTACATAAAACACCCACATAACCCTCTATACAACCTGATATGTTCACTGAATGATACCAAAATTGCTGTGAATGTACCATCTTTACAAATAAAGAAAGAAATCTTAAAGATTCAGTCAGTGCCAATAACTGAGATGTGATTTTTTCAATTCATTAAATCGCATAATAATAATTTTCATTGTGGTCTGCCATTATATGACAGTTGAAAGAATGGAATGCAAGCTAAAACTTTCATATTTTAGTGATTTCATTTGTATTAAAACTTCATTTCAGGAGGAATGTCAGAATTATATCCGGGTGCTCCTCATAAACAGCACCAAGATCTTCACTTGTGGCACGAATGCATTTAATCCAATATGTACCTCTCGGCCGGTAATTTGTTCTTTGCATTTTAAATTACATGTTTATAATGAAGTGAGATTGTGATTGATTACATTCAAATATACATCATTTAAATTTACATTTATAATATATCACAAAACTATACCTGATGTGATTTGTTTTCAATCTTCATGTCATTTCTTTGAAATTTAGTTCAAAACAGAATAAATTTATTTTAATTGTGTATCCATTTTGAACAGGCGAAAAAGGTGTACAAATATAAACATATGACTGTAATTTTGTCAATGGCATCTGGCAATGTTTTGATCCATGACAGAGCAGTTGAAGTGATTTATGGGGTGATACCAACATGAGTGATTTAATTATTAGGAAAATTACATGTATTCATAAAAATTATGATGTTAAAACAATGAAACAGAAGGCTCAGAATGTGAAGCAGAATCTGGGAATTTATACCATTCAGGTTGTTCCTTACAGTTCTACGGGCATTGGCATCCATAGATGAATCCTCTTTAATTGCTTCTTTGCTAAGAAAGTGTGTCATAGGGAGTTCCAGCTTCTCCAGCTGGTTGTATACAGGTTATGTGATCTCATTGCCTGTTAGTACAGAATTTAAAGCTTACTAAAAAGAAACACAAAATCAAAGCCTTTCATCTTGCATTCATCAGGAGTGGGACACAAGAACCTAATCTTTGACAGAGGACACCAATTTATATAGTATAGGAAAAAAAGTGCTGATTATTTGAATAATGGTTGGCATGGATCAGGATCTATTAACTGTTGGTCTTATCTGTTGATTAACCTCAGATCAGGCAGATAGCCTCTGATTAGTCAGGTTTTTGGCACAAGGAACACAGAAGTCTCAAACATCCTTTCTATATAAAAAAAGAGTCTCTGGGTCAGATATGTAAATGACACCTTTGTAATCATTAAAACACAGAAATAGAGAACACACACCGGATCATCAACACCACACTCACAGGAATCCGATTCACTAGAGAGGAAGAAAAGGACAACCAACTCCCATTCCTAGACGTGATGGTACAGAGAACACCTAGCGGAGAATTCACCACAAAGGTTTACAGGAAAGCCACACACACAGACCAAGTCCTAAACTACGAAAGCAACCACCCCAACACACACAAAAGAAGTTGCATCAAGACACTGTTCGAAAGGGCCACAACACACTGCAGTACACCAGAACTGCAAAAAGAGGAAGATGAACACCTATACAATGTATTCGCCAAAAACGGATACCCCCGCAATTTCATCAACAAATGCCTAAGGGAAAGACAACGGAATGAGGACATGCCACAACCCAAAGGACTAGCCACACTACCATACATCAAAAACATTTCTGAACTGACAGCCAGACTACTGCGACCACTAGGACTCATAACAGCACGCCAAGTAACAGCCACTCTCAGACAACAACTCACCAGGACGAAGGACCCAATACCCAGAACATGAGCAAAACCAATGTAGTGTACAAAATCCCATGCAAGGACCGCACAAAACACTACATAGGACAAACAGGAAGACAGCTAATGATCTGCATCCATGAACACCAACGCGCCACGAAACAACATGACACACACTCAGATGACAAGCAACATGAGTTCGACTGGGACAACACTACTATTATCGGACAAGCCAAACAGAGAACAGCCAGGGAATTCCTAGAGGCATGGCACTCATCCACTGATTCAAGCAACAAGCATATCGACCTGGACCCAATATACCGGCCACTGCAGCGGACAGCTGGAACTGACAACCGGAAGCGGCAGATTCAAACCACTACAAATGCCGAAGGAAACATCACAGAGGAGCTTCACAGGAGGCTCCCAAGCACTGAGGATGTCACCTAGAATGTCTGCAACACAAATTCCCAGCTCGGCGAACAGAAGCACAACCTTTCTGTGTATGCTAAAGAAGCTTGCATATACCTTACACCTATTGCATTGAGAAAGGATTATGCAGACTACAAATCCTACTGCATTCCCCATGGCAACATCTTGACCAATCAGAGGCTACTTGCTTGGTTTGAAGTAATCAACTGGCTAAGATTGTCACTTAACAGATTCAGCATAATCTCAATGACAAGATCACCATCTCCTATATAAATTGGTGTCCCAATGACTGTTTGTCTTTTTAGCAATGTTATTCAAAATAATATGGCTATTGTCCTTAAATCTAGAAGGGTTAGCAATGGATTTGTTGTAAAAAGCTAGATAATATAATCCAGTATACCATGAGGAAATTGATGTGGTCCTGGGATTGTGTTTGCTTTAACTAGAAAATAATAGGCACTGCCTTTTCTTGACATTAGGGTAGTTTTTCAAAGAGGTTACCACTAAAAATGGTTAGGAATAAGAATTTATTTCCTTCAAGTTGATAGTAATTAGCCCTATGTACATTTTTAAAGAGTTTGTTACTTGAAGGCAGTTATTTAATACTTGGCAAATAGTTTTGCCATCTTTTATCCCAACTTTCTCTGTGTTGAAAGTCAAATTGTGATTGACAGATTAGGTAACATATTATTCTTTTTTTTGAAGCATTTATGAAACAAAAAAACTCTGGTCTCTGTGTCAACCATGAAGACCAAAATGACATTTGTTTTAGAAGTTTCCATGACTCAAGATTGTCTTGAATTATCAGACAGATTTCCATTAGTGTGGTTGGCTTGGAAATTCAAGTTACAGCACTGGTTAATTGTGTATTTTTCTGAATTTAGATCTGAATTGGAGATGGCCATGACTGCTATCTGCAATTGGAAAAATGTGAGCAAGTGTGCTTTCCTTTGGTATCCTTTAGCATTATTAGCCCCATCCCTAACAAAAGGATGTAGGTATATAACAGAAATGATTATTTTAGATTTAATTGATCAAATGCTCGTTTAAACATGAGGACCATATTGTAACTGAAGATTGCAATGCAATACAAATGTTGAATTGAACTATGCATACAAGTTGTCTCTGCAGTCCTGCTGAAAAGCAGTGAATGAAGGGAAATTTGAGTGATGGGACTTTTCCTTATCTTATCACTCTGACCAGCTAATGCATTGCACAGCTACTGCTGATCACTTCTTCCTTACAGGGACAGAGCCCAGATTCCCATAAAATTCACTTCTTTTCCATCCTCATTCTGCTGCTTCCTGGGGCTGCCACCAGTGGTCAGAGACTTTTGGAGAGCTGCTATTCTTTTAAAGTGTATTTTCATGTACTTCAATAGAATCCCTACTATAACATCTACTTTGTACACAAGCAACAATATGAAGCCTAGAGTTTAATTACACAGGTAGCTACTATCTGAAATGGTATAAAGGAGTGCCCATTGACACTTTGGAACATGTCTATTGCAGAGTGGAACTGCTATGATCAAGAATGTTAAAATGTGTTGAAAGTGGTCAATTCTTACATTTTTATTGAAATGCTTACTTTCTGCAGCTAACTGACTTGACAGCAATCCATGATGGCATCAGTGGCATGGCTCGCTGTCCATACAATCCACATCTGCCTTTCACTGCTCTAATTACATCCACTGGAGAACTGTATGCTGCCACAGCCATGGATTTCCTAGCAAGAGACGTTGGCATCTATCGAAGCCTGGGTGGGCTTCCTCCTCTGCGCACGGCTCAATACAACTCAAAATGGCTGAATGGTGAGCTGCGACAGGGAAAGACTCTTGTGGTATCAGAGTGTAATACAAAAAAATTATGAACCTAATGATCCTTAAAGCCTTTGAATATTACTGGAACAATACTGGTTGGAAAACTCGAGCAACTTTATACAAGGATCCGTTTTCTGAGGCCGTCCCACCAGGGAATTAGTACAATTGAATAGCATGGTGCCTGATTTTCCAAGCGATGGTTTGGGACCCAACATGTGCCAATTCCAGCATGTAGAGGGTATATTTCAAAATGAAAATTCAAAATGAAATTAAATTAGAAAATATTCAGACTGAATGTTCCAGCTTTAAGCAAAAGTCTGTATGCCCCCTGTCAATATAAACTGCAAATCCTGGTACTTGAGTAAAATGGCAGTATTAATTGTTGTTAAAGGTCTTTAGACTAGAAATTTCAATTGTGCAATGATTACAGCACATGAAATTACTGCATCAGGAGTAGTGGGTTGCAATAATTCCTTTCATCTTTGCTAAACTGTGTCAGTTTTCACACTTTTAAATAGCCAAACGTCTATGTTATAATTTCTTTGCAATTCTAATTCCATTTTGATTAATTCAGTCAATCAACTAGTTGTTAATTTTGCTTTTTTGGATTTTTTTTCCTGCTAATGTTTTAATTCATCTTTCTTATTTGCTACTTATTTAAGCCCTGCTGTACAAAAGTGAGAGATTGAATATTTCTTTGGGAGTTCCAAATGCATTGTACTGTTTTTCCAAAAAGGGAAGTTCACAAAGGGTTAATGAATACATTATGTTACTTCAGACCCACATTGTTGGAGGTTCCCACAATTACCTGGAGAGTTCACAGGAGACCTCTGCATTGAAAAGTGGCTGCTGTCAAATTGTATCATCCGCTGAAGAATAATGAGCAAACAGGATGTAGATGTTCTTTACTTTGACAGCATGATGACTGCAACTTGAAGCTTTCAAGCTATGGCATCCTTCCAACCAATTACAAGGGGTACCTGCTATATTGGTGGTTTACACCTGCATTAAGCAGCCACATTTACGCCAACTAACAACTTCATTATTTTTGCCGTAGGAAGGAAGCATCAGCTAAATAGGGCATTGAGTAATAGTGCAGATTGTGGTGTATGTTACCAATGTGGGTATTAGAATTTTTCATATTTAGTCTAAAGCCATTTTTTATTTGTTCATGAGATAGATAAAACAATTTACTGTGGGATTAATGCACTGGGGAAATTTTGGTTTCACTTCAGTATATTGAGATTTCAGGGATTGGCTATTTCAATTATCAGTTAATTATTTCATGTGTTAAGTTATTTTTTAGTTAGCACACCAGATTTTCTGTTGCACCCAGCATTTTCTTTCTGGATCTTTGCAACATATATTGTCAGGGGCAGACAACATGTATATGGCAATGGCCAAGTACAGACTTCTCAGTTTGCCCAAGTTTAACATGGTGCTGCAACTTAGCAAAATTCACTACTTGATAAATAAAATTAACGTTGGTGTTAATAGTACGAGGCCCTCTTACTTCTTTGCCATGAGTTCAGCATAAGACATACTGGGAATATTATTTTACCTTATATATTTTAGTTCTGAAGTTAGCCCTGACAAACCATTGTGCTTATTAAAGCACAGTGGCTCCAAAAATCATCAATAGGCAGAATTTGTTCGTTTGTTCGAACCCTGGAAAGATGTCAAAGGCTAAATGGGGCATATCTCAATCATCTTCATTAGTTGTAAAGGGGGAAGGGCCTTCATTTATCTTCTTTAAAAACAAATTGTGTGCAGGGACTGAGATGTGGCTTGGACCTCCAAATCGAGGAATTTGTTTTATTGTTGCCATTTTTCCAGTTGGCCTCTTTTATTCAGTGTCATGTGACTTGGGCTGCCTGGGAACTGTTAATGCAGGAATTGAAGGTTCAGCCACATTAATCATTGTGCCACTTTGACTCATGCTAAGTAAATGTCCCCTTACTAACTTCATAAACTTGGGTATGGTCTACATTGTAAGACAGCATTGGACACAATGACAATGTTGTGTCTGAGATTATGCCAAGTGAATTTTGTAACTGTTATTATATTAGTTTTTATATAATGATGTGACTTGAATGGAAAAATAATTCTACTCTAGGAGCTACAGAAAAATGTACAATGTCCAAAAAGTGTCATGACTGTGATTTTTGTTACTTTTTTGCAGAACCAAATTTTGTGTCATCTCATGAAATTGGAACATTCACGTATTTTTTCTTTTGGGAGTATACAGTAGAAATTGACTGTGGAATAAATATTTTCCCCAGAGTGGCCAGAATGTGTAAAAATGATATTGGAGGGCAATTTATCCTGGAGAATACCTGGACAACCTTTATGAAAGCTCGATTAAATTGTTCTCGCCCTGGTGTAGTTCCTTTTTATTACCAGGAGGTGATAAGCACTTTCTTTTTACCTGAGCAAGACATCCTATCTGGAATCTTCACCACTAACATGTAAGTGACTATGAAAACATTACCCACTTTTGTATGAGGTAGCTAGCCTAAATCTGTAGTTTGGAAAATACTGAAATCTATTATTAGTAGCAGGCCAATTACAAAATCATAATAGTGTCAATGAGAGTTATCATGGCTTTGTGACAGGGAAACTGTGTTTGATAAATTTATTAGAGATTTTTCTGGATGTAACAATCAGATTAATGAATGATGATGTATCTGAATTTCATCTGACTAAGGGTGAAGGTACTGACAGTATTGCAACCAAATTTGCTGCTGGTGCAAAGATAGGAAATAATTTGCAATGAAGAATCAAAAAGCTTGCAAAGGGGTATAGGCAGTTTTAAGTTTTAAATAAACATTTCGTGTATGGAGTATAATGTGGAAAAATGTGACATTATCCACTTTGGCAAGAAGAATTGAAAGGCAGAATGCCATCTAACAACAGAGAGAGAGATTGCAGAACTCTGGAGCATAGAGGGATTTGGGTGCTCTCAAAAATGAAGCGTTGAGGTAATCAGGAAAATCAAACAGAGTCTTGCCCTTTATTGCAATGTGACTAGATTATAAAAGTAGGAAGATCTTGCTACAGCTCGAAAGGGCATTGGTGAGACTGAGTCTAGAGGTTTGGTAAACTTACTTAAGGGGAGACATACTTGCATTGGATGCAATTCAGAGACGGTTCATTAGACTGATTCCTGTGATGAGGGTTTGTCTTTTGCGGAAATGTTGAGTAGTTTGGACCTGCAATCCCTGGAGTTCAGAAGAATGAGAAGGAATCTTTTGAAACATGTCTGATTCTGAGGGGTCTTGACAGTAGATGCTGAATGGAGGTTTCCTCTAATGGGGGACTCTAGAACTAGTGAACAAGGGGTTTCCCATTCAGGAGAGATGAAGAGGTATATTTTCTGTAAAGGTTGTTAGTATATTGAGTGGCCTTCCCACATGAACAGTGGAGCCTGGTCATGAAGTACATTCAAGACTGTGTTGGAGAGAGTTTTTCTTGATGAAGGAGTTAATAGTAATGGATGGCAGGCAGGAAAATCCAGCTCTGATCTTTTGAATAGTGGAGCAGACTTGAGAGGCAAATGGCGTCCTCTGCTCCTATTTCTAATGTTCATAACAGACAACTGTTATTGCTTGTAATGTTCTGTCGTGATGCATCTTTATCTTTCAGATGTTGCACCCATATTTACTGGTATAGAATAAAAATGATATTAAAACGTAAAGTAATATTTGTTGATATTATTTAATTATACATGGGCATATTTCCTACAGCAATGGTTTAGCGTTTTCAGCTGTCTGCATGTTTAATCTGAAAGCCATTAATCAAGCTTTTGCTGGACCATTCAAGTTACAGGAAAATTCAGCATGGCAAACTGTTTCCAATCCTAATCCTAATTTTCAGGTATTTATGACTCAATTGATATAAAAATTTTCATGATTTTATGGAAGTAATTTTTCAGATACTGCTGGAAGATTCTGAGAATTACTTCTTAATTTCAATGATTGCTCATTGTTCTTTTATTTGTGTTCCTTTGTAATTTTCAATAGATACTTACATTTTTTAATTTTTACTTTATTAGTGTGGTACTATTGATTCTGGTCCTTCTGTGAAGCTCACAGAGAGGAATCTCCAGGATGCTGAAAAGTTTATTCTTATGAATGAAGCTGTGCAGCCCACATCTTCAATGCCTGTCTTCCTGGAAAACAACAGTCGGTTTTCCCACATAGTTGTGGACATTGTGCAAGGAAAGGACATGCTTTTTCATGTTATGTACTTGGCCACAGGTAACACATGTTAACTCTCAGCTCATGAATAAATTGCATGATCTGAATTCATATTACTGTGTGAATGGTCGGCATTAATATTATTTAATATCAATCCACAAAACTTGGAGATTTGATAACATCTAGCAAAAATTCAACAATAGTTTTTACATATCTTGATGACACCCAATTCAACCCCTTAATCATCACTTTAAGCTCCTCCACTTTTGCCAAATTATCAGACTACTTGTCCAACAGCCAAGACAGAATGACCAGAAATTATCTCCAATTAAACATTGAGAAAACTCAAATTTTCATCAGTCCCTACCATAAACAGTGCTCCCTGGCTACTGACTACTTTTTCTCTTTGGCAATTGTCTTTGAGGCTAAATTAGACTTTTCACGACTTGTCACATTTGACGTCAAGGTGAATTTCCAACCACATAACTATATGATCACTACAACTGCCTATTTTGACCTCCATGACCTTGCCTGATACTTGTCCTGTCTCAGCCCATCCACTCCTGAAACTCTGCTGTCATAAGTGCACCACGTCCTCTTTGCTCATATCCCTATCCTGGCTGATCGACATTGGCTCCTGGTTAAGCAAAAACACAAGTGTAAAATTATCTATTTTGTTTTCAAATCCCTCCATTGCCTTGAACCCTCCTACCCCATTCGATACAACTTCCTCTAACCCATGATCTTTTGAAACATCTACATCTGACCTCCTGAATTTTCATTTTAATTGCTCCATCATTGGTGACTCTGGCTGTATTGCATGGACCTAAGCTCTAGACCTCTTTTCCCCAGTCGCTACACCTCCCACTTCTTTGTATTCTTTTAGACACTGTTAGTAGACACAATATAATTGGTAATTTATGTATAACATGTCACTTTAACAACAATCCATTTGCTTACATCTCAAATAGGATGAAGCTATCTGGTTGGTGGATAAATATATTATGTTTCATTTACATTTCTTTGATTTAAAATCATTATTGTTTGTTTTTGTGATTGTGCGGTTTGTAAACTTCCAGTTTCAGTCATTGTTATATCCAGTCACTCAAAACCATCCACCACTGGTATCAGAGGGTTGGGAAGGTACTTGTTTCAGTTGTTTCATGTCCAGTTGGTGGATAAAGCTCAGATACTGATAGTTACTGGCTCCTCGTCTTGCTATTAAGAATATAAGATGATAAGAAATAGGAGCAGGTACAAGCCATTCTGCCCCTTAAACTTGTCCTGCCATTGAACAAAATCATGGCTGATCTTACCCAGGCCTCAGGCCCACTTTGTGCCAGCTTATCATAGCCCTCAACTCCCTGATATTTAAAAAAAAAACTATCTACTTCCTCTTTAAATACTTTCAGTTTACTCTACATTGGAAATTGCGAAAACAGAGCCAGTGCAGTATATGCCCATGCCAAGTCATTTGCTGCTACGAATTTATCGCTGGTTTTGCTGCATTTATTACTCACATTAACTTGTTATTGATAATTTCTGAGGCAGATTGTCAACCCTCTTGAACGAAAGCAGTTGTCAGTCAACAAATTTATAAACAATATCATGGTTGGGAGAAAATAAGTATATATGAAATAGTACAATTTTGAAACAAAAACAGAAATTGCTGTTTTAGCAGGTTTGGCACATTTGTATACAGAGAAACAGAGTTAATGTTTTGGGTCCAGAGACCCTTCTTCTGAACTCGTTAATTGAAATGTTAACTCCTTCTCTCTCCACAGACGCTGCCAGATCTGCTTTCCAGGAATTTCTGTTTTTGTTTCAGATTCACCATCCACAGTTGTTTGGTTTTTTGTTTAGAATATAATTTTGACTTTGGCCAATGGTGTAAAAGAGGAGAGATAGATTCAGTTGCATTGTACATCTCTTCCGATCACTTGGTAATATTATATACACTTTAAATTATTAAAGATAAAATGACCTGCTGTCTTGCCCGTTTTACCTAACTCATAAACACAGTTATATTTACTAACAATACAATTACACTAGTCTACTTGTGACAGCAATCCCAGCGCAATCGTCCATTAGAATAACGTTCTGTACGTCGAGAGTAAAGAAAAATATTAAATCACAGTTGAAATTTAGTCATTGCAGAGTGAAACAAAATGAACAGCAGATTGACTTGAGTAGAAGTTCAGTTTCACATCATCTGAATTAAAGATGCTTATACGTATCAGTGGTGCTACATCTTTACAAATTAGCTTGTTTAGTTGAGATAAATAATTTACCGTGCCATTTTGGTGTCCATGACATATATTATCCATGTTTCCTGTCTATTTCTGTGTTGATCAGGTAAAGGCTTTCCATTCCAGTGAATTAATCCGAATATTTTAACATTGAATGGATTTATACAGATATGCAAAGCAAATTCTGGTTCATAATTAGGTTGTCTCATATAAAGAAAAGTCATTTATGAGAGCAAGTGTTTTGTGAAAGCTTAAATATATTTTAATTGTAAGGGTGCCGTTCATTATCTTCCACTGTTTCCTGCTGACATTTTTAGGAGAACCATTTTGTGGAGTTATATTAAACACAGGACTTAAGCTGTAGAGAGCTGAAATCGTTATGCCTAGTATTTAAATTTAAAATACCTGTTCATTGCAAATGTCTTTAGAATATAAGAACTAGAAGCAGGAGTAGGCTGTCTGGCCCTTCGAGCTTGCACCGCCATTCAATAAGATCATGGCTGATCTTTTCTTGGACTCAGCTCCAATTACACGTGTTTTCACTATATCCCTTAATTCCTTTATTTTTCAAAAAAGTATCTATCTTAGCTTTAAAAGTGATTACTGAAGTAGTGTCAACTACTTCTCTGGGCAAGTAATTCCACAGATTAACAATCTGCTGGGTGAAGAAGTTCCTTCTCAGTTTAGTTCTAAACCTGCTTCCTCTAATCTTGAGGCCATGCCCTCTTGTCCTAGTCTCACCTACCAGTGGAAACATCCTCTCTATTTCTATTTTATCAATTCCCTTCATAATTTTATATGTTTCTATAAGATCCCCCTCATTCTTCCAAATTCCAATGAATATAATCCCAACCTACTAAGTGTCTCCTCATAAGCCAACCCCCTCAACTCTGGAATCAACCTAGTGAACTTCCTCTGCACCCCCTCCAGTGCCAGTACATCCTTCCTTAAGTAAGGAGACCAAATCTGTGCACAGTACTCCAGGTGTGGCCTCACCAGCACCTTGTACAGCTGTGACATTACCTCTCTGCTTTTAAACTCAACCCTTTAACAATGAAGGACAAAATTCCATTTGCCTTCCTAATTACTTGTTGTACCTGCAGACCAACCTTCTGCGATTCATGCAAAAGGACACCCAGGTCCCTCTGCAAATCAGCACACTGCAAGTTTTTACCATTCAAGTAATAATCTATTTTGCTGTGACTCCTACCAAAATGTATGACTTCACATTTACTTACATTGTATTCCATCTGCCAGACCTTTGCCCACTCACTCAATGTTCCTCTGCAAAGTTTCACAGTCCTCTGCACACTTAGCTCTGCCACTCGTCTTAGTGTCATTGGCAACCTTTGCACCATACACCGTACGTGTGGTCCTCAATTCCAAATCATCTATATAAATTGTAAATAATTGTGGTCCCAACACCGATCCCTGAGGCACACCACTAGTCACTGATTGCCAGCCAAATAGCACTCATTTATCCCCACTCTTTGCTTCCTGTTAGTCAACCAATCCTCTATCCAAACTAATACTCTACCCCTAACACCATGCATTCTTATGCAGCAGCCTCATGTGCAGCACCTTGTCAAGGGCCTTTTGGAAATCTAGGTATACCACATCCACTGGGTCCCTATTGTCCACCTTGCTTGAAATGTCTTCATAGAATTCCAAAAGATTTGTGAAGCATGACCTGCCCTTTATGAACTCAGGCTGCGGCTGTACAAGAGGACAATTTATTTTGAGATGCCCTGCTATTTCTTCCTTGATAATAGATGCAAGCATCTTCCCCACTATAGAGGTTAAGCTCACTGGTCTATAATTCCCCATCTTTTGTCTACTTCTCTTTCTAAACACTAATGTCATATTTGCTATTTTCCTGCTGTTTTTGGCCACTTTGTATGCCTTCTATTTCACTTTGATAACCTGCCTTATTTCCTTAGACACCCATGGCAGATTACCCCTCCTCTTATAGTCCTTCCTGCTCTCTGGAAAACACTTTTGCTGAACACTTTGAAAAATTTCTTTGAAGATCCTCCACTACTCGTCAACTGTCATACCATAAAGTCTCTGTTTCCAATCTTACTTTAGCCAGGTCCTCCCTCATCCTATCATAGTCCCCCTTATTCAGTTCCAGGACCCTGGTCTTGGATTTTATCTTCACACTATCTAGCTGTATTTTAAATTCAACCATATTCTGATAACTTCTTTCTGAAGGATCCCTGACTATGAGGCCATTAATTATTCCTGTCTCATTACACAGGACCAGATGTAGGATAGCCTGCTCCTTCGTCAATTCTATTACATACTGTTCAAGAAAACTATCACTGATACACTCAACAAATTCCTCCTCAAGGGTCCCTGACCGAGCTGGTTTGACCAATCTCTGCAGATTAAAATCCCCCATGATAATAGCAGTAACATTTTTGCAGGCATTAGTTATTTCCTTATTTATTACCCACCCCAATGTGATGTTATTATTTGGTGGCCTATAGACTACGCCTATCAGTGATGTTTTCTTCTTGGAATTCCTAATATCCATCCAAATGGATTTGACTTCATGCTCCATAAAACCTATATCATCTCTCAGGAATTCCTGATGAAGGGCTTATGCCCGAAACATCAATTCTCCTGCTTTCAGATGCTGTCTGACCTGCTGTGCTTTTCCAGCACCACACTGATCTTTAGCATCTGCAGTCCTCACTTTCTCCTATTTGACTGTTTACTGCCAACAAGTGGTGATATCCTGGTTCAGGTATATTGTTTTGACTGGATGTTATCTCCACAAGTGAAGCTGAAAATATGACTAATACGTAACAAAACCACAAGTGGAATATGTCCAGCTCTTTATGTGAAGATAGTTATCATATCTTGTTTCTGCCATTGATCTAATTACAAAACATCAATCAGGTTATAAATTGTTAAATACTTTGTTCAGGGACAGAAAAATCAATTCCACATATATTGGAATAAAGTAATACTGTAGAAATATGTTTTCTCCTTTCATATTGTAATGGAATTGGTGAAGAATGCACATTTTTATTCCACTGAGAATATGGGCTTGATTTTTCTCCAGTATTCTGCCCAATACTATAAGACCATAAGACATAAGAGCGGAAGTAAGTCCATTCGGCCCATCGAGTCCACTCTGCCATTCAATCATGGCTGATGGGAATTTCAACTCCACTTACCCGCATTCTCCCCGTAGCCCTTAATTCCTTGTGACATCAAGAATTTATCAATTTCTGCCTTGAAGACATTTAGCGTCCCAGCCTCCACTGCACTCAGCGGCAATGAATTCCACAGGCCCACCACTTTCTGGCTGAAGAAATGTCTCCGCATTTCTGTTCTGAATTTACCCCCTCTAATTCTAAGGCTGTGTCCACGGGTCCTAGTCTCCTCGCCTAACGGAAACAATTTCCTAGCGTCCACCCTCTCCAAGCCATGTATTATCTTGTAAGTTTCTATTAGATCTCCCCTTAATCTGCTAAACTCCAATGAATACAATCCCAGGATCCTCAGCCGTTCCTCATATGTTAGACCTACCATTCCAGGGATCATCCATGTGAATCTCCGCAGGACACACTCCAGTGCCAGTATGTCCTTCCTGAGGTGTGGGGACCAAAACTGGACACAGTACTCAAAATGGGGCCTAACCAGAGCTTTATAAAGTCTCAGAAGCACAACGGTGCTTTTATATTCCAACCCTCTTGAGATAATTGACAACATTGCATTCGCTTTCTTAATCACGGACTCAACCTGCATGTTTACCTTTAGAGAATCCTCAACTAGCACTCCCAGATCCCTCTGTACTTTGGCTTTATGAATTTTCTCACCGTTTAGAAAGTAGTCCATGCTTGTATTCTTTTTTCCAAAGTGCAAGACCTCGCATTTGCTCACATTGAATTCCATCAGCCATTTCCTGGACCACTCTCCCAAACTGTCTAGATCCTTCTGCAGCCTCCCCACTTCCTCAGTACTACCTGCCTGTCCACCTAACTTTGTATCATCGGCAAACTTCGCTAGAATGCCCCCAGTCCCTTCATCCAGATCACTAATATATAACGTGAACAGCTGCGGCCCCAACACTGAACCCTGCGGGACACCGCTTGTCACCGGCTGCCATTCCAAAAAAGAACCTTTTATCCCAACTCTCTGCCCTCTGTCAGGCAGCCAATCCTCAATCCATACCAGTAGCTCACCTCGAACACCATGGCCCCTCACCTTGCTCAGCAGCCTCCCGTGTGGCACCTTATCAAAGGCCTTTTGGAAGTCTAGGTAGACCACATTCATTGGGTTTCCCCGGTCTAGCCTACTTGTCACCTCTTCAAAGAATTCCAACAGGTTTGTCAGGCACGACCTCCCCTTACTAAATCCATGTTGACTTGTTCTAATCCGACCCTGCTCTTCCAAGAATTTAGAAACCTCATCCTTAATGATGGATTCTAGAATTTTACCAACAACCGAGGTTAGGCTAATTGGCCTATAATTTTCCATCTTTTGTCTTGATCCTTTCTTGAACAAGGGGGTTACAACAGTGGTCTTCCAATCATCCGGGACTTTCCCTGACTCCAGTGACTTTTGAAAGATCTCAACCAACGCCTCCACTCTTTCCTCAGTCACCTCCCTCAGAACTCTAGGATGTAACCCATCAGGGCCAGGAGATTTATCAATTTTAAGACCTTTTAGCTTTTCTAGCACTTTCTCTTTTGTAATGGCAACCATACTCAACTCAGCCCCCTGACTCCCTTTAATTATTGGGATATTACTCATGTCTTCCACTGTGAAGACTGATGCAAAGTACTTATTAAGTTCTCCAGCTATTTCCTTATCTCCCATCACTAGGCTTCCAGCATCAGTTTGAAGTGGCCCAATGTCTACTTTTGCCTGTCGTTTGTTTCTTATGTATTGAAAGAAACTTTTACTATCATTTCTAATATAACTGGCTAGCTTACCTTCATATTTGATCCTCTCCTTCCTTATTTCTCTCTTTGTTATCCTCTGTTTGTTTTTGTAGCCTTCCCAATCTTCTGATTTCCCAGTGCTCTTGGCCACATTATAGGATCTCTCTTTTTCTTTGATACATTTCCTGATTTCCTTTGTCAGCCATGGCTGTCTAATCCCTCCCCGGTTAATCTTTCTTTTCTTGGGGATGAACCTCTGTACAGTGTCCTCAATTATACCCACAAACTCCTGCCATTTTTGCTCTACTGTCTTCCCTGCTAGGCTCTGCTTCCAGTCTATTTTCGTCAGTTCCTCTCTCATGCCCTTTATTTAACTGTAACACCATTACATCCGATTTCGCCTTCTCTCTTTCAAACTGCAGACTGAACTCTACCATATTATGATCGCTGCTTCCTAAGTGTTCCCTTACTTTAAGATTTTTTATAAAGTCTGGTTCATTATATAGCACTAGGTCCAGAATAGCCTGCTCCC
This sequence comes from Chiloscyllium plagiosum, assembly GCF_037043375.1. NCBI lineage: Eukaryota > Metazoa > Chordata > Chondrichthyes > Orectolobiformes > Hemiscylliidae > Chiloscyllium > Chiloscyllium plagiosum. Next base: position 52,570,703 of record NW_028270143.1, on the reverse strand, counting down.
TTGTGGGCTCCATGACAAGCTGTTCCAAAAAGCCATCCTGTAAGCATTCCATGAATTCCCTTTCTTTGGATCCACTGGTAACATTATTTACCCAGTCCACCTGCATATTGAAGTCTCCCATGATCATCGTGACCTTGCCTTTCTGACATGCCTTCTCTATTTCCCGGTACATGTTGCGCCCCTGGTCCTGTAGGTGGTCTGTACATACCTCCCACTATGGTTTTTTGCCTTTGTGGTTCCTCAATTCCACCCACACAGACTCCACATCATCCGACGCTATGTCATGCAGTGCCATAGATTTAATTTTGTTCTTAACTAACAAGGCAACCCCCCCCCTCTGCCCACCTCCCTGTTTTTTCGATAAGTTGAAAACCCTTGGATGTTTAACTGCCAGTCCTGATCCCCCCGTAACCACGTCTCTGTGATGCCTACCACATCATAATCATTCACGATGATCTGTGCCATTAGTTCATCTGCTTTGTTACGAATGCTACCAGCATTCAGGTAAAGTGCCTTAATGCTAACTTTCTTATCATTAGAGATATTGGAAGTCATAAGATGTCCTAAGTTATCCTTCCTTTTTGCTGCATTCCCAGTCTGTCTCAAGTTTAAATCTGCCTGCACATATGCTATCCTGCCGCTTATCTTTCCATTTAACTCCATACTCCATGTCGCTTTCACTTTCCCTTCCCCCCAAGTCAGAAGTTTAAAGTCCTACTGACCACCCTATTTATCCTCTTTGCTAGAACATTGCTACCTGATTGGTTCAGGTGGAGACCGTCCCAATGGTACAGATCCCCCCGGTTCCAACACTGATGCCAATGCCCCATGAAGTGGAATCCCTCTTTCCCACACCAATCCCTTAGCCACGTGTTTACTTCCCTAATTTTCTTACCCCTATGCCAATTGGCACGTGGCTCGGGCAGTAATCTGGAGATTATGATCCTTGAGGACCTGTACTTCAATTTCCTTCCTAGAGCTCGATAATCCCCAAACAGGTCCTCCACCCTAGCTTTGCCTATGTTGTTAGTCCCAACGTGGACCACAACAACTGGATCCTCCCCCTCCCGCTCCAATATCCTTTCAAGCCGGTCAGAGATGTCCCGTACCCTGGCACCGGGTAGGCAACACACCATGCGAGACTCCTGATCCGACTTGCAAAGGATACTATCTGTCCCCCTAATTAAAGAATCCCCTATAACAACTACTTGTCTTTTTGCTCCCCCCTCTTGAATGGCCTTCTGCACCATGGTGCCGTGGTCAGCTGGCTCATCCTGTCCAGAGCCCTTTTCCTCATCCGTACAGGGAGCATGAATCACATATCTGTTGGACAAGGTCAAGGGCTGAGGCTCCTGCACTCCTGAACTCAGGTTCCCCCTACCTGCCTCACTTACAGTCACATTCTGATGTCCCTGATCACTAACTGAATGTGAATCTCCCAGGTGTGACTGCCTCCTGAAACTAAGTGTCCAGGTAACTCTCCCCCTCCCGGATGTGCCACAGTGTTTGGAGCTCAGATTCCAGATCATCAACTCTGAGCCGGAGTTCTTCCAGCAACCAACACTTGCTGCAGATGTGGTCACTGCCGTTCACAATGGGATCAGCCAGCTCACACATCATATAGCTACAGCACACCACCTGCCCAGCCATCTCTGCTTAGTTAATTATTTTATTACTTTGTACAGGTTTGAGTTAAAATACTTTCTGATACCTCTCTGCTATAGTCTTTTTCTAAAAAACCAATTAATAGATAAACAAAAAAAGTAATATAGAAAAATATAGAGGAACTTGGGTGATGAAAGCTGCCGATCAGATCTCTATTTCCCTCTCCATGATTTCTTCATCCTATTCCTGCATGTGGCTCAGTGGTTAGCACTGCTGTCTCACAGCACCAGGGTTCCAGGTTCAATTCCAGCCTTGGGTGAGTGTCTGTGTGGAATTTGCACATTCTCCCTGTGTCTGCGTGGGTTTCCTCCAGGTGCTCCGGTTTCCTCCCACAGTCCAAAGATGTGCTGGTCAGGTGAATTGGCCATGCTAAATTGCCCATAGTGTTAGGTGCATCATTTAGAGGGAAATGGGTCTGGGTGGGTTACTCTTCGGAGGGTCAGTGTGGACTGGTTGGGCCAAAGGGCCTGTTTCCACAGCGTAGGGAATCTAAAAGCCTCTGGGTTTTCATGATTACTGAGGCTCTCCTCACTTAACCTAACGGACTGCCAGCAGCAGCAGGAGGGTCTCAGCTTCTGGACTCCAGGCCCAAACTAAACTCATTCTGTGCTTTTACATTTTCTTCCCAACACCTCTTTCTCAATGCCCTTGACTCCCTGCTGGTCTTTAACAATACTGTAGCTTAACAAAGATGGTCCAGTCTTTGTCTTCAGTACCTGCACATCCACCAATATCATTTACTGTATCCGTTGCTCCCGATGCGGTCTCCTCTACATTGAGGAGACTGGACGCCTCCTAGCAGAGTGCTTTATGGAACATCTCTGGGACACCTGAACCAATCAACCACACTGCCCTGTGGCCCAACATTTCAACTCCCCCTCCCACTCTGCCGAGGACATGGAGGTCCTGGGCCTTCTTCACCGCTGCTCCCTCACCATCAGACGCCTGGAGGAAGAACGCCTCATCTTCTGCCTCGGAACACTTCAACCCCAGGGCATCAATGTGGACTTCAACAGTTTCCTCATTTCCCCTTCCCCCACCTCACCCCAGTTCCAAACTTCCAGCTCAGCACTGGGTGGGTGGTACAGTGGCACAGTGGTTAGCACTGCTGCCTCACAGCGCCAGAGACCCGGGTTCAATTCCCGCCTCAGGCGACTGACTGTGTGGAGTTTGCACGTTCTCCCCGTGTCTGTGTGGGTTTCCTCCAGGTGCTCCGGTTTCCTTCCACAATCCAAAAATATGCAGGTTAGGTGAATTGGCCATGCTAAATTGCCCGTAGTGTTAGGTGAAGGGGTAAATGTAGGGGAATGGGTCTGGGTGGGTTGCGCTTCAGCGGGTAAGTGTGGACTTGTTGGGCTGAAGGGTCTGTTTCCACACTGTAAGTAATCTAATCTAATCAAATAGCCACAGTCCCCATGACTTGTCCTACCTGCCTATCTTCTTTTCCACCTATCCACTCCACCCTCCTCCCTGACCTATCACCTTCATCCCCTCCCCCACTCACCTATTGTACTCTATGCCACTTTCTCCCCACCCCCACCCTCCTCTCACTTATCTCTCCACCGTTCAGGCTCTCTGCATGTATTCCTGATGAAGGGCCTTTGCCCGAAACGTCGATTTTACTGCTCCTCGGATACTGCCTGAACTGCTGTGCTTTCCAGCACCACTCTAATCTAGACTCTGGTTTCCAGCATCTGCATCGTTTTTTTTTACGTTGTCTTCAGTACCTGTCTACCCATTCTGAGTTTTGTCTGTTTCTTCAGACACTTTACTGAGAGTCTTGTATGATCAGCAGAATTTCTACGATTTCAGCGATGAGATGCCTCTGGCAGACTGCTGTGCATGTCCCAACAGCCCTGATACAAGACAATGGATCAAAGTTATGACAGAGTCAAATAAATGGGCATAAATCCTGCCTCACTGCTACCCTGTCAGCTAAGGGAAACTATTACAAAATATCAACATGAACCAGCTCACATGACCCACGTTAGTGCTTATTCCCAGGGGTAAATAAGATGAGGTAAAAAACTAAATCCCATTATCATCCTTTTCCTTTTCTTATTCAGTCTAATCCTGAACATTGACGTTATTTGTTTCAACCACTACCCTTTAAGTGAATCTCACAACTCCTGAGAAATTTTCTCTCTCTGTTTAAACTTTCTTTTGCTAGATTTTTATTTATTGTCACATCTTCTTTCTCTCTGAAATATTGGAAACAATCTTACTTTTACCTGTCTTGTCCTATCCTTTAGTAACTTTAAGGACTGGTATCATAAAGCCCTGTAATCTGAATTGTTCTAATGCACAAAGCCCTAATTCTTCAAATTATACTTTGTATTTGTATATCCTCATACCTGACAGTGTTCTATTAAATTTCAACTGTAAACATGTTAAAGCCTCAATTATTTTCCTATATGGTGGCACTCCATACCAAATCTCACCAGATCATATCATAACAGCCTTCAAATGAAGAAAGTGGTTTTAAATTCAGACTAGAACTGAAGGTCTACAGAACACACACAAAAAAGGATCTTCACAGGTCAAAAACAGCCATCTAACTGTTGTAATCCAATTTTCTAGCACTTTGCCCAGAGTTTTATATGCCTTGGCATTGCAAATGTACATCTAAATACTTCGAGATTGTGAGGGTTTATGCCTACCACCCTTACAGGCAGTGAGTTCCAGATTCCCACCACCTTCTGGGTGAAAAAGGCTTTCCTTACATCCTCACTAAAGTCTGCTGAACTTTTTATTTCTGTGCCTTGAAAAGTAAATCAATTTACTTTTTACTGGAACTTACACACTTCTGAGCTGTATTGATTTTACTGAATGCCACTATGGAGCAATACAGTTTCAGAAGCACTGAGGTGAAGCAGAACCTAATATTGACTGTACACACATCACACAATATGAACTTACTGATCTTGAGTCTTTCAGCAAATACAGCCTCCATTCTGAAACGTTCAATACGTAAGTTCTTGACTGTGTAGAATTCAGAGATATAGTGAGCTATTGTTTAGCCATGGAAAAAAAACATTATCTTTTTATAATGGGCCTCTATTTCATGATTCCCATTGGAGTCAAGTGAGGTATTATCTTTGTCCGACTTTGCCTTCTGCTCAACTTGTTCATGCTTTACCCTTGGGAACCTAGAAGCAGGAGGAGGCCATCAGTCCCTCAAGTCTGTTCCACCATTCAGTGCGATCGAGGTTGATCCACGGTCTAACTCCATATACCTGCCTTTGGCCCATACCCCTTAATATTTTTGGTTGACAAAAAATTATCTTGAATTTAAAAATAACAGCTTCCATTGCTGCTTGTGGAACAGAGTTTCAAATAACTAACACTAACACTGTTTGTGTGTGGACATGCTTCCCAATATCTCAGCTAGCCTTAATTCTCAGTCTGTCTAGAATCACCATCCAATGGAAATAGTTTATCTTTATTTATTCTGCCTTTTCCTGTTAATATCTTTCAGACTATGGAACTATTAAGAAAGTTCTTGCCCCTGTGAATCAAGATCAGAGTGGTTGTTTGTTGGAGGAAATAGAACTCTTTCCAACCAATCAGCGAGACCGTATAAGGAACCTTCAAATCCTACACAGTGAGAGTGTTCTGTTTATTGGACTACAGGAGCATGTGATAAGACTCCCTCTGAAACGTTGCAGCTTTTACAGAAGTCGGAGGTAAGATTTTTGAATATTAGGAAATGAAGAAGGTTTTAGTTGTGTTGTGACAGAATTACATTCTCCTCTTCTGACTAATGACAAATTACACATGGGCAGAATGTTCCTTTTTTCAGGGAGTGTTCCATTGAGTGATGGCTCAGTCCATGGTGGCTCCAAGTGACTTTTCTCATGAGCAGCTCTCCACCTCATTAATTCTGCAACTCTCTTGGGAACTGTGAGAAAAGAGAGATCAAAATGTCATTCACTGCACACAACTGCAAGTGAGGAACTGTCCTTCACACCATGGTGTGGTTAGATTTTGTGGTGGCAGATATCAGGCTCCTTATTCTGTGCCAAAAGAACATTCTTGAATTAGCTAGAAAAGAGCATAGCAGCTTATATAGGAACAGGGAGACTTCAATGGCAAACTGATTCAGTGAGCTTCATTGTGCTACTTTCCCATTAACACATTCTTTATCTGCTCAAGCTTTTATCCATCTTACACAACTAATTCGCTCACATGCAGACACAGACAGTGCCCTGTGAACCAGCACAGAGAGGTCAGATACTGGAGACCTCCAATTCCCTTCTATCACTGAGGACCAAGCCACTGATCCCTCAGAGGAGGTTCTGGTAAGTTTTACCTGCACTGTCCACCAGCTCGCAAACGTTCACCTCAGTGGGACCTTTATCTATCAAAGAATGGGGAGCACATTTCTAATGAGCACATCATTGACACATCTCCACAGCTGCTCAAGAAGAAAATGCCCCAGGTTGCTGATGCACAGAACATTGCTGGAGACCAGGCACAAGCCTGAGATAATCCAATATTTCTACCTCATCAAAATGCACACAAAGGCTTAGCAACAGCATGGCAAGTTTGTCAGAGGCAGCTAGTAAGCTGGATTGAAGGATGGAGGGATCCATCTTTGTTATCAATTCCGTGCTGGCCACGGCATGCATGCATTCAGCTACCCCCACGGACAGGCTGACTACCACCATCGAGGGCCAGATCCAGCATATGCAGTCATCTGCTGGATATATGCACAGACCTGCTCTCTCTAACACTCTTGCTCTTGTTGCTCAGCATCAATGACAAGGTGATAGGGGGATCAGGGAAGTTGACCTCACTTTAAGTATCACTTCCTCTCAAGGGGGCACCTATTGTAATATAAATGTCACAAGTATTATCCCCCCAGAAGCTGCTTCTTAGGATATTTCAGAGATCATGGATGTAAGTTGCTTGCTCAGCTTGAAGATTCATTTTCAGATGTTTCATCATCATCATCAGTGAGCCTCTGGTGAAGCACCCGGTGGTATGGCCTGCTTTTTATTTGGGTTTAGGTTTCCTTGGGTTGGTGATGTCACTTCCTGTGGTGATGTCACTTCCTGTTCTTTTTTCCTCAGGGGTGGTAAATGGAATCCAAGTCAATGTGTTTGTTGGAATGCCATGCTTCTAGGAATTCTCGCATGTGTCTCTGTTTGGCTTGTCCTAGGAAAGATGTGTTATCCCAGTCAAGGTTCTGCCCTTCCTCATCTGTATGTAAAGATACTAGTGATTGAGGATCATGTCTTTTTGTGGCTAGTTTATGTTCATGTATCCTGGTGGCTAGTTTTCTGCCTGTTTATACAATGTAACGTTTGTTACAGTTCTTGCAAGGTATTTTGTAAATGACATTAGTTTTGCTTGATGCCTGTATCAGGTCTTTCAAGTTCATTAGCTACTGTTTTAGTGTGTTGGTGGGTTTGTGGGCTACCATGATGCCAAGAGGTCTGAGTAGTCTGGCAGTCATTTCCAAGATGGCTTTGATGTAGGGGAGAGTGGCTAGGGTTTCTGTTTTGTCTGCTTGTCTGAGTTTGTTGCTGAGAAATCGGCAGACTGTGTTCATTGGGTACCTGCTCCTTTTGAATTCACTGTATCGGTCTTATAGATTGCAAAATGAACATAAAGAGCCAAACTGTATTGCAAAGAAACTGCAAAAGTTGAAAAAAATTAAAAATATGTGGTCAGTCTGAAAGCCTTGAGCATTTCGGACCAAAAGGATAGGAGTACCAAAATACAGGTGTGGGGAGGGAGTAGGGGTGTGTGGTTGTATTATGAAGGTTCTGCAAAAGACTATTTAGAAAAGGCAATTGAGCATTAAAGTTTTGTACATTCAAAAACTCCAAAAACTGTCCAAACTTTGAACTTCCAATCTCCTTCCCCTAGTCCCAGTTCATCCATCTCAGCCTTTTTCAGTACCTCTCCACAAATGACAGCCATTGCTGGTCACCCCTGAAAGGTGCGCCAGTGTGAGATACTGACATCAGGAAGAGGAAGCCAGTGCAGTTAAGGTTTAAAATCACAGACCCTCGAAATAGTAAGAAGGAGAGACCAGGTGTAGTTAGAGATGGATGTGATCTATTGGTACATGTGATTCACATTATAACATTGGGTTATAATGCTAAAGTTCTGTGTGGTCGCTGGCATTTATCCCGATCGCTCCAAAAATGAAAGTACAGCAATTGTGCACATCAGTGATGGAAAAATAAACCATTCACAGAAAACCTATACTACTCCATTGCAACAGCCTCAGGGGAAAGGAACATCTTTGTGAGCATTGCACACAATGGTCAGAGATGTTGTCAGTTTGCAATCACATAGCATTAAGAAATGCAGTTGCAGTTGTTACACAGTGGTATATTGAAGGGATTGCTGCTCCAGTAATAGGTAAGTTTATCTTATTTGTTTTGTTGTCTGGAGTGGATCAATGCTGACAGCCCCAGTTCGCTTTGTAGGTATCGAGTGGAAACCACTAAAAGCAGAGGTTGATGATTCAAATTTCCCTCTTTTCAATTTTTCTCCGCTATTTGGAAGTTGAGGACAGGAACCACTCAATAGGACACTCTGACTGAACCAGCACATGGCGGTGCTTAATGATATAGTGACAAGTCATTGACTTTTCATCTCATTTCACCCATCGAGTCAGCTTCTCATCAAAGCATCTTTGCAGATTTTTAATCGTAGTCCATGTTTTGACTTTTCTATGTCAGGCACTTCTGTCGCAGTTAAACCTCATTTGGATTAGCATTTTCAAAGCAAGGATCACAAAGGCCATGTCTGGCCTGTGCTGGTACAGTTTATCAGCAGAAATGTTAAGGCTATAGATTATGTGAAAGAATTATGAAAAACAAACTTTACAAAGGTTAGAATTCTAATGGCAGTGTATCATATGTTGTCAAAAATAATTTACCTCCTCTGAATTATTTGGTAATACTTTTAAAAATAAAAATTTACTGATACAAGATAATTGCATATTATTGCACCTTGATATAATCTTTGATAATATTGTATATTGGGTTTTGAGTTTCCTAGTTTTCATTCCATTGAAACTTTATCACTTTTATTACAGAATGTATTTTGTTTTGTTGTGGTACAGGCTTTAATTAAGCCAATGAAGAAACAAACTTGTTTTATACTAATGAGAGTTGAATCCATAGTAATTATTACACTGATGGAGGTTGCTTGTTGACTGCATGTATGAAATAGATATTCCTGTAAATATGCAGTGTTGGTTATAGACCATTAACTCATTCTGTCATGTTAGCATTAAACTCACATTATTAAAAATTCTGCAGAAAGTAAATAAATCTGCCCAATTCAGGAATGATTCTGACAGCAGCAGGAGCTAGATCTGGTGGATTGCCATTTCATTCACAGAGAAAACAGTAAGCTCCAATCTGAGGAAGAGGGAACAGTGGAGGGGTTTGGGTCTAGCCATTCTGCTTATAGGTCAATATTTGTTTTGGGAATGGAGCAAAATTTGTGAGTGTTCACATAGTAAGTTTGGAATTCTCAAAGGTGGGACTTTCATTAAGCCAAGCAGAGAATGTTCCTGACAGGCTCACGGTCACCTTCATGGCTAGGCAATGATCCCATGCTCCAGCTGATGTGGAACAAGTTTCTCTGTTGTACCATTACAGGTTTGGTGTTCACTTTTATTATTTGAATGATGTTGGCTCTGGGATTTAGCCAGGATCGTGGTAGGTGAAAGGAATGAATGGAACCTTTGCTTCTGTATATGTCCAATATGCAAAGGAGCAATGGAATCTGCACTTCAACACGTATTTTGTAGGTTCTCAAAGCTACAATTCCATTCAATTTAACCTTGCATTGAATTAAATATTATCAATATCACCTGTTTCTTCATGTGCACATATCCACTGACCAAACTAAAGTGTTAAGTGCATTAGTCAGGGGTAAATATAGGGTAGGGGAATGGGTCTGAGTGGGTTACTCTTCGGAGGGTCGGTTTGGACTTGTTGGGCCGAAGGGCCTGTTTCCATACTGTACGGGATCTAATCTAATCTAATAAAAAACACTGACCATTCAGACTTATGTAATGATTTAACTTGGACATTTTCCTTTCACTGAGAAGCATTCTAAAATACTCTGCTGGGTTTCCCTGAATTAAGCCTGGATCAAGGAAGAAATGTTAGCTGCCATTGCGATCCGGCTATCTAGCAGTTCCCCTCTCAAACTTCATTAGCTATGCAGTAGCCCAGGCTCTTGGATGATGGAGGTCATAGGAGGGCACAATCAGCGTATAAATATTGGGATTAGATCCCTGGATAAACGCCGGATCAATTTGTTTTGTTTTGCAAGCCATTATCAAAAATAAACAGTTAAAAAAGTGTTCATGATCACTGCAAATATAACTTTTAATCTTGTTCTCAAATAGATTCTAAAATTGATTTTGTCCCAAATTTCAGTCCTTGCAGTTCCCTGACAAACAGAATTTATTTCTAGCTGACACCCAAGCACAGACGTGCATGTATGGATAATAAACATTGCATGTACGTACTCTAATGTTGTACTGTGCAATTATATGTATGGATTAAAGCAGAGATGTAAAGTTTGATCTCATTATCTTGTGCCTACAGTTCATGTGTGGGAGCTCATGACCCTCACTGTGGCTGGGATCTGACCGCAAAGAAATGCACAACGTTAGAAGAAAGCACAAATATGAATAAGTGGGAGCAAGAACACGATTTGTGCCCAGTGAGTATATTTCCACATTGGCTGATGTTCATGAATGAATCGTTTTCTTAACCTCTCCACTCACCAGTCATGTTTCTCTCTCTCTCTCTCTCTCTCTCTCTCTCTTTCATGTGAGTTACAGTGCATCCCTATGGTGTGGTAGGAAAATGGTGACTTGACGTTTATTTTCATTCACAAAATTCTCACATCATTTCAAATCTTCAAACATTTTTGATGAAACATAGTTGAGTTGGTTGATTCAAGCAATTGCTCACGTGTTGCTGACTCATTATTCTTCTTTGGTTCTTCATTGAAGAGTTATACCAATGATTAAATGTGGAGAAAAATCATTTTTTAATATTTCTATAACAACCTGCTCAGAGATGCTATTGCACGTGGGACTTGAACCTAGGTCTCCCAGCTCAGTAGTAAGGACACTACCACTGCACCAAAGACACTAATATTTATCCTTTAATAAAATGTTGCAAACACTTGTTATGACCAAGTGAGGAGGGGGAATTCTGCCCTCTTTCCAACCCTTGGGTTGGTTGTATTAAATATTTTAATTTTTTCTACCACATAGCTATTACCTTTCGAATAAAACGATTTCTAGAAAGTGAAGGATCCTTATACCATGGTCTTCTTGAATGAAGAGAAATGTTATTATTTGCTAATGTTGAAAAAAAATTGGAAAAGCGTGAAACACGCAGAATGGTAAAGCACAATAGTAAACTTTGAAGCAAGGAGGGATTGAGAAAAGACTGGCACCAAAAAAAAAAGGTGTAGGGGCGATTAAGGACAAAAAATGCATTTACACTAGGAAATGAGAGGCATGGCTAAAGTGTGAAGTGAAATCTTTGGAATTGTCAACACAGATTCAGTAAAGAAAAACTACATGTAACTAACTTGCTTCAGATCTCTGAAGAGGTAACAAACTCTCGATGAAGGGAAGGCTGTTGATGGTTGCACTTGAACTCCCAAAAAAGCTTTCAATACAATGCTACACAGCAGACTTGCGAGGAAAGGCATAGCTCGTGTAATAAAAAGCACAGTAGCATTGTGGATACCAAATTAGCTAAAGGGTTAAAAAAAGTAATTTTTAAATGTGCATTTGAGGCTGGAAGAAGCTTTGTGATGGAGCTCTTGACAGCTCAGTATTAGGATCCGAGCTTTTGTTGTTATGATCCAATTCCTGAGATATCCATAAAGATAATTCACAGATAATGGGAGTCTAACCGCATCAAGCACATACTTACATACTGCAGTCCAAACAAACAAAAGCACTCCTTTATCCTCAAGATGTCTAAAACTACTGAGGTGACTACAATGGGCACCTCAGACCTTCCACCTACCATTATCTCTGCTGCTTTCTAGCAGAATCGTGGATTCTGGAATGCACTGCCTCGGAGGGGAGTGGAGGCAGGAAACTTCATCTTTAAAAGTACTTGGATTAGCATTTAAAATGTCATAACATTCAAAGCTATGGGCCAAGTGCTGGAAAATCAGGTTAGTAGATAGGCTGGTGCAGACTGGATGGATTGAAGGGGTCTCTTCTATGCTGTATGACTTTATGACTGTTTATCATAGAATAACAGAATCCCTACAGTATGGAAGCAAACCATTCAACCCATTGAGTCCACACCAACCCACCAAAGAGCATCTCACTCAGATCCACCCCTCTACCCTATCCCTGTAACCCTGGATTTCTCATGGCTAATCCACCTAGCCTGCACATCCCTAGAAACTATGGACAAATTAGCATGGCTAATCCACCTAACCTCCACATCTTTGAACTGTGGGAGGAAACCAGAGCATCTGGAGGAAACCCCCGCAGACACAGAGCGAAAGTGTAAACTCCACTCAGACAATTGGCCAAGGATGGAATCAAATGCAGGTCCCCATTGGGTCACCATGCTGCCCTAAACTCATTATTTTAGTTTCACTAATGAGCGTAAGCTTCCACTAGCTTTGTCTGGTGAACCACAGCATCTTGGTGCCTGTGGCTTCTCTCCCTCTCCTGGATTCTTGTTGTAAAACTAAGTTTTTAACTATATGGAACAGAATTAGTATTTTTCCATTTGTTAATTCAAAGTATTTATACATCCAACAAGAATTTATTTTTGGAAAATGATAATTATGTTGCATGACCCAAACAGCAAACATCCTTAAATTGATTGACAGATTGTAGTTGGATGCCCATTGCTTGAGCAATATCTTGGTTGTTGTCAGTGAAGTGATTACAGTTTATTTAGAATCATTAAATAAAATTCAACAGCTTGTTTACAATGCACAAGTAAACACGTTCCAGAGAAGGAAGTTGAACGCTCCTGACAGAGGAATGTGGTTAGTAAGTATGGGCAGGTCTTGCTGGTTTAGAGTTATGATCCAAGTTCAAGAAACTCTGTGCAGGAAGTGGTGAAGAATGCTGAACAGGTAAGTTTATCTACCCTTGGCACCTTCACAGTTCCACTTGAGTGAAAATTGAAGCTTAATGTTCTGTAGCAATAATGGTAACTTAAAAATGCTTCAGTACTTCCACAATTTACACATTACAATTATTAGGTTTATAAGATCATACTTTGGAACTGCGTCTTTAAACTTAGGGAGTGAAATAAAGGAGTATGGTAACATGCACTGAAGACGGTCTGACAACAGGTCTGGGAGATAAGTGATCAAGATTAAAAGGCAGCCAAGATTCTTTTACTTGAAAAAGGATGCAGTGTATTTTATCCTATTAAAGTTATCTTACTGGGAAAAGGGTGCATTGTATACTGTAGTGAAGACAACTATGATGTTGGTGGATGTATTGGTTCTAAGACCCAGTTAAGTGTTTAAAAATATAAGGTTGCAAAAGAGTATACTTTAAATAGTGCATTTGATTTCAGGATAGGATAGAGTTGAAGTTTATAAAGAATAACTAAATGGCATTCTATCTATGTACAACGGCCACACGATTCACATTGTCATGTGAAGGGTGCAGAAGAAGCATTGCAAAGATTGGGTTATGGACTTTACCTACAGGATATGACAGACAGATGGGTTTGAACTAACAAATGGAAAAATAATAATTCTGTTACAAATCTAGTAAATATAACTAAGTTTTTAGGTTATTGCATTTAATCTGTAGCCCAGATGATGCAATTTGATTGCTTCAGTTTCATGTTGACTATAGAGTTGAAGCTTCCTGAATCAGGTTCACTTATAAGGTGTATTAAAGTCAAAGTAGAAGCTGGAGATCTTAATTAATAATAGTGTTGGAGAAAATCAGCAAGTCTGATAGCATCTGTGCAGAGATGAACAGAGTTAATGTTTTGAGTCCAAAATGATTTTAAATTGGAACCCATGAGGTGTCTCACCTTTTCAACTATCAAATGTTGTAATGCTGTCACATTGGTTTGATCTATCAATAAAATAACTGCTTTAAGTTTTGTATACTGTGCAGTGAGTTTGCACAAATTACAAACCAATGGGCATCATAGGATGATTACATTCAGCCTAATCTTTGGAATAAATAGATTGATATAATTGTGCAAAATTTCAGACAATTATATCTTATTTACTTTGAATCCAATTTTTTTAAATGATTGCGTAAGGGGCGTGAAGTGGTGTAGTGATAATGTCAGCTGGATTAATAATTCAGAGACTTGGTCTAATGCTCTGGGGACACAGGTTCAAATTCCACAATGGCAGCTGGTGCAGTCCCCTCTGTGGCGGTACCAGCCATGGCGGCCCCGGTGGATGTGGCTGTCCCAGGTGTGGGGCAGTTCCTTCGTATAATTACCACCTGCTTACAGGCATGGTACTGCACACCATCCACTGATCAGAACATGTGGTAGGCAGCTCTCTGTGTTCAATAGAGAGATTCTATTGGCAGGAAAGTCTCATCCGTGGTAAGCCCCCTTGTGCATTGCCACCTGGTCCTGAGGAAGAACATCACCTTCCCATATATCTTGGATGCATTGATAACAATGGGTCACTAACTACCTGTGCTATAGCTACTACCTCAATGGTCAAAATGAGGTGGGGGGAGAGGGAACCTTCCAGACCAGAGACCCTAAATAAGTCTAGTCCCGTTTGCCAGCATTTAGCCCATATCCCTCTAAATTGTACCAGTCTCCATCACTTCCTCTGGCAGCTCATTTCATACATGCACTACCCTCTGTGTGAAAACATTTCTCTTAAGTCCCTTTTAAATATTTTCTCTGTCATATTTTTTCTATGCTCCCTAATTTTGGACTCCCCTACACATGGCTATTCCCCCTATCCATGCCCTTCATGATTTTACAAACCTCAGCTTCCGATGCTCCAGGGAAAACAGCCCTAGCCTATTCAGCCTTTCCATATAGCTCAAACCCTCCAACCCTGGCAACGTCCTTGTAAATCTCTTCTGAAGCCTTTCAAGTTTCACAACATCCTTTCAATAGCAGGAAGTCCAGAATTGCATGCAAAATTCCAATAGTGGCCTAACCAATGTCCTGTGTAGCTGCACCATGACCTCCAAACTTCTATAATCAACGTACTGACCAATAAAGAGAAGCATACCAAATGTCTTCTTCACTATCCTATCTACGTGTGATTGTACTTTTAAGGAACTATGAACCTGCACTCCCCAGAATCTTCCCATTAAGTGTATAGGTCCTGCCCTGATTTGTCTTTCCAAAATGCAGCACCTCACATTTATCTAAATTAAATTCCATACACCGCTTCTCAGCCCATTGGCCCATCTGATCAAGATCCCGTTTTAATTTGGCTTGTTAGATTTATTTACGAAGATGGCCAGGAGCCAGAATTACAAACTCGTGCTAAATTCCCTGGTTCTTCAGCCAAGTTGGTGTGACATCATCAGATAGGCTGGAGCTCAGTGCACCTTCAATATTAACTCTTTCAGAACCATTTCCTCATACAACGTCTTCGAAATTTAGTTATGTTAGTAATTGTCGTCAAAAGGGGATGGGGGAATTTCCAAGCATGTTGCCAGGACTGGAAAATTACAGCTGTGAGGAAATATTGGGTAGGCTGGGGCTGTTTTTCTTGCACCAGAGGGGGCTGAGGAAGATTTGATTGAGAGTTACAAAGCTTTGAGGAGACTGGTTGGAATGAATGGGATGGAGCTAATTCCCTTAGTAGAGAGTTTAGTACTATAGGGCATAGATGTAAAATGACTGATAGAAGGTTTACAGGGGGAATGAGAAAAACATTTTTCACTCAATAGGTGATAGGAGTCTGGAACTCATAGCCTGAAAAGGGGAATAGAAGCAGAAACTCTTGATTCATTTAACCAGTGTCTGGATATGCACCTAAAGTGTAATCTTGAAGGTCATGGAGCAAGGACCGAAAAATGGGATTAAGCTGGGTCCTTATGCTGGGCAGAACCACGATGCCTGTTTTTTTTTTCTATATTTGCTAAATATTCTAAATATCTAAAGAGAAGGAACATGTGGGAGTAGCAGTACATGAATTGCTCATTAGGATAGCCACTTGGGCATGATAGGTCAAATAGTCTTCTGTGCAATAACAGTTCTATGGCTCCATGACGAGGGAGAGGTTTGAAATGGGACACCCTTTGCCACCATATCAACTCTCAACCACCACCACAGCAGATGGTGAGATCTAGCTGCACAGGAGAACAAGATATGTCTGCTGGAGTTGTGACCTATTTGATTTGATTCATTTATTATTGTCACCTATACAGAGATGCAATGAAAAGTATTATTTTATAAACTAACCATATAAATCATATCTTACATAAGTACATCAGAGCAATAGGACGGAATGCAGAATATAGTGTTACAGCTATGGAGAAGACGCAGAGAAAGATCAACTTTAATATATGAGAGGTTCATTCATAAGTCTGATAACAGCAGGAGGAGAAGCTGTTCTTAAATATATTGGTACATGTTTTCCAATTTTTGTATCTTCTGCCTTTAGGAAGAGGATGGAAGAGAGTATAACTGGGGTGGAAGGGGACTTTGATTCTGTTGGCTGCTTCCCTGAGGCAGTGGGAAGTGTAGATGAAGTCAATGAAAGGAAGGCTTTTTTTTGTGATGGATTGGTCTGTGTTCACAACTCTCTGTAATTTCTTGTGGTTTTGGGTGTAGCAGTTTCCATACCAAGCTGCAATGCATCTAGATAGAATTCTTTCTATGGTGCATCTATAAAAATTGGTAAGCATCACAAAGAACAAAGAAAATTTACAGCCCAGGAACAGGCCCTTCGGCCCTCCAAGCCTGAGCCAATCCAAATCTACTGACTAATCTGTCGTCCAATTCCTAAGCATGTGTATCCCTCTGCTCCCCACCTACTCATGCATCTGTCCAGATGCATCTTAAATGAATCTACTGTGCCTGCCTCTACTGCCTCAGCTAGCAACGCGTTCCAGGTAAAGTACTTGCCATGTGTATCCCCCTTAAACTTTTCACCTGATGTGGACATGCTAAATTTCCTTAGCCTTCTGAGGAAGTAGAGGCGTTGGTGTGTTTTCTTGTCTGTAGCTGGACCAGGATAGATTGTCTGGTCCAGCTACTCTGAGGAACTTGAAGCACCTCCATCTCTGCACCATTGATATCGACAAGGGCATGTCCTTCAGTATGCTTCTGGCGTTGGTGACCAGCTCCTTTGTTTTTTTGACATTGAGGGAGAGATTACTGTCATTACATCATGCTACTAAGCTATCTCCTTCCTGTACTGTGTCCTGTTGTTCTTTAAGATCCAAATCACTACAGTGGTGTCATCAGCAAATTTGTAAATGGAGTTACAGCTGAATGTAGCCACGCATTTGTGTGTATATGAGGAGTATAGTAAGGACTGAGTACACAGCCTTGTGGGGCACTGGTGTTGAGGATTATTGTGGAAGAGGTGTTGTTGCCTATCCTAACTGATTGCGGTCTATGGGTCAGGAAGTTGAGGATCCCTTTGCGGAGAGGGGAGCAGAGACCAAGGTCTTGGAGTTTGGAGATGGATTTTTGCTGGAATTATGGTGTTCAAGGCAGAGCTAAAGGCAATAAATTTCAGTCTGACATAGGTGTTCTTATTATCCAGATGTTCCAGGCATGAATATAGGGCCAGGGAGATAATGTCTGCCATGGACATATTGTGACAATAGGTGAATTGTAGAGGATCAAAGTGATCCGGGAGGCTGGAATTGATGTTACCATTACTAACCTCTGAAAGAATTTCATAATGTTGGATGTCAGAACCAATGGGCGGTGGTCATTAAGGCATGTTGCCTAATTTTTCTTTTTAATTTATCCCCGCTCATTTTCCTTTACTGAAAAGTAAATTCTGCTTTGCAAATATTTACATTACAAACCAACTGACTCTCATGGTTACCTTGACTGTGAAGAGCTTTTGTCCGAAACGTTGGTTTTCCTGCTCTTCGGATGCTGCCTGACCTGCTGTGCTTTTCCAGCACTACTCTGATCTTGACTCTAATCTCCAGCATCTTCAGTACCCACTTTAGCCCTGTACATCCTCACACCCTACTTCCTGTAATTATATAGCTTCTCCTAGTTTCTCCGTCTCTGTTGCATTTGATGATGCCAACTTCAACAAGGAAGCCTCTGAAATGGCCACCTTTATCCTCAACTGAGGATTCCCCAGCACCATATTTGACAGGGCCCTCAGCTGGGTCTGCCCTATCTCCCACATTTTAGTCCTCACCCCCTTTCTTCCCTCCCAGCGTGCCCATTATCCTCACCTACCACTCCACTAGCATCCACATCCAGAGGATCATTAGCCACTATTTCTGCCACCTCCAGTGGGATACCACCATCAGGCACATATTTCTTTCCCCTCCCTGCCAACCTTCCACAAGGATCGTTCCCTTCGAGACACATTGGTCCACCTTTCCTTCACTGCCAACACCCCCCAGTCCCACAGCACCTTCCCCTGCAATTGTAGAAGGTTCTAACACCTGCCCATTTACTTCCTCCCTCCTCAGTATCCAAGGGCTTTACCTGTACTTCACTCAATTTAATGTACTGTATTCGCTGCTCACAATTTGGTTTCCTCTACTTTGGGGAAACAAAGCATAAGTTGGGTGATCACTTTGCAGAACACCTACATTCTGTCTGCAGAAACAACCCTGAGCTTCCAGTTGTCTGCAACTTTAACACCACCTTACTCCCTGGCCAACATCTCTGTCTCAGGCTTGCTCCAGTGCTCCAGCAAACCTCAGCAGAAGTTGGAAGAACAACACCTCATTTTCCACTTGTGAACTCTACAGCCTCAATATCATGTTCAACAATTTTAGGGCTTGAGGTACCTTCTCCCATGTCCTTCCCCTAACCCTCACACACCAGGCCTTGTTATCACATGGTCTGCCATTATACACTACCCATTGTTAGCCACTAATAGTCTCCATTAGTAGCTATTCACTCTCCTAGGCTGACCGTTATCCGCTTCTTTGACTGTCCAACTGTTTTTCTCTCTCTTTGGGCTCTACCTCCCCCAATCCTATCTTCTGCATAAAAAAAAACTTTTTTCCTAGCTACTATCAGTTTGGAAGAAGGGTCATTGGATCCAAAACATTAACTCTGCATTCTCTCCACAGATGCTGTCAGACCTGCTGAAATTTTCCAGCAATTTTTGTTTTTGTTTCTGATTGCCAGCATCCACAGTTCTTTCAGTTTTTTTACACAGCTGATTCTTGCTTTTTGGATAGGATGGCACGGTGGCTCAGTGGGTAGCACTGCTGTCTCACAGTGCTGGGGTCCCAGGTTCAATTCCAGCCTTGAGTGACTGTCTGTGTGGAGTTTGCACATTCTCCCTATGTCTGTGTGTGGGTGCTCTGGTTTCCTCCCACAGTCCAAAGATGAGTAGGTTAGGTGAATTGGCCATGCTAAAGTGCCCAAAGTGCTAGGTGCATTAGTCAGAGGGAAATGGGTCTGGGTGGGTTTCTCTTTGGAGGGTTGGTGTGGACTTGTTGGGCTGAACGGCCTGTTTCCACACTGTAGGGAATCTAATCTCTTAGGATGAACCCAATGAGAATCTCATTTCCCAAATGTTCTTGCAATGTGATTTATCTCTAAATACATTGACATATTCTGAAAAAATTGCAATTTTTTTTCAATAAAATGTAAATAAACGCTGCAGAAGTTATTTACACAAGGATAAACAAACAGATAGATAAACAAATAGTTGGCCTTCCCCCACATCTTATCTGGCAGGAAGCAACTTGTTGTCTGAGTTCATTTATATTGATTAATACTTTAATACAGAAGTTTGAAGGAAGTTAAAACAAGCTGAATCTATAAGAGTGTTGCCTTCTTTGATAATGATATTGCAATGTGACCTCTGAACTAATTTATTTCAGAGATTAATTTTGTTTGCTAATATTAAGATTCATTGATGTTCTGTTAAAAACCGTCTTGTTTGACAAGCTGACATTGTACATAATAAGGTAGACTTTACTGTCTTTTCCATGAATCCCAAGTGCTCGAGTTGGACAGGAACAGTGTCCTGTGATAGCATGTGGAAACCACTAAATGTTGGAGAACTTTGGAAAATATAGACCCGAGTTCACCTTTCCTTTACCATGTCATGTTTCAAATTACTCACTGTATCCCAAACCAATACTTTTTAAACGAAATCTATCTGATTTAAAGTAAGTATTGTTTCCAATGACTCCCCAGGGTTTCTTTTCCAGAGATTGATCATGGTTAATATTCTTTAAGCAATCTAATGGTTGAAGTAAAATACCGGCATCAATACACAAGGAATCAACTGTGATCAGTACGTCTAAATAGAATATGTACAATGTGACAAATAATGCTAAAACACACACAAATCACCAACAAGCAAACAAAAACAGTAATTGCTGGAGGAACTCAACAAGTCTGGTAGCATCTGTGGAGAGATAAGAATTAACTTTTGAGTCCAGTGGCCCTCCTTCAGAACTCCCACTAGGTCACACACCAGTATCAGCGATTCTTAAAATTTAAAATAACGAGCAAGGTTCATGAATAATAATGCATTATTTCCTATAGGTTGTATTTTGAAGACTAGGCTAATTCAAGACTCCATGTAGCTTCTTAGAGAACATGTACAGTGATGGTTTATTGACATTTAGAACAGATTGTCAGAGCACATAATTATAAATTGAAGCAGCGTGAAACTAGCTCAGCTTAAAAATTCAAGACTGACTTGGATCTTTTTCTATCAGCCATTCTATTACTGAAGGCATGTAATGTTAAGATTTACACCCATGCTCTGAGCCATAACGCCTAACCATCTCCCTAATTTGCAAATATCCTGGAACAGTCTCCAAAGGGATAAAACTGTCAGAGAGGAAACATAGAAACATAGAAGTTAGGAGCACGAGTAGGCTATTCCACCTCATGAGCCTGCTCCACCATTCAATATGATCATGGCTGATCATCAAGCTCAATACCCTAATCCCGCACTCCCCCGATATCCCTTGACATCTTTAGCCACAAGAGCTATATCTACATCCTTCTTATGTACACACAATGTTTTGGCCTCAACCACTTTCTGAGATAATGAATTCCACAGACTCAACACTGTCTAGGTGAATACATTTCTCCTCATCTCAATTCTAAAAATGTTTACCTCTTATCCTTAAACTATGACCCCTGATTCGAGACCCTCATCATCAGGAACATTCCTCCTGCATCCAGCCTGTCTAGTCCTGTTAACATTTTATAGGTTTCTAAGAGATCTCCACTTCATTCTTCTAAATTCCTGTGAATACAATCCCAACTGACTCAACTGTCCTCATATGTCAGTCCTGCCATCCCTGGAATCAATTTGGTCAATGTTCTCTGCACTCCTTCCCATTTGCCTTCCCTATTATATACTGTATGGGAATGCTAGCCTTTTGTCCTTTATGCACAGGGACTCCTAAATCCCTCTGTGTTGTAGCTTTCTGCAAATTCTTTATCTATTTAAATAATATTCATCTTCTCTTTTTCTGCCAAAGTTCATTATTTCACATTTCTCACATTATATTATACCTGCAAAATTTTTTATGCACTCACTTAGCCTGCCTATGTCATTTTGTACACTGCTTGAGTCACCCTTACAAATATTTTTGTGTTGATTATATGTTGACATAGTACATTTACCTTGTTTCTCCAAGTCAATGATATAAATGTGACCCCAGCACTGATCCATGTTGCAGTCCAACAGTTACAGGTTGCAATCCTGAAAATGCACCTCTCCATCTCAACTCTCTTCTTTCATTGTTAGTCAATCCTCCATCGATTGAAACATACTGCCTCTGATACAATGAGCTCTTATCATACTAAGTAGCCAACATCTTCTGAAAATCCAAAAAGATCACATTCATTGCTTCCCCTTTATCTATCCTGCTTGTTACCTCCTCAAAGGATTTTAAAAAGTTGTCTGGTACCATCTTGCAGTGTGAAGCCATGCTGACTATTCTTGAGCATAGTATGCATTTCTAAATGCTCTGCTATTACATCCTTTATAAAAGACTCTTAACATTTTCCCCAAATCAGTTGTGAAGCTAACTGTCTGATTATTACTTCTTTTTTTATCTCCTTGCCTTTTTTAAGAATGATATTATATTGGCAGTTTTCCAATCCTCTGGCATTTTCCAGAATCTGAGAATTCTTGGAAGATTCGAACCATTGCATCCACTATCTACTTGCTTTAATATCTAAGGATGCATCCTATCAGGTCCAGGGACCTATTGATCTTTAACCCCTTGAGCACATGACATTTTTTCACTTGAGAATCTTGCAACCTTCTGGAGTCAATATTGAGTTAAATAATTGTTGGGCCTGAGCACCTTCTCCCATGTCCTTACCCCAATCCCCACACATCAGGCCTTGTCATCACATTGTCAGCTACTAATGGTCTCAGACCATCCTGGGCTGACCTTTACCATTCTTTTGTCTGCCCAACTGTTTTCTCTCTCTCTGGGCTCCATCTACACCTATCATTTACTCCTTCCTGTTCCTCTTGCCTAGCAGATATATCAACCTTTTGCTATCTACAATCACTTCTCAAGAAGGATCACTGGACCTGAAAGATTAACTCTGCTTTCTCTCCATAGATGCTACCAGATCTGCTGAGTGTCTCCATCAATTTCTGCTTTTGGTTATATCCCTAGCCTCAGTCTCTAAGGGGCCAAAATGCAATTTGGCTTCTCTCGACCTTTTGATCTATTTAGGAAGCTCTAGTAGTCTATCTTAATATTACTTGCAAGTTTACTTTCATAGTTTATCTTGCCTGTCCTTTTTTGCTTTTGGTCATGTTTAGTTGGGTTTTAAAACTTTCTCAATCCTCTGGTTCACCAGAAATCTTTGCCACATTTTATGTTATTTCTTTCAATTTGGTTCTATCCTTAACTTTCCTGGTTAACCACGATTGGCTCATCCCTTTCCTAGAATTCTTATTCCTCCCCAGGTTATATATTTACTATGAATCATGGACTATATTCTTGAATGTTTGTCAATGTTCCTCAACCGTCTTTGCTGCTAAACTCCTTTCCCCATCCATTCCAGCCAGCTCTGCCCTCGTAAATTTATAATTACCATTATTTAAGCATAACACAGTTGTTTCTGATCCAAGTTTCTCCCTCTCAAACTGAATGCTAAATTCTACTGTTATGGTCACTGTTTCCAGGGCAATAGTTTACTCTGACATCAGTTTTAACCCTGCCTCATTATATATCACTAAATCCAAAACAGACTGATCCTTGGTTGGATCCACAATGTATCGTTCTAGGAAACTGTCCCAAATACACTCCATGAATTTTTCATGTTGATTAATGCTGTCAATTTTCCTTTTCCAATTTACATGAAGATTAAAGTCATCCATGGTGAATAAAGTGCCTTCTTATACACCTTCATAATCTCCAGATTTATGTGCTGTCCCATCATTTAACAACAGTTAGTGGACCTACAGACCAGCGCCACCTTCCTCTTTTTCTTTCTTACCTCCATCCATATTGGCTCTACGTCTCCTGATTCAAGATTGTTTCTTTCTATACCAACAATGCCACCGATCATACTTTCCTTTCTGCCTGTCCTTTTGAAAATTCAAATACCCCTGAATATTTAGTTCCTATTTTTGATATCCATGTATCCATGTCTCTGTAATGGCTTTAAGCTCATCTCTATTAATCTGTATTTGTGGTATTAATTCATTTATTTTGCTCTGACTAATACTATAAGCACTCAAGAGCCCTTAATTTTGCCTTTATGCCATTATTTTCTCTTTTGACTAATTACTCTGGTTTTCTATGTTTGTGTGTTCTGTCCCATCCTGTCTCACTCTGAGTATCATTATCCAAATAGTTGTTATGTATTACTACCACATCCTTTTGCCTTCTCTGAAACCATCCTCCCAGTTTAAAGCGTTTTTTACAGCCCAAATTATTTGATTCACCAGAAGACTAATTCAACTGAAGCCCATCCCTCTTGAAGAGCTCCCATCTACACGCCTCATGCACACAAACTAAAACGCGTTACACCCACCCCAACTTTATAGCCACACATTTAACTCCTTAACTTTATTTACCCTATGCCAGTTTGTCTGTGGCTCAGGTTGTAGTGCAGAGATTATTAACTTGTGATTCTTTCTAATTTAGCTCCTAAATATTTTTAACCCTGGCACTGGGCAGACAATTGTCAGGACTCCCACTCTCAGCTACAGAGAACAGTATTTATATCCCTTGTGCCTCCCTTGCATTGCTACATTTCCATTTCCTCTCACTTCTCTAATAGTTCCCTGTACCAAGGTGCCATTGTCACTTTACTCATGCTCCCTGCAGTGTCTGCACAGCTTACAAGAACCTTGTAATGTTGGACAGTTGAAGGGGCGAAGGCACCTCAATTGTTACTCCTGGGTCCTGAAACTTGCCTCACTTGATGTCACACCTACCTGTTGAACTTGGTGTGAGGGATGTGACCACCTTCTGCAGCAAAATGTCCAGGTAACTTTGCCCTTCGCTGACGTAGTGGAATGTCTGTAACTGAAATTCCGGCTTTGCAACTCCACTCCAAAGTTTTCCCTTCAATATGGATGTGTTTGTTTTGGATTATGTTGGTGTCCAGCAACTTGTACATATTTCAGCAGCAACACATCACCCATTCTATCATCGCTATTGTATTTGACTTTGTTACTTGAGATTCTCTGCCCTTTACACTTTACTGCAATGATATTTCATTTTTATAAACTAAAAAACAAAAAACTCCACAAGGGAAATCCAATTCTTGAGCAGTTTAAAGAAATGAGAAAACAAAACACTAGAGAATTAAACATAAAAGACTTTACTTTTACTTTAAAGACTAGAAACATTCATCAATCCTACACACCGATCAATTTCTTTACCGGTGCATACATCATGTTGTGGTTCATGACAACAGTCCGCTGATAGTCTCACTGCAGGCAAGCTTCTTGATCCACATCTTTTACCCTATCCTACTCACCTCTAGCTCTGGAGAGTTTACTTTGTGCAGTAAACACTAGTTAAAGCACCTCTGCCCCACTTTGACCAGAATTTCCACACTAGATCAAATTTCCAACAATATTGTCAGTAACCTACTCAGCCTTTATCTCACTCTGCTGTATCCAACACTGAACAAGCTCCTTACTATTTCAGCTTAACAGTTGTATCTGACTCCTGTTTTTCCCTCTCAAACTGACATCTAAAATTTATCATATTACGGTCACTGTTTCCTGGAGAATCTTTTACTCTGACATCATTTATTAAACTTGCCTCACAATGCATCTCCAAATCTGAAATAGCCTAAAGTAGTAATGTTGTGGCTGATCTACAACATATTGTTCCAAGAAACTGTTCCAAATGCAATCTATGAATTCTTCTCAGGGTTCCTTTATCAATTGACTATTCCAATCCACTTGAAGATTATTGTAGTTTTACCTACACTGTGGCTATGACCATTTTGGCAATTTATTAATGCAAACAAATAACTGAAATTGTAGCATAATAGTTCTATTTTATTGTTGTAAATGTAAGTAGATAACTTGAAGGATGTAGCTTCAAAATAATTTTGTTTTAGTAAACTCTTTTTATGATTCAAATTTGTGATCTTACTGTTATATTGCATAATCAATAAGTCTAATACTTTGGGCAATAATGTCAGTGTTATACACTTCAGAAACAACTTGTGTTGATTTGAAAGTAAATCATTTCAAACGCTTGGTGTTGTTAAAGATAATGATGAATTTTATGTTTAAATAGTTAGCTTGTTATAGTAATAAACCAGTTTTTTTATTAATGTCAAAATTACTCAAAAGAAGTTTAAAAAGACTTACATTTATGTAGAACTTTTCACAACTTCACAATTGTCAGCATTTACAATTAATAAATGGGAATGGTGTTAACTTCATTTACAGCCAATGGGGTTTTGGTTACAAATGAGTTGTGCATCTGTAGTACCGCTGAAATAATGTAAACATGACAGCCAATATGAGCACAGCAAAGTCCTACCAATTACAATATTGAATGGCCAAATCATCTGTTCTAGTGGTGTTGGTTGAGAGATAAATATTCCTGATCATCCTCCAAATGGTCCCATGAAATCTTTCAGATCCACCTGACAGAATAGGCAGTACCTCAGGTTGATGTGCAATCCGAAAAAGGGAAAGCAGTACTCCCTCACTACTGGGTTGTGTTCTTAAGCCTCTGGAACATGTCTTAAGTCTGTAACCTTCTGCCTTGGAGACAAGAGTATTATTACTCAGCTACAGTTGACACTAATTCATTCCTTTTCCTAGCTTCCAGGTCCAGATTAATGATCTTTGGGTAGACATTCTGGGGTTCCTTGCCCAGTGAAAATGTTGCTTCTGAGGGATCAAGATCAAATGCAAGTTCACAAACAATTTTGAAACTTTACTATTCACATCCAATAACAAAGCAACCTTCTAGATTTCAATGTTGGGTGATGCTCCAACTGCAGCAAAGCAATCACCTAACATAACTCAGTTCAAACTGCTGCCATTGTCAGAACGGTTAATGTGCTGTTTAAATCTTCTGTAGAGGCTTGTCAATGCAAAACTCATTTGTGCAAAGTGGCAGGATAGCTTTAGGGCATCATTGCACTAATACCTCATGGTCGAGATTGACTTTTCAATCAATGCATTCAGTGATATCATTACATACCTCTTGGACAGGTGGGACTTGAACCCAGGTGTCCTGGCAGAGAGGTAGGGACATTACTACTGTGCCAGAATAATGATCAGTTCTTCAGGGCTGTGTTTTAAGTCTCACCAGATTTAAATGTTTTGATGATGGCCTTCCCTCTATAATTAAGGTCACAAATGGGGACAGTTTCCAATGATTGCACAATGTTTAGCTCCAATTGTGATTCCTCAAACACTGAAGCAGTCCATGTCTGTATGTAGTAGGGTTGAGGAGAATCCAAAGGGATTCTATATATACATTAAGGACAAAAGGGTAACAAGAAGAGAATAGGACCCCTCAAAGATTAGCAAAGCAGCCTATGTGTGCAACTGCAGGAGGTGGAGGAGATAGTAAATTAGTATTTTGCATCAGTGTTTACTGTGGAGAAGGACATGGAAGATATAGAATGTGGGAAAATAGATAGTGACACCTTGAAAAATGTCCATATCACAGAGGAGGTTCTGGATGGCTTAAACGTATAAAGGTGGATAAATCCCAGGACCTGATCAGGTGTACCCTAGAATTCTGTGGGAAGCTAGGGAAGTGATTGCTGGGCCCCTTGCTAAGATATTTGTATCATCGATAGTCACAGGTGAGGTGTCAGAAGACTGGAGGTTAGCTAACATGATGCCACTATTTAAGAAAGGTGGTAAAGAAGAGCCAGGGAACTATAGACTGATGAGCCTGATATCAGTGGTGGGCAAGTTTTGGAGGGAATCCGGAGGAACAGGATTTACATGTATTTGGAAAGGCAAGAACTGGTTAGGGTTAGTTAACATGGCTTTGTGTGTGGGAATCATGTGCTGACAGTTTAGTCTGACCTAAATTCAATCTAATCCGAATTTAAAAGATAAACCTGACATTAATCTTTTAGATTAGATTTTTTTAGATTAGATTAGATTAGATTACTTACAGTGTGGAAACAGGCCCTTCGGCCCAACAAGTCCACACTGACCCGCCGAGCGTAACCCACCCATACCCCTACATTTACCCCTTTACCTAACACTACGGGCAATTTAGCATGGCCAATTCGCCTGACTTGCACATCTTTGGACTGTGGGAGGAAACCGGAGCCCCCGGAGGAAACCCACGCAGACACGGGGAGAACGTGCAAACTCCACACAGTCAGTCGCCTGAGTCGGGAATTGAACGCGGGTCTCTAGCGCTGCGAGGCAGCAGTGCTCACCACTGTGCCACCCACATTTATTGAACTATAAATTCTACACAAAAACAGAAATTACTGGAAAGGGCTTAGTATGTCTGATAGAATATGTGGAAAGAAATCAGAGTTAATGTTTTGGGTTCTGTGACCCTTCCTCAGTACTGGAACATCTCAAAACTGTTCTGAAGGGTCACTGAACCTAAAACATCAACTCTTATGTCTCTCCACAGATGCTGCTAGACCTGCTGAGCCTTTCCAGCAATTTCTGCTTTTGTTACTGATGTCCAGCATCTGCAGTTCTTACAAGATTCTGTAAATACTACAGTCAGGCCCTCTTGTGGCAGATTGGTAGTGTTCCTACTCCTAGGCTAGGAGGCCTGGGTTCAAGACCTACCTGCTCCAAAGGTATATAATAACAACCTTAAATAGGTTGATTAGAAAAGCAGGTCTCATGTTAAAAGATACAATTAAATGGGTTTCAGTTTAGAAGATTTGTCAATATCGGAGTCAATGATGAAGGGGTACCATTGTCAAGGAATACAGCGCTTCATAAACAATTTTTAAAAATTATTACTCAAAACTTACTGTGGTATGGAAATTTTCAATGCATTTTGGTATTATTACCATGTCTATTTATACAGTTTGAAATATACTTTTTTTCAGTTTGAAATACAAGGCCATAAATGTGAAGGCTTTGAGAGAATACTTTATATTGACAGGATCTCTCTCTTGGAGCATTTTGGCATTAGGCCAGTAAAGGAAGAATTTGGTAAATATTTGAAAAGTTGAACTTCTCAAATTCTTGTGGAGAATGTTACATACAAACATTTCATTAGAAAATTAGGTTGAGATAGATGAAGTGTCCAGTATCATCTGTGCTGAAAGCATTACATTGAGAAACAAAAGAGCATTAAGAGAAAACTAAAAGATTTAGTTCTGAGCTGAGGATTTGTTTCTTCTGTCAGACCTTTTGAAGTATCTGAGACAATCACAATTTAAATGTCGTTTCCTGTATCTTACACTATAAGTTTATTACCAAATTCTTCTCATATTTTTCTCACTATATTTTTCCCACTTTATTACCAAATTTTTCTCATATTCTTGATCTCTCCCCATCACACTGAAAGAGATTAAACTTAGTTTTCCCATCATTGTATCGGTCTTCCAACATTAGTGTTATTTTAATTACATTGCCAAACACTACTGCAGAAATCAGAAACAATTTTATTGATGAGTCTGTGAACTTGCTTCAGCCCTATTAAACTGTTTTCTTAAAAAACAAGATTTTTTGTGTGATGGAATTACATTGTTCTCAGCAATCATGAAACACGGCATGGATGGGTTGGACCGAAGGGTCTGTCTCCATGCTGTACATCTCTATGACTCTATGTCAGTTTTGAATTGCAGTAAAGTAGGTCAATAAAAATACTCTGTCTTTTGGATTCAATCACAAAACTAAATAATAACAAAACATAACTTTATCATTCGGTTTTGGAGACTCGTGTAAACAGTACACTCTGTATTTTACTTCATATCCCAGAGATTGTAAATTTTCCTCTGATTATGTAGTTAAAGAATTAATAGAAAATAGAAGATCTGAGGCAGCTAATGCTGATAACTACCCTTCTAATGGACAGCAAATCGAATTATTCACTTTTCATTTTATTTTAGCACACAGTTTAGAAATTAGTAAAAGTTTCAAGCTATGATACATAATGAATATGAAATGCAGGAAAATAAATTTTCACATTGTTAAAAATATGTTAAATGCAAAGATTTGTGAGAAATATTAATGTGAAATAATTAAATTGTCTTCAATTTGATTCCGGTTTGGGATGTACTGTTTCAATATTATTGCAATATACTTATATAACACATTGGAGATCTAATGAAAACAATATCTACAATTATAACTGTGCAAAAACATTAGAATTATCACAGTGTACTCCTGGAACCAAGGCAGTTTGTTTATTTCCAGAGAATATTTGAGCCTAATAACTTTTAATTTGCATGAACATGGCAATAGAGCACTTTTTAACCTCTTGGCAATCTCAGTCATTTATAGAAGAACCAAAAACACTCTGGTGTGGAAATCTTCAAAAGTGGCCTGACAAATTGATAAACCTATTAAATGACTATGAGATTCTGGGTTTTATAAACGTTGGTAGATTGTGAAAGCAAAAAAATGATGCTAAAGCTGTATAATTCATGTGTTAGGCATAAGTGGATACATTGGACCTCATTTTAATTTATTCAAAGCCCACCGACTTGCACAAGTTAAAATGGGTCACATTGCGTCCAATTCTGGACACCATTCTTTCAGAAAGATGCCAAGGCCTTGGAAAAGGCGCCAAGATTTACTGGAATTGTATCAGGATAAGAGTCTTCTGTTTAGTGAAAAGACTACAGAAGTTGGAATGTTCTCCTACAGCATAGAAGGTTTTGGGGGTATTAAATACAGGTTCTTACATTCCAAGACAATCCAGGTTTTTAATAGGTTAAATAAGGACCAATTGTTTTCACTGGCAGGGGAGTTAACAGCTAGAAGACACAAATATTAGCAAAGCATTAGTGTTCAGGAAAATAGTTGTGGAGTATGGAGTAAAATGGCTGAAAGTTCAATGAATAGTTGTGGAGATTAGAAAGAGGTATCAAAAGATAGCTAATATTGAAAAAAACAATTGATAAACATTGACACATTGGACTTAATGAGTTGTACATTTAAAAGTAATGGAACAATGAGAAGTTTGCAGATGAAGACAACAATTTTGTATTCAACTGAGGTTGTAAAGAACTGGACTTAATACATAATACTATCATCAAACGAGTAACTTATTTAGAGTCATACAGCATGGAAACAGACCCTTCAGCCCAATCAATCCATGCTCAACATAATCCCAAACTAAACTAGTCCTACCTGCCTGCTCCTGGCCCATATCTCTCCAAATCTTTCCTATTCATGTACTTATCTAAATGTATTTTAAACATTGTAATTGTACCCACATCCTAGAGTTGAGAATGGCAGATTAGCAAGAATTTTATAATGGATAAAATATTAATGACATTTCCCAAGAAACATTCAGTCCTTGATGGAAAGGCAAACAAGAAAACTTGATTATTTCCCGGGCATGTTTATTTAATGTAGTAAAATTTCTTCTACATTGGGCAGTGTCCCCAGTCACTCCTAAATTTAATTCCTTATTGTCTGAAGGATGTCATCATCTTCTGGGTTTCCAAGAACCTTGTAAAATGCAGATACAAAATAAACATGATAAATAATTAGAAATCTGATAAATATACCTGTAGAAGTATAGACAAAAGAAGAATGTGAATCAGGAAATGGATGGCATCT
This sequence comes from Chiloscyllium plagiosum, assembly GCF_037043375.1. Taxonomy (NCBI): domain Eukaryota; kingdom Metazoa; phylum Chordata; class Chondrichthyes; order Orectolobiformes; family Hemiscylliidae; genus Chiloscyllium; species Chiloscyllium plagiosum. The sequence continues at coordinate 52,539,698 of NW_028270143.1, read as the reverse complement.
TAACTTCAGGTGATTTCAGATCCCCTATTTCATCATTTTCACAGAGAAATACAACATGCTCCAACATAATTAATGTGGCCCTCTTTTCTTACAGTGTTGGTAAAATGTTTCAACATAATTTCATATTAACAAGCAAAACAGTAATTTAAATAGATTCTGACATATGGTAAGAATAACTACAACTTTAATTTTTTTTCTGTCTTCCAGCAATAATGATTTGAATTCAATGCACTACACTTATGAGCATTCAAAGAGGAGACAACATAGACAATTGAAAGATTATTGTTTGATAGTGCTGTTATATATACTCTGTTCAATGATAGTAAAGTTATCTGTTATTTATAAATCTGAAGACTTGTAAATGATGGGATCTGTCCATGACAATATTTTATGAATGATGCATTGTATCATTAGTAAGTGCTGTTCTTCAGATTGTTTGCATTAATAGAAAGCATACCTTTTAAAAGCGTAAGTGTTGGGAAATCCGTTTCCCTCACTGCTTATAGAATGATGTCCTATATGTTAGAGATTTCCAGGAATGTTGCAAAATCCAGACATAAAAACAGATGGAATAAGAAATAATAATACAAACAAATTTCCAAACTGATACATGAAAATTTAGAGAGAAACACAATGTGTATCAGGCAATTGAGAGCATCGTTACTTCGGGCAATATCAGATCCCTGAAAAACAACCTGCTCCATCAACTTGAACAGTCTCCTCTTTAATGCGACCTTTTATTGCAATGTTTCAACTGAAGGTTATGCTAACCAGGAAAATACTATTTTTAATTACAGTTAATAATTACTATTGTGTTAAAAATAAAGAAGTTTCTCACTTTGAGACAGGGGAAGAGGAAAAGGCATCTTTGAGTCTGCTTCATCATTCATTAAATCACACCTGCTTTAGCTCCATATCCTTGATTAATTACCTGATTAAAAAAAGAAATGTATAGACATCAGCCTTGAAAATAAACTGTTCTTGAATCCACAATGTTTTAAGGGAAAGAATTCCAGATTTCACTAACCATTGTGTGAAAGTGTTATTCCAAATTTAAGATGATGTCAGTGTAGTTTTGATTCTCTTGTTGGAGGGAATAGTTTCTTGAAATAAGCCTTACCGAATCAATTTAAGAACTTAAAGACCTTGATGCAATTATATCGCAGTCCTTTTTACTCAAAGGAATACAAGCCAAGTTTGTGCAAACTGTTCTCCTAACTTAACTCTTTAAATCCCTACATAATTAGAGTCAGAGTCATAGAGATATACAGCATGGAAACAGACCCTTTGGTCCATCTCGTCCATGCCGACCAGATATCCCAACCTAATCTAGTCCTATTTGCCAGCACTTAGCCCATATCCCTCTAAACCCTTCCTATTCATATACCCATCCAGATATCTTTTAAATGCTGTAATTGTACTGGCCTTCACCTTTTCCTATGGCAACTCAATCCATACACACACCACCCTCAGCGTGAAAATGTTGCCCCTTAGGTCCCTTTTATATCTTTCCCCTCTCACCCTGAACCTATGGGGTGGCATGGTGGCTCAGTGGTTAGCACTGCTGCCTCACAGAGCCAGGGACCCAGGTTTGATTCCAGCTTTGGGCGACTGTCTGTGTGGAGTTTGCACATTCTCCCTGTGTCTGAGAGGCTTTCCTTCCCCAGTCTAAAGATGTGCAGGTCAGGTGAACTGGCCATTCTACTTTGCCCATAGTGTTAGGTGCATTAGTCAGAGGGAAATGGGTCTGGGTTGGTTACTCTTCAGAGGGTTGATGTGGACTTGTTGGGCTGAAGGGCCTGTTTCCACACTGTAGGGAATCTAATCTATACCCTCTAGTTCTGCACTGCCCCACCCCAGGGAAAAGACAATATCTATTTATCCTATCCATGCCCCTCATGATTTTACAAACCTCTATAAGATCACTCCTTAGTCTCCTAAGTATCTGACACTCAAGGGAAAACAGCCCCAGCCTATTCAGCCTCTCCCTATAGCTCAAATTCTCCAACTCTGGCAACATCCTTGTAAATCTTTTCTGAACCCTTTCAAGTTTCACAACATCCTTCCCATAGGAAGGAGACCAGAATTGCACACAATATTCCAAAGTGGCCTAACCAATGTCCTGTATAACTGCAACACGACCTCCCAATACCTATACTCAATGCTCTGACCAAAAAAGGAAAGCATACCAAATCCCTTCTTCACTATCCTATTTACCTGCAACTCTACTTTCAAGGAGCTATGATCCTGCACTCCAAGGTCTCTTTGTTTAGTAACATTCCCTTGGACCTTACCATTAAGTTTATACGTCCTGCTCTGATTTGCTTTTCCAAAATGCAGCACCTCACACTTATCTAAATTAAACTGCATCTGCCACTCCTCAGCCCATTGGCCCATCTGATCAAGATCTCGTTGTAATCTGAGGTAACCTTCTTCGCTGTCTACTACATCTCCAATTTTGGTGTCATCTGCAAACTTACTATTTATATCTCCTATGTTCACATCCAAATCATTTATATAAATGACGTAAAGAAGTGGACCCAGCACCGATCCTTGTGACATACCACCGGTCACAGGCTTCCTGTCTGAAAAGTAACCCTCCACCACCACCCTCTGTCTTCCACCTTCCAGCCAGTTCTGTATCCAAATGGCTAGTATTCCATGAGATCTAACCTTGCTAACCAGTCTCCCATGAGGAACCTTATTGAATCCCTTACTGAAGTCCATATAGATCACCTCTACTACTCTGCCCCCATCAATCCTCTTTGTTACTTCTTCAAAGAACTCAAACAAGTTCATGAGACATGATCTCCCACACACAAAGCCATGCTGACTAACCCTAATCAGTCCTTGCCTTTTCAAATACATGTAGATCCTGTCCCTCAGGATTCCGTCCAACAACTTGCCTGCCAGGGTGATTGGTCTATAGTTCCCTGGCTTTTTCTTATCACCTATCTTAAAAAGTGCCACCATATTAGCCACCCCCCCAGCCTTCCGGCACCTTACCTGTGACCACTGATGATGCAAATATCGCGGCAAGAGGCCCAGCAATCACTTCCCTAGCTTCCCACAGAGTGCTAGGGTACACCTGATCAGGTCTTGGGATTTATCTACTTTTATGCATTTCAAGATATCCAGCATCTCATCCTCTGTAATATGGGCATTTTTCAAGATGTCACCATCTATTTCCCCATCTCCGAGAACTCCACACATTGGCTGCCTTGGTGATCTTTGAGGGGTCCTAATCTCTCCTTAGTTACCCTTTTGTCCCTAATGTATTTATAAAAACCCTTTGGATTCTCCTTAATCCTATTTGCCAAAGCTATCTCATGTCCCATTTCTGCACTCCTGATTTCCCTCTTAAGTATACTCCTACTGCTTTTATACTCTTCTAACTCTTCTATACTCTATTTCTCCTGTCTATAATTGTCATAGGCATCCTTTTTCTTAACCAAAACCTCAATTTCTCTCATCAAGCAGCATTCCCTACACCTACCAACCTTTCCTCTCACCCTAACAGGAATATCCTGTCTCTGGACTCTCATTATCTCATTTCTGAAGGCTTCCCATTTTCCAGTCGTTGCTTTACCTGTGAACATCTGCTCCCAATCAGCTTTTGAAAGTTCCTGCCTAATACCTTCAAAATTAGCCTTTCTCCAATTTAGAACTTCAACTTTTAGATCTGGTCTATCCTTTTCCATCGCTATTTTAAAACTAATAGAATTATGATCGCTGGCCCCAAAGTGCTCCCCCACTGACACCTCACCTGTCCTGCCTTATTTCCCAAGAATACGTCAGGTTTTGCACCTTCTCCCGGTATCTACATACACTTATTGAAGTAGAACATTTTCTTGTACACACTTAACAAATTCCTCTCCATCTAAATCCTTAACTCTATGGCAGTCCCAGTGTATGTTTGGAAAGTTAAAATCCCCTACCATAACGACCCTATTATTCTTACAGATAACTGAGATCTCCTTACAAGTTTGTTTCTCAGTTTCCTGCTGACTATTAGGGGGTCTATAATACAATCTCAATAAGGTGATCATCCCTTTGTAATTTCTCAGTTCCACCCAAATAACTTTCCTGAATGTATTCCCAGGAATATCTTCCCTAAGTAATACAGCAGTAATACTATTCCTTATCAAAAACTCCCCCTCCTCTCTTGCCTCCCTTTCTATCTTTCTTATAGCATTTGTATCCTGGAACATTAAGCTGCCAGTCCTGTCCATCCCTGAGCCACATTTGTGTAATGCTATGATGTTCCATTCCCATGTTCCTAACCGTGCCCTGAGTTCATCTGTCTTCCCTGTTAAGTCTCTTGCATTGAAATAAATGCAGTTTATGGGCGGCAAGGTGGCGCAGTGGTCAGCACTGCTGCCTCACAGCACTAGACACCCGGGTTCAATTCCCGCCTTAGGCGACTGTTTGGAGTTCGCACATTCTGCGTGGGTTTACTCTGGTTTCCTCCCACAGTCCAAAAATGTGCAGGTTAGGTGAATTGGCCATGCTAAATTGCCCGTAGTGTTAGGTGTCTGCGTGGGTTGCTCTTCGGAGGGTCAGTGTGGACTTGATGGGCCGAAGGGCCTGTTTCCACACTCTAAGTAATCTAATCCTAATTGATCAGTCCTACTTTGTTCTGTCCTGCCCTGACTGTTTGAATCACTCCCTTTTCCAACTGTACCAACTATCTCTTTTCCTCACTACCTCCCTGGGTCCCTCCCCAACCTTACTAGTTTAAATCTTCCCAAGCAGTTCTAGCAAATCTCTCTGCCAGGATATTAGTCTCCTTCCAATTTAGGTGCAATACATCCTTCTTGTACAGGTCACTTCTACCTCAGAAGAGATCCCAATGATCCAAAAATGTGAACCCTTCTCCCATGCACCAACTCCTCAGCTATGCATTCATCTGCTCTATCCTCCTATTCCTACCCTCACTAGGTCATAGGACTGGGAATAATTCAGATATTACTCCTCTTGAGGACCTCCTTTTTAAATTCCTGCCTAACTTTCTATACTCTCCCTTCAGAATCTCAACCTTTTCCCTTCCTATATCATTGGTTCCAATGTATACAATGACCTCCTGCTGGTCCCTCTCCCCTTTGAGAACATTCTGCACCATTTCTGAGACATCCTTGATCATGGCACTAGGGAGGCAACACACTGTTCTGATTTTTCACTGCTGGCTGCAGAAATGTCTGTCTAAGCATCTGACTAGAGAGTCCCCAATCACAATCGATCGCTTGGAACCCAAAATACCCCTCATTGTATTAGAGCCTGTCTCGATACTAGAAACTTAGCTGTTCATGCTATGTTACCCTGAGAGTCCATCACCCCCTACATTTTCCAAAACAGTATACTTGTTTGAAATGGGGATAGCCACAGAAAATTCCTGCACTATCTGCCTACCCCTCCTATCTTTCTTGGAGTTAACCCATCTAGCTGACTCTATCTGTGAATTTTCTCACTTCCTATAACTGCCATCTATCACACCCCCAGCTCTTGTAAATTCCTCATTGCCTCTAACTGTCCCTCCAATTGATCCATGTGATCTGATAAGATTCGCAACCAAACACTTTTACTGCAGACATAATCATCAGTAACAGTAAACTCCCACATCTAACAGGAAGAGCATATTACTCTAATAAAGGCCATATTTACTCCTTCACAATCTACAGACCCAGAAAATAGCACCGTCTTTTTGCCCTAACAAACAGTGTTCCAGGCTAACTCAGTAGTTATGGTTTATGTTTTTTAAAATTTAATCAAGAGACAGATTTCAATACAACATATAATCAAGCAAGAACCCACTCTATTCAGTACTGCAGACTTTCAGCAAGGTTACACATTAAAAACTATGCACATATCTGTTCCTGTGCTGGTTCCTCCAAGGTCAGCTGTGAATTTCGCTGTTTGTTAGTTTTTCCTAGATGCTCTCCGGTGTCCAGGGATACATGAACTCAAACAGCAAAGGCAGTAACTGTGCAGATTCACTGCTGTGTCAGGTTTCTTTCTCTCTTTCCCTTTCTTTCTTTCTTTGTCTGTCTTTCTTCCCTTTAAAATGTCATTGTTTTGATGTTTTTTCCCTCTCAAAGTTTCAAAACAATGCAACAGCATCTGATGAACCTGCACTGTGTTCCAATTCTTCAAAGACCAATATATTTTTTCTGAGTTGAACTGAAAACTGAATGTAGTACTTTAGTACTTTGGATGGGGTCAATGTATCAATGCAACTAAAGCATAACTTCATCTTATTTTTTGCAAGTGAGGCCCTTTGCAATTAGGCCAATATCCCATTAGTTTTTTTTCATTTCTTTTTATACCTTATAAATTTTAAGGAGTTGTGCATTTGAACTCCAAAATCTTTTCACTCCTCCACATCTTCTGCCTGTCTTGAAAATATTTTGATTTTTCCTTCTCGGTTTAATATGGGTGATTTATACATTTCCACATTATACTCAATTTCCTTTTGCCATAAGTCAATCTGCCAATGTCCCTTTTAAAACTGCCTTCTCCCATTTTTCTGTAAATTTAGATTTTTAACTTTGCATTCATTCATCCAAATCATTTCTAAATATTGTGGCATGTTGAGGCTCCGGAACAAAATCAACGGGAAGACAATTTGCCACATCTTGCCAATCAGAATACCTCCCTTTATCTCACTCTCATCCTGTCTTATAGCTAAGTTATAAACCAAGACAACATGTACCTCTAACTCTGTCCACTCATTTTTTGTTAATTTTGTTTTGTGAAATCATATTTAGTGTTTTCTCTAAGTACAAATGGATAATGTTTGTAGATACTTTGCTTATCTTATTAGTGACATCCTCAAAGAATTAAACTGGATTAACCAGACATGACTTATACTTGACAAAGCCATGCTGACTCAATAGTCAGTTCGCATTTATCCAAACGTTCTGGGCTGAGTGACAAATGTTGACAGTTTTCCCACAATGAACATCAAACACATATAAATAAATTGTGTCTACCTGTGCTAAATAATGATTTGAATATTAAACTAAACCATACCTTCTCAAGCCAGTGTTCAGAATCACAAATCAACCTTGACCTTCACCTTGAGGATCTTATTTAAGGTTTCTAGGCATGCTGCAAACTCCAGATATAAAAACAAATGGAAAGAATAGCAATTAATATTAACACACTTCCTCACTGATTAATAATGGATGTTTTGAAAGAAAATGAATGTGAATTAGATCATGGATTGCATCTTAACTTCAAATCATTTTAGATTCCCTGAATCATAATTTTCACAAGGAAACAAAATTTGCTCCTTTATATTTAACATGGTTCTCCTTAATGTAATTGCTATTGAAATAGTTCATTATTTGTCGATTTATAATACCAAAGAATTGTAAATTATGAGATTATATCTAAGAAAAAGTTTTATTCAATACTTTGTATTATCAGAATGAATAAATTAAATTATACTTCTAAGAACATTGAATGTTGGGCAATCGTTGTTCTTTTGTTTGTGAGGTCATATCCCATTGTGCTCATGGTTTTCAATGGATGCTATAAAATCCACATATAAAACCGTATGAATTAAGAATGATTTAATTCATTGCCAAATTGCCAAGTATTCTAATTGAAGCTTGGAGAGAAGCAGCTGTAAATCAGAAAACTGATGGCACTTTTACTTTAGATACTTAGTTGTATAATGTTTCTCGGATGCTATAGGGATGTTTCATTAAAACTCATAGATGAATAGTTGTAATTTCAGATCCCTGAGATCATTTTCAGAGAAATAAAATCAAATCAACTTTAACACTTTTGTTTGATGTGGCTGCCACTAAAATTTTCAAATTAACTTTATACTAACATGGGAAATAAACATTTTAAATGCTACCTATGTACAATATTCTGACTCATATCTGGCTCCATTCAATCACCCTTATTTGGTTCATTTCCTGGTTCAGTGATGTCTCCAATTTAAAATTTTCATCCACAATTTCAAATCCCTTCATTGTTTCACGCTCCATATTTTTGTAACTTCCTCCAGTACTACCACCTTTCAAGAACTCTGTGTTTCTTCATATCAAAACTTTTGCGCAACACCTATTTTCTTCAGCCCATCATTAATGACTGTGCCTTTAGCTAAAGATCTGGAATTACCTTCCCAAATCTCTCTATATTTCCCCCCTCTAATTCCTTAATTTTCCTTGTTAGACCAAGTTTTTGGATCCTTTCTGCTTATTTTCTTACATGGCCTGGTGTCAAATTTACATATACCATGCTCCAATAAAGCACCCTGAAATAATTCCACAGAGGACGGTATTCCATCACCCTTTCCTTACGTGTGCATAGTACTTGTCCGACTTCCTCAGAGCCAGCCCTCAGAGTGAGCAGAACCTTGGAAACCCTGTTTATAGCTATCAGCCAGGGCTCCCTGATTGGATCAAGGTAACAGCTGCAATCAGGGAACCCATATTCTATGAGGTCCACCTGGCTGACCTTTGTTACAATCACTACACACCCATTTTACAATTTTAAAGATGTGACATATATTTAAGTTGCCTTTGCTATTATATCGAGTGTAGTTTTCTCCAATCAATATTTTTACAGTTCCAGGTGTATTAACAAAATGTGAGTTCAACTGTGCTACATAATTGTTGACTTCAGATTCTGTTTTGGTGAAAAAGCAATGCAAGAATAACATCGTCAACAGAACATTATACTTTGAGAAAATGGTGAAGTTAATATAATGATAACATTGTAAATTTATGTATATATCCAAAGAACTGTAAATTGTTGAGTGGATTATAAGGAATATTATTAATGATATGTAATATCATTTGTACCATTGTAGCAAGAGTGGTCATAAACAGTGTGTATCATAAAGGATGAGAATTGAGAATCTGATGAGAGTGGGGAGTTTTCTGGCAAGTTGTGACTAAGTAATCTCCAACTGAAATGTAGTTTAACCTCTCAAAATTAATTTACAGTTTTGAGAACTGAAAATAATGTAAAACTAGGCAAAACTTAACTGAGAGTGCCCACCACTGGCTCCCAACATTCAATTAGCAATAACTGATTATCTGACTGGGAACTAATTACTGTGCGCAGATAACTGATGGAATTCTGGAAAATTGGGTGTGGCTTGAAAAGATGTTGACAAATAAACTGTAATTGTTGATGTACAGTGTGGTCATATACAGTGGACTGAATGTTATTTGAAATTGGCTAACAGTCAGTTCATGGAGGATTTTGCTCGATGAGGACTGTTGAGTTTTCTCATTTATCACCCTAAACTCCCACACAAAGTACTCACCATGCCCCCATGGCACCCTACTAGCCCAAATCTCCCATTTGCTGTAGGCCACTTGCTACTACTAGGAAATTCCAAGATCCCTGGCCCCAGTGCTATTTAAAAGGCTATTTTGCACTTGCTCAATCACTGGCCATCTACAGCTTCCCAGCATACTACATGACATTTGCTTTGGACGTGGTAAATAAGTGCAAATTGGTGTGACATTTTGCAGACAGGGACCTTGAGATCCTGTGGATGGGGTAATGCAGCGAAGGACATTCCTCTCCCCTCAGGACCAGCAGAGGAGGCTATGCCACCATTCCTTGTCAGTCCACATGCCACGGTCACAGAGGTTTCAACTATCCGAAGGAATATGCAGCAATGTCATAGAAAGATCAATTTCCATCTCCGCCATGCCAGGATAAATGCCACCATCTTTCTCTGCCACTTCATGCTCACTTTATCTTTGGTACTGCACCTCCCTGAGTGCTGATGAACCGTGCTTGTACCCTTGGATTAATATTGGATGAAACCCTTGACTGACCATACAGGAAACCCACCTCCTCTGACTGACAGCAGCCCTCCCAGACTTGACTGAGGACTACTCCACTTTGACTTGGAGACACGACCATTTGATTGATGCATATACAATGTATTTGCTATGTAGGCTGCTGGTATATGCTTTAGGTGTGACATTGAGATAGGACAATATCGGACAATCCCTAGATTGATGACACGCTCTCTGGCTTTCAGTCCATGCTGAACAGAAAGGCAACACATGAACCCTCCTGGGAGCAGATACGGCGGAGGCGGAGGAATTGGGAATAATGGAGATGGAGAGGTCCATGAGTGATGACCGACTTGACACTGACATTTTTTACAAACCCACCGACTCCCACAGCTACCTGGATTACACCTCTTCCCACCCTATCTCTTGCAAAAATGCCATCCCGTATTCCCAATTCCTCCGCCTCCGCCGTATCTGCTCCCAGGAGGACCAGTTCCACCATAGAACACACCAGATGGCCTCCTTCTTTAGAGACCACAATTTCCCTTTCCACGTGGTTAAAGATGCCCTCCAACGCATCTCGTCCACATCCTGCACCTCCGCCCTCAGAACCCACCCCTCCAACCGTAACAAGGACAGAACGCCTCTGGTCCTCACCTTCCACCCTACCAACCTTCGCATAAACCAAGTCATTTGCCGACATTTCCGCCACCTCCAAAAAGACCCCACCACCAGGGATATATTTCCCTACCCACCCCTTTCCGCATTCCGCAAAGACCGTTCCCTCCGTGACTACCTGGTAAGGTCCACGCCCCCCTACGACCCACCCTCCCATCCTGACACTTTCCCCTGCCACCGCAGGAACTGTAAAACCTGTGCCCACACCTCCTCCCTCCCCTCTATCCAAGGCCCTAAAGGAGCCTTCCACATCCATCAAAGTTTTACCTGCACATCCACTAATATCATTTTTTGCATCCGTTGCTCCCGATGCGGTCTCCTCTACATTGGGGAGACTGGGCACCTCCTAGCAGAGCGCTTTAGGGAACATCTCCAAGACACCCGCACCAATCAACCAAACCGCCCCGTGGCCCAACATTTCAACTCCCCCTCCCACTCTGCCGAGGACATGGAGGTCCTGGGCCTCCTTCACCGCCGCTCCCTCACCACCAGACGCCTCATCTTCCACCTCGGAACACTTCAACCCCAGGCATCAATGTGGACTTCAACAGCTTCCTCATTTCCCCTTCCCCCACCTCATCCTAGTTTCAAACTTCCAGCTCCGCACTGTCCCCTTGACTTGTCCGGGCTTGTCCGTCCTGCCTAGCTCCTTTTACCACCTATCCACTCCACCCTCTCGTCCCTGACCTATCACCTTCATCTCCTCCCCCACTCATCTATTGTACTCTATGCTACTTTCTCCCCACCCCCACCCTCCTCTAGCTTATCTTTCCACGCTTCAAGCTCTCTGCCTTTATTCCTGATGAAGGGCTTTTGCCCAAAACGTCGATTTTGCTGCTCGTCGGATGCTGCCTGAATTGCTGTGCTCTTCCAGCACCACTGATCCAGAACATTATTTGTACTTATTGCCATTCGTACCTAATCTTCATAGATATCCTATTCTCCCACACACTGGATAGAAGTTAGACATGTCAAATTCTTTCCTGAAAGTCAGAGTGGGTAACTGGTGGCTCCCTGCTCGCTTCACTGGGCTTCCAACTTGGAAAGCAATCACCAAAGTCTCAGTTTACATTGCATGGGCAGCAACTGCTTACACACTCCTACTCACCAAACCAGAGGCTGGCATCGGACATGAACCAGCCATACCAGGACACATTTCCAAATCACTTTGAATACAGTACTCCACTTCAATGGCACACCTCAGAGTACATTTGCATCTTTCATTGTACAGAGAGACAAGCACCCACCTCATGAATTTGACCAAGGTGCATATCAGGAGGTCCTCGCTTGTTCTCTTAAAAACCTTGCTCTCCTCTAACCTCCAAGTCAGTTCACCCAGTGCATCTGACAACCTCCCTGTTGGTCCTGTCCTATGTCAGCTTGTGCGTGGATGAAGTTGCTAATGGTTGACGCCATAGGATCCTCTCCTGCCTTGGGTGCCTGGTCTCTGCCAGTGACCTGGCATGTTTCTTCCTTGAAGAGCTGTGGAAATATAACTGTGATGTACTCACTAGAACATGATCCCGACCGTACTTTTGCTGAAGTATCCACCGAGGCGTCAGCATCTGACCTAGTGGAAGGTGCAAGAGGCAGTCTTGCTGGTACCTTTTCTGAGGGATCTATGCCTTTTTCCTCAGACGTAGAGGAAGAGATTATGGCTGTGGAGCTGGCCTATTTGTGGTTGAGACTGTGAAGATGCTATTGGTACCTGAGGAGATGAGAGAGGATGAGATATGAAATAGCCGTAGAAAATTGGAAGCATTAAGAACATATTTACAGTGTTGGTAACAGGACAGCAGTAAAATGACTGAATTTATTTGGCTATCAGTACATGGAGGTCTCAGTATCATCCCATGAGTGGAAAAGCAGGAATTCTCTCCTCTCAGTGAATGGAAAGACAGATGTCAAAACCCTGTCACTGGACTTGGCTCTCTCTGTCCATATGTGGTAGGATACTGCATTTTGGAACCGATGTCAAATGGTGTGTAGCTTGATTTGAAATGGCATTTTTATTTAGATACTTGATTAAGAGATAATGGTAATCTTGGAAGTTTGGTGGCCCCGGGAGGCTCGCTGCATTGTGGGTTTTGTAGTTTCTCTGGGACATTACTCATTGTCATATGCCGGCACTTTGCATCTGGAACTCCATTTCCCATGTGTCCCTGCGGCAGAGGCAGCAGCTTTTCCCGCGGAAAAGACCCGCGCGAGAGCGCGTGCGGCCACATTGCTCCAACAGCAGCAGCGCCACCCTCGGCCCAGGGTGAGAACTGCACTGCCTCTTCATTCTCACCAACTCCAGCTGGTGTCTCCAACACTATTACAGTATTAATTCTATTTTAGTATTAACTCCAACTGATGACTCACAATCACTATTGTAGTATTAATCCTCACTTTAACTCCAATTGATGGCTCACAATCAAGTACTGTGTTATTAATCCTCACCTTAACTCCAACTAAACCCTCCCAACACTATTATTGTATTAATCCTCAATTTAACTCCAATTGGTGGCTCACTATCACTTTTGTATTATTAATCCTCACCTTAACTCCAACTAGGCCCTCAGAATCACTATTATAGTATAAATCATCACCTCAACTCTAATTGGTGGCTCACAATCACTATTGTATTATAAATCCTCACCTTAACTCCAACTCGACCCTCGCAATCACTTATTGTAGTATTAATCTTTAATTTAATCTAGTTCCTTGCAATCATGAATAGTGTGTGTAGTAAAACATCAGGTTTTAAGTTGCTCTACCAGCTGTTAGTTTATCTTGCTCCCTAACTGTAATCGTAAAATAAAAATAAATCGAGAATGTAAAATGTCAAGACAGGACTACCATCGAAGTACGTGTGATTCCAAAAAAAATAAATGTCAGTACTGTTGGTGTTTAATTTTTTGAAGTCGAATGTTACATTTTAAAACTTTTTAAAAACGTATACTTGAAGTGGGTGACAAATACAAATCCAAGCAGTTCGTTTGCCAATTGAGAAAATACATTTTAACATTTATAAAGCTTGGTCTTTTTTTGTGACGTTTTTAAAATTTGTTGAAAACGGCATCTGGTCTCAATTACTGTTTCAGAAATTGATATTTAGACAATACAGCCATATAAAAGATTCAATGTAATAATAGAATATAAAATAATAGCTTGCAATTACAAAACATACAATAGTAAAAGAACAAATAAACCAGAAGTTAACATCCATCAAAGCAAAACTTTCCAGATGTTCAATTGTAACGGTAAACTATCGCTAAACTTTTAGCTGAATTACATCATCGTGCAAATTTAATAGTTACATTATTTTACAAATGATTAATAATTACCCGAAGTTTTGTATAAATTCTTCCCAAGTGTAGTTTGAATGACTGTACCTGCGGTAAGCATTGACTTAGACTGAGGGGACGGAGCAATGCCACGTCTCAGAAGCTGCAAACTGCTGGAATGTGCTAAAGAAAAGCTGAAGGGGAGAGATCGGAATTTCACGGGATCAAGAGGTGAGTGTTGGACTGTTAGCAACTCAATCCCTGAGTGAAATTTTGCTATGTATTATAATATTCAGCAAGATGATGGTGACATAGCATTTTCCAGCTATAAGTGACATTGGTGCTGAAAATGTTTTGATTTAAATGACTTGTGACACCCCCGTTTTGGGACGGCACCATTTAATAGCGTGGGGCGTCAGAGAGCACAGACAGAGCTGGGATGAGAGCGGAGCAGTGATATCCTGATCTTCAGGGAGAGGATAGAAGCGGAGAACGCTCACTCAAAGCAGTGGTCACAACTACTCCAAACTCATCAGCAAGTTTGACCTCCCGAAAGATTTTGTTTGCATTATAGATAAATAACTAGATGCGTTTGGGAAGTTGGAGTATTTACTCGGTAAGTCAAGAATATGTTCGTTTAAGTACATGTTTCAATAACCATAATCTTGCAGAATGTGTTCTGAGCTGCTTGTATTGTGCGGGGAAGTTCTGCAACAACAACAGAACGTAGAGACTCCGCGCGAATGTGTGCAGTCTGATCACAGTCCCGAGCAAACTGCATTCGGTGGTCAGTTTGTTATTTATAGATAAAAACGCACACAAATAGCCTGCTGTCTTTCTGGACATTGCAGTTGTATTAGAAATCGGGTTAATTTAAGACGTGCTATTTTCTTCCAAAAGAAGGATCATGTAAGTATGGTTATCAACAATTTGAGTTGATTATACTAGGGTTGCGGTTTTAATTTAGTGTCAAAATTGAGTGAATACAAAGAGAATACAAAGGTAAAATATTGTTTACTTTAAAAGAAGGATGCACTGACTGACTACATGACTAAAATGCAGAATTGGTTGCCTTTCTGGAGAATGAACAGTGCATTGTGCAATTATTATGTCGAATAGTTTGACAGTGTTTGAGATTGTATTTTAGACAAATTCTCATCTCTAACGAAGATGCACCTTGTTTACATTCCAATATTTACATCTTCGCGGACTTAAGGTGGGGGGGGGGGGAGTGGGGAAAGTTTAACCTCTTTAATTTATCTGTCTCGAATGTTTAAATCTGGATGCGACCTTTCATGAATGAAGTGAAAAATCCCCCGGCGTTAAGAAATTTGATCAAAGGAATCTGTTGCCATCGCACTTGTACGTTCTTTCTAATTTTGGACCTTCGCGACTCACTCTCAACAATTACTGTCATTAGCAGTCATGATATTCAACGGACCTTCAATGGGATTAGGGTTTGTTTTTGTGTTTGATAAGTATTGCCAATGTTTTCTGTGTGCACTTTTAAAGTGATGCGCATTTATGTTAATAGTTTATTGAGTGCAGATTTGCAGTAGATGATGGAAAGTTGAACGCGATCGTTCTGTTGAATGTGCAAGTAATCCTCATCTGACTCCGTATTGGGAACAGATAATTTACATTTGACATAATGACAGCTTGGGGGCGCTGTTGAACACGATGAGATAACAAACTGGAGACGCTCGAAGAGAGACATTGACAGGATAACCCCTGCGTTAGTCCTGTAAATAGTGATTTAAACTACTTTGCTTAAAGTGTGTGGGGGGTTTATTTTGTATGGGTTTTAATTATTTAATGGGGTTCAGATATTCTGTTTAATTGACAAAGAACTGGAGAAGGGTCCTGCTCCCAAAACGTTAACTCTGATTTCTCCCCAAGATGCTGCCAGACCTGCTGACATTTTCTAGCAATTTCAATTTTTGTGACAGGTATTATTTTTACTAATGCATTTTTTGTTTTAACTTGTAAGTCAGTCCTGCACAATTTTATCTTTATACCTTGTTACTGATTTTCCATACCAAAGAGCAAGATAACTCATCCAGAAAGTGTTAGAGTTACAACACACAATTAAAAATAAAATATTGTGGATGCTGGAGATCTGAAACAAATGTAGAAAAGTCTGGAGAAACTTAGCAGGTCTGGGAGCATCTGTGAGCAGAGAAACAGTGTTTACAGCATGCAACATTGTTTATGTTGTAACAATGTTGTCTGAAGTTGTATTTCATAGAAGAGGATTGTGAAAAAAAAGTTCAATACTTAAGTTTTTTTTAGACACAATAATATGCAGTTTGACATCAGTAATGGATTGGATCTGAAAATAAATGTCTTGCACTACTTAAGTTATTTTTCAATGACTTGTTGCTTTGTTACATTCCAGTACGCTGAGGATTTATATGTGTACCCTGACAATTTATTTTCTAGAAACAATCAGCTTATAAATAAGTGAATTGCTCACATTATTCTGGCAGTGGTGTTGTTGGCTGAATGCATTATAGCATTAATAATTAATTTTTGTGCTCAAACAGGGTGCATTTTGGAGCAGTTGGTACACTGATGTCCTGATTTAACTTTTTTTACACATCTGATTTAAAACAATAAAACAAATGTTGCAGAGTACCACTGAATTCTTTACGATGCATATTTTAAAAAAATCGATGGCTAACAGTTGTATTAAATACAAAGTTATTTATTCTCAAATCAGAATAATTAATTCTCTCACAAAGTATCTGAATAACCAAATGATTTCCTTGTATAAATTTGGTTCTCTGATTTTCTGTTGCTGGGGTTACTTTATTTTTCTGATAAGGTCTGTCATAAAGACATGACTTTTAATTTTTTAATAATTCATAACTTTAAACAGTGAATGATCAAAGCAAGTATAAACTATTTTCTTTCTTGATTAGGGATTTTTGCTGCCACCAAAGTGAATGTTGAATAACAACATTGACTTAAATAATATTTATGGGACTTAATTTTAGAAAGTGTTCAAATGCATTAATTATATTTGCATTGTTATCCATCATTATCAAGAAATGCCATATCCGTTACAAGATATTTCCTGAAGAAGGGCTTATGCCCGAAATGTCAATTCTCCTTCTCCTCGGATGCTGCCTGGCCTGCTGTGTTTTTCCAGCACGACATTTTTCAAAACAAGATATTTCCTGTCTTGTTCTATTCATAATTCCATTTTCCTTGAAAAATTTAAAAAAATATTTTAGTAAGTTGCAGATAGTATGTACTGCAGTTGAAAAAGGAGAGTAAACACAAAATATGGGAATGCTGAAAATCTGAAATAATAACAAATGCTGGAAGTATGCAACAGATCAGGAAATATCTTTGGAGAGAGAAGCAGAGTTTTCAGATGAATTCATGGAACAGAAACTTTAATTCTACTTGTAAGTCTCCAGCTGCCACCCGATCAGCTGAGCTAGCAGTATTTTCTGGTAGACACTTACGTTTATTATGTACATATCACATAATTAGGTTTATATGCAAACTTGTTGATAATTCCCTGAATTTTATACAATTAAATAACTTAATGGCATATATATTAAGAAACTTATATTTTACAAAAGTATAACTAAATATTTAACATACTTAAAATGTTTTTAACAATGGTTGGAATTGTCTTAATTTGCAATATTCCTCTGTTGCGCTCCAATTGGTTGGAAAATATCTTCCTTCATTTATTTTTTGACAGCTCAAATGAACAGTCAAATCTTCTTATATCTGTAAGTTACAAAGACATTTTCACAAGTAGTACAACAGAATTAACTCCTAAAGCACAGCTGAAAGTTGATAGAGCCAAACAGTTTGGTGCATAAGAAAATCAGCATTGCCACCCAGTAGTTGCTAAATTTGAGTTGGTGTCGGCCTTAATCTGCTGCACCAGCTTGTAAGTGGGGAATGAACTCTTAAACAAATTGTCATCAAGATCTATATGTAACACTATAGAAGTTGAAGCAAAACAAACAGTATTTTCAGAAATATGATTAAAATTCAAAGATTTATGTGTGGCATTTATTGGCCATTTTGGTGCACACTTCCTCGGTAAAACACAGCAAAAAATGTGTGGAAACTTACTTCTTTTGTCACTCCATTATAGAGGTTTATTACATTTTCAGTTGGCTAGTATAAAATATTAAATAAAATAATGCAATATATTGACCTCTGGTTTTGACAAATTGAGTTAACTAGATGGAACAATTGAATTCTCTTGTCAGCAAGTTGTTCTCTACTATCAATGTTTTGCAATAAATGTCAAATTATGCAGAGCGTATAGACTCAGTTAGCTTAAAGGTTATTATGGATGACTGATAGCTCTGCTGCCTTTTTAAATATGCTCCACAATTTTAGTGGATTTTCAATGAGGGAAAATGCAGAGGGTAAAATAATTCTCTAAAGACATGAGTCATTCCAGTCAGCTCATTCATCATTATCTTTCTCCTTATTTAATTTACAGCATGAGTCGATCAATATTTTCACAGACTAAGCCACTATTTACAGGCACAAAACAATGATTTTAAATATCATTTGGAGTTATTGTCCACTTATTTTGTGATGGAGCAAAATTGTTTATAAAAATAATTTATAAAACAATTAGACTTTTTGCCATATGAAACAAATCTAAACTCTTCACCAGGTATCATTGGTATTTTTTTTAGATTAGATTCCCTACTGTATGGAAACAGGCCACTTGGCCCAAAAAGTCCACACCGATCCTCTGAAGAGTAGCCTGCCTAGAACCACTTCCCTCCATTAACCCCTAACTAACACAGCTAACACTTTGGGCAATTTAGCATGGCCAACTCACCTGACCTGCACATTTTTGGATTGTGGGAGGAAACCGGAGCACCCGGAGGAAACCCACACCGACACAGGGAGAATGTGCAAACTCCACTCAGACAGTCACCCGAGGCTGGAATTGAACCTGTGGCCCTTGTGCTGTGAGGCCCTGGTTTTGTGTCTTACAGGAACTATGCAATGTACTTAAATTGACATGGGTTTTCAGTTTCGTATTTTTGAGAGCGAGAAGACAAGAAGAGTTTTATGTTACTACTGAAAGAAAACTGTGAATAGGCGAGAGCTACTTGAGTCTCCAATGTTTCAGTAGATACCTCATCAACCTTCAAACCTGCTATGTATTGCTTGTAATGGCAATTAGCCCCAGGCCAGGAAAGACTATATCACCGTAGACATTTCTCTCCTTCAGAGTGAGGGGGGGGGGTAGTTGGTTAGAAATCTTGAGTTACACCACTCCACATCAAGTGTGTTGGGAGCCAAAAAGACAGACCTATATCAATATGACAGTATAAATAAGAATAATCAACGCACAGGCCTTGTAGAGATGAGTTCCTACCTTCACATTCAGAATACCTCCCATTGTGTTGTGTAGCACTACCACCATGCTAAATGGACAGACAATGAAATCATTAGCAACTCAAGACTGGGCATCTATGAGGCACCGTGGGCCACCAATTGCACTCCAGCCAATCTGCAATTTCATTTAGTTTTTTGAGGGAGTGACAAAGATAATTGAAGTGGGCAAAGTGGTGGATGTAGTCTGCAGGACTTTAGAAAGGCCTTTGACAAGGTTCCTTATGGCAAGCTGATACAAAAGGTGAAGTCACATGGATACAAACTAGCTTCACCATAGAAGACAGAGAATAGCAGTGGAAGGGTATTTTTCTGACTGGAGATCTGTGACCAGGGCTGTTCTGCAGGGATCAGTGCTGAGACCCCTATTGTTTGTAACATATAAAATAGATATGGAGGTGAATGTCCGTGGTCTGATTAGTAAACTTGTGAATGCCAACAAGATTTGAATGTGGATAGTAAGGAGAATTGCCAACAGATAGGCTGGAGACTTGGGTGAAGAAATGGCAGATGGAACTTAATCCAGATAAATGTGAGGTGACGCTAATGCAGAAGGGAATTACACAGTAGATGGCTGACTGTTAGAAGTATTAACATACAGAGGGATCTAGCTGTGTAGGTCCACAGTTCCCTGAAAGTGGCAGCACAAGTTAATAAGGTGGCCAAGAAGGTGTATGTCAGGTCTCCTCAGGTTGTTATATACATCAATAAGATCACCTTTCATTCCACTAAACTCTCATGGATATAAGTCGAGAGCGTGGTGATGGAAACGCACAGCAGGTCAGGCAGCCAATGAGGTGCTTTTCCAGCACCACACTTTCAACTCTAATTTCCAGCGTTTACAGTCCTTACTTTCACCTAATCCAATGGATATAAGCCTGATCTGTCTCACCTTGTTGAAGGAGACTCTGGAAAATGTTGAACATTTATCATACCTTGGCAGCCTCTCTCAAAAAGCCATCATTGAGGAGAAGATCCAACACTGGATCATTTGCACCAACTCAGCCTTTGACAAATGATTGCGTTGAGTCTTTAAGAACAAAGACCACTGAAAGTTGATAAAAACCCTGGTGTACAGAGTAGTTCTCATCGTCACACTCCTGTATTGCAGTGAAGCCCAGACTATGTATCAGTGAGTGAAAGAATGTATAGAATGTGAAAGAAATTCCATCAGCAATGCATCTACACATTTGCCCAATTCAATGGGAAATCCATGAAACAAATGCAAGTGTCCTTCCTGAAGCCAGCTCCATGAGCATTTAGGAATATCTCCTGCAATATGAACTTTGATGGACAGGACATGTTGCAAAATGGCTGGAAACTGTAAATCCTGCCAAGTCTGTTTCCTCAATTATCAATTGGCCAATGTTCCAGGGGAGAATAAAACATTTCACAACTCTCTGAGCTGTTCTTGAAACATAGTGTAATTAATAGTAATGAATGGGAGGAGCCTGCTGTGAATTTTTCAGGATGACAACAATTTGTCCATCGAGTTGCATCAAGCTTTGACTCCCAAGATTTTAATTACTGAAAGAAAGGAGCAGCAGAGAAGCCAAGAACAGGAAATAAATCCTGCACATTGAAGATTTGCTTCCCCATTGGCCAAAGATCTACAGGTCAAAGAACAGCCTGTCTAGTCACGTAATGAGCCATGGCAGAAACTTGAGACTTTGAATAGGTGTCCTTTTCAAATTGTGGGACGGTTTATGGCGAAAATCCCTTTGCATCTCGATGGTTCATTGGGATGATTCCTTCAAGAGCAATCAATCAAGTCTTCATTTCTCAGTACTCACCTGTGCTGAACTGAGATGCTTAAACAAAACAACTTCTGTATGAACTCTCCTCACTCCTTCTAGGTGTTGGATTTGTGGAACTTATTGCTGCAGAAGGTTATGGAGGCCAACTGATTGCGTCTCAATGAGAGATCTGGACAGTTTTTTTGATTGTAAGGGTATCAAGGATTATGGGGAAATGGAAGCAGAATGAAGTTGAGAAACGTATCAGCCATGATCGAGTTGCTGAACACATTTGATTGGCCAAATAATCTAATTCTGTTCCTATATGCTATGGTCTTATGGGTAAATTTTGGCTCCCTTACAGGATTTGCAGAATATTTGTATTTGCCCACTACTGCAGGATCAGCCTGTTCTATTCCTCTGTTATGATGAAGAGTCACCAAACTTGAAACATTAACTCTGCTTTACCCTCCACAGTTGCTTCCCAGATCTGCTGAGTTTTGCCAGCAATTACTGTTTTTTGTTCTATTCCTCTATTATATTGATAATGCTGTGGATGCAGCCTCTTACTATGATCTTGCAAATTTCAATATATCAGTTCCTTATTATTAAAAGTTTAATTTGTCAACTAGTTTCTTCTGTACCCAGATTTCTCTGTCTCTCTTTTCCAACCCAGGCACCTCAAATTTGAATAAAAACCAAGAGAACTGCAGATGCTGTAAATCAGAAACAAAAATAGAAATTGCTGAAAAAGCTGAGCAACTCTAGCAGCATCTGTGGAGTGAAATTAGAGTTAATGTTTCAGGTCGAGTGTAGAAGGTCTGAGGAAAGGTCACAGGACCTGAAACGTTAACTCTGATTTCTCTCCACAGACGCTGAACTTTTCCAGTAATTTCTGTTTTTGTCCTCAACTTTGAATTTTGGCACAAAGTGAATGGTAGCTCCTTGGTTAGTTACAATCCTATTGTCTTTTTCCTTAATTTAAGCTCTTCTCAATCTTTAGACTTCAGATGGTGCTTCATGCTTTGGACCTTTCTGGATATGATTTGGTTACTTTGGACCTTTCTGGATATGATTTGAGCAACTTCAAACCATTTTCTTTCAGGAGGGAGATCAGGAGATGTGGGGTAGACCTGTCACCATCTGTGGGGATAGGGAAAAATTTGAGGATTTGTGTTTTATCTGACTTCAACCCCAGGGCATCAATGTGGACTTCAACAGCTTCCTCATTTCCCCTTCCCCCACCTCATCCTAGTTTCTAACCTCCAGCTCAACACTGTCTCCTTGACTTGTCCGACCTGCCTAGCTCCTTTTCCACCTATCCACTCCACCCTCTCCTCCCTGACCTATCACCTTCATCTCCTCCCCCACTGACCTATTGTACTCTATGCTACTCTCTCCCCACCCCCACCCTCCTCTCGCTTATCTCTCCACGCTTCAGGCTCTCTGCCTTTATTCCTGATGAAGGGCTTTTGCCCGAAACATCGATTTTGCCTGTCCTCGGATTTTGCCTGTCCTCGGATGCTGCCTGAACTGCTGTGCTCTTCCAGCACCACTAATCCAGAATCTGGTTTCCAGCATCTGCAGTCATTGTTTTTACCTTATAGCTCTAGCGGTGTCTTCTGCAGTGAGGGCAGTTGTCCCTTTATTCTTTTTGGGATTGATGGGCCTACGGTGCAGATTTAGGATGCTTTTGTTTTAAGATTCCTGTGGTGTAATTTTTAAACGTGATTTCTGGACATTTTTTGCCTTTTCCTTACCTCACTAAAATTACTTTTATGCATTGAATGTTTCTCGCTCTCCTGCGAAGCTGTTGATGGAAGCTCATCTTTGATTTTTCCTTGTGCTGTTTCATCTGTTGCATTTCCCTCCTTGACTTCCATTTCTTTTCCTCTTCCACAAAGGGTCTTGATTATCTTTCCATGTTCATTATGAGCATGGATTCTATAGAGGAAGTGTTAACTGTTTCTTTCACAAGTTCTGGTTGATCTACTTTGTTTCTTTCACAGAGTTCAGATATAATCGTTTAAGATTTTCAACATTTGCACCTTTTCTCAATATACGTAATGTACAGAGAGAGAAGTCTTCATTTCGTTTTCTGTTGCTGTTCAGGATACAAAGTGTTAAAAGATATTTGGTGCATCAATAATTATGTGCACATTTTCCATTGGGTATTTAAAAATGTAATCAAGAAAAGAAAACAAAATGCAGTAGAGCATTTAACAAGTGTGGGTTTTGTGACAGACAGCTCTTTAGTTCTTTCCTTACCCATACTAATTAATTTTGCAATTAAAAATTATAATTTATATTCTAGTATCAGCAATCTTGTGATTATACTTTTTACAGGTTATAAACAGTATATTTTGAACTCTTAACTAACACTTATAGTATTCTTGTTTAAATGAGACTGCAATATGAAATGCCTGGCTGATGATGTTTAAATAAATGCACAAAACATTGCCTTGAGATTTAGCTCACCTCAATAAACCACACAAAATTTGCTGCCAGGTATTATGTCATCAAAAAAAATTCAGTTTACCACTGACTTCCCAAGTATAATCACAACAGAATTGATACATAATGTGTAATATATGAACGATTGAAATAAAAGTTCATTATGCCTTATGCTTTCAAATCAAGGATTGATAGTTTTTTTGGGAGTTGAACTTTGTATTCATTAATATAATCACTGAAATGACGAGGACTTGAGCATTATTTTACATTTTGCATCCATTTTCGGCATCAGATATACTCTGATTAGGTGTGAAGCAGACTAGATGTTGAGTTAAGTTTTTATGTTTCCAAAATGGTATACTTTATTCATTGAACTCAGAAGAATTGCCCTGTTCCAATATATAATTTTGTTTTCAGAGGGAAGCTCAATGCTGGTGTCAAAATGGAGCCCATGCTGTAGTGAACACTACCTGCACTCTCTGAAGTGGGATAGAAAGCTCTAGTCTACTGAAACTAGTACATACTGACCAGGGGGCCAGAAAGGCATTACAAATATAGAATGTTTTATTTTTATTTAATACTAGTAAAGAAAGAATAACTTTCTAAGAACAGTTAATGACAGTATTTTTAATATGTAAAATGTTGATGGAGGCTGGGAAGGAGAATTTAGAAGCTCGCTGCATGGGGTAACCTAGTGGCTCATGTGTAAAGTTGACAAGGAAAATCTAAATGGGAAATGTTGATGCATCATTGATCATGGTAAAAATTGAATAGGAATTTTGACAGCATTTAACATTTGCGGGCAAGAAACACATGTACGTGTTTGGGATTCTGTTGCCATTATTTTCACAGGTACAACTCTAATTTAAGCAGTCTCAAAATATGGTTCGAGCAGAAGCTTGATTAAAATATTCAGCTCTACGTGCTAAGCCACTGACAGCTGGGTGATATGCAAATGTGCTGTTGTTTGAAAGAGTTTGCAACAGTGACCCATGGAGCATTCAAAAACAGAATTTCAGTCATTGAGGCAACATCCAGCACTTTAATGTTGACAGGTTCCTTTAATCTTTGCTCATCTTTGGAAGAGTGACTTTTAACAATTAACACAGCCAGCAGAAAGAGATTGGTTGCTCAGTTTGAATTATTTTTGCACTTTAAGCTAGGACCATACTTTAAACTAAAACATTAACTTGAGGTGCATCAACTACTTAGTTAATTGAATTAAAATGTCACGTGAATGAAAACCTTTTAACTGATTTAAATATATACAGAATGATTAGAGAGATTGGAGACCAGCAAGATCCTGTACAAGGATCTTGTACGTCTGCAGGTAGGGTCTTCAAGTTGAGGAATGTTGATATGGAGTTTGTTTTAGATTAGATTAGATTAGATTAGATTAGATTACTTTACAGTGTGGAAACAGGCCCTTTGGCCCAACAAGTCCACACCGACCCGCCGAAGCGCAAACCACCCATACCCCTACATTTACCCCTTACCTAACACTACGGACAATTTAACATGGCCAATTCACCTGACCTGCACATCTTTGGACTGTGGGAGGAAACCGGAGCACCCGGAGGAAACCCACGCAGACACGGGGAGAATGTGCAAACTCCACACAGTCAGTCGCCTGAGGCGGGAATTGAACCCGGGTCTCTGGCGCTGCGAGGCAGCAGTGCTAACCACTGTGCCACCGTGCCGCCCACTACCACCGTGCCACCTATAAGCCGCCGTTCTCTTTTGGTGTAGAAGTCACCTGTACAAGAAGGACAGTTTGCACCTACATTGGAAGGGGAGTAATATACTGGCAGGGGGATTTTCTAGAGCTGCTCGGGAGGATTTAAACTAGTAAGGTGTGTGTGTGTGTGGGGGGGGGGGGGGGGGGGGGGGGGGGTGGTTGGGACCCAGGGAGATAGTGAGGAAAGAGGTCAATCTGAGACTGGTACAGTTGAGAACAGAAGCGAGTCAAACAGTCAGGGCAGGCAGGGACAAGGTAGGACTGACAAATTAAACTGCATTTATTTCAATGCAAGGGGCCTAACTGGGAAGGCACAGGGCATGGTTAGGAACATGGGACTAGGATATCCTAGAAATTACAGAAACATGGCTCAGGGATGGGCAGGACTGGCAGCTTAATGTTCCAGGATACAAATACTACTGGACGGAAAGAAAGGGAGGACAGAGAGGAGGGGGTGTGGCGTTTTTAGATAAGGGATAGTATTACAGCTGTACTGAGGGAGGATATTCCTGCAAATACATCCAGGGAAGTTATTTGGGTGGAACTGAGAAATAAGAAAAGGATGATCACCTTATTGGGATTGTATTATAGATCTCCTAATAGTCAGAGGCAAGTTGAGAAACAAACTTGTAAGGAGATTTCAGCTCTCTGTAAGAATAATAGGGTGGTTATGGTAGGGGATTTTAACTTTCCAAACATAGAATGGGACTGCCATAGTGTTAAGGGTTTAGATGGAGAGGAATTTGTTAAGTGTGTACAAGAAAATTTTATGATTCAGTATGTGGATGCACCTACTAGAGAAGGTGCAAAACTTGACCTACTCTTGGGAAGTAAGGCAGGGCAGGTGACTGAGGTGTCAGTGGGAGAGCACTTTGGTACCAGCACCATAATTCTATTAGATTAAAAATAGTGATGGAAAGGATAGACCAGATCTAAAAGTTGAAGTTCTAAGTTGGAGAAAGACTAATTTTGATGGTATTAGGCAAGAACTTTCAAAAGCTGATTGGGGGGCAGATGTTCACAGGTAAAGGGACGGCTGGAAAATGGGAAGCCTTCAGAAATGAGATAACGAGAGTCCAGAGAAAGTATATTCCTGTTAGGGTGAAAGGAAAGGCTGGTTAGGTATAGGGAATGCTGGATGACTAAAGAAATTGAGGGTTTGGTTAAGAAAAAGAAGGAAGCATATGTAAGGTCAGGACATTTCGAGTGAATCTTTAGAAGAGTATAAAGGAAGTAGGAGTATACTTAAGAGGGAAATCAGGAGGGCAAAAAGGGGACATGAGATAGCTTTGGCAAATAGAATTAAGGAGAATCCAAAGGGTTTTTACAAATACATTAAGTTCAAAAGGGTAACTAGGGCGAGAATAGGGTCCCTCAAAGATCAGCAAGGCGGCCTTTGTGTGGAGCCACAGAAAGTGGGGGAGATGCTATACAAGTATTTTATATCAGTATTTACCACTATAAACACCGGAGGAAACATCAAAGAAGCGCTTCGCAGGAGGCTCCCAAGCACTGATGATGTCACCTAGCGAGGGGACGAAACGTTTGCAACAAAAACTTCCAGCTCGGCGAACAGAACCACAACAGTATTTACTGTGGAGAAGGATATGGAAGATATAGACTGTAGGGAAATAGATGGTGACACCTTGCAAGATGTCCATATTACAGAGAAGGAAGTGAAACGCATAAAGGTGGATAAATCCCCAGGACCTGATCAGGTGTACCCTAGAACTCTGTGGGAAGCTAGGGAAGTGATTGCTGTGCCACTTACTGAGATGTTTGTATCATCGATAGTCTCAGGTGAGGTGCCGAAAGACTGGAGGTTGGCTAATGTGGTGCTACTGTTTAAGAAGGGTGGTAAGGATAAGCCAGGGAATTATAGACAAGTGAGCCTGACGTCAGTGGTGGGCAAGTTGTTGGAGGGAATCCTGAGGGACAGGATGTACATGTATTTGGAAAGACAAGGACTGATTAGGGATATTCAACATGGCTTTGTGCATGGGAAATCATGTCTCACAAACTCGATTGAGTTTTTTGAAGAAGTAACAAGAGTATTGATGAGGGCAGAGTGGTAGATGTGATCTATATGGACTTTAGTAAGGTGTTCGACAAGGTTCCCCATGGGAGACTTGTTAGCAAGGTTAGATCTTCAAAGTTTGTGAAAAGATTTGTAGCTCGGGTGCTCGTTGTTGTGGTTCTGTTCGCTGAGCTGGGAATTTGTGTTGCAGACGTTTCGTCCCCTGTCTAGGTGACATCCTCAGTGCTTGGGAGCCTCCTGTGAAGCGCTTCTGTGATCTTTCCTCCGGCATTTGTAGTGGTTTGAATCTGCCGGTTCCGTTTGTCAGTTCCAGCTGGCCGCTGCAGTGGCTGGTATATTGGGTCCAGGTCGATGTGCTTATTGATTGAATCTGTGGATGAGTGCCATGCCTCTAGGAATTCCCTGGCTGTTCTCTGTTTGGCTTGTCCTATAATAGTAGTGTTGTCCCAGTCGAATTCATGTTGCTTGTCACACACACAGATGACAAGCAACATGAGTTCGACTGGGATAACACTACTATTCTAGGACAAGCCAAACAGAACAGCCAGGGAATTCCTAGAGGCATGGCACTCATCCACAGATTCAATCAATAAGCACATCGACCTGGACCCAATATACCGGCCACTGCAATGGACAGCTGGAACTGACAAACGGAGTGGCAGATTCAAGCCACTACAAATTCCAGAGGAAAGATCACAGAAGCGCTTCACAGGAGGCTCCCAAGCCCTGAGGATGTCACCTAGACAGGAGACGAAACGTCTGCAACACAAATTCCCAGCTCGGCGAACAGAACCACAACAAGGTTAGATCTCACAGAATAAAGACAGAACCAGCCATTTGGATACAGAGTGTGGTGGTGGAGAGTTGTTTTTCAGACTGGAGGCCTGTGACCAGTGGAATGCCACAAGGATCGGTGCTGGGTCCTCTACTTTTTGTCATTTACATAAATTATTTGGATGTGAGCATAAGAGGTACAGTTAGTAAGTTTGCAGATGACACCAAAATTGGAGGTGTAGTGGACAGTGAAGAAGGTTACCTCAGACAAGAACAGGATCTTGATCAGATCGGCCAATGGGCTGAGAAGTGGCAGATGGAGTTTAATTCAAATAATTGCGAGGTGCTGCATTTTGGGAAAGCAAACCTTAGTAGGACTTATAAACTTAATGGTAAGGTCCTAAGGGAGTGTTGCTGAACAAAGTGATCTTGGAGTGCAGGTTCATAGCTCCTTGAAAGTGGAGTCGCAGGTAGATAGGATAGTGAAGAAGGCATTTGGTATGCTTTCCTTTATTGGTCAGAGTATTGAGGACAGGAGTTGGGAGGTCATGTTGCGGCTGTACAGGACATTGGTTAAGCCACTGTTGGAATATTGTGTGCAATTCTGGTCTCCTTCCTATCGGAAAGATGTTGTGAAACTTGAAAGTGTTCAGTAAAGACTTATAAGGATGTTGCCAGGGTTGGAGGCTTTGAGCTACAGGGAGAGGCTGAACAGGGTGGGGCTGTTTTCACTGGAGTGTCAGAGGCTGAGGGGTGACCTTATAGAGGTTTGCAAAATTATGAGGGGCATAGATCGGATAAATAGACCAAGTCTTTTCCCTGGGGAGAGGGAGTCCAGAACTAGAGGGCATAGGTTTAGGGTGAGAGGGGAAAGATTTAAAAGAGACCTAAGGGGCAACTTTTTCACGCAGAGGGTGGTATGTGTATGGAATGAGCTGCCAGAGGATGTGGTGGAGGCTGGTACAATTGCAACATTTAAGAGGCATTTGGATGGATATACGAATAGGAAGGGTTTGGAGTGATATGGGCTGGGTGCTGGCAGATGGGACTAGATTGGATTGGGATATCTGGTCAGCATGGACGGGTTGGACCGAAGGGTCTGTTTCCATGCTGTACATCTCTATGACTCTATGTTGGACAAGGTCTGAAGTCAAACGACACCAGGTTTAGGAGAAAGTCAGGACTGCAGATGCTGGAGTTCAGAGCTGAAAAATGTGTTGCTGGAAAAGCGCAGCAGGTCAGGCAGCATCTAGGGAGCAGGGGAATCGATGTTTTGGACATAAGCCCTTCTTCAGGATTGAGGATGGTGTGCCAAGCAGGCTAAGATAAAAGGTAGGGAGGAGGGATTTGGGGGAGGGGCATTGGGAATGCGATAGGTGGAAGGAGGTTAAGGTGAGGGTGATAGGCCGAAGAGGGGGTGGGGGTGGAGAGGTCGGGAAGAAGATTGCAGGTCAAGAAGATGGTGCTGAGTCCGAGGGTTGGGACTGAGATAAGGTGGGGGAAGGGGAAATGAGGAAGCTGGAGAAATCTGCATTCGTTCCTTGTGGTTGGAGCGTTCCTAGGTGGAAGATGAGGCGCTCTTCCTCCAACTGTCGTGTTGCCATGGTCTGGCGATGGAGGAGTCCAAGGACCTGCATGTCCTTGGGGGAGTGGGAGGGGGAGTTAAAGTGTTCAGCTACGGGGCGGCTGGGTTGGTTGGTGCGGGTGTCCCAGAGGTGTTCTCTGAAACGTTCTGCAAGTAAGCGGCCTGTCTCCCCAATGTAGAGGAGGCCACATCAGGTGCAGCGGTTGCAGTAAATGATGTGTGTGGAGGTGCAGGTGAATTTGTGACGGATATGGAAGGATCCCTTGGGGCCTTGGAGGGAAGTGAGGGGAGAGGTGTGGGCGCAAGTTTTGCATTTCGTGCGGTTGCAGAGAAAGGTGCTGGGAGTGGAGGTTGGGTTGGTGGGGGGTGTGGACCTGACGAGGGAGTCGCGGAGGGAGTGGTCTTTCCGGAACGCTGATCGGGCAGGGGAGGGAAATATATCCTTGGTGGTGGGGTCTGTTTGGAGGTGGCAGAAATGACAAAGGATGATACGATGTATCTGGAGGTTGGTGGGATGGTAGGTGAGGACCAGTGGGGTTCTGTCCTGGTGGCGATTGGAGGGGCGGGGTTCAAGGGCAGAGGTGCGGGAAGTGGAGGAGATGTGGTGGAGAACATCATCAACCACGTCTTAGGGGAAATTGCGGTCTTTGAAGAAGGAGGCCGTCTGGGTTGTTCGGTATTGGAATTGGTCCTCCTAGGTGCAGATGCGGTGGAGGCAAAGGAATCGGGAATATGGGATGGCATTTTTACAGGGGGCAGGGTGGGAGGAGGTGTAATCTAGGTAGCTGTGGAAGTCAGTCGGTTTATAGTAAATGTCCGTGTTGAGTCGGTCACCCGAGATAGAAATGGAGAGGTCTAGGAAGGGGAGGGAGGAGTCTGAGACGGTCAAGGTAAATTTGAGGTTGGGGTGGAAGGTGTTAGTAAAGTGGATGAACTGTTCAACCTCCTCGTGGGAGCACGAGGCAGCGCTGATACAGTCATTGATGTAGCGGAGGAAAAGGTGGGGGGTGGTGCCAGTGTAACTGCGGAAGATGGACTGTTCCACATATCCGATGAAGAGGCAGGCATAGCTGGGCCCATGCGGGTGCCCATGGCTACTCCTTTGGTTTGGAGGAAGTTGGAGGATTGGAAAGAGAAGTTGTTCAGAGTGAGGACCAGTTCAGTCAGTCGAAGGAGGGTGTCAGTGGAAGCGTACTGGTTGGTTCGGCGGGAAAGGAAGAAGCGGGGGGGCTTTGAGGCCTTTGTGATGGGGGAATGGAGGTGTATAGGGACTGGATGTCCATGGTGAAGATAAGGCATTGGGGGCCGCATAAGTGAAAATCATGGAAGAGGTGGAGGGCGTGGGTGGTGTCCCGAATGTAGGTGGGGAGTTCTTGGACTAAGGGGGACAGGACCGTGTTGAGGTATGCAGAGATGAGTTCGGTGGGGCAGGAGCAGGCTGAGACAATGGGACGGCCGGGGCAGTCAGGTTTGTGGATTTTGGGCAGGAGGTAGAAACGGGCGGTGCGGGGTTGTGGGACTATGAGGTTGGAGGCAGAGGATGGGAGATCCCCTGAGGTGATGAGGTTATGGATGGTCTGGGAGATGATGGTTTGGTAGTGGGAGGTGGGGTCATGATCAAGGGGGCAGGGTAGGAGGAGGTGTCCGCGAGCTGGCGTTTAGCCTCAGCGGTGTAAAGATCGGTGCGCCAAACTACCACCGCGCCTCCCTTGTCTGCCGGTTTGATAGTGAGGTTGGGGTTGGAGCGGAGGGAGTGGAGGGCTGCACGTTGCGAGGGTGAGAGGTTGGAGTGGGTAAGAGGGGTGGAGAGGTTGAGGCGGTTAATGTTGCGGCGGCAGTTGGTATGAAGAGATCAAGGGCGGGTAAGAGGCCAGCACGGGGTGTCCAGGTGGATGGGGTGTGTTGGAGGTGGGAGAAGGGGTCGTCAGAGGGTGGGCGAGAATCCTGGTTGAAGAAGTAGGCGCAAAGGCAGCGGAAGAATTGTTCGATGTCTCGCCGCGTGTTGAACTCGTTAATCCGGGAGCGTAGGGGGATGAAGGTGAGGCCTCTGCTGAGGACTGATCTTTCATCCTCAGAGAGGGGGAGGTCTGGATGGATGGTGAAAATACAGCAGGGCTGGGAGCTAGGACCTGGTGTGGGGCTGGAGTTGGGAGTGGGGGTGGGGCTAGGTGTGAGGGTGGGGCTAGGTGTGTGGGTGGAGTTAGGTGTGGGGGTGGAGCTAGGTGTGGGAGTGGAGTTGGGTGTGGGGGTGGAGTTGGGTGTGGGGGTGGAGTTGGGTGTGGGGGCGGGTTTACAAGCTTTCAGAGCATTGCCATCATTTTTGGATTGTGGGAGGATACCGGAGCACCCAGAGGGTACCCACGCAGACTCATGGAGAATATGCCAACTGCACACAGACAGTTGCCCAAGGTTGGAATCAAACTTGGGTCCATGGTGCTCTGAAGGAGCAGTGCTAACCACTGAGCCATTGTGCACCCTTATGCACTAATCCTTGGGAATTTTATTGTTCTGTAAAATGCCACAAGGGATTATTGTACAAAATTAAGGTACATATGATGTGGGGTGGGGTTAGTAATTTATTCACATAGATTGAGGATTGGTTAATGGACAAGAAGTAAATAAGGAAATTTTTTGAGTTGACAGGCTGTGACTGGCAGGATACCACAAGGAGCAGAACTGGGTTTTAGTTATTATATTTTTGCTACTGATTTAAGATGAGTTGGTGTAGTGCATTGTCAACAAATTTGGATATAAATTTAGGTAGGTAAGTCAACTGTGAGGGGACACAAAGAGGATACAGGAGCATATAGAGAGGTTAACTAAATGAACAATAACATGGACAGATTGAATATAATGTGAGGCATGTGACTTTATTTACTTTGGGGGCAAAAAGAACAGTAGACTATTATATAAATGGTTAGAGAAATGTGATTCAAATATTGGTCGTCAGAGTGACTGGGTGTCCCTGATCATGAATCACAAAATTACTGTACAATTATAGCAAGTGCCTCTTTGGTGTTGGCTGTTACTTGATTCGAAAATGACATCAACTCACAGTCAAGAGTATCTGCCATGTGCCTCCATCTGACTGACCTGATGAATTCTCAACCTGCAGATCTATGAGCACATGTGACAAGACATACCACAAATTATTGGGATCTGGAGTCTAGGACTGGTTGCCTTTTCTTTCCTTCTGTTTCACTGCTCTGTCTCGTCATTTGGATTCAAAACATGATGCACCTTGATGGCCAAGTTGTTGCTATTCTGAATGAGCGATTATTATCAATATTGCTGTGCTTCAAAGAGAGCTTCAGGGTGTTATTGTGACATTTTCTATTTCCTGCCCTGGAACACTGGCCATTTGAGAGCTGAGGCAGGAGGACCTGGTTGGGGGGGGATGCTTTTCAGCTATCCGGGCACAATGTCATGTACAGGTTTTGCTGGGATGCTTGTAGAACTGGCTTCAAGAACAACACTAGTTTGACTGTCCTCCCGTAAATGTGGGAAGTAATTAGGAAATCAGGTAAGCTAGGCTTCATCTCAAAGGAATTCAAGTAAGAGATGTTTTCCTGCAGTCATCTAGGACGTTGGTGGGACCACATTTGGAACAACATGTGCACGTTTGGACTCCTTACCCTAATAGAAGTGCAAAGCAGTGCACCGGCCCTTAAGTCTGTTCTGCTGTTCAGTTTGATCATGGCTGATTTGTACACCAGCCCTACTTTCCTGCCATTGCTTATTCTATGGTACTTTTCACAAAAAAAAAATCAAACTCTGTTGTGATAGTTGTAATTTACCAAATGTCTATATTCTTTTGTGTGAGAGAGATCCTGCATCCATTGTGTGAAGAAGTGTTTCTTATTTCAGCTTTGAAGAACATGTCTTTGATTTTAGGATCACGTCACCTTGATCTTGATTTCCAAAATATCAAAGTTTCAGTGATTGTATCACATGGCTTTCATCATAATCATTGTTAGGTATGTTTTATTCACAGTAGAAGTAAAACCGTCTACAAATTGAACAAGACATTTTATCTACTGATAACTCAATCTATCTTTGGAGAGATTGAAGGACTATGAATGCTTAAGGCAGAGATCGGTTCAATCTCAATGCTTTTTAAACTTAAAATTTCTGAATCCTACTACTGTGCCTGCTAATACGTTGGGAGTCAACTTCCAAACTTCTAAGGGAGCAACTGACATTATTGATCCAAGGTACAAACCTATGTGAAATAAATCCACCGAGGAAGGTAGCCCATCACCAAGTTACCCTTTATTTGTACATGGAGAGTCTTTAACACTGATCCAGCTTCCTCAGAGCCAGCTTTCAGAGTGAACAGAACCTCTGACACTCCTGTATATATCTGTCAGCTAGGGCTCCCTGATTAACAACCCCAGTCAGGGAATTCATATTCTGTGAGGTCCATCTAGATGACCTCATTACAATCAGTACACAATGACAGACATAAGTGTGAGTGTCTGAATGTAGTATGGAATACTGTTTAAATCATTGCTATCACGATCCAATAAAAATATTTCTGTAGGGCTACTTGGCCATGACAGGTATCCATATTATGAACAATTGTAGTAAAACTGGGCACCTTGTAGAATTTAGAGTTTCTCTGTCAAATTGTCTAGCTAGAGTCCCCCGGGTCCTCACATTCCAGCCCACTAATCTCCAAGCCCAACGCATCATCCTCTGACACTTCTGCCATCTGCAGTCTAACCCCACCAGCAAAATGATATTTCCTTCCCCAGCCCATGCACTTTTCTCAGGGACCGTTCCCTCTGCGACTCCCTTGTTAGGTCCATGCTCCCCAACAAGCCCTTCTCCACACCCGGAACATTCCCCTGCAGCCGCAGGAGGTGCAAAGCCAGCCCCACTCCTACCCCCTCACCTCCATCTAAGGCCCCAAAAGTCCGGCAGAGATTCACTTGCATTTCCTGTAATTTGATTTATTGCATCCTGGTGTGGTCTCCTCTACATCGGAGAGACCAAATGCAAACTCAGAAATCGGTTCAGGGAACATGTATGCTCTGGTTGCCAGTCAATTCAACTCCCCCTCCCACTCCTCCAATGACATGTCCATTCTGGACCTCCTCCACCATCAAAATAAGGCCACATGCAAACTGGAGGAAGACTACCTCATCTTGTGCCTCGGGAGCATAGGCCTTAACATAGAATTCACTAGCTTCCAAATCTCCCCACTCTCCATCTCCTCCCAGGCTCAGCCCTCCCTCTCCACCCTGTCCCCTTAACCTGACACAACCTGTGCATCTTCCTTCCCACCTATCTGCTCCGTCCTTCTTACTGACCAATCACATCCATCTCCAGCCTGCATCCACCTATCGCCATCCCACTCACCTTTCCCCCAGCCCCACACGCCTCTATTTATTTTGCAGCCCCTCCCCCAGTCCTGATAAAAGGTTCCAACCTGAAATATTGACTCCCCTACTCCTTTGATGCAGCTTGACTTGCTGTACTTTAACCAGCTCCACTCTTTATCCACTTTGACTATCCAGCATCTGCAGTCCTCATTATCTCTTAGTAGGTAGTTACCAATCAGGCTACATTTTAAATTTAGATTATAGGGTACATATTTGTTAGGTACATCATTATCTCGTTTTTATTTTATCCATGCTAAAATGTTGACCACAGGAGGGATTCAGAATCAACATTGTAATGAATTAATTGTCACAGTGAGTGTCTGTCTCTTGGTTTCAAACTAGAGAGTAGCCTTGTTGACAATGGTATGTTAATGTGAGAAGAAACTATGTTTACTGCTTTATTAAGTATGTTTTTGATTTCGTTGCCTAGTGCATATGACTGTGAAGTGCTGCTTGTTTATAAATGTATTGTATTTAGCTGGAACATTTCCTTGTGGCATTACCTCTTTATTAACAGGCTACTAGAATGCCCGTAAGGATAGAACTTCAATCAAGATGACTTGAGGTTCCCCTCCTGCCTCTGTTGTATCAAGCTACAAAATTAGAAATCACTGAAGGGCTTAGAGCATGTCAGGTCAGTGGGACGTGAAAAAAAGAAATCTATAACGTAAAAGTTTGACCGTTTTCTCCACACTTCCATTGGTACAAATTATGCACGCTTAGAAGCTGTCATGGTAACGCAAGCGATGTGTAAAATGCTGGTTTTGTGTGCTTGAGCCCATTGTTTCATTAATGATTATGCAGGAAGCCGACTTCGACTTCAGTGAAAGTTTGCATTTGATTCAAGTAGGTTGTTTCAGTTAAGATGAAATTTTTGAAAAAACACTTTTTTTCCTTTCCATGGGGTGGGGGAGAGAGAAGAGAAACCTTAAACAAATTACAGTGTAAGGTTGTAATTTGTACCAGTGTTGTTAGTATTCATTACAATATATTGTTACTATTGGTTACAGTGTAATGAATACAGTGGAATTTACTGCAGGAACCATGCACTAATTTTCACCAGTTGGGAAAAGTGGCAATAATTATTCTCACTTGTGTTGTTGACCAACCGAAACAGCATGATTTTTGAATTTTATAAACATTAAAGACTGGATCTAGTACTACTAGGAGCTATCCTCTAACTTTTGTTGGTGTTTGTGATTTACAATATATTCTTGAGGTGAAACAAGGACATATATGTTTTGTCTTTCAGAAAAGATCACTACTTAACAAAGGGTGAATCTGATTTTGCATTCATTACCGTCTAAATAAAGAAGTGTGCAGGGACTGGGGACTACTTAGTACTCGAAGCAAAGGTCAGCACTGAACCATTCAGCACAAAAACTTCTTAGGTCATAGGTTGTGAATTATGAACTACTTAGCTCTATCAGTGTGACTAAGCTTTCAGGTGTTGAATCTGCCTGAGGCAGTGGATTCCAATGAAGTTTGTGTTGAGGAACCTCTGGAAAAGTTCAATTTTAGTAACTGGTTTGTCTAAAAGATTCAAAAAGCAGGTATAAAGTACATACATATCTATGCAATGATGTAGAACTAAACAAAAACTTCATTTCAAAGCACTATGTCTGGATTGTAAAGCAGAATTATGGAATTAAAGAAAAACGTAAAAACATATGAAGAGAAGAAAGGAAATGGGAGAAATATCTTTCAGTACTGAACTTGAGCATTTGTTTACTTATTAAATATTAAAAATTGTATATCTGTCTTTTTTTTGTGAACTTTGTCCTTTGTAAATTTAGTTTAGAAGGCCTATCAATTATGTAATCTTAGACACTCTAGTTGAAAAAGCACTGTTAAGGAATTGCTTTTGGTGTTGATGCATAATATTGAAGGCAGATTTTAAAGTCCTTAGGTAAAGAATCCTGGACTAGTTTTAATCTGCAGCATGTTATTTTACTGTACTGCATAAAATATGACACCTTTGTCTTATTCTGTATTAGTCAAATGAAGCCTACTCTCCCCATTGTCTCTTTTGATAGTTTTCCTTCCTTTGTTTTTATGTATATTAAAGCCCTATTCTAAGAGTATACAGTGATTGTTACAGTGCTAATCTTCATGTGGGAGTTTAAAATGAAGCCTTCATCATGTTAATCTGGTAGCAAAGATGACTGTTAGAATTCACACGACATTCACCAAAGCAGATAGGATGTTAATCCGGTTCCCTGGTCACCAATCTTTCTCCGATAAACACTAATAGTAAACAGTTGACTGTTCATCTACTGAAATTGATGCATAAGGAACAATCTCATGTGAGGACATGCTAATATATTTTGATGGATAACAGGAGGCACTGCAGGATTTTCTAGGAATTTGGAATAATTTAACCAGATATCATACAGGCAACAAATATTTCAAGGTTTAAACACTTTGTTTTATAAAAGTTGAAGTTGAACGATTCATTGCTATTTGTATTTAACAAATAAATTAGGGAAAAGTGTAATATGTTGCCACACTCTGGTGCCATTTTGAGTTAAAGAAGATATTAAGATGTAACTACAACCAGAGTTCTTCCTCCCTTCTTGCGCTCTTGCTCAACATGGGGGAGGATAGAGGTCCACAATGGACTCTGTGCCCACCAATGCCCTCGCATCACAGTCCATTTCAGAAGTCCTGCTCTGGGGCCACCATGGCTCCTACTGCTATCTAACCAGGAACACCATACCTAGCCCTACCAAGGTCCTGCCGATGGAACTGCTGCTCCCATTGATCTGCCAGGAATACTTACTTGGGCCTAGCGTATTGACCTACCTGAAGCCCGACATCCCTATTCTGACACCAACTACAGATGCTGCCTTGCCTTGCTTGCCGACCGCAGAGGCTGTCCTGCTGTCACTGCCAACATGAAAACTGCTTAACAGTACAGTATTGCTGCAGCTTCAGCTACAGACAATTGTGTGTTTATCTTCTTCCATGTACTTCACATCATTTAATATATTGGTGTAAATTCCTGAGTTTTTAGCCTGTTTGGTTCACGGAAGACATTGAACGTACAGGTGTTAAGATACAAATGTCAAGTGGTCATGCTCAACAGAAATTTATTGTAACTCATTTTATGTTTTTAACCGAGCCCTGCATAAGTGCAAAAAATCTCAATTGGTCACATTTCAGAGCCTGGTGACTTTGACCAATTTGAGACATGCTCTGAAATGTGACCAATTGAGATTTTTTGCACTTATGCAGGGCTCTGTTAAAAACATAGTGCTGAGCTCACACTCATTGCTGTTGCGAGTTCTCCGAGGGCTCACTCTCCCCAAGGATCCACCTCCTCCCGCTGGAGGCTGGACCTGCTCTCAACCTGCTGAAGACGCCAAAAAGGCCACCTTTGACAAATTCAATTTAGTTATTTTGCATCTTTCTGCAATATGTGAGAATGATTAGGTTTAAAGTGAGATCTACAAAATAGTTTCACAAAGGTAAAATTGCACACAGTTTCATCTGTTTGCCTTCTGTGGGAGAGCCCTAAAAGCCCTGGAAAAATGGCTCACCCTAATTCACACAGATCCTTATCACGTATCTCAGTGGAAATCCAAAGTGGAAATCAGTGTAAAATTAATAACTTAAATGTCGTCACTTTGGCTATGTTGTCAAACCTGGCAGCCAAATCACGTGCAGCAGGGCTGCACCAGTCGCAGTGGTCGTCATGTTTTTAAGGTGTTTTTCGAAGAAAAATGAGGAGTGATGTTGGCATTAACACTCAGAGAACACCTTGTTCTTATATATAATGGTATTATAATATTCACCTGAAATGACAAATATATCATTTTGTTTGAGAAAAATGGCAAGGGCTGCTTAACAATACAGTATTGCTGCAGCTCCAGAAACAGACAGTTGTCAGTTTATTTTCTTCCATGTACTTTGCACCGTTTAGTACATTTGTGTAAATTCCTGAGTTTTTAGCCTGTTTGCTTCACAAAAGACATTGAACATGTTATGTGAAGATAAAAATATCAAATAGTAATGTTCAAAGAGAAATTTATTGTAACTCATTTTATGTTTTTAACAGAGCCCTGCATAAGTGCAAAAAATCTCAATTGGTCAAATTTAAGAGTACGTGTCTCAAATTGGTTACTCAGAATTCAGTTTGATGTGGCACACTTTACTGTAGACTGGGAATTACTTAACTCACATTCAGTTTGCACTTTTATAATAGCTATTTCCTGAAAGAAAATTGCAGGCAGTACTGAAGTAATCTTGGATTTCAGATCTTGTCCCAACCAATGTATATGATGGTAGGAAGCAGACATATTAAATTATGTCATCATAATAAAATAGCTGTAGCTGTGTGCCTGGATAGTTCAGTCTGTAGAGCACTTGGCTTTTTTTAATCTGCAGGTCGAGAGTTCAAGTCCCCGTTTAGGTGATGTTTCAGGAGCCCTCCTATAAGACTGATCAAATCCCTTCCATGCATCTAGGTTCAAATCCTACCTGCTCTAAAGGTGCGTAGAAACATTTCTGACAGGTTGGTTAGAAAAAAATGGCTAAATTTAAAAAATAGTGTAGCACTTCAATTGTGCAGCAGCACTTTTTAGTTTCCATCACAGTAGAAATTAAGTGAGAAAGTAGAAATTTGGAATCTACAGAGAGATCCTAAGTGTGGAACTTCAAAAAGATCCAGATTTGCAAGGGACTGCTGGATTTAATGTTTCTACTTACTGTGCAAAACTTTATATATTATTCTTTTAGTATTGGTTATACCCAATAATG
Source organism: Chiloscyllium plagiosum (assembly GCF_037043375.1). Taxonomy (NCBI): domain Eukaryota; kingdom Metazoa; phylum Chordata; class Chondrichthyes; order Orectolobiformes; family Hemiscylliidae; genus Chiloscyllium; species Chiloscyllium plagiosum. The sequence continues at coordinate 52,500,105 of NW_028270143.1, read as the reverse complement.
CAGAGATGAAGAGTCCTGACTGACCATATGAATTAGATATAACAATATTGTTTCTAGCTAGGCCTTATGCTGCATACAAAAATGTTAATAGATTACTATTTCCTTTTTTTTATAGTGTGTGTTAGTTTAGTTCCTACTGATTAAAAGTACTTTCTTTTGTTTGCTAATGTTACCAAAGTATCAGTCTGAATATATTTTGGTTTTTCCCTCTTTATTCTCTTAAAGAAATAGATCTCTTAGTCTTTTAAATTATGCCAAAATTGCATGCTGGAAGCATTCTTAATGAAAATTAATGTATCATGTGACCTGTGAGATTTGCATGACTATTTGTGATATTATACCTTGTATTATAGAGAATATAGTGGCAGATTTCATCGATGTTTGGACATAAACTCTGAGCTAGTATGAAACAGAAAGAAAAAAATGTTTACCACAAAACATTTGTGATCCCTGTTTCTGTCAACTGTGATTTTTTTTTACAGATTATGTATTAGTGTTCCATGCAAATGATGAAATTTAATGCAAAATAATTGAATCTAATATGAAATTCACTCTGGAGTATAAAACCTTGCCTTCTGGAATCTCATACTTATGATGGTAACATAGATTCAGCATAAACAATGTCCTTAATTGACTGTTGAGGTCCATCCTATTCGTTAATTTACTGTTTATATACCACCCACATCACCAACCAGAATCTTGCTTTACGCGAAGGAAGGCAGAAATCTCCATGCATTTTCCAATGCTACGTACAGGGTGCATGAGTGTGACTTAGATGGCGGTATTGGCAGGAGGTGGAGTGAGGCAGAAAGTAAGGTTCCTTAAAGAGTCACAGAATGTTAAACTCACAAACAGGTCATGTAATCCCCAAAGTATATGAAGTAAATGGAGCAAGCTGACGGATTTGACCTTCATATCTGTGAACAATCCACCAGTCATTTGCTGAAACACATCACACTGTGCCCAATTTTAAGTGAACGTATATTTGGAGCAGATAGATTTTTGATCGCTAAGGGAGTCAAGGAGTCAAGTCGAGTTTAGACAGAAGATTGATATGATTGTACTGAATGGTAGAGGAAGGTGTGGGAGTTGTATGGTTTACACACTCCTATTCCTTATTTCCTTATTTGAAGTGGTCTGTATCAACCAGTTTGCAGATTTTAGTGGGATATATCAAGATGGATTAGAATATATTAAGTTGATTCACTCATAAATTGAAGTGCCTCTTTGTGCTTTAATAGATTTGTTCTATGTCACATTGCTGCTAACCAGCATTCTGTTTCCAGTACTAACAAAGTGGGACTCAAATTTAGACTCCACATTCAAACTGTAGCTTACCTAATGATTTGTATAAATTTGGCATGATCTCTGGTACTGTACTTGATTTCTTCATTTATAAAACATTGGATCCTCATTTTACAACTTTTATCACCATTTACACTCAAAGATGATCAAAAATTACTGGTTAATCTCTTCATTTCTATTTCTTTTAAAGTGTTAACATTTAGTATATATTCTCATTCTTTGTCATTAATACATTACCTTGCATTTCCCACTTCAAACTTTGTCTGAAATATGAATATATGTAAATGATGGAGATGAATAAACCAGCTATTCCATTATTTCCCTGAATCTCCCCACATCTGTGTGTCTGTGAAGTTTCCTGCAGACTTCTACACAGTAAATCACACTATTGTTTGCACATTTTATATACTCTGTGTTGAAGTGCTGATTTACATAGATATACAAAGAAAAGAGTAATGGTCCAATCTCTGACTGCGAGGTTACCAATGTTTGTGCTACTTCACTGTGTACTGTATCCGTTAACTGCAACTGTCTGCTTTAGCTCAGTTTGTATCCATGTTGTCACATTTTCTTTAACACTTTTTTCCATAATACTATCAAAAAAGCATACTTTGGAGTGCCTTTTCAAATGCCTTTTAAAATCCATATATCTGATATCCAGTTCATTTCCATTACATATTGTTTTTAGTAATTCTTTTTGGTTGCCTTCAATCAATTTTTTTTAAACTGTGTGTTGATGTTAACTCATTTTATTGGCTTCTAGAAGCAGACCTCCTACTGTTGACATTAGTCTATTGTTAATTTGCTTATATCTCTCTGTTTTTGAACAGAAAAATAATATTACTAATCACTCAGGAATATTTGAAATATTGTGGTCAGAGCCTTTGCTATTTGATCCCTGACCTTCCCCTGTGTTCTAGAAAAAAATCTCTTTAACAATTCTTTATTCCTTTTGGCCCGGATCTTGCATCCCAATAAGGGTGAATGCTGAGATTATTCACCTCATGAGGGGTGCTGTGGAACCACAAATTCTGGGGTGCTCGCTAACGCTACAGTCCCAGACAGATGAGTTTTGCAGGATCCTGTCAACATGGAGATTTGTGCTGACTAACCCCCCCACCCCCCCACACTCCCTTGCAAACCCCTGGCATTGCTAATAACTTGATATCTCATTCCAGAGTGTCATGATCAGCTTTGTGCACCACTGCCTCCCAACATCCGTGTTCCTCAGTTCCACTGATGTTGGCAGATAGCTGGGGTGGAGATGTAGAATTGGGGGTGATGAAGGGTAGATTTGCGGAGGTGGGTGGGCAGATATAGTGAGCAGGACCAGGGTGGTGGAGGGAGAGAAGATGTAATCAGAGGTAGGCGTGCGTGCGTGTGTGTCAGGGTGGGTGATTAGAATTAAGAGTTGTATGAATTTGTATGATTAAAAGCATGTTGTTGAGACTTGTGGTATGGCAAGATATTTCCGCTTTACTGTGCCAGTCAGCTCCTAGAGAGCTGTTCAGAGGGCGATCAGGTTTACCATCTTAGTTGCCATGTAACACACTCGATCTTTTCATTAATGCTTTGATAGTTGCATTTCTGGTAATCTGCCTGTCTTTCTTTAGTCATCACTTGTCCCTTCTAATTTCCTTATTGCTTGTCTCTTTTTAATATATAAACATTTGAGGAAGTTTATTGTGTGATCTAATATCAATGTGTGTGCTGTCAATCTTTATAACCAGTTTAATCAGTATTTGTGTAAACTGGGTTAAGGTTTTCACATAACTCACTTTTGATAGACTGGCAAATGTCAGCTGTTGGCTTCATCAATGTAAATCTGTTAGGACTGCACAAAACACTCCTCTTACGTAGAGCTATGATATAGCTGAGGAGGCTCCTATGTAATCCAACTTTCTCACAACTGCACTTTATGTCAAAGAAAATGAATGAAAGCACAATGATGCAGGAAATGTGTGGAAAGTGCCTTTATTTTTCAATATACTCAAATATGACAATGCCCTGACCTGGCACAGTAAAAGGAATTGTTCAACATTGGGAATTAGGGCTTGAACGACTCAGTGATTTTTTTTTCTGCTTAACATGCTGCCTTTGGACAGGTTTACCCTGTTGTCAAGGCAGTCAAATATGTTTTCTGTGGTTTTGTGCTGCAGGGTGAAATCTTGGGGCATCTCCATGGCCTTTGTGGAATCAACTAGGGAAACAGGTCAGTGAGTTGGGCAGGGGGTTATTTATTGAATTCTTCAGGGTCATCGGGGTCATCATCTTTCTTTTCTTCCATTAATACATTTTGTCCACTTTCCTGTTCCATGCCATAAAAATGCTGGGGGCCATCCAGGTGGTTTTTATTGGCTTCATATTGCATGGTTAGTATCTTGACTTATGCACTGTAGCTTTTTGGACTTTCCAATTAAAAGAAGCAGCAGATTTCAGTCCCATCCATGTGGGAGCAGACCACTGCTATGACCTGTACATTTTTTCACTTTCTAGTGTTACGTATTTCATTTTTAAACAATGAAGAGTGATCTGGTTTAGTGACCATACTAGTAGTAATCCAGAAGACCATGTTAATAATACACATCCCATATTGGCAGATGGTGAATTTTGAATTCAATAAAATCAGGAATAAAAAGAAATCAGGCTGATGAGATCATCGTCAGTTGTTATAAAATTCTACCTGGTTTGCTAATGTCCCCGATAGATAGAAATCTGCCTTCCTTACCTTGTCTGGCCCACTTATTTCTCCAGACCCACAGCAATCTTAACTAGGGATGGGGAATTAGGTTTGGATAATAAAGCAAACAATACCCATCTTACATAAATAAATGCTTAAAAATCATAAAACATTCCAATTCATCTGCATTAAAAATGTCTTTTGTTTCATGCATTCAGGATGTGAGCAACACCATTTTACAGCAATCCGTGTAGGATTTCATGATTTTGCATAGTCAGGCTTCACTACAATTGGTTGGTGCAGTCATGTGACAAATTTGCATGATTTTGATAAATTAACATACTGGGGGTTACCATTGACCAGAAACTTAACTGGATGAACTGTGGCTACAAGAGCAGGTCAGAGGCTAGAAATTCTGGCAAAGCCTGTCTACCATCTATAAAGCACAAATCAGGAGTGTGATAGAATACTGTCCATTTGCCTGGCTACGTGCAGCTCCAACAACACTTGGGAGGCTTAGTATCATCCAGGACAAAACAGCCCACTTGACTGGCACCAAATGGACAAACATCCACTTCATCTACCATCGCCACTCAGTAGCAGCAGTGTGGATCAGTGGTGCTGGAAGAGCACAGCAATTCAGGCAGCATCCGAAAAGCTTCGAAATCGACGTTTCGGGCAAAAGCCCTTCATCAGGAATAAAGGCAGAGAGCCTGAAGCGTGGAGAGATAAGCTAGAGGAGGGTGGGGGTGGGGATAGAGTAGCATAGAGTACAATAGGTCAGTGGGGGAGGAGATGAAGGTGATAGGTCAGGGAGTAGAGGGTGGAGTGGATAGGTGGAAAAGGAGCTGGGCAGGTCGGACAAGTCCGGACAAGTCAAGGGGATCGTGTTGCTGGAGGTTAGAAACTAGGATGAGGTGGAGGAAGGGGAAATGAGGAAGCTGTTGAAGTCCACATTGATGCCCTGGGGTTGAAGTGTTCCAAGGCGGAAGATGAGGCGTTCTTCTTCCATGCGTCTGGTGGTGAGGGAGCGGCGGTGGAGGAGGCCCAGGACCTCCATGTCCTCGGCAGAGTGGGAGGGGGAGTTGAAATGTTGAGCCACGGGGCGGTTTGGTTGATTGGTGCGGGTGTCTCGGAGATGTTCCCTAAAGCGCTCTGCTAGGAGGCGCCCAGTCTCCCCAGTGTAGAGGAGACCGCATCGGGAGCAACGGATACAATAAATGATATGAATGGATGTGCAGGTAAAACTTTGATGGATGTGGAAGGCTCCTTTAGGGCCTTGGATGGAGGTGAGGGAGGAGGTGTGGGCACAGGTTTTACAGTTCCTGCGGTGGCAGGGGAAAGTGCCAGGATGGGAGGGTGGGTCGTAGGGGGGCGTGGACCTGACCAGGTAGTCACGGAGGGAACGGTCTTTGCGGAAGGCGGAGAGGGGTGGGGAGGGAAATATATCCCTGGTGGTGGGGTCTGTTTGGAGGTGGCGGAAATGTCGGCGGATGATTTGGTTTATGCGAAGGTTGGTAGAGTGGAAGGTGAGCACCAGGGGCGTTCTGTCCTCGTTGCGGTTGGAGGGGTTGGCTCTGAGGGCGGAGGTGCGGGATGTGGACGAGATGCGTTGGAGGGCATCTTTAACCACGTGGGAAGGGAAATTGCGGTCTCTAAAGAAGGAGGCCATCTGGTGTGTTCTATGGTGGAACTGGTCCTCCTGGGAGCAGATACGGCGGAGGCGGAGGAATTGGGAATACGGGATGGCATTTTTGCAAGAGGTAGGGTGGGAAGAGGTGTAATCCAGGTAGCTGTGGGAGTTGGTGGGTTTGTAGAAAATGTCAGTGTCAAGTCGGTCATCACTGATGGAGATGGAGAGGTCCAGGAAGGGGAGGGAGGTGTCAGAGATGGTCCAGGTAAATTTAAGGTCGGGGTGGAATGTGTTGGTGAAGTTGATGAATTGCTCAACCTCCTCGCGGGAGCACGAGGTGGCGCCAATGCAGTCTTCAATGTAGCGGAGGAAGAGGTGGGGAGTGGTGCCGGTGTAATTACGGAAGATCAACTGCTCTACGTAGTCAACAAAGAGACAGGCATAGCTGGGGCCCATACATGTGCCCATGGCTACCCCTTTGGTCTGGAGGAAGTGGGAGGATTCAAAGGAGAAATTGTTAAGGGTGAGGACCAGTTCGGCCAAACGAATGAGAGTGTCGGTGGAGGGGTACTGTTGGGAACGTCTGGAGAGGAAAAAACGGAGGGCTTGGAGGCCCTGGTCATGGCGGATGGAGGTGTAGAGGGATTGGTTATCCATGGTGAAGATGAGGCGTTGGGGGCCGGGGAAACGGAAGTCTTGGAGGAGGTGGAGGGCGTGGGTTCTGTCTCGAACGTATGTGGGGAGTTCCTGGACTAGGGGGGATAGGACAGTGTCGAGGTAGGTAGAGATGAGTTCAGTGGGGCAGGAGCATGCTGAGACAATGGGTCGGCCAGGGTGGTCAGGCTTGTGGATCTTGGGAAGGAGGTAGAACCAGGCAGTGCGGGGTTCCTGGACTATGAGGTTGGAAGCTGTGGGTGGGAGATCTCCTGAGGTGATGAGGTTCTGTATGGTCTGGGAGATGATGGTTTGGTGATGGGGGGTGGGGTCATGGTCAAGGGGGCGGTAGGAAGAGGTGTCCTCGAGTTGGCGTTTGGCTTCAGCGATGTAGAGGTCAGTGCGCCAGACTACCACTGCGCCCCCTTTGTCCGCTGGCTTATGGTGAGGTCAGGATTGGAGCAGAGGGATTGGAGGGCTGCGCATTGTGAGGGTGAGAGGTTGGAGTGGGGGAGGGTGATCGACAGGTTGAGGGGGTTAATGTCCTGGCGGCGGTTGGAAATGAAGAGGTCGAGGGCAGGTAATAGGCCAGCATGGGGTGTCCAGGTGGATGCAGTGTGTTGGAGGTGGGCGAAGGGGTCCTCGGAAGATGGGCGGGAATCCTGATTGTGAAAGTAAGCTCGGAGGCGGAGGCGACGGAAGAATTGTTCGATGTCACGGCATGTATTAAATTCATTGATGCGTGGACGGAGGGGGACGAAGGTGAGTCCTTTGCTGAGGACTGGTCGTTCGTCCTCAGTGAGGGGGAGGTCTGGAGGGATGGTGAAAACTCGGCAGGGCTGGGAGCTGGGAGCTGGTGTGGGTGTAGAGCTGGGAGTGGGGTCGGAGCCAGTACCTGGAGTGGGTGTGATGGTGGGGAGAATGGGCGTAGAGTCATGAGCAGGGGTAGTGTTCCCCTCGGGGTTCTGGGGGGTGGGGATAGTGACAGTGGGGTCTGTGGGGGGCGTGTCAGCAGAATGCAGGTGAGTGGCGCTGGTGGGGTCGGAAGTGGTGGCAGACACGGCAGTAGGGGTGGCGGAAGTCACTGAGCGTGTGGCATCGGCGATGATGTGAGGGCCGGAAGTGGCTGTGGGAGTGGCCATGATGGGGGCAGAAGTGACATCATCAATCAGCGTCGGGGTGGTAGCTGCATCAGCCGCATGGCTAATGGTGTTTCCGAGGCCAGGGGAATCTTCTGGAATGTTCGAGGAGCGCTGGTTATGGAGGTGGGTAGATAAAAGTTTGTTGTACTTACAGTTTTTGATGTTTGAGATGGAATTGAAATACTGTTGAGAGTATGGATTCTCCTGAGGATGTAGTATAGAGTGGGTCCTTTGCAATTCTGAGAGAGTGTGGCCCTCAGCTGAGGCAGGGCTGACTGTAGAGAGGTTGGGTGCCGGCGCATTGCTGCGAGCGTGGAGCGGAGGATCTTGATGGAGAACCGTTGCTGGTGTTTTTGAATCTGTAGTCTGTACTGTTTGTCCTGTTCGGGTCCGAACTCTGCTGGTTTAAAGGTGGTCCGGAGTCCGTGTGGGATGAGGTGGTTACGGAGACAGGCATTGAGGAAGCAAACGTGGCTGTGGTAGCGGGTTTGTTTCAGGACATGGATGAAGAGCTTCAGGGCAGAGGAAATGACCTGGGAGTTGCAGTGGGAGAGGGACTCCCTGAGATTCTTGTAGAGAGAGGAGGAAAACTTCTTCAAGGCAGGCATCCTTGCAAGAGGATTCGCAGTAGGGTTAAAATCAACGAGGTAAAAACAATGACTGCAGATGCTGGAAACCGATTCTGGATCAGTGGTGCTGGAAGAGCACAGCAATTCAGGCAGCATCCGAGGAGCTTCGAAATCGACGTTTCGGGCAAAAGCCCTTCATCAGGAATAAAGGCAGAGAGCCTGAAGCGTGGAGAGATAAGCTAGAGGAGGGTGGGGATAGAGTAGCATAGAGTACAATAGGTCAGTGGGGGAGGAGATGAAGGTGATAGGTACTATCGACAAGACACACTGCAGAAATTCACCAAAGATCCTCAGACAGCACCTTCCAAACCCATGAGCATTATCATCAAGAATAGTAATCACATGGGAACACTACCACCTGCAAGTTCCCCTCAAATCACTCACCATCACTTTGGAAGTATATCACTGTTCCTTCACTGTTGCTAGGTCAAAATCTTGGCATTCTCTCATTATCTGCATTATGGGTCCACCTGCAGCATATGGACTGCAGTAGTTCAAGAAAGCAGTTCACCACTACCTTCTCAAGAGCAACTGGGGACGAGTAATATATGCTGGTCAGCCTGATCCTGTGAGTGAATTAAAAAAAATCTAGAGGCACCAGTTGGGAACTGGCACCCAATCCTTACCACTTTCCCGCCTTGGGCAATAGCTTCCAATCCTCGTCCCTGGCCTTAGTTACTGGATTCCAGATCTCTTTGCTCCCCAGCTTCTGTTACTGAACTCTGGATGACGATGGAGTGCTGTTGGGAGGTCAGGATGAGAGGGGTGGAACAGTTTGGGAAATGTGGATAACGGGTCAGATTGAAAGAAGCACCATTGCAATCAAGATACTAATTTCACTGCAAGCATTTTATTAGTCTCTGCTCCTTTACCTGTAAGCAGATTCATGTCGATGTAAGAGTCTTTGTTACTTTATGCATTCTTAGTAGAGATTGCTGCAGAAGTATGAATTTCCTGACTCAATATGCAACTTCGCTAATAATGGCAAAACCTTTGAGGCCAGATTGACGGTGGAAGGAAGCCAAAACTCATTCCAAAAGAAAACAGAAACCTTACTCTGGATGGGAATTCCAGACCTGCACAGATCTTTTGGACAGATAGATGGGGGTACTTAATTAGGTAGAAGGTAAGATTTCAGTTGCTTCTGTCAAACCCTTTCAGATGGTTGATTGTTTAAGAAACAAATTCAAAAAATAAACCAGTATTAAATAAAAAGCAATGGATGGTCAGGGAAGAAGATACTAATTTAAAATGGATATTAAGAGATCCCGACCTTTGTGGTCATGGCCTGTTTTGTATTCATTGTCATTTATTTTAGATTCAGTTACACCCCATCCTGTGGAATTACCTTTTATGGGTGCTATCTTGTGAACCAAAAATGGAGACTGTGTGTGCCGATAAACTTGACGAGGGTTTCTTCTTCCAAGCTCTGATGAGAGCAGGTGTCTGCAGTTGACCAGGCTCTTACATAAACAAGGCCTTTATTTGTGTGATTGCTCACAGAGAAGCTGGGGGGTGAAGCATCTTCCTGTTGAAGTCTCGTGAAAGCTCTCACGTGCAGTGTAGCTTGTTGTTAAATACTTGCAGTAAAGCTTGAAGTCTCAAGTTTTCCCAAGTGGGGCAGTCACATTAGTTAGCATAAGTAAACCTGCCACGGTGGGCAAGCAGGGCTGAACTCAAAAGGCGGGGGCTCAACTCAAAAGGTCATAGAACATAGAACAATACAGTGCAGAACAGGCCCTTCAGCCTCAATGTTGCCCGACCTGTGAACTAATCTAAGCCCATCCCCTACACTATCCCATCATCATCCATATCCTTATCCAAGGACTGTTTAAATGCCCCTAATGTGGCTGAGTTAAATACATTGGCAGGTAGGGCATTCCACACCCTTTTTTTGGATTAGTGGTGCTGGAAGAGCACAGCAGTTCAGGCAGCATCTGAGGACCAGCAAAATCGACGTTTCGGGCAAAAGCCTTTCATCATTCCACACCCTTGCTACTCTCTGAGTAAAGAACCTGCTTCTGACATCTGTCTTAAATCTATCACCCCTCAATTTGCAGCTATGCCCCCTTGTACAAGCCAACGTCATCATCCTAGCAAAAAGACTCTCACTGTCCACCCTATCTGATCATCTGATCATCTTGTATATCTCTATTAAATCCCCTGTTAGCATTCTTCTCTCCAATGAGAACAGACCCAAGTTCCTCAGCCGTTCCTCATAAGATCTTCCCTCCAGACCAGGCGACATCCTGGTAAATCTCCTCTGCACCTTTTCAAATGCTTCCACATGCTTCCTGTAATGGGGTGACTGGAACTGTACACAATATTTCAAGTGTGGTCGCACTAGCGTTTTATACAGTTGCAGCATGACATCATGGCTCTAGAACTCAATCCCTCTTCCAATAAAACCTAACACACCATATGCCTTCTTAACAGTACAATCAACTTGGGTGGCAATTTTCAGGGATCTATGTACATGGACTCCAAGATCCCTCTGCACATCCACACTACCAAGAATCTTTTCATTGATCCAGTATTCTGCCTTCCTCTTATTCTTCCCAAAGTGAATCACTTCACCGTTCTCTGCATTGAACTCCATTTGCCACCTCTCAGCCCAATTCTGCAGTTTACCTAAGTCCCCCTGCAATCTGCAACATTCTTCTACACCATCTACCATTCCACTTCAAACTATGTGTCATCTGCAAACTATGCCTGTGACTAAGTAATTTATAAAATGACAAACAGCAGTGGTCCCAAAACAGATCCTTGTGGCACACCACTAGTAACCAGACTCCAGGCTGAATATTTTCCATCAACCACCACTCGCTGCCTTCTTACAGAAAGCCAGTTTCTAATCCAAACTGCTAAATTACCGTAAATCCCATGCAATTTGTGGGCGGTACGGTGGCACAGTGGTTAGCACTGCTGCCTCACAGCGCCAGAGTCCCGGGTTCAATTCCCACCTCAGGTGACTGTGTGGAGTTTGCACATTCTCCCTGTGTCTGCGTGGGTTTCCTCTGGGTGCTCCGGTTTCCTCCCATAGTCCAAAAATGTGCAGGTTAGGTCAATTGGCCATGCTACATTGCCCGTAGTGTTAGGTCTGGGTGGGTTTCTCTTCAGAGGGTCGGTGTGGACTTGTTGGGCTGAAGGGCCTGTTTCCACACTGTAAGTAATCTAATCTAATCTGCATTTTCTCCAAAAGCCTACCATGTGGAACCTTATCAAAAGTTTACTGAAGTCCATGTACACCATGTCAACTGCCCTACCCTCATTCACATGCTTGGTCACCTTCTCAAAAAACTCAGTGAGGTTTGTGAGACATCACCTGCCCTTGACGAAATCATGTTGACTATCTCCAATCAAATTGTTGATTGTAAATTTTATCTCCTATAATCCTTTCCAAAACTTTTCCTACAGCTGGCGTAAGGCTCACTGGTCTATAATTACCTGGGTCATCTCTACTGTCCTTCTTGAACAAGGGCACAACATTTACAATCCTCCAGTCCTCTGTACAAAACCTGTAGACAATGACAACTCAAAGATTAAGGTCAATAGCTCTGCCATTTCCTCCTTAACTTCCCAGAGAATCCTCAGATGAATCCCATCCGGCCCAGGGGACTTACCTACTTTCACACCTTCTAGACTTGCTAACACCTCCTTCTTACTAACCTCAATCCTTTCTAGTCTAACCGTCCGTATCTCAGTCTTCGCTACAATATTCTCCTTTTCCTGAGTAAAAAAAGGTGAGAAATATTTGTTTAGCACCTCTCTGATCTCCACACGATCCACGCATAACTTCCCATTTCTGTCTTTGACTGGCACTATTCCTATCCTAGTCATCCTTTTATTCCTCTTACACCTATAGAAAGATTTAGGGTTCTCCTTCCTTCTACCTGCTAAAGACTGCTCATGTCCCCTGCTTGATCTTTTTAACTCTCTCTTTAAATCCTTCCTAGCTAATCTGTAACTCTCCATCGCCTCATCTGAACTATCTCGTCTCAATGTTCCATAAGCCTCTCTCTTCCGCTTAATAAGAGATACAATTTCTTTAGTAAACCATGGTTACCTTATCTTATCTGCTGCGGACAGGGACATACCTATCAAGGATACACAATATCTATTCCTTAAACCAGCTCCATGTTTCGATTGTCCCTATCCCCTGCATTTTGCTACCCCATTCTATGCCTCCAAATTGCATTATAATTGCCCTTGCCCCATGTATAACTCCTGCCCAGTGGCATGTACCTATCCCGTTCCACCGCTAAACTGAACGTAACCGAATTATAGTCACTCTTTCCAAAGTGCTCACTTACCACTAAATCAAACACCTGGCCTGGTTCATTACCAAGCACCAGATCGAGTGTGGCCTCCCCTCTTGTCAGCCCTTCAGCATACTGTGTCAGGAAACCCTTCTGGACACACTGGACAAAAACTGATCCATCTGATGTACTAGAGTTATGACATTTCCAGTCAATGTTGGGGAAGTTAAAGTCCCCCATAATGACCATCCTGTTCCTTTCGCTCCAACCCAGAATTGTTTTGCCAATCCTCTCCTCCACATCCCTGGAACTTTGCAGAGGCCTATTAAAAAAACTCCCAGAAATGTGACCTCTCCTCTCCTGTTTCTAACCTCAGCCCATACCACCTTAGTAAACGAGTCCTTGTAAAAAGTTCTTTCAGCCACTGTTCTTCTGTCATTGACTAACAAAGCCACACCTCCCCCCTTCTACCACCTTCCCTGATCTTAATTAAAGATCTACATCCTGGAACCTGCAACATCCATTCCTGACCCTGCTCTATCCATTTCTCCGAAATGGCCACAACATCGAAATCCCTGGTACCTATCCATGTTGCAAGCTCACCTATCTTAATCTGGATACTCCTGGCGTTGAAGTAGACATACTTCAAACCAGCTTGCTGACTGCCAGCACACTCCTGTGACCGTGAAATCCTGTCCATGTCGTCCCTACTCACATCCTTCTGTGCATTGGAACTACACCACAGGTTCCCATCCTCCTGTTGAGCTAGTTTAAACCCACCCGAACAGCACCAGCAAATTTCCCACCTAGGGTATTAGTACCCCCCTGGTTCAAGTGACGACAACCTTCCCCAGAATGAGCCCCAATTATCCACATACCTGAAACCCTCCCTCCTGTGCCATTCCTGCAGCCAGGTGTTCAGCTGATATCTCTCTCTGTTCCTCACCTCGCTATCATGTGGCATGGGTAACAAATCAGAGATTACAACTCTGTTTGTGTTAGCTCTCAGCTTCCACCCTAGCTCCCTGAAATCCTGCCTTACCTCCCTAACCCTCTTTCTACCTATGTCATTGGTACCTATGTGGACCATGACTTGGGACTGATCACCCTCTCCCTTCAGGACCCCAAAGACACGATCCGAGATATCACGGATCCTGGCACCTGGGAGGCAACACACCAAGCGTGAGTCTCTTTTGTTCCCAACAAACCTTCTATCTGACCCAGTAACTATTGAGTCCCAAATGATTAACACTCTCCTCCTTTCTCCCCTTCCCTTCTGTGCAACAGGGACAGACTCTCTGCCAGAGACCTGGGCCCCACTGCATACCCTGGTAAGTCGTCCGATAAACAGTATTCAAACGGTATACTTGTTTTTCAGGGGAATGACCACAGGGAATCTCTGCAGCCTCCTCACTACTCTTGACCCACTCCAATTTGCCTATCGGACCAACAGATCCACGTCAGATGCCATTTCATTTTCCCTTCACTCCTGCACTAACTTTTTTTCCCCCCTTCTAACAGATACCCAGCTGTTGTGGTTTTGTCCTTGTCGCACGCAAGCCTCTGGTGAGCAGATTTTGGATGTGTATACTCTGTAAATTATGACAAAAAGTCAGTACATGAGCTTCTGAGCATTGTAGCTCCTTTTATGTTTTAAGCGTGACTCCTGGCAGGTTTATGAGTGGCAGTACCATTGTGATGCCAGGACTAGTACATTAGAAGCTACAGTGAAGTGTCAAACACTGATTGCACGTGAGGGAGGCATCAGTTGGAGATCCTGGCTCCCAACCTCCCATATGACAGTTGCTGTAGTGGTGTCCTTACCATTCTAACTCAAATTCATAGGGGCATTAAGACTGAGTAGACAGTGACACATATCCTTGTGTAGGACAGCAGATCATTCACTCTCTTAAGATGCTGAAGCTAGGTTCTCTTGAGCTAGTCACAGATGCTGACCCTCACAATCACCTTTGACCAGGCTGCCTTTGTCAGTTGGGGTGGCTTGTTTTGAAAAATAACCTTTCACTCTGTCATGGACAGCCTTTAACAGAACCTCTAGACAAATGTTGCTAAAGCGTGGCACTGTTTTTTGCCAGATCTGTGACATCTCAGGTGGTGGGTGGAGTGACGAGCAGAGGAGGAGTGATTCTCCTGGAAGTGAAGTGCCTTTTAGACAATGCACCTGGATGTTGGAACCTGGAAGGGCCTGGTGTCCTGCCTGTAGGATTTGTTGTTTACCTGCACGTGAATAGAGTCAAGAAGAACGTAATCATATGGTAAAAACCCATCCTGACCCTGAATGGCAGTTCCTTCCCACTTTGTCTCAAAACAAAATTCTGCTCAGAGAGCAGTTATTGATGGTTAAAATTAGGTGACCGCCATATATTATTTTGACAGTCAGCTGATGTCATTTTGTGATCCTTGCATGGTTCCTGCATGTTGCTTCGTTTCAATTGAGATGACGTTTTATTGACTGATGTGCACGATGCATTTTGGAATTATACAGTTCTTAGGTGTTTGAGACTCTTTCCAGATAGTATTTAACTTGTTACTTGCAGAGAAAGAGGGAGGAGTGGGGAGAGAGAGAGAACGAGAGAGGCAGAACACTGTTTGTAAAATTAACATTAGATTCAAATGAAGTACAGCAGTATTTGTGTGCAGGGTATGACAGTGCAATGTTTTGATAAACTATGCATGAATTGCATAACTAATTCAGTATTGCATTAAATGAATAGTTGTTGAGAGGCATAATCTAAATCATTTCTGCTTATTCTATACCGGGGAGTCAATTAAAAGAGACAGTGCAAGATAGCAGACGATGACACATCCTTCCCAGACTGTCTCAACGCCTTTTACGCTCGCTTTCAGCAGAATTTCAGCAGAGACGTAACCCCTATTCTGACAAGTCCTGACAAACCTATCCCAGCAGTCACTACATCAGAGGTCAGATCAGTTTTCATCATATGAATCCAAGGAAAGTGATGGGACCAGATGGAGTACCAGGCCGTACATTCAGAGCATGCACAGATCAACTGATGGAGGCCTTCTCAGACAACTTCAACCTCTCCCTGCAGCAGGTCCCTGCCTGTTTCAAGAGGGCCAACATCATCCCAGTGCCTAAGAAAGCTCATGCAGCATGTCTCAATGATTACCACCCCGTGGCCCTAACTTTGGTGGTCATGAAGTGCTTTGAAAGGCTGGTCATGGCATGAATCAACTCCAGCCTCCCCACTACTCTTGACCCACTCCAATTTGCCTATTGGACTAACAGATCCACATCAGATGCTATATCACTTGCCCTTCGCTCCTCCCTAGAATATCTTGACACCAAGAATAGCTACATAAGAACCCTACTCATTGACTACAGTTCAGCCTTCAATACTGTTATCCCCTCGAGACTGATTACTAAACTTGGTGATCTTGGACTAAACCACATTCTCTGTAACTGGATCCTCAGTTTCCTGACCCACAGGCCACAATCAGTGAAGATTGATAACAATATTTCATCCTCACTAACACTCAGTGCTGGAGCCCCCAGGGGTGCGTACTCAGCCCCCTATTAGTACTCACTGTATACCCATGACTGCATTGTTAAATACCAGACTAATGCTATCTACAAATTCACTGATGACACCACCATAGTCGGTCGACTCTCAGATGGCGCTGAAACAGACTATAGACAGGAGGTGGAATACCTGGAAAAATGGTGCATTGAGAACAACCTAGCTCTCAATGCTGGCAACACCAAGGAGCTTATTATTGACTTTCAGCGGGATGTTAATCATGCCCCCCTACACATTAACAGCACAGAGGTGGAATGAGTGGAGAGTGTCAAACTCCTGGGAGTGGTCATCCACAACAAGCTTTCTTGGACTCTTCATGTGGATGCACTGGTTATAATGCCAACAACGTCTTCTTCCTCAGGCAGCTGAGGAAATTTGGCATGACCGCGAACACCCTTGCCAACTTTTATAGGTTCACCATCAAGACCATTCTGTCTGGATATATCATTACCTGGTATGGCAACTGTACCATTCAAGATCAGAGATGGCTACAGAGAGTGGTGAACTCGGCCTGGATGATCACAAAGGTCAACCTCCCATTTATAGAATCCATTTACCAGGCCCGCTGTCAAGGAATGCTGCCAGCATTCTCAAAGATCCATCCCCTCCTGGCAATGTTTTTCTACAAACTCTACCATTGGGGACAATGTATAGAAGCCTGAACACACACACCAGCTGGTTTCGAAACAGTTTCTATCCTACTATTAGAATACTGAATGGACTCACAAACTCTTAGCATTCCCCTGTACCTGTGTTTTTGTTTTTGCCGCTGTTTACCTATTATTTACTTATTTATACTACCTAACTCTATGATCTGCCTGTATTGCTCACAAGACAAAAGTTTTCATTGTGCCTCGTTACATGTGACAATGAATTCAATTCAATTCAATTCATAAATAATCTTGTAATCACTTAATCACTGATTTATCCAGTAAAGAATTCCTATTATGGTTTTTGTAATGAGGACATTGTTTTCTCTCAGATATTTCCAGAAATATCTCAATGAATTGTAAATATTACACTTATTGCCAATGTGGTGAGCTCTGTAGTATATCATCAGCTTCAAGTACAGAAATATGTATGATAACAAAATTAGTGGAACTTAGTGGAGACAGTCATTTTTAGGCTCACATTTTCAATTTGAATATTTGTTGTAACAGAATATACACCAAATTGTTTAACACATTCATCTGAAATTCCTTTCAGAGCTATTATAATGAAGGAATTAATCTCTTTTTAAATTAGATAATATCTTGTTAAATTAGCACAGAGAGGAATTTCAGATGGACTCTTTAAGCATGACAAATTTTAAGGCGTGAGCCTTTAGGATTGTTTTCAATTTGTATTGAAATAACTGAAAAGAGATCTGGAATTTTTCCCTCCCCAGCGGATGAGCCTGCTTCCACTGAGGTGATCAGATTTTAATACATCAGGTAGTTACGTTTTGGGTAGGAGTGTCCATGGTCAATCTCACTGACCTGTGATAATTAAGGCTCTTAACTTATCAATTAGTGACCTCTTAAGGATCTGAACACACCATTGCCCTGATTACCTGGTGGTGAGATAAATAACTGGTCAAATGGGGTGGTTTGCCTGTTGGGTTAGGGATAGGTGTGGGGAGCAGTTTGCCAAATCTGAGGGAAGTTAGGACATGGATGTGGACAGGGCGACTGGCTGCTGTTGACCATTCCACTGCCCTTTCCTCTAACAGCCCTAACCCCATTACCCTCATCCTATCATCTTCTTCCCCCCTCCCCACTTACCTTGTTGCTAATCCCACTCTTCCTGGCTTCAGCCAGCAGCCTCAGTCTTGGACAATGGACTCCAGGTCTCCAATTGTTCAACAGCTTTAAGCTTGTTTGATGGCAGCCTTCTGAAATACTGTGGAAACCGTCAACCGTACTGTTTAGCTGCTGACTTTTAGTGGTCCTTTTATGGACGACTGTTTATGTTGCAGAAAAATTTTGAGCAGAGCAAGCTGTATGGTATGTTTGATGCTGCTGACATTTATAGTGGTGGTGCATTAAATGGGCATTGCACCCATCATTTAGACTACATAACAACAGCTTCATGTAACTGCGAGGAATATCTACATATTACTTGATCTATATATACCATACTACAGGTGCCATTTGAGTGTGGGACATGGCCTTCAATATTGATACATTATGTGCCTGAAAATGGCATGGCAGGGTCCAGTTTCATCCATGGTAACTAAATTAATTGTATTTGGAAAGGTACACCATTTTTATAGCTTAGATTAAGTGCTCAAATCCTGGAGTGAAACTTGAGCAACATAATCTTCCTACTGAGATAATGGAATCAAAAATGATGCTTTACTGCCAGGTGATGTAGTCTGTGTAGTTGACAGTGAATTGGAAGATGACATGTTAAATCTTTACATTGCTTATATCCTTGTGGAAAGGCTCAGACTGGTTTACTGGATCAATACAGTGTAGAAGCAGAAAGCTGACTTTTGGAATCAGAGGATTGAATAAATGCTTGAGAAATAAAATTGTTTTCAGCATTGAAAGGAAGGTCTTAATTTAGGTGATAACATATTTTAGATAATTTAAACATGGAATACAACTGCTGTCTAAAATACAATGAGAGGACGAGGCCTTGAGAGAGAGAGAGAAAGAGAGAAATTTGGGACATTCAGGAAATTTTCATCATGTAGAGTGATCAGTATTGAGAGAGCAGGTTTTGGGGAAGGTCATGCAGGCAACAACTGCCGTGAAGAAACTGCTGGATGTTGTTCTGTGGGATTGTAGATTTTTTTCTTTGGAACAGAGTTGAACAGAACAGCCTTCTTCATCTGCATCAATCTTGCAATTCTGCATAAATAATAAAGCAAACTCCAGGATATTGATCCATCATCTCATCTAAACCTGTCACTTGTGGTGGAAGTGTGTTCTGACTTTCTTGACAAATTGTAAAGAGTTGCATGATATGCCAGCAACAATTCTAAAAGCTAAAGACGCTGGAATGGGCTTGTGAAGGATGAAATTATGTTGGGAACTGTATTATTCTCATATGTCAATAATTCATAGATTTTTTTTCATCAGCTTGGTCAATTTGTGCTCTTGAGCTCTGAAATGAAGAAAACATTAGAGCATTGATTTTCAAATAACACTTCATATCCAGTACCTTTAGTGGAAATGAGTTGGGAGGGAGAAGTGCAAAAGTTGACCTACTCTTGGGAAATAAGGCAGGCAGGTGACAGGTGTCAGTGGGGGAGCATTTTGGGGCCAGCGACCATAATTCTATTCGTTTTAAAATAGTGATGGAAAAGGATAGACCAGATCTAAAAGTTGAAGTTCTAAATTGGAGAAAGGCTAATTTTGATAGTATCAGGCAAGAACTTTCAAAAGCTGATTGGGGGCAGATGTTCACAGGTAAAGGAATGGCTGGAAAATGGGATGCCTTCAGAAATGAGATAACAAGAATCCAGAGACTGTATATTCCTGTCAGGGTGAAAGGAAAGGCTGGTAAGTATAGGAAAAGCTGGATGACTAGAAAAATTGAGGTTTTGGTTAAGAAAAAGAAGGAAGCATATGACAGGTATAGACAGGATAGATCGAGTGAATCCTTAGAAGAGTTTAAAGGCAGTAGGAGTATACTTAAGAGAAAAATCGCTTTGGCAAAAAGGGGACATGAGATTGCTTTGGCAAATAGGGTTAAGGAGAATCTAAAGGGATTTTATAAATATATTAAGGACAAAAAGATAACGAGGGAGAGAATAGAGCCCCTCAAAGATCAGCAAGGCCATCTATGTGTGGAGCACAGGAGATGGGGGAGACACTAAATAAGTATTTTACATCAGTGTTTACTTGGAGAATGACATGGAAGATATAGAATGTGGGGAAATAGATGGTGACATCTAGAAAAATGTCCATATTACAGAGGAGGAGGTGCTGGATGTCTTGAAACGCGTAAAAGTGAATAAATCCCTAGGACCTGATCAGGTGTACCCTAGAACTCTGTGGGAAGATGGGGAAGTGATTGCTAGGCCCCTTGCTGAGAAATTTGTATCATTGTTAGTCACAGGTGAGGTGCCAGAAGACTAAAGGTTGGCTAACATGATACCACTATTTAAGAAAGGTAGTAAGGACAAGCCAGGGAACTATAGACCATTGAGCCTGATGTTGGTTGTAGGCAAGTTGTTGGAGGGAATCCTGAGGGACAGGATTTAGATGTATTTGGAAAGGCAAGGACTGATTAGGGATAGTCAGCATGGCTATATGTGTGGCAAATCATGTCTCATGAACTTAATTGAGTTTTTTGAAGAAGTAACAAAGCAGATTGATGAGGGCAGAGCAGTAGATGTGATCTATATGGACTTCAGTAAGGCGTTCAACAAGGTTCCCCATGGGAGACTGATTAGCAAGGTCAGATCTTATGAAATACAGGGAGAACTAGCCATTTAGATACAGAACTGGCTCAAAGGTACAAGACAGATGTTGGTGGTGGTGGAGGGTTGTTTTTCAGACTGGAGGCCTGTGACCAGTGGAGTACCACAAGGGTTGGTGCTGGATCCACTGATTTTTGTCATTTATGTAAATGATTTGGATGTGAACAAAGGAGGAATAATTATTAAGTTTGCAGATGACACCAAAATTGGAGGCTGAGGGGTGACCTTATAGAGGTTTTATAAAATCATGAGGGGCATGGATAGGGTAAATAGATTTCCCTGGGGTGGGGGAGTCCAGAACTAGAGGGCATAGGTCTAAGGTGAGAGGGGAAAGATGTGAAAGGGACTTAGGGACAAACGTTTTCATGTAGAGGGTGGCATGTGTATGAAATGAGCTGCGAGAGGAGCTGGTGGAGGAATTGAAAAGGCACCTGGATGGATATATGAATAGAAATGGTTTAAAGGGATATGGGCCAATTGCTAGCAAATGGGACTAGATTAGGTTAGGATATTTGGTTGCCATGGAGGAGTTGGACCGACAGGTCTGTTTCTGTGCTGTCCATCTCTATGACTGTGTCTCTAAGACTGAAAGTGGAAGACTTCTGTCTTGGTGAATTAAGGAGCCCTTTTTCTACTGAGAGCAGAGTGAAAGACATTGTGAAAAGCACTTTAATGTGTTTAATCAACAATAAACACATAAATATGTTTTTACATAATAGAGAAACACATAACCAGTTTTTACGTTGTTGTCAGATTCGTTACCAAACTTAATAAGCCTGATATTTTATTAAAAGCTGTAAGAGTATCAACTCTCTTCAGTCAGTAAATTACAACACTACGATACCTTCCTGTCAATTTTCTTCCTGCAAAATTTTCTACAGTCAAAATTCTTTCACTGCCAACTAGAAAGATGTCAGCACTAATTTCTGTTCTGTATACCTTTTACTTTTAAGATAATTACAGTTATTGAACACAAGTTCATCAGCTTTCTCATAATCAATTTTTTTAAACAGTGCATTCACAACTCATCAATGCTCATATTGAATATTATGCTATTTTTCTTTAAATGAAGTCTTACATGCTATCTTGTTTAAAAGTATTTCCTCTCCATATGTTATTATAAGGAAGATAGGAGAGACTGCAAGGCACAGGCACACTATGTCCAAATCAAAGGTGTAAATGATCAGAGTAAAGCAGTGAGCTGTGGATATTAATGGGATACCCCAGACACTGCTTTCCGGATGGGTCATTGCAAATGCTGTCCAACAATGAGGCTCAGGGGTCAGACATAAGATGAAAGCAAAAACAGAAATTGCTGGAAAAGCTCAACAGGAACTAGTTCTGAGAAAGGGTCACTCGATCCGAAATATTAACTCTGATTTCTCTCCACAGATGCTGCCAGACCTGCTGAGCTTTTCCAGCAATTTCTGTTTTTGTTTCTGATTTACAGCATCCGCAGTTCTTTAAGTTTTTATAAGGAGGAGGGATTTGGGGTTGTGGGGAGTGGTGGGTGGTGTGCACCAGGTGGGATATTTAGAGGGAAAGAGGATGAGGGAGGGGTTATAGCAGCTTGTGTTGTACAGCCATAAAAAATGTTCTTGCCCCTCTGGATGTTAGAAAATAATAAAAATATTTTGAAACAGTTTTTGCCCATCTGGGCAGCTAAAGCTTTACCAAGCTTGTGCGTTGATCCTGGTGCAGTCACAGAATCACAGGCCCAGGTGATTAGCCTGGGGCCCCGATCTGAGCACAGCAGCCCCACCTCAGACCTGAATACTTTGGCTCTGCCCCTGATCTTTGCATAGTGCCCCTACCCCCAACATTAGCTTGGCTATTGGACACTGATTTGACACCATTTCCTGGCCTCCACTTGGGCCAAATCTCAATAATTTGGGAAAGATGTTGGGACTATTTAGTACTCCAGAGGCAAACCACCCCTTTCAAAATGCATTTTGAATCCCTTGCTTCCCTGACAGTTGCCCCTTGAATAGGTTCCAGTGAGTTTGGAAGGAAGGTCAATTGCTTTTGGGACTATTGAGGAGCCAGGAGAGCACATCCTAAACTTCCAAATCTAACCCAAAAAAGAATATTGACAATCAGTCTTGAGCTGCCGCGTCCTTTGTAGATCCCTGAGTGTAGTTGGCCCAGTGAGAAGTAGCTGAGACACATCTGGTTGTATTTGTTCCTCATTTCTAGCTGAATAATCCTGCTCAAGTTTATAATTTGCCTGGCTTTACCATGCCACAGTGATAGCACACTGCTGTCAGGTATAGTTGGAAAAGAAGGCTGTCGACTTTATGAACTCACCTGAACTCAGTCCCTGGGAGATTGTATAGCCAGCTCACAGGGAGAGGGCTGGCTAGTGTGCATTGGGTGGGGGAATTTGGAGAAGCAAGCTGTATTTTACATATTGTTATTGTCATCACTGCATATCAAACAGGTTTCATTTTCAAACTTCAAAAAAATTCTTTTAAACCAGTAGAAATGCTTAGGTGTTGAGACAAAATTCAGGCATTATCTGAGATTTTCATTTCAGCTCTTGTGATGGAGGGGATAAGTAATGAGTTAACTGCTAAAGGCTCAAAATAAGCATAGTGCTTTGCTCTGGGCTGGGCTAAGTTTTAAAACATTGTTGTAATAGTAGCTATTCAGGGAGGTATTAATTAATCCATCACAATCTAGTTTTGTGTTATGTAGATAATCTTAATGATCATGAGTTGTATAATTTATTGCAACTTCCTACTCATGATAGTATGATGAAAGGGAGGTCACTAAGTTGAGCTTAGGATACTTCCCTGAAATACCTAGCTACAGCAGGGTTGCAGTGATTGGCCTCTGATGACCACCACAATGATTTTCCTTCATAATAGTTATGGCTCCAACCACTGGATGGTACGTTATTTGACTCCCTATTGATATCTGGTTTGTTAGCACTGGTTGTACATACTTGCAAAAAAGGTTGCCTTGATGTTGAGAGCTGCAAATGTCCCCTTTTTTCTGACACTCAGTTCTCATTGTAATATCTGGATCAAACAATGATGCACCAGTCAGTATGAAGCTGCAAAGAGCTCAGAGTCGAAAAGTGTGGTGCTGGAAAAGCACAGCAGGTCAGCTAGGTATCCGAGGAGCAGAAGAGTCAACATTTCAGGATAAGCCCTTGATCAGGAATATGGGAGGGGGGGGGGGTGCGCTGAAAGATAACTAGGAGGGTGGGGATGGGGGGGGAAGTTAGCTGGGAAGGCAGTAGGTGGATACAGGTGGGGCTGATGGTGATAGGTCAGTGGGGAGGATGGAGTGCGAAGGAGGGAAGGAAGATAAACTGGTGAGACAGGTTAAGAGGGCAGTGCCGAGTTGGAAGGTTGGATCTGGGATGAGGTGGGAGTAGGGGAGATTTGGAAACTAGTGAAGTCGAAGTTGATGTCACGTGGTTGAAGGGACCCAAGGTTGAAGATGAGGCGTTTTTCCTCCAGTTGGCAGGTGGCTTGGATTTGGCGGTGGAGGAGGCCCAGGACTTGTATGTTCATGGGGTGGTCGGAGGGGAGTTGAAGTGGTCGGCCACAGACCAGTGGGTCTGTTGGATGCAAGTGTCCCAGAGATGTTCCCTGAAAAATTCCGTGAGTTGGCGTCCTGTCTTCCCAATGTAGAGGAGACCACATAAAGAGCAACGGACACAGTAGATGAGGTGGGTGGATGTGCAGGAAAATCTCTGCTAGATGTGAAAAGATCATCTGGGGCCTTGGACAGAGGTGAGGGGGAGGTGTGTGTGCAGATTTTACGCATTCTGCGGTGGCAAAGAAAGGTGCCAGGTGTGGAGGGTGAGTTGGTGGGGCCATGGACATGATGGGGAAGTCATGGAGGAAATGATCTCTGCTGAATGCAGATAGGAGTTAGGAGGGAAGTTTATCTTTGGTGCTGGGGTCTGATTGTAGGTGGTGGAAATGGCAGAGGATAATGTGCTGTATACGGAGGTTAGTGGGGTTGAAGATGGGGACAATGAGTGTGCTATCCTTGTTACAGTTGGAGGGGTGGGGTTCAATGATGTTTGGGAAATGGAGGAGATATGCTGGAGGACATTGTTGATCACGTGGGAGGGGAAATAATAGTCCTTGAAATAAGAGGCCACCTGGCATGTCCTGGAGTGGAATCGCTCCTTCTGGGTGCAAATATGATGGAGGCGGAGGACTTGGGAGTAAGAAATCACATCTTTATAGGAGGAGGAGTGGGGGAGGTGTCGTCCAGGTAGCTGTGGGAGTCAGTGGGTTCGAGATAGCGTCACTGCAAAGAGCTCAGCCAGTTTAAAATAAAACACCAGTGAGGCAGAGTCCACAGACAACTGGGTACTGAGGGAGAAGCGAACAGCTGAGGATTGTCAGAGTTCTGGGAGACATGCTCTGAGGGTGAGTAAATTTGTGAATAAGCAGCAAGTAAATTGTTTCTTTGACTAAAGAGAGCCTGGAGGTGAGGGAATCTGAGAAGATTAGTGCGTAAGCAGTGAAAATTTAAGTAATAAATGAGAATCAGAGCAGAGATTCGAAAAGCACAACTTTGTTTTGCTTCTGAACTAAGAAACTATCTTATTACTATTTTTCATAATTAGTGATTTAAACTGGATCATCCATAATTAATAGAATGAAATATTCAATTTAATTCAAACAAATTAACTAGTTCATGGAAAAAGAAGTGTTAAGTAGGCAGGTAGTGTGCCAAGATGCCACAGATGGAAGTCTGTGAAGAACATTATGATCCCAAGATATTTGTGGTACGTTTCTGCTATTCGAGTAAGTTCAGTTCAAATGTGTTCAGCTGCAGTCTGAGCTTCAGTCTTTGGAGTATCAGAGAGAGCTAGGTTACCAGGGTGCATTGGCCAGGGTGCTGCCAGCTGAGAGGGGTTTTGAACAGTAGTCAGAGTATTCCCATCAATCCTGTGAGGGGAAGCCTGACAAAAGTAGGTGCGTTTCAGTTCGATTGCGGTCCCTAATAGGTGAGCAGCTCCTGATGAGAATGGTGGTCGATGGTGGTAATGCACCAAGCAGAGGCCCAGGATCCTGGCAAGAACCCAGACCAAAGGCAAGTAAAAACAGGATGGGGATTGTGGGGTGGGGGCATGGGTGGGAAGAGGGTTTCAAGGATAGGACAATGGGATGACTTTCATAGTTATCACCCTTCCTGTTGGCATGATCCTTGATCAGAGCCCAAATTAATTTCAGAGCTGCCACTAAATGGGCAGCATGGTGGCACAGTGGTTAGCACTGTTGCCTCACAGCGCCAGAGATCCGGGTTCAACTCAGGCGACTGACTGTGTGGAGTTTGCACATTCTCCCCGTGTCTGCGTGGGTTTCCTCCGGGTGCTCCAGTTTCCTCCCACAGTCCAAAAATGTGCAGGTTAGGTGAATTGGCCATGCTAAATTGCCCATAGTGTTAGGTGAAGAGATAAATGTAGGGTCGGTGGGTCGGTGTGGACTTGTTGGGCTGAAGGACCTGTTTCCACACTGTAAATAATCTAATCTAATCTAAATTCTGGTGGCTTCAGGGATAATGGATGTCAAGTGGCTCATTAACAAGCCTAATTGACATCCTGCTGACCGTGGGCGGAAATGCCATGTCAGTTCCATCTCCATGAGAGAGGAGGTTTTGCTACTGCCAGGAGGCCAATACAGGGCCTCTCCCATGGCTAAGTGGACCTAGCTGCCAGGTTCCCAGTCACAGTGGACTGTTTTTAATTCAGTTTATAGTTTCATGAGGCACACATACATCTTCGGTTAAAAATTTAGAGTTTGTCAGTGGTCAGGGACAGGACAGTGTGTTGAAGAGTCAGGCAGGTAAGGATAAGTACATACTGGTGGTGATACTGCAGCTCAACTTTGAGTTCAGGAGGTTGTGTTGTCTGCCTAATGTCAGGGCTAAAGATAACGTGTGGAGAAGAATTTGGAGTAAGGCTGGGAATATCCAGATGTTGTGACCAACATGGGAATCAGCATATCTGGAGAACCAGGAATGACAATCTGTGAGGGAATTTGTGTAATTCAGTTAAAATGCAGAACCTGCAAGGTTATAATCTCTGGATTATTCTGAGTGGCATAATAATTGACATAGGAATAAAGAGATTGGAAGGTTAATTGTGTGTCTGAAAGACTGGTTTGAAAGATGGTGTTTGTTTTATGGATCACTGGTACAGGACTAGGGAAAGGGGGAACTGTTGGGTCATTTTTAGGATGGCAGACTGTAACTAGTGGAGTATCACAGGGATTGGAGTTGGGGCCTCATCTGTTTATAATCTCAATGAATGTCATGGACTGTATTGTAGCCATATTTTCTGACAAAGTGAAGATAGGTAGGAAAGCAAATTATGAAGACAATACGAAAAGTTTGCAAAGAGATTTGAGATATGTGCATAGTAACACATGTAGTTATTCAGTCAATTAAGCCTGCTCCACCATTCAATACAATCATGGCAGACTAAACGTTTCAATGCTTTTTACCTACTCCATCCCCATAACCCTGTACATCATGGAAATAAGAAATCTATCAATCTCTACCTTCAACATGTTCAAAACACTGAGTTTCTATTTGGAATATTGTAAGCAGTTTTGGGCTCTATATCTGAGGAAGAATGTGCTGACCTTGGACAGGGTCCAGAGGAGGTTTACAAGAATGATTCTGGGGATGAATGGCAGTTGAGGATTTAGAGTCTGTAGTCGCTGGTGTTCAGGAAGCTGAGGAGAGGGATCTGATTGAAACGTGCTGAAACTGAGAGGCCTGGATAGAGTGGACATGGAAAAGAATTAAATGGAGAGACGATGATCTGAGTGCACAGCCTCAGAGTGAAGGGATGACTTTTTAGAACTGAGATAAGGAGGAATTTCTTCAACTAGAGGGTGGGGATTTCATGAAACATATTGCCATGAGGAGGCCAAGTCATTGAGTGTATTTAAGACAGAGATAGATAGGTTCTTGATTAGTAAGGGGATCAAGAGTGACCAGGAGATGGGGTTGAGAAACATATAAGCAGTGATTGAATGGCAGAGCAGACTGATTGGGCCAGAAGGTCTAATTTTGCACCTAATCTATGGTCTTATGGTCTGTGGTCTTCCACAGCCCCTCTTTTTCAGTTCCAAAGATTCATAACCTTCTAAGTAAAAAGATCTTCCTCATGCCAGATCTAAGTATAATATCCTTATTTTTAAATTCTGCTCCCTGGTTCTAGACTCCCCAAATCTTTAACTATTTTGTAAGTTTTAATGAGATGTCCTGTCATTCTTCGAAACTCTGGAGAATACTGACTAGTTTGCCCAATCTCTCTCGATTAAGTCGGTTAGGTAAATGGGCAGAAATTTAGGAGATGGAACAAAGTAGCAAGAAAATGTTGAGGCTTTCCACTTTAGCATGAAGAGAGAGCTAGATTACAGAACACTACGTTGCAGAACGATTTTCCTGTCCTTGTGCACGAGTGACAAAATATCAACATGCAGGTACAGAAAGTGACTAAGAAGTCAACCAAAAGTTTGGTCTTAATGCAAAGGGCATGGAGCATAAAAGTAAGCAGGTAGGAACAGGAGAAAGGAGCACACAGAGACAGTCGCCTGCATCTAAAAATGCCGGAGAGAATAGAACCTGCAGACAGTCACCAGCAGCTAAAGACAAAATGAATGAGGAGCAAGAGTAGACAATTCAGTTCCTTGAGCCTGCTGTGCCATTTAATATGGCCATGGCTGATTCCATCATTGCCTCAGATCCACTTTCCTGCCTACTCTCTGGAACCCCTTCAGTCTGTTACTAATTAAAAATCTGTCCATCTCTTCCTTAAATCTCCTCAAAGTTTGGCATCCTCACTCTGGGGTAGTGAGTTCAACAGAATAACAACCCTTTGGAGAAGCAATTTCTCCTCACCTCTGTTTTAAATCCGCTACCCCTTATCTTAAAACAATGACCTCTAGAATCCCTCACCTGAGGCAACATCCTCTCCAGGTCTACTTTGTCAATCCTCTTTAGCATCTTACATTCCTAAATTAGATTTCCTCTCATTCATCTAAACTCCAGAGAGTACAGGCCTAAACTGTAGGAGTGAAAAGACCTGAGCCATTTCTTGTCCCTCCATATGTGGGCTCTTGTCAGGACTGTGCTCACCATAGTGTGATCCTGAACCAGTTTTGGATACATTGGTTAGTGAGGTAAATGTCTCTGAGCTGGTGAGGTTGGGGAGGACAGCCTTGATGGTGCATCCTCTGAGTGCATTGGCTGTTCTTTCAGAGAGATGTAATGTGAGATGCTGGTAGAAATGTGCCGAGAGATGTAGTGTACCTGGACTTTCAGAAAGCTTTTGATAAAGTCCCACACAGGAAGGTATTGAGTAAAATTAGGGCGCATGGTATTGGGGGCAAAGTACTAGATTGGATTGAAAATTGGTTGGCTGATAGGAAACAAAGGGTAGTGATAAACGGCTCCATTTCGGAATGGCAGGCAGTGACCAGTGGGGTACCGCAGGGATGCGTGCTGGGACCGCAGCTTTTTACAATATATGTTAATGATTTAGAAGATGGTATCAGCAATAACATTAGCAAATTTGCTGATGATACAAAGCTGGGTGGCAGGGTGAAATGTGATGAGGATGTTAGGAGATTACAGGGTGACCTGGACAGGCTAGGTGAGTGGGCAGATGCATGGCAGATGCAGTTTAATGTGGATAAATGTACGGTTATCCACTTTGGTGGCAAGAACAGGAAGGCAGATTACTACCTCAATGGAACCAATTTAGGTAAAGGGGCAGTACAGAGAGATCTGGGTGTTCTTGTACACCAGTCAATGAAGGCAAGCATGCAGGTACAGCAGGTAGTGAAGAAGGCTAATAGCATGATGGCCTTCATAACAAGAGGGATTGAGTATAGAAGCAAAGAGGTGCTTCTGCATCTGTACAGAGCCCTGGTGAGAGCACACCTGGAGTACTGTGTGCAGTTCTGGTCTCCAAATTTGAGGAAAGACATTCTGGCTATTGAGGGAGTGCAGCGTAGGTTCACGAGGTCAATTCCTGGAATGGCAGGATTACCTTACACTGAAAGACTGAAGTGACTGGGCTTGTATACCCTTGAGTTTAGAAGACTGAGAGGGGATCTGATTGAGACATATAAGATTATGAAAGGATTGGACACTCTGGCAGCAGGAAACATGTTTCCGCTGATGGGTGAGTGCCGAACTAGAGGATGCAGCTTAAAAATATGGGGTAGACCATTTAGGACAGAGATGAGGAGAAACTTCTTCACCCAGAGAGTGGTGGCTGTGTGGAATGCTCTGCCCCAGAGGGCAGTGGAGGCCCAGTCTCTGGATTCATTTAAGAAAGAGTTGGATAGAGCTCTCAAAGATAGTGGAATCAAGGGTTATGGAGATAAGGCAGGAAGAGGATACTGATCAGGAATGATCAGCCATGATCATATTGAATGGCGGTGCAGGCTAGAAGGGCTGAATGGCCTACTCCTTTACCTATTGTCTATTGTCTATTGAGACTGGGCCGTACTCTTGGTCTTGGCTTGGGAATGGTGGCTGGCTAAAAGAACATAAAAATTTGTTCATGTCAAGAGCCAGCACATTACCTAAGATTTTATTGAGATGTTGCTGCTTGATGTTGAGTAGTTAGTAGCTGCTTGGAGGCTTTCTTGCCCGATGGCATCAGAATTGGAATAGTACATGGTATGAGATGTTTCACTGTGCCCTGTTTCCTCAACTTTCAAGTGACCAACTTTCCAGAGGAAGATAAAGAAAACACTTCAAAGACAGCCTAAATCTGTCCTTCAGCATGGCTGCATTGGCTTTGGTGATTGAGAAGACCTTGTTGTCCGTTGTTCAAAATGGTGAAAACATACCATCAAGGCGCATGATGCTTTTTCTCATAATGCCTTAAAGTGAGGCAAAACCATAACAGAGAGAACAAGAAAGGAAGCAGTTGGAATCCCATTACCTCATTGGTCAACTTGGCCTGAATGCTGAAACATCTGTAGGACTAGAATCATCCTGTTCATCCACATGAAGACCCAGAGTGGAAATTTACAACCTTGTGAAAACCTCCTCCTCAAATCTGGGAAAAGCTAAAATGATGAAGTTGCTATTTGTTTGTCCAGTGTGGGAGTAAAGGCACTTAAAGACAAGCTGTGTTCGTTAGATCTCATTTTTTGTTTTTTTTAATGAGAGAGAAATTTATTTTTATATATATTGTAAAAGCACCAATTCAAATCCATTCAGACCTCAGGCTTTCCTCAAATTTTAGGAATTTTTGTCGAAGGAGAAGTAATGCTTCAATCTGATAATGGCTGCATTAAAATGTATTTGGTTTTGGAGATATGTTTGGCTGAGGGATTAGTATGTCTTATTGCTCAAGACTTTATTTCACTGTTGTTCTAGCTGTAAATCACTAATGCGTTGAGGGAGGATTTGAGACAGGTTGATATATGCTTACCCTTTGCTGACTCACTCTACTTAGTGTGTGACTCATTAGTGATTCATTGCATTCTAACCAAAATTCCACAGGCACCTGGTTGTAGGTTTACCAGCCCCTATTTAAAAATCTGTTAAGTCCTGTCTCTTAGTCAACTGAATCCTTACTTGATGACCATATTAATTCATCCATCAATTTTTCTGGAAGAGCAGAAGTTTCTGTAACTTCTTTTTTAGTTTATGTGATAAACTATCCCCAGAAACGTATTCACAGCTATTGTGCTTTTCTGTGTTCTTGAATAGATGTACAATACTATGAACGTATTCTCTCGTTGTTGAATAAATAAAAGCAAGAAAATGACATTGAATTATACTGAACACTCCCAGGCCTCAGCTCAAAGATTGCAGTTCCTGGCATAACATTATTGGAAGATGCAGATAATACAGATCATTGCAAAATGGCTAGGAACAAGCTGATCAAATACAGTGTTGCCTGCCTAGAGAATCACAGAATTAAAGTCATGGAGGCATAGAGATGGACAGCACGAAAACAGACCCTGTGGTCCAACTTGTCCACACTGACCAGATGTCCCAACCCAATCTAGTCCCAGCTACCAGCACCCAGCCCATATCCCTCCAAACCCTTCTCATTCATATACCCATCCAGATGCCTTTTAAATGTTGCAATTGTACCAGCCTCCACCACTTCCTCTGGCAGCTCATTCCATACATGTACCACCCTCAATGTGAAAACGTTGCTCGTTAGGTTTCTTTTATATCTTTCTCCTCTTACCCTAAACCTATGCCGTCTAGTTCTGGACTCCCCTACCCCAGGGAAGAGACTTTGTCTATTTATTTTATCCATGCCTCTCATGATTTTATGAACTTCTATAAGGTCACCCCTCAGCCTCCGATGCTCCAGGGAAAACAGCCACAGCATATTCAACCTCTCCCTATAGCTCAAATCCTCCAACCCTGGCAACATCCTTGTAAATCTTTTCAGAACTCTTTCAAGTTTCACAATATCCTTCTGATAGGAAGGAGACCAGAATTGCACACAATATTCCAACAGTGGCCTAACCAATGTCCTGTACAGCCACAACATGACCTCCCAACTCCAGTAGCTGAAAATGTGTTGCTGGAAAAGCACAGCAGGTCAGGCAGCATCCAAGGAGCAGGAGAATCGACATTTCGGGCTTAAGCCCTTCTTCAGGAATCCACAACCTCATCACCTCAGGGGATCTCCCATCCACCGCCTCCAACCTCATAGTCCCACACCCGTGCATCAGGTCACCTCCTCCCAACTCCTATACTCAAATACTCTGACCAATAAAGGAAAGCATACCAAACGCCTTCTTCACTATCCTATCTACCTGCGACTCCACTTTCAAGGAGCTATGAACCTGCACTCCGAGGTCTCTTTGTTATGTGATAAGGAGGCCATTCAGCCTATCATGCCTGCAGTG
The DNA here is from genome assembly GCF_037043375.1 of Chiloscyllium plagiosum. Classification (NCBI taxonomy): domain Eukaryota; kingdom Metazoa; phylum Chordata; class Chondrichthyes; order Orectolobiformes; family Hemiscylliidae; genus Chiloscyllium; species Chiloscyllium plagiosum. The sequence continues at coordinate 52,467,941 of NW_028270143.1, read as the reverse complement.
GCTCATTAAATAAGCATCATTACCAAGTGTCAATCTCCTTTTTCCCTTGCACATTATTTTGAATGCCTGAATTGAACAAGCTCCCACCATACTTTCAGGCAGTGCATTCCATACCCTAACATACTCACTGAGTAAAGTATGTTTTTCCTCACTTCACCTTTGTTTGTTTTGCAGAATCCCATTTTTAATCTCTGCCCTTTGTTTCTTGTTCCCTTTAAGGGTGGGAACAGTTTTTCCCTGTCTGCGCTGTCCAGCCCACTTGTGATTGTGAAAGCCTCTAACAGACCTCTTCTTAGACTACTTCTCTCCAAAGAGGACAAACCCAACTTCTTCAATCTTTCCTGATAATTGAAGTTCCTGTTTCCTGGAACCATTCTTGTAAACTGATTGTGCATTCTCTCCAGTTTGTTCACATCTTTTCTACAGTGTGGTGCCCAGAACTGTACACAGTACTGCTGATGAGGTCATATCAGTGTCTTATAAAAGTTCAACATCACCTCCTTGTTCTATGCCCCTATCAATGCAGCTGAGGCCACTGTTTGCTTTACTTAGTGCTCTTGCTACCAGCCCTGCCACCTTCAATGATCTGTGCAAATATACACCTAGGTTTGTCTGTTCCTGCATCCCTCTTTAGAATTGCATCTCCTATTTTATATTGTCTTTGTAAGTTCTTCTCACTAAAATGCATTTCCTCACATTTTCCTGCATTGGTATACATCTGCCACCTATCCACCTGCTCCATCAACTGTCTATGTCCTTCCAGAGTTTCATATTGACTTCCTCACAGTTTACAGTTGTTCCAAGTTTTGTGTAATCTGCATGCTTTGAAATTGCTCTCTACACACCAAGATCTAGATGATTAATTTACATCAGGTAAAGCAAGGGTCCCAGTACCAACCCCTGGGGAACTCCAGTAAATTCGTAAGGAAAATACCCATTGACCTGTACTGTCTGATTCCAATCACTCAGCCAAATTTAAATGCACACTGCTCTTAACCCTTTTATTCCATGACCAATAATGTTCCTCACATGTCTGTTGTGTGAGAACTGTACATCTTTCGGGTGACCATGTTGTGTGAATAAGATCTTTGAGGACTAAACATCAGTTAGGATTAGTGACTATAGAGACAGACGTAGAAGACAGATATTGAAAAGGCAGTTTAAATTTGATGAATTTACATAAAGGATAGTGAATATAAGGAACAGAAACTTAATGGAGTGGATTGAATCTGTAAATTCAAAAGAGAGTAGGGCAAGTAGCAAAGAAACAGTATGGATGCAGCCAAATGATTTCCGTCGATGTAACTCATTCTGTTCATTGAACATTGCATTTATATAGTGCAGCTGATGATTTTTGAAATTTAAAGTGCTTCACAGCCGATTGTAATGTTGGAAATGTGGGAGCCAATTTGCCCACATTAAGGTCCAAAATGTAGTAATGAGACTTATTGAAAACAGAAATAAAAAGGTGCAAGATAACACAACAAACTAAATGTCCTGTGCTGAAATGTTTTGGAAAGCATACAAAGGCTGGGTCTTAACATTGTGAACCATAAAGTTTCAGCACTGTTGGTCAGTGGCTTCTTAGTGCAGTCAATGCATTTGCCTTAACTTCCTCTTTTTAAAAGATCAGATGTTGAAATTAAACATTTGATGTGTCCATGAGTACATTGGGGTTCTGAACCATCTTCATGATATTCGACAGAGCCAAACCTGGATCTATGGATGTACATCACAGCAGGACCATACTTCATAGATTTTACAGCATGCATAATGATTCTGGTCCTTGCTGGCAGGAGAAAAACATTCCTGCCACAGAAAACTGAGAGGATATGGTTGGAAGTTACTCAGGAGGTCAGCAGCAAGTACATGGTGCTGTACTTCCAGATGCAGTGCCAAATCTATTCAGGTTAGGAAAGGTGGGTGGCATGTCCTGACATGTGTTTTATGCCACATCACCCTCACTCAGCCTTCCTGTGTACATCAGTCCTCACAGCCAGCAAGTACACCCACCCTTCTCTGTTCTCCTCTTCTCCCCCTGTCTGTTCATCCATCACTAACATTTAACCTCATGCAATGCCACTTCTGTCCCTCACAGTCATATGCTACACGTTCTTCTTCCAATCCCTTAAAAATTCAATTTCTCTCTCTCATAGTTCCTTCTTGTAGGTAAGCACAGAACACCAGGAAGAGGCAAAGCATCATTGGTGACCATCAGTGGTGCTGGAATAAGTCGAGTGTGAGCATGTTTGACTTTTGAAGATGGAAAGGTGGTGAACTGGTGACAGAACTAATATCACATTGTCACACAGCTTACAACACTCACACAGCTTGAGTTAATGTTGACATACGTTGAAAAAAATAGCAACATGCTCACCAAAAGTGTAACATCCTCTTTCCTTGTCAGCTCTTAAATCATGTTTTCTTTTCCTTTGGGGCTTTGAAGAGTGCTAGTGGGAGTGGTGCTGGAGGAGGACACATAGTTCTCAGAGGGAGGTTCCATATTCTGAGTGTGACACATTCACCATCATGTATTGTCCATCAGTTCGAACATGCAACTCAGTGGCACTGACCTGACTGGTGGTTGGGCTTTAACATGGAGAATTAAAACCACAAGTGAATAGGAACAGGGTTTGGATGAAGGGGAGATGTTCCATCAGAAGTTGGAAGACCCAGCAAGCTCTGATCAACTGGATGCAGATATTGAAGTTGGAAGTGTTAATAAATGGGAGAATTCTGGAGCATTGACAGAATATGTTTGAGGGCCTATTAGCTTTTCCAGCTATAGTAGAGATACTGGAGGTATCTATCTCTAGCAAGAGCGCCTTGATGTCCCAGGCTTCTCTGATGGTGTTCCATTGAACATGGGGCCTACAGCACAGATCATCAGATGTAACAGGCCCCTGAGTATATGCTGGTCTGCATCAATTGCCTGCCCACTTAAGCAGCTGATAACCCAACTTTAGTTATTCAGTGCTTCACTGAAGTGCAGCGAAGTGATTTTCAGCTCTTGACAAGCAGCAAAATGTGGATGGACTATGAGACAGAGAATAGAGCACTTCTGTGCCCTTGCCCTTTCCTGTTAGAGATCCAACTCTCCTGGTGGTAAGATCTACCTCCACACTAATGGTAGTAGGGTATTACGGGCTCTAACGGATTCCAAAAGCCAGAGTATGCCGGTAAAGAGCATCTGAACACCAGAGAAGGGAAATGAGCCACCTACCTCCAAACTTGTTGACTCCACAAAGGTAGGGCTATGTAGAAGTAGCCAAAATCAAAAGTTTAAGGTATAATTATACAAAGATGTACTGAATAAGGTGTTAAACGCATTGGCGATTGGGCTTGAGTGAAGTGGATCCTCAGACTAAGTGAACAGTGTCTGAATCAGGACATGCTAGACATTACTGGCAGCTATGTATGTGACTGCTGGTGCCTTCACTACATCACATTCCTATTTATCCTCATGCTCCTCATGTAAGTGCTGGAAGAGGCAGTGTGATCAGTGTCTTCCTGCTTCTGGAGCTGTAGTCTTAATGCAATGCTATTAGTGCAAGGCGCTACCATTCTGAATATCTAGACTGGTATAGGCTGATTAATGTCCTGTTTAGGCATGCAAACTGCATGACAATCATCCCATTAGCTTTCTTCTTCACAGATCTAGTGGCATAAATGTGTCGATGCCTATTGTATCTTTTCTGCGCCTCATTATTTGGGCTCCTTGCAGGTGCCATCCACAATATTGCTTTCTCGACTGAACCAGCTGTTTAGTTTGCTTTGAGGTGTGAAGATTTAAGTGAATCTTAACTAGAACAGGGCAAAAACATCATGGCAGCTCTCTTGGATTCACACACAAGCATGGCTGATTATCTTTTTGTGTTTATGGACAAACTGCACATTGAGGGAGGTGGTTTCTTTTGGTTGATGAAAGAACATTGGCTGATCTGGGAGCATCTTGATTGTCACGTGTTGGACTTGTGGAGGTCAGTCAGATTAGGGAAACTGACTCCATTGGTTGAGAAATGCACAAGGTGAACATGATGCCTTTAAAAGATGCTTGAGGGCAGCAGCTGGTTAATGTTTACAAATATCACCTGCACATCCCCTGAAGAAGCCTGAGGCAAGGAAACAAAGGGCCAATGAGACTTGGACATCCACTGACATCACACCCCCTCCTGATTTCTTCCAATGTTTGCAAATAACTGCAACCACCTGTCTCCTAAAGTACTATGTTTAATCATGTCCAAGAAACTGTTTGCAGTCTCTGTGTCTGGGCTTTGTGTCTTTCAAACTGGGGCTCCGCGCTCATCCCTATTCCCTATGGAATAATGAGGGGGAGGCTGCTGCTGTTACAGCTGATATGGATGCTGCTCATGTTCCTCATTTGAAGTTCCCATGTTGAACTGAGATTGATAGCTGCAAGAGTAAGAGTAAACGATATCAAGCAGTAAAATTGACGCCCAATATTGTGCTAATCACCTTCAAAACAATTAAAGCATACCCTTAGAGGAAGTCCTGTGAGCAATGGTCATCCATCATGCATGCAAGGAGGCAAATCTGAGGTTTCAGGGTTTATAGCATTTCTTACTTGTCATTTGTTCAGCCCTCTCAAATGCCACTGTCCTACAAGAGGTCTCCAAAACATGGAAAATCTGTGCATCATTAATGTCAGAATCATGGTTAAAGAAGCTGATAATATGCATTTTATATATTTTAATTGCTATCCAACCATTTTCATGCGGTTTAACAATCATAAAGTCGTAGAGATGTACAGCACGGAAACAGACCCTTTGGTCCAGCTCGTCCATGCCGACAAGATGTCCCAACCAATGTAGTCCCCCCCTACCAGCACCCAGCCCATATCCCTTCAAACCCTTCCTATTCATATACATTTACATGCCTTTTAAATGTTGCAATTGTAGGCTCAGGTTTAAAACAGAAATCGGCTTGCTGCTGGCTTCCTGATCGACTCTTTTAACCTGCCGTCTACTCATACACCTTTCCACCTTGTCAGGTTAAAACACCCCTCAGAGAAATGAAAACTGATGATACAAATCAGAAAGATAAAGCGAAAGCTTTTTGAACAATACAATGTCTTTATAATCTGCTCTTAAGATAGAGTTGCAACGAGAGACTCAATATTTAAGTTAAAGTATTTAAAGAATCTGAATAAAATTAGGCCTGATTTATAATTTGCGAAAATATTTGTACACTCATTGGAGATACAACATAAATTGTATATTTCTACTGTAAATATAATTTATAACTGCATGTTTATGTTATATGTTGGTTGGTGTTAAGTACCAACTTGCTGCTGGACTGTTTTTGTATGCGAGTCAAGGCAGGTTTCTGTGGTTATATTTCATTGAAATGCTGGTATGAAGTATATAAACATACTGTGCCATGAATCAACAGCATTTAAACAATATTTTCAGATACTTCCATAAATTCAAAGAATGTAGCCATTAATTTTGTGAACGTTTTGTAGCCTGAACAAATGTTACTTCAGCAGGTTGAAAATGTTCTCTTGTACCAATGGCTGTGGAACACTGATGAATATAGAACATAGATCAATAAAGCGCAGAATAGGCGTTTCGGCCCTCGATGTTGCTCCGACCTGTGAACTATTCTCAGCTCGTCCCCCTACACTATCCCAAAATCATCCACGTGATTATCCAAGGATTGTTTAAATCTCCCTAATGTGGCGGAGTTGACTACATTAGCAGGTAGGGCATTCCACGCCCTTCCCATTCTGAGTAAAGAACCTGCCTCTGACATCTGTCTTAAATCTATCACCCCTCAATTTGTAATTATGCCTCCTCGTACACGCTGATGTCCATCATCCTAGGAAAAATACTTTCACCGTCTACCCTATCTAGTCCTCTGATCATCTTGTATGTCTCTATCAAATTCCCTCTTAGCCTTCTTCTTGCCAATGAGAACATGTTCAACTCTCTCAGTCTTTCCTCATAAGACCTTCCCTCCAGACCAGGCAACATCCTGGTAAGTCTCCTCTGCACCTTTTCCAATGCTTCCACATCCTTCCCGAAATATGGGGACCAGAACTGTGCACAATATTCCAAGTGTGGCCGCACTAGCGTTTTGTATAGTTGCAGCATGATATTGCGGCTCCAGAACTCAATCCCTCTACCAATAAAACCTAACACACCGTATGCCTTCTTAACAGCACTATCCACCTGGGTGGCAACTTGCAGCGATCTATGTACATGGACTCCAAGATCCCTTTGCACACCCACACCACCAAGAATCTTTCCATTGACCCAGTACTATGCCTTCCTGTTATTCTTCCCAAAGTGCATCACCTCACATTTAGCTGCATTGAACTCCATTTGCCACCTCTCAGCCCAATTCTGCAGTTTATCCAAGTCCTCCTGCAACCTGTAACATTCTTCCACACTGTCCACTACTCCACCGACTTTAGTGTCATCTGCAAATTTACTAATCCATCCACCTATGCCTGTGTTTAAGTCATTTATAAAAATGACAAACAGCAGTAGTTCCAAAACAGACCTTTGTGGCACACCACTAGTAACCGGACTCCAGGCTGAATATTTTTCATCAACCACCACTCGCTGCCTTCTTTCAGAAAATCAGTTTCTAATCCAAACTGCTAAATCACCCTCAATTCCATGCCTCTGCATTTTCTCCAACACCCTACCATGTGGAACCTTATCAAAGGCTTTACTGAAGTCTATGTATACCACGTCAACTGCCGTACCCTCATTTACATGCTTGGTCACCTTCTCGAAAAACTCAATGAGGTTTGTGAGACATGACCTGCCCTTGACGAAACCATGTTGACTATCTGAAATCAAATTGTTGCTTGCTAGATGATTATAAATCTTATCTCTTATAATCCTTTCCAAAACCTTTCCTACAACAGAAGTAAGGCACACTGGTCTATAATTACCTGGGTCATCTCCTCTTGAAGAAGGGCACAACATTTGCAATCCTCCAGTCCTCTGGTACCAAACCTGTAGACAATGACTACTCAAATATCAAAGCCAAAGGCTCTGCTATCTTCTCCCTAGCTTCCCAGAGAATTCTTGGATAAATCCCATCCAGCCCAGGCGACTTGTCTACTTTCACTCCTTCTAGAATTGATAACACCTGTTTGTAACTAACCACGATCCTTTCTAGTCTAATATCTCGTACCTCATTCTTCTCCTCAACAATATTCTCCTTTTCCTGAGTGAAAACCAATGAGAAATGTTCGTTTAGCACCTCTCTGATCTCCACAGGGTCCACACTTAACTTCCCACTTCTGTCTTTGATTGGCTCTATTCCTACCCTAATCATCCTTTTATTCCTCACATACCTATAGAAAGCTTAGGGTTCTCCTTTTATTCTGTTTGTTAAAGACTGCTCATGTCCTTTCTTTGCTCTTCTTAACTCTCTCTTTAAATCCTTCCAAGCTGATCTGTAACTCTCCATTGCCTCATCTGTACCATCTTGCCTCATCAACACATAAGCCTCCTTCTTCTTCGTAACAAGAGACACAATTTCTGTAGTAAACCGCAGTTCCCTTACCTTATCACTTCCTCCCTGCCTGACCGGGACATACCGGAATATCTGTTCCTTAAACCAGCTCCACATTTCCATTGTCTGCATCCCCTGCATTTTGCTACCCCATTCTATGCATCCTAATTCTTGCCTAATCGCATTATAATTGCCCTTGCCCCATTGATAACTCTTGACCTGTGGCATGTACCTATCCCTTTCCATCGCTAAACTAAATGAATAATGTGACTCTCAATGCACAACATTGAATTGAATTAAATTGAATTTATTGTCACGTGTACCGAGGCACAGTGAAAAGCTTTGTCTTGCGAGCAATATAGGCAGATTACATAATTAAGTAACATAGATATGTAAATAATAGGTAAACAGCGGCAAAACCAAAAACACAGGTACAGGTGAATGTTAAGAGTTTGAGAGTCCATTCAGTATTCTAATAACAGTAGGGTAGAAGCTGTTACAAAACCGGCTGGTGCATGTGTTCAAGCTTCTGTACCATCTCCTCAATGCTAGAGGTTATGGAAAAACATTGCCAGGGTGGGATAGATCTTTGAGAATGCTGGCGGCCTTTCTTTGGCAGCAGGCTTGGTAGATGGATTCTTTAGATGGTAGGTTGGCCTTTGTGATTGTCCGGGCTGAGTTCACCGCTCTCTGTGACCATCTCCGATCTTGAATGGTACAGTTGCCATACCAGGTAGTGATACATCGAGACAGAATGCTCTTGATGGTGAACGTATAAAAGTTGGCCAGGGTGTTTGCCGTCATGCCAAATTCCTCAGTTGTCTGAAGAAGAGACGTTGTTGGGCCTTTGTAACCAGTGCGTCCACGTGAACAATCCAAGAAAGCTTGTTGTGGATGACCACTCCCAGGACCTTAACACTCCACTCATCCCACCTCTGTGCTGTTAATGTGGAGGGAGGCATGAGTAACATCCCGCCGAAAGTCAATAATGAGTTCCTTGGTTTTGCTGGCAATTGAGAGCTAGTTTGTTCTCAGTGCACCATCTTTCCAGATCTTCCACCTCCCATCTGTAGTCTGTTTCAGCGCCATCTGAGATTCAACCGACTATGGTGGTGTCATTAGTGAATTTGTAGATGGCATTAGTCTGGTATTTGGCAACGCAGTCATGGGTATACAGCGAGTACAAATAGGGGGCTGAGCATGCACCCCTGGGGGCTCCAGTACTGAGTGTTAGTGAGGATGAAATATTGTTGTCAATCTTCACTGATTGTGGCCTTGGATCAGGAAACTGAGGATCCAGTTGCACAGAATGGGGCTTAATCCAAGATCACTAAGTTTAGTAATCAGTCTCAAGGGGATAATAGTGTTGAAGGCTGAAATGTAGTCTATCAGTAGGATTCTTAAGTAGCTGTTCTTGGTGTCAAGGTGTTCTAGGGAGGAGCGAAGTGCAAGTGATTTGGCATCTGATGTGAATCTGTTGGCCCGATAGATAAATTGGAGTGGGTCAAGAGTAATGAGGAGGCTGGAGTTGATTAATGCCATGACCAGTCTTTCAAAGCAGTACATTGTAGAGCTAGTTTTGTAAACAGGATGTCAGCCAGAGCCAGAAATGGTTCAAATTGGGCTGATTGTTAGGTTAATCTAATTCTCCAAATAATCCTGAAAGGGCTAATTTTTCCTATTACTCAGTGCACCACACTCAGGATTCTTTAGCACCTCTCAGGGCTCCTACTAACAGGCAAGTTTAAAATAAAATTACTGTGCCGTAATGTCCAGAAGTGCTCTCAATGAGTTCCTAGGGGTTACGATTGGCCCTTTGTGTAGCCGCTGTATTCTCTTCTCATGGGATTTACTGAAGAACAGCTGCTGACATTGATGTATTTGCTTGGATAAGCTGTCTGTGTAGGTGAGCTCTGCTCAGACAGAGAGTGTTTTTGAGACCCAACAGCTTATTTTCATTGATGCATGAGTCTGTTAGTTCAGACAAGTGCCTGCATATTATGCCAGATTAATCTCCAGGCTGGAATCAATGTAGATATGGGGGTATTCAAAAAGTCAGAGTGTTAAAGTGGATAAGAAAGCATAAAACATGCACCATCCAATGTATTGAGTAAAGATATTCATAGCGTGTCACGACTTTCATCTGTGTAGATTGTTATGCAGTCACTCATGGAAGATCATACATTTAACATGATAGTAAACAAATTCTCTTTGTCAGTGGTGTGCCCTTTGAGTATGATAATCATTGCAGTTTAGTTTTGTAACAGGTCTTAGCTGTTGTATGGGTCACTATTAATAGTTACTAATATTGCTACTTTTCCAGTGGATCGACCCAAATGAGCACTAATTATATAGAACTCACTGTAGCTATTTTCTGGTCTTAGCGGTGACATATGTAGTTGTTACATATTAAAGAAATAAATACGCTCTGGTGTTCTAAAGATTTTTTTTTATCACTGATATGGCCAGCAAGTAAGAGAGAAAGTCACCAAATAGTCACCAGTAAATTTAAAAGATAATTAAATTGAGTCCTCCCACCCATTAGAACATAAGAACTTAGAGAATAGGAGCAGAAGGAAGCCATTTGTCTCTCCGCTTTATTACCAATAAAATCTTAGCTTTTTTGGAAGTCTTCATGAGATCTGAGCATCACTGGCTGAGCCAGCATTTATTGTCCATCCATAATTACTTTGGGGAAGGTGGTAGCGGGATGCCTTCTTGAACTGCTGCAGTCCTTGGGTGGAGGTATGTCTACAAAACTGTTCGGAAGGAATGTCTGAAACCTAACAGTGACGGTAAGGGAACGATGTTTGAGTTTCAAATCAGGGTGTGGCAGTGTACCCATACATCTGCTTCCCTTAACCTCTCAATGGTGGAGACTGCAGAAGTTGCAGTTGAAAGAGCGTTGGTGAATGACTGAATTGCATGTTCCGGATGATACACACTGGGGCTGCTGAGAATCAGTGATGGAGTGAATAGTGAAGATGATAGATAGGGTCACAATCAAGCAGGCTGCTTTGTTGGGTGATATCAAGCTTCTTGACTGTTGTTGGAGTTGTATTTATCTGGGCAAATGAGGAAATTCCACCACCCTGACTCGTGCCTGACAGGCCTTTGGGAAATGGGAAGTGTGACACTCGCTGCAGAATTCATAATCTCTGACCTGAATCTGATGTGTTTCAATAAGTTTGCCTCTCATTCTTCAAAACTAAAAAGATTACCCACGCAGACATGAGGAGAATGTGCAAACTCCAAGCAGGCAGTTGCCCAAGGCTGGAATCAAACCTGCGTCCCTGATGCTGTGAGGCAGCAGTGCGAGCCACTGTGCTGTCCGATACTTGCTTAGAAAATGGGACATTTTATTCTTCCATTGAGTGGCCCCTCATTAGGCCTATTTCATGCAATTTTCCCAACTTTTTCACCAATTTCCAAATTGTTCAATGCCTAAGTAGATTCCACCCCTAATTTCAGATACACGTTTCTTGCTCAAACTGAATGTGAAATACTGTCATGTTATGATCATTCTTACGTACAGGATAATTTGCTATGAGGTTGTTAATGAATCCTTTGTCCCACATTATCAGCTGTAAAATAGCGTCTTCCCTAGTTAATTCCAGAGTTTATTATTCTAAAAAACTGAATCCACTCTACGAACTAAATTTCAATGCTAGCTTTGTCAATTTGATTTGTCCAGCTCTGTGAAGATTAAATTGTTCACCATTGTTGCAGTGTAGGTCTTCCAAGCCCCAATTATTTCTTGATTTACACTTAATGCTTAGCGTTATAATACTTAAGGTCCCCAATTGACTTCCTCTTTTCCTGATCAGAGCTTGCCGTGGTGAAACAGGAAGTAATTGGGACCCCATTCCTGCCTAATAAAACAGCACCCCTTCTCTGAATTTGTTGGGAACAGAGGGAAGCATTAAATTCTGTCCTACCTTTCACTTAATAATAATAGTATGGTAAGATTACTCATCTTGCACTAATGTATTCAGAATTATATTGGTACACTCCTAGTCCTATTGGGCTTGACATTGGGGCTTGTTAATGAGAGGATGAGGTGGTGAGAAATTGAATGTTGATAACTATTGCAATGTGAGAACATTAATAGACCAATGTGCACTGAAAGGCTGTGGATGCGCAAGTAGAGTAAAAAATTGCTCAAAGAATGAAAATTATTGCTTTCAGTGTCTGTAAAAAAATGTGGAGCAAAATATTGGTTTCCAAAAGTCAGTAACTGACAAAATATACACAGAGATAATTTGAGATGGTTGCCCTTTTCAACACTCTAAGGTGCTTTTCACACAGAAAAGCAATGTGAGTGTTGTTTGGCCTTAACACTCTAAGACTGAAGGCAATGGAAGTTGTAAAGCTCACCAAATTGCATCCACTTGCATGTGGCTTGGAAAATAAAAAGCAAATGTAATATTAGTGCAAAGGAATCTGATAGAACAAAAACACAGGGTAATAGCATTTAAAGAAAAACAGATCATTTGAATATATTTCTAGAGGTATGGAATTGAAAAGTAGAGATGATACATGACCTTGGTTAGATCACACTGAGAACTATGTAAATTTCTGGTGGCCATATTATTCAAATTATATGGAAGTGCTGCAGAGCTTGGGAAACAGTTTTACAGGAATGAACTCAGAGGTTATACCTATCAAGAAAAAAGGAACTGGCTGGGTCACTTTGCTCTTGAATAAGAAAGGCTGAAGGTTGATCTGAAGGAGTTCTTTAAAATGATAAAAGACATTGATATTGTAGGCACACAAGCATTTTCACTTATGAGGACCAAGAAATCAAAGTGGGAATTTAGTTTCTTCTGAATCTGAAATTTCTTTATTTGAAAGTGTTGAGGACATAGAAATCTGTACCATAGAGAGTGGTTGAGGTGGATACCTTGATGTGTTTAAGGTGGGGCTTCCCAAAGTATCAGTCAGACCTGCAAGTAGGATTGCAAACTGAAACTTGCAGTCCACAAGCTCCATGGCAGCAGTGGTTGCTGAAGAACCCTGTCCTCTTTTCACCCAAATTCACAAACCTTCTGTCCATTCTCCTATGTCTCCCAAGTGACCTCTTGCTGGATTGACCACACGATCAGAATTTTCAATCCCTAAGTGAGGTCGCAGTGGGAATAATTTTGGGAAACATTGAATTGAGGGAAGGCTATAAAACAAATGAGGCAGCATCCGAGGACAGGCAAAATCGACGTTTCGGGCAAAAGCCCTTCATCAGGAATAAAGGCAGAGAGCCTGAAGCATGGAGAGATAAGCTAGAGGAGGGTGGGGGTGGGAGAGAGTGGCATAGAGTACAATAGGTCAGTGGGGAAGGAGATGAAGGTGATAGGTCAGGGAGGAGAGGGTGGAGTGGATAGGTGGAAAAGGAGCTGGGCAGGTCGGACAAGTCCGGACAGGTCAGGGGATCGAGTTTCTGGAGGTTAGAAGCTAGGATGAGGTGGGGGAAGGGGAAATGAGGAAACTGTTAAAATTCACATTGATGCCCTGGGGTTGAAGTGTTCCGAGGCGGAAGATGAGGCGTTCTTCCTCCAGGCGTCTGGTGGTGAGGGAGCGGCGGTGGAGGAGGCCCAGCACCTCCATATCCTCGGCAGAGTGGGAGGGGGAGTTGAAATGTTGAGCCACTGGGCGATGTGGTTGATTGGTGCGGGTGTCTCGGAGATGTTCCCTAAAGCGCTCTGCTAGGAGGCGTCCAGTCTCCCCAATGTAGAGGAGACCGCATCGGGAGCAACGGATACAATAGATGATATTAGTGGATGTGCAGGTAAAACTTTGATGGATGTGGAAAGCTCCTTTGGGGCCTTGGATGGAGGTGAGGGAGGAGGTGTGGGCGCAGGTTTTACAGTTCCTGCGGTGGCAGGGGAAAGTGCCAGGATGGGAGGGTGGGTCGTAGGGGGGCGTGGACCTGACCAGGTAGTCACGGAGGGAACGGTCTTTGCGGAAGGCGGAGAGGGGTGGGGAGGGAAATATATCCCTGGTGGTGGGGTCTGTTTGGAGGTGGCGGAAATGTCGGCGGATGATTTGGTTTATGCGAAGGTTGGTAGGGTGGAAGGTGAGCACCAGGGGCGTTCTGTCCTTGTTGCGGTTGGAGGGGTTGGGTCTGAGGGCGGAGGTGCGGGATGTGGATGAGATGCGTTGGAGGGCATCTTTAACCACGTGGGAAGGGAAATTGCGGTCTCTAAAGAAGGAGGCCATCTGGTGTGTTCTATGGTGGAACCGCTCCTCCTGGGAGCAGATACGGCGGAGGCGGAGGAATTGGGAATACGGGATGGCATTTTTGCAAGAGGTAGGGTGGGAAGAGGTGTAATCCAGGTAGCTGTGGGAGTCGGTGGGTTTGTAGAAGATGTCAGTGTCAAGTCGGTCGTCACTGATGGAGATGGAGAGGTCCAGGAAGGGGAGGGAGGTGTCAGAGATGGTCCAGGTAAATTTAAGGTCAGGGTGGAATGTGTTGGTGAAGTTGATGAATTGCTCAACCTCCTCGCGGGAGCACGAGGTGGCGCCAATGCAGTCATCAATGTAGCGGAGGAAGAGGTGGGGAGTGGTGGGGAGTGGTCCCTCCCCTTCCTGGACCTCTCCATCTCCATCAGTGACGACCGACTTGACACTGACATCTTCTACAAACCCACCGACTCCCACAGCTACCTGGATTACACCTCTTCCCACCCTACCTCTTGCAAAAATGCCATCCCGTATTCCCAATTCCTCTGCCTCCGCCGTATCTGCTCCCAGGAGGAGCGGTTCCACCATAGAACACACCAGATGGCGACCGCAATTTCCCTTCCCACGTGGTTAAAGATGCCCTCCAATGCATCTCATCCACATCCCGCACCTCCGCCCTCAGACCCAACCCCTCCAACCGCAACAAGGACAGAACGCCCCTGGTGCTCACCTTCCACCCTACCAACCTTCGCATAAACCAAATCATCCGCCGACATTTCCGCCACCTCCAAACAGACCCCACCACCAGGGATATATTTCCCTCCCCACCCCTCTCCGCCTTCCGCAAAGACCGTTCCCTCCGTGACTACCTGGTCAGGTCCACGCCCCCCTACGACCCACCCTCCCATCCTGGCACTTTCCCCTGCCACTGCAGGAACTGTAAAACCTGCGCCCACACCTCCTCCCTCACCTCCATCCAAGGCCCCAAAGGAGCTTTCCACATCCATCAAAGTTTTACCTGCACATCCACTAATATCATCTATTGTATCCGTTGCTCCCGATGCGGTCTCCTCTACATTGGGGAGACTGGACGCCTCCTAGCAGAGCGCTTTAGGGAACATCTCCGAGACACCCGCACCAATCAACCACATCGCCCAGTGGCTCAACATTTCAACTCCCCCTCCCACTCTGCCGAGGATATGGAGGTGCTGGGCCTCCTCCACCGCCGCTCCCTCACCACCAGACGCCTGGAGGAAGAACGCCTCATCTTCCGCCTCGGAACACTTCAACCCCAGGGCATCAATGTGGATTTTAACAGTTTCCTCATTTCCCCTTCCCCCACCTCATCCTAGCTTCTAACCTCCAGAAACTCGATCCCCTGACCTGTCCGGACTTGTCCGACCTGCCCAGCTCCTTTTCCACCTATCCACTCCACCCTCTCCTCCCTGACCTATCACCTTCATCTCCTTCCCCACTGACCTATTGTACTCTATGCCACTCTCTCCCACCCCCACCCTCCTCTAGCTTATCTCTCCATGCTTCAGGCTCTCTGCCTTTATTCCTGATGAAGGGCTTTTGCCCGAAACGTCGATTTTGCCTGTCCTCGGATGCTGCCTGAATTGCTGTGCTCTTCCAGCACCACTGATCCAGAATCTGGTTTCCAGCATCTGCAGTCATTGTTTTTACCTATAAAACAAATGAGGCATAAGGGAATAATGTTAAGGGTCCTAATCTTAAAGATGTGCAGGACAGAGAGACCTGGATGTATATGTCTTACAGTCATAGTCATAGAGATATACATCATGGAAACAGACCCCTTGGTCCAACTCATCCATGCCGACCAGATATCCTAACCTAATCACGTCCCATTTGCCAGCATTTGGTCCATATCCCTCTAAACCCTTCCTATTCATGTCCCCATCCAGATGCCTTTTAAATGTTGTAATTGTACCAGCCTCCACCACTTTCTCTGGCAACTCATTCGTACATGCACCACCCTCTGTGTGAAAAAATTGACCTTTAGGTCTCTTTTATATCTTTCTCCTCTCACCCTAAACCTATGCGCTCTAGTTCTGGCCTCCCCCACCCCAGGGATAAGACTTTGTCTATTTATCCTATCCAAGCCCCTCATGATTTTATGGAGCTCTTATGTCAACAAAGAACAGGTAGCAAGAGCTGTCAATAAAGTACACAATACTTTGGCTTTCAGCCTGTCGTCCCTTCACTATTTGCACTTACCTGTTGATACTTTTAGTCACCTGGAATTATCTTGCCGTTATCTCTCCGCATATAAGTTCTGTGCCTGTGCACTTCCTTCCACTTCACCTGATGAGGGAATAGTGCTCTGAAAGCTTGTGATTACAATAAGCCTGTTGGACTATAACCTGGTGTTGTGTGATTTCTAACTTTGTCCACCCCAGTCCAACACTGGTACCTCCACATCAGAGCTTTTATAAAACACTGGTTAGACCTCAGCTGGAGTATTATGTACAGTTTTGGGAGGATGTGATTGAATAAGAAAAAGTGCTGAAGACGTTTATGAGAATGGTTCCAGGGTTGAGATACTTTAGATGTGTAAGAGAATTTGAGATGCTGGGACTTTGAGAGGAGAAAGCTAAGATGAGTTTTCAAAAATATGAGGAGTTTGGACAGAGTAAATAGAGAGAAACTTCTTTGTAAGAGGATCGAAAACCAGAGACACAGTTAGTGTTTTGCAAAAATTGCAAATTTGATGTGAGAAGAAGTATTTTTGCACAGCAATGAGTTGGAGTATGGAGTGCATTGAATGGCTGTGTGGTGGAGATAGGTTCAATTGGGGCATTCAAGATGACATTGTTTCTATTTAATATCATCTAATGTGAAAGCTCACAGGGAAAAGACAGGACCGTAGGATCTTAAGATATAGGAGCAGAACTAAGCTCATCAAGTCTGCTTACTAATCAAGAATCTATCTATCTCTGTCTCTGTGTATCTCTGTCTTCAATACACTCAATCAGTTGGCCTTCTGCAGCAATATGTTCCTCAGATTCACCACTCTCTGGCTGAAGAAAGTTCTCCTCATCTCAATCCTAAAGAGTCATTCTTTTGCTCTGAGGCTATGCACATGGTTCCAACACCTTTCTATTAGTGGAAACATCTTTTCCATGTCCACGTTATCTGGGCCTTTTAGTATTCAATAAGTATTAATCAGATTCCCCTTCATACTTCTAAACTCCATCGAGTACAGACCCAGAGTCCTCAGCCATTTATATGACAAGCACATCAACCCCAGGATCATTCTTGTAAACCTCCTCTGGACCCCTCCAATGCCAGCACATCCTTCCTTAGATATGGGCCCAAAACCTCTCACAATAAATGTGGTCTGACCAGAGCCTTATACGGCCTCAGTAGTTCATTTCTTCTCTTGTATTCTAGTCCTTTTAAAATGGATGCTAATATTGCATTTGCTTTCACAACTGTCAAATGAATGTACATGTTAACCTTAACAGAATCCCAAAATAGGAATCCCAAGTCCATTTGTTCTTCAGATTTCCAAAGCCTTTCCCCATTTAGAAAATAGTCTACGTCTCTATTCTTCCTACCAAAGTAGATCACCTCACATTTATCTCACATTGTATTCTATGTGTACTTATTTGCCCACCTTCCTAGCCTGTCCAGGTCCTTCTGCAGCTTCCACACCATCTTTGTGTCAATAGCTAACTTAGCAACAGTGCTGTCAGTTCTTTCGTGCAGATGGATAATGTATAATGTAAATAGTTGTGATCCCAAGATGGAGTCCTGCAGAACTCCACTAGTTGCAGGCTGCCATCCTGTAAAAGACCCTTTAATCCCTAATTGCTGCTTTCTACTAGTCAGCCAATCCTCTATCCATGCCATAACCACTGATCCAGAATATTTCTTTTCCAGTCAACTCTGGATACCTCCGCCCTCATGTCTTTGTAGTTACCTTAACTCAGCTATAATAGTTACATCTGATTCCAGCTTCTCCCTCTCAAACCGCAGGGTAAATTTGATCATACTATGATCACTGCCCTTAAGGCGTTTCTTCATCTTAAACCCCCTAATCTACCTCATTACATATCACCAAATCCAGAATTGCCTTATCCCTACTGGGCTGTACCACAAACTGTTCCAATAACTCGTGGACATTCCACATATTCCTTTTCTTGAGATCCGCTATTGATCTGATTTTCCCAGTCCACTTGTATATTGAAGTCCCCATGGTTATTGTAATAGTGCCTTTCTTACATGCCTTTTCTATCTCCAGATTTATTTCCTTTCCCACATCCTGACGACTGCTGGCTGGCCTGGACACACCTCCCAGGAGAAAGTGAGGTCTGCAAATGCTGGAGATCAGATTTGAGAGTGTCTTGCTGGAAAAGCACAGCAGGTCAGGCAGCATCTGAGGAGCAGGAAAATAGATGTTTTAGGCCGAAGTCCTTCATCAGACTCCCATCAGAGTCTTCTCTCCTTTGTGGTTCCTCACCTCTACCCACACAGATTCTATGCCTTTTGACTCTATATCACTTCTTGCCATCGATTTAATTTAATTTCTTACTAACAAGACAACCCCACTTCCTCTAGCTGTCTGCGTGACCTTTTGATAGGATGGAAATCCTTGGATATTTAGTTCCCAACCCTGACCTCCTTGCAGCCAAATCTCTGTGATACCCATAACATCGTACCTGCCAATTTCAATGTGCGCTACAAACTCATTTACCTTGTTACATTTTCTGTGTGCATTTAAGTACAATACCCTCAGGCCTGTATTTACTGCACCTCTTCTCACAGTCGTATCCTCATTTGCTGTGCCTGAAGGTAGGTTCTTGACTCTGTCCATTCTCTCTGTCCTTGTACTTGTTCTGGAAACTTTCTCTGCTGAAGCCTGAAGTCTGACAGGACACTGGTAGTCAATTAAAATGCTCAGGCAACCACTGCAGCCACATTGGGCTAAATGCTTTCTTCTACATCATAACAATTTTGTGTTTCTGTGAAGTCTTGCTGTAGTTCAACAGTGTATTGGTAAGACCACACATAGGGTGCAAACTTCTGCATCTTCCTGGAGTTTGTAGAAGGGTGAGATGAATGGTGGGTAAAAATTGTTGTTTCACAAGATGTGGGCATCTTGGCAAGATCAGCATTTTCCCCATCATTAATCTCACTTGAACTGAGAGCCAGTGCACACAAGATAGCCAAATGGACTTCTATTGCACTGTAAGAATTCTGTGATCCTGTAAAATGATTAAAAAAACAAGCTGGATAACTAGTGTCACCAAAGGTGCCTGATGTTTGCTGATACTGGTCTTGCACCTCTGCCAAAGGGAGGGAAATATCCCCTCTTGATCAGTCTCTATACTGAAAGAGGTTCTAGTGCTATTACATTTCTGTTACTGGATTGTGTTTGAAGTTTGGGCTGCCAGTAGTAAACAGTGATCTAACATAAATAAAGTTTGAAGTATAGTATGGCTGCAGAGTTGAAGTATTTTGTCTATTTCCTTTTTCCATTTCCATTCTTTCTCTCTAAGACACATTCCTAAATATGGATATAAAGTTAATGCAAATAGCTTTCAGTTTACATTTGAATGTAAAATTCTGAATTGACAGTTTCATACAAAAAACAAAGGTTCAAATCAAACTGAAATGCTTCAAGGAAATCATCTGAACTAATTTTCAGCACTCGAAAAGAGTAAAGTAACTGCCTGCAGGGAGGGCAGTACACTGTTGCAGTTTTCATGTCCTGTCATCTGTCCTGTCATTGTGAAACTTTGGAGAGGGAACATTGAACTTGATACTAGCACTGCTACCTAATCATATAGTCATTTGGAAACACACAAAATGACAAAAACAGACATGGGTACAATTTTTTTATTAGATTCCCTACAGTATGGAAACAGGCTCTTCAGCCCAACAAGTCCACACCGACTCTCCAAAGAGTAACCCACCCAGACCCATTCCCCTACCCTATATTTACCCCTGATTAATGAACCTAACGCTATGGGCAATTTAGCATGGCCAATTCACCTAACCTGAACATCTTTGGACTGTGGGAGGAAACTGGAGCACCCAGAGGAAACCCATGCAGACACGGGGAGAATGTGCAAACTCCACACAAACAGTCGCCCAAGGCTGCAATCGAACCCAGGTCCTTGGCGCTGGAAGACAGCAGTGCTAACCACTGAGCCACTGTGGTGGCTATTATCACTATCGAGAGTGTGGTGTTGGAAAACCACAGCAGGACAGGCAGAATCCGAGAAGCAGGAGAATTGACATTTCGGGCATAAGCCCTTCA
Source organism: Chiloscyllium plagiosum (assembly GCF_037043375.1). Taxonomy (NCBI): domain Eukaryota; kingdom Metazoa; phylum Chordata; class Chondrichthyes; order Orectolobiformes; family Hemiscylliidae; genus Chiloscyllium; species Chiloscyllium plagiosum. The sequence continues at coordinate 52,447,978 of NW_028270143.1, read as the reverse complement.
TCAGGAATGCTTATGCCCGAAACATCTGACCTGCTGTGCTTTTCCAACACCACACTCTCGACTCTGATCTCCAGCATCCACAGGCATCACTTTCTCCTAGTTGTTATCACTATGTGTGGAAATGTTGGTATAAAAATAATATTTCTTACAGAATTGTGATTTCATCCCTTTCTGAAAGATTTTATTTATTTTTGGAAAGAAAGTGAAAATGTCAAAGTAACAGGAAATGCCTTTCAGCAATTATCCTGTGCATTGTAGCTGGTTATCATTTAAAGAAATCAGAAAATAAATGTTGTCAGCCAGGTGATTCAAGAGGTAAACACTCTCTTGCTCAATCAGAACCTAAACAAAATGAGATGTATCGTAGAATGTAATGTAAGAGTGAATGTAAAATCAGGATGACAATGGATGTGCATTGTATCTGCATCTGGTGTACATAGAAACACAACATAATAAAAGGGTTTGGACAATGCAGGTGCATAACAAGTGAAAAATGACCATAACATATTTAGTTGTTACGTTGGAGATAACTAAAATGGGTGCAGTGATTTTAATATAAGCTAATGGGATAGTTCATAACTTTGACAGTAGCATATTAATAACAGAAATGAACTAGAAATCGAGTGCCCTTTCTTGTTCAGAATGTAACCCAGCCTTCAGAAATGCCTTTAGCTAATGAAGCTGTGTGTTGATTATTAGATATCTTTTTGGATGATACCAACATTGGTGGTATAGTTGATAATGAAGAAGTGTACAATGGGATCTTGATCAACTGGGCCAGTGGGCCAAAGAATGGCAGATGGAGTTTAATTTAGATGAATGCAAGATGTTGAATTTTGGTAAGGCAAACCAGAACTGGATTTGCACAGTTAATGGTAGGGCTCTGAGGAGTGTTGTCGAGTAGGGCAATCTAAGGGTGCAGATTTATACTTCCTTGGAAATGGCATTGCAGGTAGACAGGGTGGTGAAGGCATTTGGCGTGCTTGCCTATATCAGTCAAAGCACTGAGCACAGGAGTTGGGACATCATGTTATGGTTGTATAAGGCATTGGTAAGACCACATTTTGATTACTGGTCACTCTGCTCTAGAAAGGATGTTATTAAAGTGGAAAAGATGCAAAAAAGATTTACAAGGACGCTACCGAGACTGGAGGTTTTGAGCTATAAGGAGAGGCTGAATGGGCTGGGACCTTTCCCCCTGGAACATAGGAGGCTGAGGGGTGACATTATAGAGGTTTATAAATCATGGTGCATAGATAAGGTAACATCTTTTCTCGAGTAGGTGAGTCCAAAACTAGAGTGTATAGGATTAAGGTGAGAGGGGTAAGTTTTAAAAGAGATACAAGGAGTAACCCTTTCACAAAGAGGGCTGTGCATATTTGGAACAAGCCGCCAGAGGAAGTGTAGAGGCAAGTACAATTACAATATCTAAAAGTCATTTGGATAGGTGAATGGATAGGAAAGGTTAGAGGGATGTGGCCTAATCCAGGCAAATGGGACTAGTTCAGTTTAGAAAATCAGGTCGGCATGCATGAGTTAGGCCGAAGGGACTTCTTTTTGCTGTATGACTCAGTGACTCAATAATGAGTAGAAAAGGCAAACTGTTAATGTACAATACAATTAGTACATCCAGACTATAGTACGTAAAGATGAATATGCGTTCTTAAATTTCAAAATTAACATTTCAGTGAAAGTGGAGAATCTCCTAGACAATGCTAGTTAATTTTAGAGCAGATGAAACTTACACAATGGTGATCCTTTTACAGTACATATTATGGGAGCTGAAGGTAAATGTCGTTGAATTCTCTGGTGTTCCATGAAAACCAGCAATGTAACAACCTTGGTCAGAAATTTTGTGTTTACTGGATAATAGTGAAATCTGATCATCAGTACAAGGTTTGGATTTGTAAGTCCCCAAGACTGTATTCATCAGACTACTTAAACATATCTATTGAGCTTCACTCATTTTGCAGAACAATTAGTAAAGGTACCATTAACATTGAACCCTGGAAAGGATCTCAAGCTTACAAAGTGAAGAGTTATTCATTCAGGAACTTGTCAGTTGTGAGTAATCAAGAAGTACAATATAATGGTAGGTTTCCATGTAGTTGTTGATGCCAATGACAGTTGATAAAGAGGCCGCATTAGGAAAGTTGATGCCATCTAAAATAAAATACTTGTGTTGAAACCAAATCAGGCCGCAGGTAGATGGGAACATGCAGCTGCAGAGGTCATATTGAAAAGGCCAATTCCAGTGAAACAGGAGAAGTGTCTTTCTTGCTTTTTCTAATTCCAAGGTTTGCAAAAAGTAGCAAAACAATGTAAAGAACTGAATAGACACTTCATACTTGCGAGCAAGCTGACCTTATATTAAAAAAAACACTTGAGAAATACCATGTGAATGGCAGTTAGAGATTGTCAGTAATTACTGGACTAAAAAATGCAGGTAAGAAGAAGCTAATGTGGATTTATACCTACTGGAGACGGTTGCAACAGTAAAACTGTTGTATTAATCTGTCATTTAATAGCGCATCATTTTGGTTTTTGTACCAAGTTGTGTTAAAATAGTATAATTAATATCAATAATGTACATATAGTACCCTTCCAGGCTGCTCACCATCCTGACCTGGAAATGTATTGCGGTTCTTTCACTGATGCTGGGTTAAAATCCTGGAACCGCTTCCCAAATGCCATTATGCATCTTCCTACATGAAGTGGACTGAATCAGTTTGAGAAAGCAACTCACCATCACCTTCCCAAGAGCAACTGAGGATGATCAGCCATGATCCTACTGGATGGTAGAGCCAGCTCAAGATGCCAAGGGGTCTACTCCTGTTTCTATTTCTTAAGGCTGAATAGCAATAAATGCTAATCTGACCAGTGGTGCTCAAATCCCATGAATAAATAAAAATAAATATCAAGCCATTAGTCAATGAACAGAGTTAGAATGTTCAGTATTAAAAGCTAGAGCTAATGTATTTTAGATGTGAAAAAAATGAATTCATTATTTTTTATTTTTCAATACAGGTCTTTTCAGATGCACACAGAAAAAACGTAAAGCCAGTCAGGAAGAAATTGCTCACCATCCCATGGCTCCAATAAAGACCAATTGGTTTTGGGCCTTTTTTGTTGGAGCTCAGGGATTTATTGTGGTGATTGGAGGAGTTGGAAGCAGTGGGTCATCTGTTTCACTGGATCACCAGCGCTGTCAGCAATCAGCACATCCTATTATAACTTATAGAGGTGAGTATGCTGTGTTCCATTGGCAGAGTAAATGGGAGCGCAAATGATACAATTTACAGAATTGATTTACTTGAAAGTCTATCAAACAGAATAGAATTTTCTATTGAATAGAGCGAATAAAGTTAAAATATAGTCCAAAGCTGGATTGGACAGAGGAAAACCACTTTCTGCAGACAATCTAGACTAAAATGTTGATGCTTTATTTTGTTGTTTGAGTGAGGTATTGAGAGCATTTAGAAGCAGATTACTTTCTTGATTTAACCACCTAAATGCGATTTTCTGGGAATTGTTCCAGCTGGGAAGCATTGCTTGCTTTTCTGCTGGCTATGGCAAAAGACTGGGATCGGGACTGGCTGAGTTGCTGTCACAGAAACCCAATATGATGGGCTGGAGGATAGGATGTCTGTGATCGGCTGGAGGGCCTCCTTGCGTGTTGTAAATCTTTCTTGATTCGATGAGAACATATTGGATACTGTAAAAATTGAACCAAAACATGTAGATGGAATTAATGTACAGCTCAGCTGGGACCTAATTGAATGATAGAACAGGTTACAAGAGCTGAATAGCCTACTACTATTCCTGTCATCTCACCCTTCCCTATATTGCAACTTCTTCAAGCACTATATACCAGCCTGCAAATAAATGTTGCATTTCACCAATTGTTCTGCATCCCTCCCTCATTCATTCTACTGTTGGTGGTCATGCTTTTGGTTGCTTAGTTCCAATTATCCCACCCTCTTGCTTATTAAGAATTTATCTATCTTGGCCTTAAAAATATTCAAGAACTCCATTTACATCATCTTTTGAGGAGGAGAGATCCAATGACTCTCAACATGCTCTGAGAAAAGATTTTTCCTCATTTCTGTTTAGAATAGATGACCCCGTAATTTTAAACAGTGACCCTTGTAGGACTGAGAGGTGGAGAAATTTCTTCACCCAGAGTGTGGTGAAGTTCTTTGCCACAGGAAGTGGCTAAGGCCACAACATTAAACATTCTCAAGAAGGAGTTAGATATCGTTTTTAAGGCTAAATGGATCAAAAGATATGGTGGGAAAGCAGGAATAAGGTACACATTTGAATGTTCAGCCATGTTTATATTGAATGGTGAACCAAGCTCGAAGGGCAGAATGGCCAACACATGCTCCTTTTCCCATGTTTTTAAATTACTAATGAGGCAGATTTTATAGTGTAGCACTATGGGGATTTTAATCTTTTATTCTTTGTCTTTTTTTATGTTCTGTTCAGTCCTCTTACCTGCCATTCTCTTTGCACAATTATGTTTTCTTTATTTTTGATACTATCTTTAACTTTTTAAATTAATCAAGGATGGAGGGTTTTCCCTTGGAATTTTTCATTTTTGTTGGAATGAATCTATCCTGTATATCTGAAATATCCTGGTAAATGTTTGCCACTGTATCTCAGTTAACCAAACATTTAACTGAATTTGATAGTTTACTTTCGTCAGCTCTGCTTTTGTGCCCTTACAACTGACTTTATTTATTTTTTAAAAACTTATTTTAGACTCAATCTTTTCTTCCTCAACTGACTGTAAAATTGGATCATATTATGATTCCTGCTAACTAGGGGTCCCTTCACCATGAGGTCATTACTTAAAGCTATCTTGTTGCACAATCTCAGGTCTAGTAAAGTCTCCTCTCTGATTGACATCGGTGTGTGCTGTTTTGAGAAACTATCCTGAAAATATTTTTCGAACCACTCATCTAGATTATTTTTGCCCATCTGATTTTTCCAGTCACTCTGTAGGTCTCAGGTTTTTGTACCTTTCTGACAAACACCCATTTTTTCTACCTGTGTAGTTAACGCTAATTAAGACCGAATCACATTGCTCCGGCTCTGTGGTCACATGTAGGCAAGACCAGCTAAAAATTATGGATTTTCTTCCCTGAAGATGAGTAAGAATAAGAGAATTAGTGAACCAGATGGTTTTTTTTATTCTGATAATTGATCATTATTAGACTCTTAATTCTTCATTGAATTCAAATTCTGCCACCTGCTATTTAGTATGTCAACTGGACGGATGGTTTGTGATGTAGAGTTATGGCTGGATGGATGGTTTGTGATGTAAAGTTATGGATGGATGGATGGTTTGTCATATATAGTGATAGCTGGATGGATGCTTTGTGATATCGGGTGATGAGCTGGGTGGATTGTTTGTGATACAGAGTAAGGCCAACAGTATGGGTTCAGTTCCCATGGCTGAGGTTATCATGAAAGACTTTCTTCTCAGTCTCTCCCCTCAGCTGAGGTGTGGTCACCCTCAGGATAAACCACCACCAGTTGTCTCTCCTAAATGAGAGACCAGCCCTATGGTGTGATAGGATTATAGTGACTTTACCTTTCAACTCTATCTGCTAATACCTTAATTAATTAACAAAGACATGCCTTCCTAAATGACACGTGCCCTTCCATATTCAGGTCCCAGTTTATGTTATCTGGCAGCATATATGGTTGTGATTGCTATCAGATTGTACTTCTTCATTTTTATTTATGTTATCAGTCAAACTGTTTTGTTTTCTATCATGGTCCTTTTATCAGTTTCCGTATTCATACTTTTCTGCTTGCCTTGACTCTATGCTTTGATTTATCACATCTTCCCAAATTTGATCGATTTAATTTGAAATTATCTCTATTTGTCTAGTTACTTGGCTTGCTAGGAGACCAACCCCAGCATGGTTCATGTGGAGACTGCCAGAACAGTACAACTCCTACTTCCCCGGTACTGGTGCCTGTGCCACTTAGATAGAACATAGAACATAGAAGAATACAGCGCAGTACAGGCCCTTGGGCCCTCGATGTTGCGCCGATCCAAGCCCACCTAAACTACACTAACCCACTATCCTCCATATACCTATCCAATGCCCTCTTAAATGCCCATAAAGAGGGAGAGTCCACCACTGTTACTGGCAGGGCATTCCATGAACTAACAACTCGCTGAGTGAAGAACCTACCCCTAACATCAGTCTTATATCTACCCCCCCTTAATTTAAAGCTATGCCCCCTTGTAATACCCGACTCAATACGCGGGAAAAGGTTCATACTGTCGACCCTATCTAACCCCCTAATCATCTTGTACACCTCAATCAAGTCACCCCTAAACCTTCTTTTCTCTAGTGAAAACAGCCCCAAGTGCCTCAGTCTTTCCTCATACGATTTTCCTTCCATACCAGGCAACATCCTGGTAAACCTCCTCTGCACCCGTTCCAATGCCTCCACATCCTTCCTATAGTATGGCGACCAAAACTGCACACAATATTCCAGATGCAGCCGCACCAGAGTCTTATACAACTGCATCATGACCTCAGGACTCCGGAACTCAATTCCTCTACCAATAAAAGCCAGTACGCCATATGCCTTCCTCACCGCACTATTTACCTGGGTGGCAACTTGAACTTGAACCCTCTTCTACACCATCAGTCTTTGAGCTACACCTTTATTTCTGTAATGTCATTTACGCTGTGTCAATATGCATGTGATTAATATCATAATCCAGACATTATTGTCTTGGAGGTTCTCTGTCTTATGTTAGTGCAACCTCCTCAATTGATTAAGCAGAAGCTTTTTCATTGTCATGTCTATGTCATTGGTGCCTACATGAAACAAGATGACCGAATCCTTCCCCTTCAACTTTAAGTTCCTATTCAGCCCTGAGTAAAAGCTCAAAACCCTGGCAGTGGACAGTCTCTGGATTCTCACTCTCTTCTGCAGAAAACACTGTCAATCCTTCTTCAGTTCCCTCTCCCCTGCTACCATTGCATCCAGTTATGGTCCTCTCACTGGACTGGCATTCTACATGAGGGCAAAAGTGAGGACTGCAGATGCTGGAAATCAGAGTCTAGATTAGAGTGGTGCTGGAAAAGCACAGCAGGTCAGACAGCATCCGAGGAGCAGGAAAATCAACATTTCCGTGACTACTTGGTCAGGTCCACGTCCCCCAACAACCCACCTTCCCTTCCTGGCACCTTCCCCTGCCACCACAGGAATTGCAAAACCTTTGCCCTCACCTCCCCCCTCACCTCCATCGAAGGCCCCAAAGGAGCCTTTCACATCCATCAAAATTTCACCTGCACATCCACCAATGTCATTTATTGTATCCGTTGCTCCCGATGCATTCTCCTCTATGTTGGGAGAACTGGACGCCTCCTAGCAGAGCGCTTTAGGGAACACCTCCGGGACACCTGCATCATTTAACCCCACTGCTCCGTGGCACAACATTTCAACTCTCTTCTCCCCCCCCCTGCTGAGGACATGCAAGCCTTGGGCCTCCTCCACTGCCGCTCCCTCACCACCCAACGCCTGGAGGAGGAACGCCTCATCTTCTGCCTCAAAAAACTTCAACCCCAGGGCATCAATGTGGACTTCACCGGTTTCCTCATTTCCCCTCTCCCCAGTTCCAACTTCCAGCTCAGCACCATCCTCATGATCTGTCCTACCTGCCAATCTTCCTTCCCACCTATCCACTCCACCCTCCCCTCTGACCTATCACCTTCATCCCCACCCCCATTCACCCATTGTACTCTTTGCTACCTTCTCCCAAGCCCCACCCCCCTCCCAGTGCCTCCGCACCGCAGGCTTCCTGCCTTCATTCCTGATGAAGAGCTTCTGCCCGAAACATCAATTTTCCTGCTCCTTGGATGCTGCCTGACCTACTGTGCTTTTCTAGCACCATTCTAATCTAGATTCTACATGAGGGTACCGAGGTTAGTGAACTCGTCCACTCTGCACCCTCATGAGCTAAAAGAACCTCAAGTCTGTTGGGCAACTGCAAACGATGAGCTCCTGCACTTTTTCCCTTTGCACTCCCTTACTCACCTCAGCTGCTGCCACTCTCCCCTTATCACTGACCAAATCAAGAGATCCTAAGGGATGTGACCAGCTCCTAGTACAAAATATCCAAGTGTTAGTCACATTCCCTGATATATTGCAGTGTCTGCAGCTCTGCCTCCAACTCAATTACAAATGGAAAACAGTTAGTGCAGAATGGGCTTGCTTTCGATTGCACAAGCATCCAGGAGCTCCCATTTGCTACAACTCGGGCATATCATCTGTCTTGCGATACTTAGTGTGTTTTAATGTACTAATTAATTATTTTATTCAATTACTTATTGCACTTTATTACACTATTTATTAATTTTACCACCAGTTCCTGTATTACTTTAAACCTTAGAAATCTTGATGACTTACTAAATACTCACAACGTCCCTTTTTGTAGAGTAAGAACAAATTCTACAGGGTGAAAAAGTTCGAAAAAGCAAAGGAGCATCTCCTTCTCCGAATTCCTTTACTTATCAAACTCCCAACTGCTCAAAGTCACATTCAGTGCTCAGTCTCACTGAGATGCCTCTCCAAGTCAAGTCAGCTCAGGTCGACAAAGAACAGTTTAAGCTAGTTTGTTTAGGTAATAAACTTCAACTGAAGTCATGTAGACAACTTTAATATCTCTGTTAAAGCTAGGATGTAATTTAGAAATTAAGCAGTAAATTACATATGTGTTAAAGGGGAAATACAACCACGCCTTTTAGAAAGAGATTAAGTTTCTCTTATCCTGTTCCCGGTACACTGTCTGAGTTGCACTGAGGTAACAAGTTGCTGTTGTCTCTTTCCATTATCCTACTTCATTATTCCTCTTTTCTCCTGACTGCAACCCTTTCTGTTCCCTACTCTATCTGTTTCTCTCTGTTGACTTGCTGGATCACCGACTGAAAGATTGGGCCCAGTTTAATGGCAGTGTCGGTGGTCATCCACTGGCCAGAAAGTCACTTGTTGTGACCTTTTTTGGAGGTTAAAAATGAGGTCAGGAATGAAGAAGGGCTTATGCCCGAAACGTCGATTCTCCTGCTCCTTTGATGCTGCCTGACCTGCTGCACTTTTCCAGCAACACATTTTTAAGCTCCGATCTCCAGCATCTGCAGTCCTCACTTTCACCGTTTTTGGAGGACCTGACACAATCACGTGACAATCAGACAGCTAACTGCCTGCTATTCTTTGAGGTCTCATCTCAAAGAGTTATTGTTCAATCAGTGCAGCTTTTGGCTCCCAGCAGTGTCACTGCTTTCTGATTCAGTTGTTGGAGGTGAATCAACTGAGCTAATCTGAAACTTAGCCATTTGTGTAGCAATAACACCAGAGTGAGCAAAGCGGAGCTGTGATCGTTTGGTCTATGTTTAAATATTAAGCAGGAAAAGTTGAACAATCACATGGTAGGAAATTTGAAATGGCATCTTACCAAGCTGGCAGAGATTTGGAAACAAACTGCTTACCATTTATTCAGCAATGTAAGCAGCAAGAGAGGAGAGGAATAAGAAGACAAATGATCATTTATTAATGAGAAGAACCCTGCAACCTTGTATAGACACATATTGCTTCAACCTGGTACAGAGATAATGCACTTTGCTTAAATGCATTAAAGCCTTCTACCAGAGCAATGAGGCATTATCTGGAGAAATGACAGGGAGAATTTAGACTGAGGTTAAACTGCTTAGTTCATATAAAGTCTTCAACTGAGACACTGTAATGTGCAAAGCTTGTATTCACTGGAGTTTAGCAGAGCAAGTCTCATCTTGATTGCAACCTATAAAATCCTGAGGGGTTTTCTCAGGCTAGATGTGGAAAAGATATTTCCTCTTCTGGGAAAATAGGACTAGGTGTCACTGGTTGCAAAAAAAAGAGCTTTGTCATTTCGTCATTGAGTCTCCGAGTCATACAGCATGGAAACAGACCCTTTGGTCCAACTTGACTGACCAGACATCCCAATACGACCTCATCCCAATTTTCAGCATTTGGCCCAGAAGCATCTTCCTATTCATATATCCATCCAGATACCTTTTAAATGTTGTAATTATATCAGACTCCTCTACTTCCTCAGAACTCATTCCATACACACATCACCCTGTACATGAAAAAGTTACCCCTCAGGTCTTTTTAAAATTTTTCCCCTTTTACCTTAACCCTATGCCATCTAGTTCTGAGCTCCTTCACCCTAGGAAAAAGACCTTGACTCTTCACCCTATCTAAGCCCCTCATGATTTTATAAAAATGCGCCAGTCTATGCAGTTTCTTCCTATAACTGAAATCCTCCAGTCTTGGTAACATCCTTGCAAAACCTTTCTGCACCCTTTCAAGTTTAACAACATCCTTCCCGTAGAAGAGCTACCAGAATTGTACTCAATGTTCTAAGTATCAGAGGGAACATTTTTCTCAAAAGGGGTGATGAACATTAGGCACTCTTTCCTCCAACATTGGTTAAAACAGGATATTTGAGTATTTTTATGCCAGTGATAGTTAGATTCTTAACAAAGCAAAGGGGTGAAAGGTACGCAAGAATATCGAGTTTTCAGATCAGCCATGATATCAGTGAATAATGGAACTGGTTTGAGAGAACTAGGGCTTTCCTCCACTTCCTAGATCATATGTCTGTATGTTTATTTTGTTTAGAATGATTTGCCCCTTTTTTGATCTTTATTGTGGCTATAACTTAAAGCAAGTTGTTGGTTTGGACCTGTGGCACATTTCGGTATGTGGTAGAATGTCATTGTCTGCAAAATAGCAAGATTGCAGTAGCTGAGTTGAAAACTAATTGTCAATTGTTGAGCATATTTTCGTATACCTGCCAGATCTATCAATTTCCAGTGACGATCGTTTAAAATGTATTTGACTGTATTTGATTATATTTCCCCTCAACCTAGAGAGACATGATCTCTGAAAATATGTTTGAAGAAGGAATAGGGGAAACAGCCTAAGAGTCAGTAAAAGCAAAAGCAACTGAAAATAGAATTTGACAAAGTAAGCTGAGATGAACAGCTTTGTAAAGGTGTTTTTTTTTAACTTGTTCTCAGAATTTGGGTGTTGCTGGAGAGGCCACATTGATTGCCCATCTTCTGTTTCTCTGAGAGCCTTCCTTTAGCTGCTGAGCTTCTGTTAACTGTGCTTACACGATAGCTGACAGGTTGGGAATTCTAGGCTCCATCCAGAAAAGGAAGCAGTAACACATGTTAAAGCCTGGATGATTTGTGACATGCATAAGAAATACCAGGCAATGTCTGTATTGTAGTGCTTTTCTAGCTTGCTTTGCTCTTACAAGTGATGATCAGGAAGGTTGTTATGATATCTGCCAAGATTGCTAAATTTATATTACAGTCTGGCCAGAGCCTGGTAACCTTTCTTCACAGTCGACAAAGTTTGAGATTCCAGGAAATTACTAAGAGAACGAAATCACAAGATTCCATTGTTTTAGTTGACACCGGTTCAATGAAAGTGTAGGAGGGCATGTCTGGTGCAGTACCAGGCATACCTAACAATGACGTGTCAACAAAGTGAAGCTAAAACACAGAAGTACTTGCATACAAATAGCATAAGCAGCAAGTGATAGAGCTAAATGATCCCACAATTAACAGATCAGATCTAAGCTCTGCAGTCCTACCACATCCATTTGTGAATGGTGGACAGTTAAACAGCTCACTGGTGGAGGAGGCTCCATAAATATCCCCATCCCTAATTGCAGAAGAGCCCAACACATAGTGTAAAAGATTAGGCTGAAACATTGTTTGCAATCTTCAGCCAGACGTGCCAAGTGGATGATCCATCTCAGCCTCATCCAGTGGTCCCCAGCATCACAGCTGCCACACAAGAGTGCCTTATCTATAATTGTGGGTATCCATTACTTCATGATTCATGTAAAGCAAGATAGTTAAAGCCAAATTACTCAGCATAGTGAAGTACAATCCTGCCTTCATCTGGAGTAATTTCCAGTAGAAGCACCAGAGGCTTCCAATTGGGAATAGTGAGGCCAATTTACTATTCCTGCTGGAATCAATTATATAGGTACAGACTGACAATGGAAATTGAGATATTTTCTGTTCAGACTTCTGGAGCAGATGGGACATTAACCCAGCCGTCCTGGCTCAAAGATAGGGATGCTGCTACCACACCAGAAGAGCCCCTTTATAGTTAACTGATCTCAGGTGGAGATCCTCTTGCCCAAAGAGTGACACTAGGAAGCCTTTTATTATTCCCCCAGTGATTCTTATCAGAGTCCAAGTGAAGGAGCAGCAGTAGTAGGAAGCTTTTTGTTGTGCGTTTTTTAAAATGCTGGGGCAATTTGGTGTGTTTTGTCACGTTTCCATAATTTGCAAATGCTGGAAAGTGCAAAGAAGTGGTATCTGTCAGCCAACCAGAGTGCTTATGGGAGAAATATCAGGGTTGGGTTGGGGAAATGACCATTGATTCATAGAGATGTACAGCACAGAAACAGATCCTTCGGTCCAACTCGTCCATGCCGGCTAGACATCCTAAATCAATCGAGTCCCATTTGCCAGCACCTGGCCCATATCCTTCTAAACCCTTTCTATTCATATACCCATCCAGAAGCCTTTTAAATGTTATAATTGTACCCACCTCCACCGCCTCCTTGACCACTGCCTAATCTCTCGCTTGTTTCATTGCTATTCTGCAAAAAGAAAATCCAGGCATGAACTCCAAGCTTATTTTCAGTCAGGTGACCAGAAATCCAGAGAGCTTGCCTAATCATTGTATTGAGTTTCATTTGTGGTTATTTTCATGCTCTATAGAATGATTTGATTGTAAATATTTCTCCAAATGATTGCTTATCTCTAGTACATTGTCTTCATGTAGAGTTTAGGTTGGTGTTTCCTTTTTCACTTGCCTTATGCTCCTGTCAGTGGGATGTCTGAAGTTGAGAGATTGATCAAAGCGGAATTTGAAGCCTTCTCTCTTATGTCTCTTTCCTGCATGTTTACTGAACTCCCAATTTCCACTTTAAATTTCCTGAGGTGAAATATTGGAAGAAAATTAGAATCTGATATTCTAATCTGTAATTAGTTGCGTCAGTAATACTTTCCCAAATTTTAATGACTGATTTTTTTTGCTCTAATTTCAATGAAAAAGATGAGAGGTGTATTTGGGATAATATAAAAAACCTGAGAGTTTGAAGCAAAACTTTGAGCATTGCCTGGAAAGTTAACTATGAACTGAGCAGTAAATAACCAGTGTGTACCAAACTGACAGTGATGGACCCCTGGAGATAGGATTGAGGTATTCCTTTTCAAACAAGAATATTAATGAACCTGATGAAATAGAAACAGCAGGAGACCTGAAGTGAGAATGATTCACTTGGAGCCTCAGATTAATTGCAAAAATATCTCTTGTTGCAGGAGAAACAACCTTGTCTACAGCAATTCAGTTGTAGTGCAGACTCTTGTGTTCAAAGTCGTGGGCTGCAGAAAGCATTTAAAAAGAAACAGGCAGATCTCTACTGCTAATAGATAGTCTTACAGCCAACAGTATAGCTGTTAAGTTGAATGTTATACCTAGTCAGAAATTAAGTTCAAATTGGGGGTTACAAACGCTTAGACTTGTTCAAAAGCATCATATAATTTTCTCAAATCGGTCTACCTGGTGGTATAAGAAGTCCTGAAGAATATCCTCCTAGTGGCATTCTCACAAATGTTCCAAGAAAGGCAGGAAAATGTTCCAAGAAATTGATTTGGAAATCATGAAACTGGTTGGATTTAAAAAAAAATACACTTTTAATCTTGTCTGTTGAATTTTTGCGAAGCTGTAGTACATCTGGAAGTTTTCCTTTGCTTGTCCACTGAGCTTTAATACAGTCTCTCGGGGTTTGATGGAGCTGGCGCCTGGGTGATAACGTTGATGTAATTCTGTCAGGACAGACACTTCTGTAACAGATTGATGTAAACTTAGGGCACGGTTCTGGCACATTCAGTGACATGCCTTGTATCCAGAGGTCTCCTGTCAGGATTTATTAATTCAGTTCACTGCATTTCAATTACAGATATTGACAGGAGTCTATTGATCACCTCCCGTGTAATTTGTTGCCAGCTTGGTTACGGATATTTCTACTTTCTTCTCAGATATTGCACCGTGGCTGCACACATTTCAAGCTGCAGATGTAACAGACTACTCACAGCTGATCTTTGACCCGAGCCAAAAAGAACTCATTGTTGGAGCAAAGTAAGCTGCTTTATTTATTTATTTTCTTACTTAAGACTGTCATTGACATTTTAGAAAGATGACTTTACTGAGGTTTGTGAGATTCCATCTTGAATGCCATTTATTTCAATTCTCAGAACATTCAACCCAGTTCAGTCTTGAATGTTTGTAAGATGTTATTTAAAGTAACTTCTGTGCTTTCAGAGTTTGGATATCGATGTTTTTTGACAATCTATTTGTACTTTTTTCTATTAGCATCACACCTTTAATGCTAAATGAAGATAATTAGTATAACAGACTTAACAATGTTATTACTGTCTTTTCACTTGCTTGGGAAATAGTGCTTCTAGTCTGGGAATAATGAGCTGATTTGATGTGTGTGATGCTGGACCATCCATTGGCTGAACAGCAGCTGGCATCCTCTCTGTAGCCATTCCCTGCTTCAGTCCCATCCTGAATTAGTACCACTCAGGCACTGAAGTGATCGGGATTAGGACTCTCCAATCAGAGACTCACTGCTCTCCAGTACTAGCAGCGTCATCAAGAGCAATGGCCATTGGAAGTGGGAGGTCATATTGAGGTGGGATGGTGGGATTATAATTTAATGCAGGGAAATGTCATCACCTCCAGCAGATATCCCCTTTGGGAATGGATTGCCCAAGTAGAAGGGACCTTCCCACTATCTTGGCAGGATATACCTGGCACACATGATGTGGCCCTGTTTGCTGCAGGTTGAATGATGTGGTGTGATGAGACTCTGAAATGATCTTTACCTAGAGGATCAATTAGAGACCTTAATCATTTTTGAGAGAAAATGTACGAGTTCAACCTTTTCCATCCTGGGCTTATTCCACACCTTTCCACCCAATGAAACAATGTCTCTGATTGGGTGAGAAGAAAGTAAATTCTGTAAATATGATTCAAGTTGTCTTCAACTGGAGGATTTATATAGTGAATGGGGTGGCCTGGGGTAGGATTCTAAGCCACTTAAAGCTGTCAGTCACATTTCAGGTCGCCTGCTAGCCCTCCAAATAACTAAGGTGTAAGTTACTTCATAAAATTTGTTGTCTCCATGATGTCAATGTAGATGTGAAGCTGCAAAGATGCCCCAACCTGGTCAAAATGTTTATTTTCTTACCAAAAGGTAGGAGTGGCAAACTACTAAATATATATCCCATAGAACAAAAGAATGTGTGCCAATAAACAGCATCTTTCATTTAATCTAAAGAGACAAGAAACCATGTTGCCTTTACATGCTCAGATAAGTTGTGCTGTTGAAATTATTTTGAACAGCAGTATTACAACATTTTGCTGTTAAATGCAAATAAGGAAATAAGATTGATCAGCCCAAACTTACATGTGACCAAATCTGCTCCACTTTCAATTATATCATTTAGGTTTCATGAGTAGATGTCAGAACATTACCAAGAATATGTTTATTCAGATTAAATGAAGGTAGAGTGGCAATTTAGTTAATTGGACACCTATGTCAGAGACACTCACATTTGTAGGGAGGATCTGGGGGAGACTGAAAATAGTTGAAGTCCTGGAGAAGTGGAGGCTCTGCCGACCTTGTCAGGACATCCTCGAGAACATTTTGATGCCTACCTTTCACTTGGCAGTCCAAAAGGACAGCTTAGCCATAGGAACACAAGCAAGAGGAATCCATAGCTGGACCACTTGGGGATGATCTTGGACAATTGGGAGGGGAGGAGAGCACAGGTTGGGAATCAGGACGGGGGAACAGTGTGAGGCAGATTGTGAATTGGAAAGATTGACGGTGGTTAGCAGAGCAATTTAAATTACAATCAGTTCTGCTATAACGCTGAAATTCTGTTCTCGTGCAATTTCGTGTCATAAGAAAATCACCATTTCTAGAATGGCGTTATAGCCAATACATGCTTTAAAAATTTGCGCATTTGAAATAGTGTTTGTAATTCATCGATTGCATTATAGTGAATTAGCATTAACGAAACATGCGTTATAGTAGAATGACCTGTAATTAATGAAACAGCCTACTTCTCCATTGGGGAGCCAACGTCTCATGACATCCACCACTTTTAAAACTTGTCTGCCCCAAATCTTTCTACCTACATCATTGGGGAGTTAATGTCATGGTCATTGAATATGCAACAAAGTGTTCATGTCTCTGCCATCAGTATGTCTTCAATATGGTCAGTTGACTCTAACCTCTTTTCCCTCCCTGTTCCCTATATCCTTTTGCATCATTTCTCCTCAAATACTTTACGTTCCCTTTTAAATCATATTATAGACCCTGCTTCAAAGATCACTTGCAGGCAAAAATTAGTAGTTTTAATAATCTGTTATATGCAAAACTTCCTCTAATTTCTTCCTTGTTCTCTGGTTATAATCCTGAGTACATATTCCCTTGTTTACCAACATATGGAAGCAGTCTTTCATTATTCACCTCAAAACTTTCCATAATTTGGAAATCTCTTTGATCTTCTTGAAATGCCTCTGCTTCAGCGAAAAAGGCTCCAATTTTTTTAAACTTTCCATTATAACCATTTCTTTCTACTCGCTGTTAATTTTCCATTCTCCAATATCCCTTTCATCAGAACTGAAGTACACAAGGTACACCACTGTGGCAAAGCCCCTCTCTTAGAGTAACAAGAAATAGTCTGATTTTTCAATGGGCATTTTAAAATGAATATTTTGTTGTGGGATTTTGCTGTTCCTGGAAACTTTGCTTTTATTGCCTCAGAGTTAATTTAGTTGCAATGAAGTGATTAGTACATGGAATTAATTTGAATCTGTATTTGTGTTGCAGAAAATGTTAGTTTCATTGAGCGTCCCTCACTTTCAAAAAGACCACTCATCATGTAAATTTTATTTCTTGCAGAAACTACCTCTTCAGGCTAAAACTGGAGGATCTGACATTAATTCAGGTGTGTGAAATGTGTTTGTGTTTTACTTGAGCAGGAGTAATGTTTGATGTTAAGGTAACATTTTTGGCAAGTACTTTGGTCAATGTACAAGTATTTCACAGAAAAGCAGCATTTATTCCTCTGCTTCTGATCTCCAAGTAGGTTCTCACACCCAGAGATGTTTCCCATCATTGATGACAACAAGTTGAAAAGGCATAGATATGACTTCAAGGCATCAGTCAGTATGTTCTATCTTATTTTGGGCCTACACAAGTCACATTAAAGAGACCAGGGCTCGATTTTCTTTCCGGATTCCTATTCCAAGACCATCCTATATACCAGGTTGGCATCCTGGAAATGGCTATGGTCAGACTATGTAGGGGATTTTCCAGAACGTGAACTCACTGGAAACCTCGTCCAATTTGGGATAGCTAGCGAACTGTGCAGCCAAGAGAGCCAATGAAAATACCCAATGCTGTTGTTAGTTGGAAAACCCATCAGGAAAGGGGGCTGTTGCTAATATAGATGGGGAATGCTCTTGAAAGACCTCGGGAAGTTTAAAAATAAAATATTCCCACAGCTGCCAGGCAATCAATGGGGAAGTAGGGAAGGGTTTGGAGGGATGGAAGGAGAAGTAGTTAAAGGAGGCCTCTGTGCCTCCTGCGACTGTCACTGGGAGGCTGCCTCCATCCATAGCACATTGCAGCCTTGGCGGTGCCCACATGATGCGTGCCCTCAATTGGTATTTTAGTTTATCTGAATTACTATCTGTCACTGGCAGCAAGCTACCACTCACTACCATTCCAGCAAGCAATCTCACGAAAAATAGACCAGCGACAGTAATGTACCAACAGTCTGGCTGGCACACCAGCTAGTAGTGCAAAATTCATGGCACACCCCATTCTGAACCTGCTGTGTTCAGAGAATGAAATTCCAACCCCAGGTGTTATTTCTTGTTTTGGTAGCTTTCTGAATGACCAAAATTGCATTTTCTTCTTTAAAGTTGTTACATATTTGGTTTCTGAAGGAAATAGCCCAGCTTTAAAATCAGGAATGTGTTCTGTCAATACTTCATTACTTGATACTTGTATTTTAACTGAAATCAGCAGTGTTGAAACCAAAAGGTTAATAATAAGAGTATAAAGAAAGTAGGAGTATACTTAAGAGGGAAATCAGGAGGGCAAAACAGGGACATGAGATAGCTTTGGCAAATAGAATTGAGGAAATTAGATTAGATTAGATTACAGATTAGATTACATTACAGTGTGGAAACAGGCCCTTCGGCCCAACAAGTCCACACCGACCCACCGAAGCGTAACCCACCCATACCCTTACATTTACCCCTTACCTAACACTACGGGCAATTTAGCATGGCCAATTCACCTGACCTGCACATCTTTGGACTGTGGGAGGAAACCGGAGCACCCGGAGAAAACCCACGCAGACACGGGGAGAACGTGCAAACTCCACACAGTCATTCGCCTGAGGTGGGAATTGAACCCGGGTCTCTGGCGCTGTGAGGCAGCAGTGCTAACCACTGTGCCACCGTGCCGCCCCTAAAGGGGTTTTACAAATATATTAAGGACAAAAGGGTAACTAGGGAGAGAATAGGGCCCCTCAAAGATCAGCAAGGCAGCCTTTGTGTGGAGCCACAGAAAATGGTGGAGATATTAAATGAATATTTTGCATCAGTATTTACTGTGGGAAAGGATATGGAAGATATAGACTGTAGGGAAATAGATGGTGACATCTTGCAAAATGTCCAGATTACAGAGGAGGAAGTGCTGGATGTCTTGAAACGGTCAAAGGTGGATAAATCCCCAGGACCTGATCAGGTGTACCCGAGAACTCTGTGGGAAGCTAGAGAAGTGATTGCTGGGCCTCTTGCTGAGATATTTGTATCATCGATAGTCACAGATGAGGTGCCGGAAGACTGGAGGTTGGCAAATGTGGTACCACTGTTTAAGAAGGGTGGTAAAGACAAGCCAGGGAACTATTGACCAGTGAGCCTGACATCGGTGGTGGGCAAGTTGTTGGAGGGAATCCTGAGGGACAGGATGTACATGTATTTGGAAAGGCACGGACTGATTCGGGATAGTCAACATGGCTTTGTGCGTGGGAAATCATGTCTCACAAACTTGAATGAGTTTTTTGAAGAAGTAACAAAGAAGATTGATGAGGGCCGGGCAGTAGATGTGATCTAAATGGACTTCAGTAAGGCGCCTGACAAGGTTCCCCATGGGAGACTGATTAGCAAGGTTAGATCTCCTAGAATACAGGGAGAACATTTGGATACAGAACTGGCTCAAAGGTAGAAGACAGACGGTGGTGGTGGAGGGTTGTTTTTCAAACTGGAGGCCTGTGACCAGTGGAGTGCCACAAGAATAGGTGCTGGGCCCTCTATTTTTTGTCATTTACATAAATGATTAGGAGGAGAAAGTGAGGTCTGCAGATGCTGGAGATCAGAGCTGAAAATGTGTTGCTGGAAAAGTGCAGCAGAGCTGAAAATGTGTTGCTGGAAAAGCGCAGCAAATGATTAGGATGCGAGCATAAGAGGTACAGTTAGTAAGTTTGCAGATGACACCAAAATTGGAGGTGTAGTGGACAGCGAAGAGGGTTACCTAGATTACAACAGGATCTGGACCAGATGGGCCAATGGGCTGAAAAATGGCAGATGGAGTTTAATTCAGATAAATGCGAGGTGCTGCATTTTGGGAAAGCAAATCTTAGCATGACTTATACACTTAATGGTAAGGTGCTAGGGAGTGTTGCTGAACAAAGAGACCTTGGAGTGCAGGTTCATAGCTCCTTGAAAGTGGAGTCGCAGGTAGATAGGATAGTGAAGAAGGCGTTTGGTATGCTTTCCTTTATTGGTCAGAGTATTGAGTACAGGAGTTGGGAGGTCATGTTGTGGCTGTACAGGACATTGGTTAGGCCACTGTTGGAATATTGCATAAAATTCTGGTCTCCTTCCTATTGGAAAGATGTTGTGAAACTTGAAAGGGTTCAGAAAAGATTTACAAGGATGTTGCCAGGGTTGGAGGATCTGAGTTACAGGGAGAGGCTGAACAGGCTGTGGCTGTTTACCCTGGAGCGTTGGAGGCTGAGGGATGACCTTATAGAGGTTTAAGTGAGGTCTGCAGATGCTGGAGATCAAAGTTGAAACTTTATTGCTGGAACAGCACAGCAGGTCAGGCAGCATCCAGGGAACAGGAGATTCGACGTTTCGGGCACAGGCCGAAGAAGGGCCTGTGCCCGAAACGTCGAATCTCCTGTTCCCTGGATGCTGCCTGACCTGCTGTGCTGTTCCAGCAATAAAGTTTCAACTTATAGAGGTTTACAAAATTATGTGGGGCATGGATAGGATAAATAGGCAAAGTCTTTTCCCTGGGGTCGGGGAGTCCAGAACTAGAGGGCATAGGTTTAGGGTGAGAGGGGAAAGATATAAAAGAGACCTAAGGGGCAACCTTTTAACGCAGAGGGTGGTACGTGTATGGAATGAGCTGACAGAGGATGTGGTGGAGGCTGGTACAATTGCAACATTTAAGAGGCATTTGGATGGGTATATGAATAGGAAGGGTTTGGAGGGATATGGGCTGGGTGCTGGCAGATGTGACTAGATTGGGTTGGGATATCTGGTCGGCATGGACGGGTTGGACCGAAGGGTCTATTTCCATGCTGTACATCTCTATGACTCTATGACTGTAATAACAATTCACCCAGTTATTGGCAGTGCTGTGAAGACCGCTATCCATTAGATGGCAGCGTTTTTTTCCACTTTCATTCCTTATATGAAGATCCATAGGAGCTGAATTCAAGTCAAGCAATAATCGCCACATACAAATGATATTACAATAATTTATTAATTATATCAATTGTTATACCAGTTATTATCAAGGAATTTAAATAAGTGACAAAAATACGTAACAGTCAGTATCTCTGCCTGTTTACAGAATCACAGTGATAGCAATTTTATAGATGCTTTAAAGATTAGTGAGCACAGGCCAAGGGTCAAACCCAGGACAGTCCTTGTCTGCTTGACTGAATATCACAAAATACATATTCACTGAAACGTATTACTGTTCCCTAATGATTAAAGGAAGCAAGAAATTCACATTACCATAAAGGGTTTAGTTTGTTAGAGTTTGTGCTTTCCTATCCAGTGTCTGCCTATTTTGTTTCTGTTTGTTCAGACAAAAACAGCACTTGACATGTTGTAGTTTATTCAGAAGTATATTCCATGCAAACCCGTTGCTGATGGTCAATCTTCAAAGCCAGTCCTGAATTGAGTTAGGTGAAGGGAAACAAAAATTGGTAGTTCTGAGAAATCCATTTAAAGGGAAAATACTTAATAGGTTTTTTGTTTACCCTATGTATCTTAGTCACAATATTCCAGGGTCTGATGCATATCTGTGACTGAATCTGGAGTCTGAATTGTTAGCTCTATACATTCCCTCAAGTAGGTGGAAAATTGGTTTTACATCCACCCCTGTGGTTCAGGTTTGTAATGACAGCTTTAAATCATCAGAGTCATGTTAATATTTGCAGATAAATCATCTCTTGGCACAGTGAAAAATTTAAATTCTTTTTGGATTTATCTCAAAATAGAAGCAGAAAAAGTCATGTGAACCATTCAGTTATTTGGCCTGCGTTAAGTGAAAACATATTGTATTTTTCTAACAAAAGCAAAATATTACCTGTTTGGAATGCTGGAAATTTGAAAATACCAGAAACAGTCAAAAGGGCAAGCAGCATCTGCGGCGAGAGAAACCAGGTTTACTTTACAGATCAATGACCTTGCATAAGGACAAATGATGTGAGAGATTTTAAGCAAATGAAAGGGGCAAGGTGGAAACAACCTACATATTCTTCTCTATTATACTCCTTACTTTGCCATTGAACTATCTAACAACCTTTTGCCTATATTTATAGTGTGGATGTAAGTTTGCTCATTGAGCTGGAAGATGTGTTTTCAGACGTTTCGTCACCATACACAATAACATCATCAGTGAGCCTCCTGTGAAGCATGGGTAGTATGGCCCGCTTTTTATTTGTGTTGAGGTTTCCTTGGGTTGGTGTTGTCATTTCCTGTGGTGACGTCATTTACTGTAATGATGTCATTTCCTGTTCTTTTTCACAGGGGGTGGTAAATGGGATCCAAGTGTTTGTTGATAGAGTTCCGGTTGGAGGTAGCATACTTCTAGGAATTCTCATGCATGTCTCTGTTTGGCTTGTCCTAGGATGAATGTATTGTCCCAGTTGAAGTGGTGTCCTTCCTTATCTGTAGATATTAATGAGAATGGGTCATGTCTTTTTGTGGCTGGTTGTGTTCATGTATCCTGATGGCTAGTTTTCTCCCTGTTTGTCCAATGTAGTTTTTGTTATAGTTCTTGCAAGGTATTTTGTAAATGACATTGTTTTTGCTTGTTGTCTGTATAGGGTCTTTCAAGTTCATTAGTTGCTGTTTTAGTGTGTTGGTGGGTTTGTGGGCTACCATGATGCCAAGAGATCTGAGTATTCTGGCAGTCATTTCCCGAGATGTCTTTGATGTAGAGGAGAGTGGCTAGGGTTTCTGGATGCATTTTGTCTGCTTGTTTGGGATTGTTGTTGAGAAATCAGCGGACTGTGTTCATTGGTTACCCATTCTTTTTGACTATACTGTACAAGTGATTTTCCTCTGCTTTTCATAGTTTCTCTGTGCTGCAATGTGTGGTGGCTCATTGAAATAATATTCTAATGCAGCTTCGTTTGTGGATGTTGGGACGGTTGCTCCTGTAATTCAGTATTTGGTCTGTATGTTTTGTTTTCCTATAGACGCTGGTTTGAAGTTCCCCATTGGCTGTTCGCTCTACTCTGACATCTAGGAATGGCAGTTTGTTGTTGTTTTCCTCCTCTTTAGTGAATTTTATGCTGGTAAGGGTATTGTTGATAGGAAATGACATCACCACAGGAAATGACATCATCAACCCAAGGAAACCTAAACACGTAAATAAAAAGCGGGCCACACCACCAGTGCTTCATCGGAGGCTCACTGATGATGTTACTTAGTATGGTGACAAAACATCTGAAAATAAGTCTTCCAGCTCAGTGAGCAAACTTACATCCAGAATCTCAACCTGAGCTACAAATCTTCTCAAAACTCACTAATATGTATACTGCATTCCACAAATTGTTCACTTCCTGTGGAAGATGTTAAATCCAAATGCTAGTTAACATTCCATTTTCTGAGTCCCAGTCCCTGGTCACAAAATATATGTCTTTATCAATTCCCTTGATATATTTGAAAATGTGATTGAGCATTCCTCAATGTCATATTTTATTCTGTGTAAACATTCATTAGGCTGTTTTCATTAGACAGAAGGATGAGAGGTGACTTAATTGAGACATACAAGATAATCAGTGGGTTAGATAGGGTGGACAGTGAGAGCCTTTTCCTCAGATGGTGATGGCTAACCTGAGGGGGCATAGCTTTAAATTGAGGGGTGATAGACATGAGAAAGGTGTCAGAGGTAGTTTCATTACTCAGAGTAGTAGGGGTGTGGAATGTACTGCCTGCAACAATAGTAGACTCGCCAACTTTAAGGGCATTTAAGTGGTCATTGGATAAACATATGGATGAAAATGGCATAGTGTAGAACAGATGGGCTTCAGATTGGTTCCACAGGTCAGCGCAACATTAGGGGTCGAAGGGCCTGTGCTGCTCTGTTGTGTTCTATGTTCTATTCTAGACAGGTTAGTGTGCAAAACTTGGACCAAGTCAAAATAGGAATAAATATGAGAATATAAATGACTTCCCTAATCTTCATTAATCTTGTGTGAATTTATTCTATAAAATAACAGCAACCTATATCTATAAAGTGTCTTTAATGTATTAAAATATTTCAAGATGGCCACAGTAGCATTACAAAATCTCACGCACAACTACAGAAGGAGATAAGAGGACAGATGACCAACTGCTTGGCTAAGGGCACAAGTTTTATGGAATGTCTTAATGAGGAAAGAGGGAGTGATGTCGAGAAGGAATTGGTGATTCCAGAGCTTGAGTGAAGATAATTGAAATGGCAGTCACCAGTCATGGAGCAATTAAAATCAGGGATGCTAATAAGGCCAGAGTTAGTTGAACACAATTCCTGAAAGTTGTGGCACTTGAAGATAGCACAGAAATGGAGAGAGATGAGGCTATGGAAGGATTTGAAATATAGTTGAACATTGCTTGAACAGTAGCCAATTGTGTAAGTCAGCAAGCACAGGGATGACAGGAGTACAGGGCTTGGTGCGATTTAACATGTGCATAGCAGAGTGTTTGGTGACTTAACAATTTATTAAGTGTAGAATATGGGAGAGCAGACAGGAGTGTGTTGAAATAGTAATGCTTGGAAATGAATGAGGCTTCAATAGCAGATGAATTGAGTCAGTGATAAATCAAGCTTTATTGCAGAGGTGGAAATAGGAGGGCTTAGTCATGATGTGAATGTGTGCTTAGAAGCTCACCTCTGCTTCAAATATGACACCAAAGCTGGAAACAGATATGCAAAAAACATTTGTTTGTGCAGTATTGGATGTTGGATAAGCTGTCTTGGAAACTTCAGAACAGTGGTTGGTGGTGATTGAAAGAGTTGGTGGTGAGCTGAAGCAGATGTGTTTAGTATACTTGTGAAAATTAATGCTTTGCTTATGAAATACGATGGCAGGGGGCAGCATGTAAATTAGAATTAGAATGGGACCAAAGAGAGATCCTTTGCTGTTGGTGATTTATATTTTGACCTATAACATGTATGCATAAGGATCAATTTCAGAATTTGTGGATGACATGAAACATTACCAACCATGAGGAGGACAATGTATCACTTCAAAAAAGGCATAGTTAGTTTGGTAGAATGAACAGATAAGTGGCAGATAAAACTTCATGCAGAGAAGTGTGAAATGACTAACTGGTTGAAGAGTACAGTTGGATTCTGAGAAATTAATAGGTACAATTAAAAAGGCTGTGTAGGAACAGAGGGACCTGGTCACAAGGTGGTGGGACGGGTTGAGAGAGCTGTTAAAGCAAATGCATCTTGGGCTTATTCATTAGGGGAATAGAGTGCAAGAGTGAAAAAAAATCTGTTTAACTCTCAAGTGAAAAATTGAGTCCAGAACAGGACACCGCAATGCTGGAATATGAAGACATTCAAGATTGTGCTGAAAAGATTCACAAGAATCTTCTCAGGTATGAGGAGCTTCAATTGTGTCGATACAGTGGAGAAATTGGGCCTGTTCTCCTTGGAGATGAGAGGATTGAGAGATTTGATAGAGGCTTTCAGAACCTATAGAACTGGAATGGAAGAAAGATTATCCTCAAGTCTGAGAGTTTAGTTAAGCAGATTAAGTATCAATTGTACCTGAAGATACTATTTTTGTATTCTGATGCAACATTTTCTACTGTATCTCTTTCTTCCTTTTTATGCCTTGTTTGCCAATTTTATAGTGACCTCACATATTTGTTTTCCTACATCAATTCTTTAACTTTAGTTTTTGTCACCTCATGATTACTTAGAGTCATAGAGATGTACAACATGGAAACAGACCCTTCAGTCCAACCCGTCCATGCCGACCAGATATCCCAACCCAATCTAGTCCCATCTGCCAGCACCCGGCCCATATCCCTCCAAACCCTTCCTATTCATTTACCCATCCAAATGCCTCTTAAATGTTGCAATTGTACCAGCCTCCACCACATCCTCTGGTAGCTCATTCCATACACATACCACCCTCTGCGTGATAAAGTCTCTTTTATATCTTTCCCCTCTCACCCTAAACCTATGCCCTCTAGTTCTGGACTCCCCAACCCCAGGGAAAAGACTTTGCCTATTTATCCTATCCATGCCCCTCATAATTTTGTAAACCTCTGTAAGGTCATCCCTCAGCCTCCAACGCTCCAGGGAAAACAGCCCCAGCCTGTTCAGCCTCTCCCTGTAACTCAGATCCTCCAACCCTGGCAACATCCTTGTAAATCTTTTCTGAACCCTTTCAAGTTTCACAACATCTTTCCAATAGGAAGGAGACCAGAATTGCACACAATATTCCAACAGTGGCCTAACCAATGTCCTGTACAGCCGCAACATGACCTCCCAACTCCTGTACTCAATACTCTGACCAATAAAGGAAAGCATACCAAACGTCTTCTTCACTGTCTTATCTACCTGCGACTCCACTTTCAAGGAGCTATGAAATTGCACTCCAAGGTCTCTTTGTTCAGCAACACTCCCTAGCACCTTACCATTAAGTGTATAAGTCGTGCTAAGATTTGCTTTCCCAAAATGCAGCACCTCGCATTTATCTGAATTAAACTCCATCTGCCACTTTTCAGCCCATTGGCCCATCTGGTCCAGATCCTGTTGTAATCTAGGTTAACCCTCTTCGCTGTCCACTACACCTCCAATTTTGGTGTCATCTGCAAACTTACTAACTGTACCTCTTTTGCTCGCATCCAAATCATTTATGTAAATGACAAAAAAGAGAGGGCCCAGCACCGATCCTTGTGGCACTCCACTGGTCACAGGCCTCCAGTCTGAAAAACAACCCTCCACCACCACCGTCTGTCTTCTACCTTTGAGCCAGTTCTGTATCCAAATGGCTAGTTCTCCCTGTATTCCATGAGATCTAACCTTGCTAATCAGTCTCCCATGGTGAACCTTGTCGAACGCCTTACTGAAGTCCATATAGATCACATCTACTGCTCTGCCCTCATCAATCTTCTTTGTTCATTACTTGTTCATTATACTTATCTTGTGGCTATCTACAGTGTTGATAGTGCCCTGACTTGTGACCTAAGGCACTTCATCTCCATTTCTTAATGTGAAGGTAATTGTAACAATTATGGTCAACATAAGATAGTGATAAACCAGTAGCTTAAGTGAAAGGGGAAATTAAGTCAATGGATAAAATTTGAGTCAAAAGAGAACCTTTATTATCACAGCAGCCTCACTTTACATAATAGAAATGACACTCATGTTCCTGGTTAATATAAATGTCAATTTTTGTATCCTTAATAGTCTTAAAACTGCCAACATCAAATAACAGAATATGGTTGATTCTAAAAATTTCAAATTTTTATTCCATGTGGGAATCAAAGTAGCTGATGTCGATATGTGGTGAGGGTATATAGAAGGAATAATTGGAGCATGTATATTTCTTCTGTCTCAGGATAAGCTCATGCAATCAGCGTAGTTTTCACTGGTTGGTGCTTCTCGGTAGGTAAAAACATTACATTTCAAAAAGAGCCCAGGATTTAGGGGCACGTTGTGCAGGAGGAAATTACACTCATTAAGGATAAGATATTGGCTCATATGGCTTCCAGTGAGCTGTATATGGCCATTAATTCCTGCATCCAATAATGACTTTGTGGACAGACTTACTCATGCTTTGTTGTATATTTTGACTCAGCTCACCATTTCTGTGAGTCAGTGCCATTTTTGGTCTACCGATTAACAAGGTATTCTATGCTTATTTGATCATTTTAAAACATTTTAACCTGGGAATTATATAAAAGCAGCTTATTTGGAGTTCTTTTTCTGATTAATGTATTTTAGTAGATGTCAGATAGGCTGTGAGGTAAATACTTGTTCATGGAGGAGCTTTCCATCTCTCAGAACAGGAAAGAGCAATAGGACCAGAGATTTTCTGTTAAGCTGCCCTCATCCTGCTCCCTCATAGATTTTCCAAAGCCTGAAGTTATGGAAATATCTGTGGGTGTTGAAAACTATTCAGAAATAAAATAGATTAATATTACGGTTATGTGTTGAAAACTATTCAGAAATAAAATAGATTAATATTATAGTTTAATGTCAGTCCAATGATCTTAATTTCTTAAACTATATTCACCAGGCTATTTGATTATTGTTTAACTTAATATGCAGAATCTTCCCAGCCCCTCAATGAAGTGGGCAATAATGGGTCTGTTGGAAAAAATGGCAAGAAATATGAGATTCTTAACATTGAGAGAAATAGTCTGAATTTTCACTGAAGAGTGTAATGGCAAGAGGAGACTTTTGCTAGTGAGTGGGGAGGGACCTATTTACATGCATTTATGACTCAATATTACCTATTCTGGCCTTGTTTATCTGCATTTTGCTATTCTCCTGCACAGTGGAGAGAAAGTAGATGGCAACAATTCCTAACATGAAAGTCAGAACAGGAGCCTGACGCCTTCAGCTCCTTGATCCTCCTCTGGACCCCCATCTTGGTCAACAGTCCCCAGCATTTCTGGGCATGCTTAATGGGCAGTGACTGCCTGCAACCCGCATCCACAGAGGTTAGCGTCAGACATACCACGCCATTATGGCACTCTTAACAAAAACTCACTCAGAATACAGTTCATCACTTCAGTGCTGCACTTTGAAGGTCACTGATATACTTCACTGTAATGCTGCTGCTAGGCCGTTTGTGCAGAGGGACAAGCACCCATCTCATGAATGAGGAAACAGCGCATCTCAAACCTCTTCCTTTGCTTTCTTAGCGCTCCCTCACTTTGTGCTTATTTGGATGTCCATTGTGTCTCTGCTTTGCCTTTTGCACATTGTTGCTCCACAGTTGCTGTGTCTTGCTTTGCATTTTAGCGCAATCACAAAGCTCAGATGTCCCAGAACACTGTCACTGAACTGTGCCATCTCCTGGATTGGAACCTGTGACCTGAAGGGATGGGTAGCCATTCCCGTTCCGGTGGCTGTCAAAGTGACAGCTGTGCTCAACGTTTATGCAACTGGCTGCCTCCAAGGATACATTTGAGACCTTTATAAGATCTCTCAATCCTCAGCTTATAAAAGTATCAAGATTGTTACCAATGCATTTGTGTCAGACCACACTGCTTCATCTTGTTTCCTCATAAGGAGGTCAGTGTTGTAGCCTGAGCACTAGGCTTTCTCAACATAGTTAACATCCACCAGGAGCAGGGCACTGTAAATATACACATGCTGCATTGAGAGAAAGTACCTGACTTCATCCAGGAAAAAGATTTGACTCTGTCAGTGTTTAAACCATCTGTGATAATTGATACTACACCTTAGAAGTCTATGGCAGGTACAGTAAGTTAACAGAATCATTCACAAGCAGTCCAAGGGTTTGGATATAGACAGTCGGGAACTTGAGGCAGTCAGCATCAGGGGTTCTATACCATTACAGTCTGGGGAGTGGGTCATACTCAGGCCTGCACGTCTACTGCAACCAGACAGGAGGTTCGTTGGGATCCACATAGAGATCAGTCAGGAGCCTGGTCATTCATCAGTCAGGTCAGTCATTCTGAGTCCATCAGGGGGTGAGCCATGATAAGTCCGGAACAATGATGAGATATTATGCTGGGCGTTAAGGAAACAGACGAAAAGTGTGGCACTGGAAAAGCCCAGCGGGTCAGGCAGCAACATGACATTCCTGATAAAGGGCTTCTGCCTGAAACGTTGACTCTCCTGCTCCTGGTATGCTGCCTGACCAGCTATGCTTTTCTAGCACCACAGTTTTCAGCTCTAACCTCCAGCATCTGCAGCCCTCACTTTCTGCACTCTTTTCAAACAGGGTTCCAACATGGCAATGGCATTAAGTATAGGTAGCTAGTGTGGCTTGATTCTGTAGCTGCAGTTACAAAGACAGTTGGTCGGACAATGATGATGTGAAATGGCAATGCATTCATGAATATGAGATTCTCTTTGCACTGTTGTGCTCTCAGAAGCGTTTCTCTTCATTTGCCTCCCATGGGTACTGTGAAAGGGTTATTTGTGGCTGACAGCATTTGACCTGGTGCACAGCTGGGCTTCAAATATGGCACTGGTGCTAGGAATCGCTGAAGGTCCTGTCAGTGGCAGCCGCTCCCTCTGCTGGGGTAAGTACATGAAATTGCAAGCAGGGCAGTATAAAGGTGTGATACATACATAATAAGGTGAGCAGCAGAGAATTGTGAGAGATAATTCACTAGAGCTCACAGAGAGAAACCCTTCATGAAACTCCCTAAAATTGGCATTTTGGGAAGATTCGCCCCCAGGGTCACTAATTTAAACTGGGTAGTGAAGATGGAATTCTAAGGACTATGTTGGTGTGTTGCAGATCACTCAAGGAGTTCAAGTTGTTGCGTCAGCCTACACTTCTGCATGTGTTGCAGTCTGGGTCTATGAACAGAGAGCAGAAGCTGTTACATTCTTTCCATCATGTGGCTGACCATGAATCTTTCCTGTTTTTGTTGCCTGCCATTGACATGTATTGGGATGATTTGTAGCCATCTGTATTGCAGATGGCCTCTTCATTCTAATGTATGCTAACTTGAGAGCAGCCTAAGAACCAACCTTCATCACAAATATAGTGGCATTCACGCTGAGTTGGTGACAAACATTATCAGACCATGTTTACTCAATGCAGTCAGTAGTGGAGAGATTTATGTGATGTTTAATTAACTTTTGGCTGAGGGGGTTTGCATTTTGATATATATGAGGTCAGTGCTACATTAAGTATTGTAAGTGACTATAATTGTGTCTACAAATGTTTATTGATACAATCAGGCTGTAATATGTTCCTAAATCGGTAATATGTTCCTAAATTATCACCAATGCATTATGGTTATTTATGCTCTATTTAATAAATTATATTTGATCCTTCTGCAGTATAATGGATGACAGATAACTAATTATATAAATGAAATATTCGATCCTCCCTAGATACAATTTCTTCCATAACAGTTTTATTGAGTGTATTGAGTACAGACAAGTTCATGAGAACCACTGCAGAAATAATGAGCAAGAAAATAAATTATGTCAGGCAAGAGATAGAGACAGAAGCTTAAGGAGGTAATTTGCACAAATGTACTGACCTGAGAAAATCTTCTGATTAATTTCAATTGATGATGGTGGGAGTGGTATTGGGGATTGTGGGGAGCAGATTAACAGAACTGAGTACCTTCAAACTTTTGTTATGTATCAAAACAACATTGCAGGTGGAGAGAATACAAAGAATAGCAATTATGGGGCAATTTCTGACAGTTGCAACTAATAGCATCTCTTACTTACAATGACAGCCATTAAATGGCATAATTTGAAATTTCATGAAGTTCATGAAGATATTTAATTATACCCTTGCCTCTAATTAATTTGGTCTATGTTAAGATCACAATCTTGTGCAGTGCTAAGCTGTAAAGGAAGCCACATACACTTCAGTAAAACTGTTAGTTAAGATGGAAACCCAGGGAATTGAAGGTAAATTACCGAGATGGACAGGAAATTGATCGAGTGGCAAAAAACAGAAAGAGTTGGAATAATGAGTAAGTTCTCAAATTGGCAGAACGTGACTCATGGTGTCCCACAGAGATCTGTGTTGGGATCTCAATTATTCACAATATTCCTTAACAACTTGGATAATAGCAAGAAAAGTCAAATATCCAAATTTGCTGATGGCTCAAAATTGGTCAGCATGACAGCAGCAGAGAATTACAACAGGAAATCAATAGATTAGGGGAATGAGCAATGCTGCGGCAGATGGATTATAAGACAAGCTAGTAAGAAGTTATTCATTTCAGACCAAAAAAGGTTAGATAGGGCATTTTTTATAAGGGACAAGTACAGTTGATGCCCAATGGGATTTGGGGATTCAGGTGTGTTGCTCTTCAACATGCCATGAACAGGTGCAGAAAATAGTCAAGAAGGCAAATGGAATGCTGATCTTCAAATTTAAAGGGCTGGAGTATAAGGATCGAGAGTGTGGTGCTGGAAAAGCACAGCAGGTCAGGCAGCATCGACGTTTTGGCATAAGACCTTCATCAGGAATGAGGCTTATGGGCTGGGGGCTGAGGGATAAATGGGAGGGGGGTGGGGCTGGGGGGCAGGTAGCTGAGAATGTGATAGGTCGATGGTGGGGGAGAAGGTGATAGGTCAAAGGGTGGAGGGTCTATCACCTTCTCCCTCACCTTCATCTATCTATCACATTCTCAGCTACTTGCCCCCAGCCCCACCCCACCCCCTCCCATTTATCTCTCAGCCCCTGGCCCACAAGCCTCATTCCTGATGAAGGGCTTATGCCCGCAATGTTGATTCTCCTGCTTCTCAGATGCTGCCTGACTTGTTGTGCTTTTCTAGCACCACACTCTCGATCCTTATACTCCAGCATCTGCAATCCTCACTTTCTCCTGGAAAATAAGGATGCAGACTTTAAGCTGCAGTTATACAAAACCATAGTTGATCCCATTTAGAGTGCTGTGAGCAGATCTGGGCACTGCCCTTTAGGAAGGATGTCTTGGTCCTGGAGGGAGTTCAGTGCAGGTTTACAGGGATGATACCTGGCCTGCAAAGGTAAAGTTAGGATGTGGGATTAGACAAATTACGCTTTAATTATCTAGAGTTAAGGCTAAAGGGTAATTTAATCAAAGTCTTCAGAATATTAACAGGGAAAGGCAAGGTAGATAACAAGAAACTATTTCCACTGGTCGAAGATTCTAGAATCAGGGGGCATAGTCTGAGAATTAGAGCCAGGCTATTCAGGAGAGATGCACGGAAGCACGTCTACATGCTAAGAGTAGTGTAGATTTGGAACTTTCTTCCTCCAATGGCATTTAATGCTAATTCAGCTGTGAAATTTAAAATTGAGATAGACAAGTTTTTATGAGGCGAGGGTATCAAGTGATATGGGCCCAAATTCGATATATGGAATTAGGCACAGATTAGTCATGATCTTTTTGAATGGTGGAACAGGCTGAAGGGGCTGAATGGCCTACTCCTGTTCTTATGTTTCTGTATAATGATGGCAGTAAGGATTGCAGCGATCTGTAGTGAACTACATGCTATATGAGTGTCTCAGAGAAAATAAAGTAGATTAATTGGTTTTCATTTTTTTTGACTTGCTGGTAATTTTTAACATTGACAAGGCATTAAAATACTGAAGAGAAAGTGAGGACTGCAGATGCTGGAGATCAGAGCTGAAAATGTGTTGCTGGAAAAGCTCAGCAGGTCAGGCAGCATCCGAGGAACAGGAAAATCGACGTTTTGGGCATAAGCCCTTCTTCAGGAAGAAGGGCTTATGCCCGAAACGTCGATTCTCCTGTTCCTCGGATGCTGCCTGACCTGCTGCGCTTTTCCAGCAACACATTAAAATACCGAAGGCAACATACACCTATAAACTGAATTTGTGGCATTTTGACAAAAAAAAGCAACATAGCGGTGAAGAGAACAGGATTGACTACAGCAAGCCTTACATTCCCTGAAAGATGTAGGAACGTTGACATGGTGTGATTGGTTTCATTATCCACAATATTATTGTTAATATTTTTGTGATATGACCTACGTGGAAGTCAGTTATCAATGTGTTATTGACAGCCAGTTGTTGAAGTCAATTGCATTCTGTGTAATTCAAACAGCTGTTGAATTCACAGGTAGCCACTTCCAGCAGTCAGTGCAGTTTGTACAGCACACGCTGTGCACCGGCCTCATTTTGTAGAGCCTAGCTCTCAGTTTTTATGACCCTGTGTATCAAGCTGCAGTAAATCTCTCTTGTCAGATTGGGCCCAAAAAAACAGCCCAGAACACTGATCGGTTCACAGAGCAAGAATCAAGGGCGCTTTGGAATGCAAATGAAATGAAGATTTT
The DNA here is from genome assembly GCF_037043375.1 of Chiloscyllium plagiosum. Taxonomy (NCBI): domain Eukaryota; kingdom Metazoa; phylum Chordata; class Chondrichthyes; order Orectolobiformes; family Hemiscylliidae; genus Chiloscyllium; species Chiloscyllium plagiosum. Next base: position 52,414,272 of record NW_028270143.1, on the reverse strand, counting down.
ATAAAGACAAGCATCCGCAATAAACTGAAAGAGTCAGACATACAAATAGATATGATCAGGTATGAAATAATTGGGGATTTTGGAGATTTGGCTGAAGGGTGACCAGGGATTGGAACTGAATATCCAGTGATATTCAGTTTTAAGGAAGGACAAATAAAAATGAAAAATGTGTGGAGCAACATTGCTGGTTAAAGAGGAAATTAATGCAACATCCCTCTATGGATAGAACTTAGAAATACAAAGTGGCAGAAAATGTTGGTAGGATTGTATGTAGACACCCAAGCTTTAGTGACAACATTGGGGGAGGCATTAAATGGGAAATTAGAGATACATGTAATAAAGATACAGCTATAATTAAAGGCAACTTTAGTCTGCATATAGATTGTGCAAATCAAATCAGTAATTTCTGAAGCGTGTATGGGCTAATTTTCTGAACAATATGTTGGACCAACTAGAGAACTAGGCTAGGTATTGTGTAATGAGAAAGAAATGATTGGCAATTGCCCTGGCTGAAGGGTGACCATAATATGATAGAATTCTTCATTAAGATGGAGAATGGCATAGTTAATTCTGAGACTAGGGTGCTGAATTTAAATAAAGGAAACTGCAATTGTGTGAGATACAAGCCAGCTATGATAGATTGAGGAATGTTATCTAAAGGCATGATGGTGAATAGACAATGGCAAACATTTCAAAAACGATGGAGAAACTGCAACAACTGTTCATGCAAACCAGCTTCCCTTCCATTGGCTCTGTATATACTTCTCCCTGTCTCAGCAATGTAGCCAATATAATTAACGACCCTTCCCACCATGGTTATACTCTCTTCTACCCTCTTCCATTGGACAGATGGTACAAAAGTTTGCAAACATGTACCAATAGATTCAAGAACAGCTTCTTCCTCACAGTTATCAGACTTATACATGGATCACTCATATATCAGAGTTGATCTTTCTCTGCACCTTCCCTGTAGCTATAACACTATATTCTGCATTCTGTTCTATTACTCTTAAGTACTTATGTAAGATGTGATTTATCTGGATAGTGCACAAAACAATAGTTTTTGCTATCTCGGCACATGTGACAATAATAAATCAAATCAAATCAAATCAAAGTAGGCAGAGGACACAAACCTAGATCAGAGAGTGAGCTGGATGAGGGTGAGGAGGATGCAGATATGTTTCGGTATGTTTTGGACAACTTGAGTGGGCGAATGCATGGCAGATGAAGTATGATGTGGATAAATATGAGATTTAAAACAAGACAGCAGATTATTATAGATTGAGTAAGGGTGAGGTACAATGAGACCTGTGTAGTTAGTGGTGAAGAAGGCAAATGGTTTGTTGGCCTTCATAGCAAGAGGTTTCAAATACAGGAACAGGGATGTCTTGTTGACGTTGTACGCAACCTTGATGTGACCATTCTTGGAATATTGTGTTCAGTCTTGGTTTCCTTATCTAAGGAAGGATATTCTGGCTACAGAGGGACTGATTTCTGGATGGCAGAATGACATATGATGAGACACTGAATTAGTTAGGACTATATTCATTGAGATTAGACAAATGAGGGGTGGGGGGGCAACCTATAAAATGTTAACAGGACTAGACAATGTAATTGCAGGATGGATGTTCCCAATGAACATAGAATCCGGAACTAGTGGTCACAGTCTAAGGATACAGGATAGGCCATTTAGGAATGAGATGAGAAGAATTCTTTTCTTCCAGAGAGTGGTGATCCTGTGCAACTCTATGCCACTGAAAGCTGTTGAGTTCTAAGCTTTGAATGTTTTCAAGAAGGAGGTAGGTATTGTTGTGAAGAGTTAAAGGAATCAAAACTTTAAGGAGAAAGTGGGAACAGGATTAGATGAACAGCTATGATTGCATTGAATAGCAGAGCAGGCATGAATTCTATGTATTTGTTACGTATCTATATGCCTATAAAAAGGAAAGTCTTGCAGTTGATATACTGTTCATGAGTTCAGTAAGTGTGTTCACAAAAATGTTTTTGTGTTGTCTTTTTTAAAAAAATCTCAATGATGTAATTTCTATATACTTTGACACTTGTGCAAAGTTTGAAACCAGTAATGTTTTTGGTACAGTGATTGATACACTTAAGTTCACTGATAACCCACAGATCAGTGGAAAACTGATGTAACAACATCTTCCTTAATGTTCTTGGAGTTCAAGGTGGGAAAAGCTTTGAACTTCTTCAGGTTGTGTTCTCCTCTCCTTTCCTGATGGGTACTGGGTTGCAGTTTTCTCGGGCAATAGACAGCTTCCAGCACTGAAGGCAGCTAGCCATTCACATGTAGACCTAGATAGTGAACAGATTGCTGATTTGTGACTTGTATTGGAGGAGGACTCCTTCTGAAATGGTGATTTTAACCCTTTAATCCCTCTTTCAGACCAACCAAAACTCAGGTTCCTTTGTTTAAACGTTTGTTGATGTGTGCATGGGTGGCGTATTCCATCAAAGATGGCACAAAACACAACTACAAAAGCAATGATTTTATATTATGTCTGCAGAAAACAAGCATCCAATCAGTATAATCATACATTTACTCACCCATATTTCTCTTCAGCTGTGTTCATGTAGTCCACATTTCAGATTAGTGCACATGACCATATTATCTAATCATTTTCAAACCAGAACACACGATTATGTTATCCAATCATATCGTAACATGTTCACATCTTCTAGCTTTAAGTATGTGTTTGTAATTATCAGAAAACCTATACTGTCCTTTTTCCACTTCTCACTCCAGAATAACTCCAACGAAACATTCTAGCAGGAGCATTAAGTAGCGGTGAGGGGCAGGAGAACTGGCTGATTTTTTAAACTCCCTCGACCAAGAATGCGAAGTCCCCGCATTCAGTCCTTCTTTTATTTTAATATGCAATATATGCACAGATGAGCAAGTGTTTTTGTGATTAAAACAGAAAATGCTAGAGAAATTCAGCAGGTCTGACAGCATCAATGGTGAGAGAAAGGAGTTAGTGTTTTAAGTCCAAAATTACTCTTCTTCAGAACTGTTTTACAGTCTTCATTCAGACAGTGTTTGAAATGCTACTTGGTTCCAGAGCACCAGTAGTTACAGCATAGGGGAAACTGGTTTAGATGAAAATAGTGTCTATGGCACTCTTGTTGACCTTCAATCTAGTATTTGCTGAACATCATGTTGTTGAAGACTTTACAGTGGGTGCTTTTAAGATCTTGTTACCGAACCTGTTCTGATGTGCTATGACATGCCACTGGAGCAGATGGGACTTGAACCCAGGTCTCTTGGCTCAGAGGTAGTGGCACTACCACAGCACTTGAACAGCCCCTTAATGTTGTTAGTTGTAAGTGTCAGAGTTGTAGAAGTTGACAAATTATGATGTCAGTCAGCAATCAAAACTGATTTGAGGTCTGACCTGTCAGTTTTGACTACATCTCTCTCGTGAATGCCTTCTTTTAATTACACAGCCTGTTCAGCAGCACAAGAGACCACTCCCCCAATCCACCAACATTATTTAAAGCTATTCCATCCAAATGATAGAATAATTGCTTTCTACCATCCACTTACTTTTCACTGTGTTAGTGGAAATGCTGGATTTCTGGAAGAGTTCCACAGAGTTGCTTAAATTTGCAGTGAACGCTGATGGATGCTGAGTGGGTGCTATGTGATTCTGAAAAGCCTGCAAGGACATGAAGGGGACTTGCCTGCAACATGAGAGAAAGCTGGAGTAGAGAGTAAGAAGAAAATAATCTCTTCACAGAGGAGGACAGGGAGAATTTCAGCAGGAGGCTTTACCTGCCGAGGTCTTTAGACAGTGTTTCTCCTCCTTGCACCTAAGGCAATGCCATTGTGCCTATGCTTCACCAGGAAAGTGCTTATGGAACTGTCCCGCCCCTTGGAACATGTGGTTACAGAGTAGTATGAGGACAGCACATTGACCATGGCTTAGACTGTTTTCACCAGTGGATCCTTCCAGATTGGAGCAAGTGACACATCCCCAGACCTTCAGTTGGTGCCGAATGCAAGAGATCATCAAAGCTTTGAGTGCAGACAAGGGCTTTCTCTGGACAGAGAGAAGCAGGCAAAGTATACACATGATGTTTTCAAGAGAACAGACTTCCCCACAAAACGAGGAGCTATCACCTGGACCTCCTTTACTTTATGGCAGCTGCATCTCAATGGGAAATGTATTGAAACCACAAAGTGTATCACTCACTTGTAGTTGTTGTATGACCACATCCAGCATATCATGCTAGAGAATGCACCTTATCCTGGAAACAGTCATGATACATTCATTCTGTGCCAGCCCACTGATCCAGTAATCCTTCCAGCAGAATGCTGAACTGGAAGGTAGCTGAATGGGTAAGGGCTATTCACTGTCCAGCCAGTTGATGAATCAGCTCCACAATTTCTCCATATATGACCAGCAACAAGGCGCACCTTTGAGCAGGTCATCAGAGACAGGAAGCACCAACTTTGATGTCATCACTGCTCAGGAGAAGCAGTCCAGGACTCTCTGGGCCATGTGGCCTGATTCCTGGTGGTGTGTTGTATTCTGTTAAACCTGGTTACCGTGAGGGCACTGCCTTGTCACTAGCATTTTGCACACAGGGAGGAGGAGGAGGAGGAGGCAGCTGATGTATCCACTTTTCATCACTGATAAATTTTGGAATTTTAATGAAGGTGAAATGTTATATCTGTATAAATCTTAACGTCTTGAGTCAAATTGAAGCTTATTCCTCAATAGATAAAACTCTTCAAAATGTAAGATTTTCAGTGTCATTGTTTTATGAGGATATTGAACTGTCCACAAAGCCCAAAGCAAAAAGAGTAAGAACATTTACATCATTTTTGAGCACATGTAAGTGGAGGCTGTTAGTATTTCATAATGGAAAGTTATGGAAGTGTATAGAACATTATTTTATGTACATTTGCAATGAATATGCATCAACACTTGTGTTTGACTTCCCTTGCAAAACTCAGCTATGCCATCTGTGTCAGAATTTCAAAAAAATCTGTTAGAAGTACATGCTTATTGAAGTTAATAAATGAAGCCTGCCACACCATATCATTGCATCAATTAATTTGGAGTGTTTCTCAATGTGTGTATGTGGCTATCTTAAATTTGTGGCCTTACTTTTCACAAAGACAATGAAATATTTCATAATTACAACAATCAGGGTACATTCAGCGGAGGCTCTGAGAAATGTCTTACTGTACTGGATATTGCCTTAATTATAACCTTGTGGTATTTTTCCTCCTCTCTTCAGGGAGTGGAATGGCTTTCAGATGAAACAACAAAAAAGAGTTGTTTCAGTAAAGGAAAAACGGAGGTAGGTGGTGATTATGCTGTAGGGAATAAGGCAAGATTTTGTACTGTGAGGTGAGTGGGAGCTCAGGCTGCTCCTTCACAGTTTGGTATTGTGCCAGCAGCCATTTAAGGATTTCTAGTCAGAACCAGGGGCACATTTAGAAAGGCCCCACACTGCATTTTAATACCATGAATACCAACAATTTATGATTGTAACATTTCTGAAATTTTAGAATTTAGAAAAAACATAACAGCACCTGTTACAGGGTACCCATGTTGCATGGCTTTTTAATATGTTAATGTGAGAGTTAGTTTCCAATCTGGGTATGGTGGTTACAGGTCTGTATTGAAATAATTATCACTGGCATGTAACATTTGTTGTCTAAATATCTCAGCCTTTGTAATTAGCTATTTACAGAAAGTAGTACTTGTTATTCTTCTTGATTTTCCCTCAAACCGAGATTCTTTTCTTCATCATTTTGGATAGCAATACTTCACTCCTTAAAAGAAACTCAGTTTGTGATTGTGCACTGGGTGAAGCTGTTTTAGATATAGCAAAGGAAGAACTGTGACAGTTTCAAAATTGAGGTTTATGATTCTGCACATTGTATGCCATGTTTTTAAAAGCCAGTTATTTGAATTCTTTGACTAGAAAATTTATGCCCACCACAAGTGAACTGCCAGCAGCCTGGGGTATACAGGCCATTCTTATCCCAGGAAAAGCATATGAAAGAAAGAAATTCTGGGATGGAGGATTGTCATATGAGTAAAGGTTTGGCTGATTAGACTCATATTCACTAGAGTTTAAAGGATCAGTCAGTGCCAATAACTGACATGTGATTCTTTCAGTCTATTAAATTGCTCAACAATAATTATCATTTGTGGTCTGCTATTATACAACTGTTGAAAGACTGCAATGCATGCTGAGCTTTATGTTTTTGTGATTTCTTTTGTATTAAAACTTCATTTCAGGAGCAATGTCAGAATTATATTCGTGTCCTCCTCGTAAACAGCAACAGGATCTTCACCTGTGGTACAAATGCATTTACTCCAATATGTACCAATCGGACGGTAATTACGATCAATTTGCTCTCTGCCTTTTTTAATTGCATTATTTACAACTAAATTACACTGTAGGGATTCTATAAAATTCTGTAAATATTATCCAATATATCACAAATCTTTCCAGAATGTGATTAATTTGTACCTTTGTGTAATTTCCGTAAAATATAATTCAAATAAGTTTTAATTGTATATCCGTTTAAACAGGTTAAAAATATGCAAGAATATATTAACAGATGACAGTAATTTAATCAGTTAGGCATCCGATAATATTATCATCCATGACAGAACAGTTGAAGTGTCTTATGGGATGATATAGACATCAGTGATACAATTATTAGGTGTAGTACATTTAGTTATAAAGTGAAAAAAAAACAGGGTCCCTTGTGTGATACATGTAGCCCCTTAGGAGGAGCTTGGTGAATTCAGTTGGCTGGATGTTGCCTGAACTGCTGTGCTCTTCCAGCACCACTAATCCAGAATCTGGTTTCCAGCATCTGCAGTAATTGTTTTTACCTGGATGCCTGGTTTGCAAAGCAGAGTTACACCAACAGTATGGGTTCTATTCTTGCAATAGCTGAGGTTACCACAGCATTTCATCTTCTGCCAAAGGTCCCTGCAGCCTTCAGTACGCAATATCAAGTTCAATAACTTAGAGCCTGAACATCACCTTTTGCGTACTATAACCACACTCACACCCTAGGCCCTGTCATGACTTGGGCTGTTTTGAGCACAGCTAACCCATTTTCACCTACTCATTATTCCTGTTATCAGCTTTACTCCTTCACTGGCTTACTATCAACTATCCCTTTGTCTGCCTAACTTTCTTTCTTCTGGTGTTTTTAGTAGCACAGAATACACAGGGCCCTTTTCTGTGTAGGCAAAAGGAACTTGTAAGTACATTGCACTGAGAAAGGATCATAGAGACTGCAAATCCCTGCTATGTTCCCCATAGCAACATCTTGACCATTCAGTGGCAACCTGCCTTGTCTGAGGTAATTAGCTAGCTAAGATTATCAGTTAACAGATCCAGCTCCTTCTCCATGCTCCCCAAGTTTCTGACAAACAGCGACTTCTCACGCTGTACAAATTGCTGTTCCTTTTCAAAGAGGTTGATTAGTCCTGGTAAGTGCAAAACAAAAAGACTGTGTGTGTCTTTTAATGATGTAATTTGGCTGTATATATGATGTATGATGTAATAATTTGTAATGTGGCTGTAGTGATTTTAATGAGGTCAGCCAGGTGGACCTCATAGAATGAGTTCCCTGATTGGGGCTGTTAACCTCGTCCAAACGGTGAGTCCTAGCTGACAGATAGAAACAGGAGTGTTCAAGGTTCTGTTCACTCTGAGAGCTGGCTCTGAGAGAGCCAGACTGGTATCAAGCACTATGTACATGTAAATAAATGGTGACTTGGTGATGCGATACTGACCTCTGTGGAGTTACTTCAGTGCCTGGAACAAGAGGGATTAGCAATAGTAAAAAGCCAGGTAATGTAATTCAATATGCCATTAGGAATGCAAGGTACTTGATGAAATTGATGTGGATCTGGGACTATGTTTGTTTTAATTAGCAAACTTGACATTTTAGGATAGTTTTTCAATCAGAAAGCTAACCAATAAAATCATAAGTTGGGTAGTTATCTGTCCTGCAATGCAGTTTCAAAGAGTTCTTTATTTAAAGACATATATTTAATTATTGGCTATCTTTTAACATACTGTTCTCTGTGTTGAAAGTCAAATTGTGATTGAGAGATTAGTTAACATACTTTTCATTTCTGGAAGCTAGAGTCAGATTGATTTATAGAGCAGTGAAGATCTGGTCTCTGTGTCATCCATGAAGTACAACATGAAACTTGTTTGGATAGTTTCATAACACAAGATTGTCTTGAATTATCAGACAGAATGCCCATTAGCATGGTTGGCTTGCAAATTGAGATTGCAGCGTGGATTAATTATGTAACTTTCTGAATTTGGACCCAAACTGAAGATAGACATGACTGATATAGTCTACAAATGCAACAAGTTGGGCCAGTGCTCTTTTCTTTCGTGTCCATCAGCATTATTAACCCCATCCCTAACAAACAGATGCAGATATGTAACAGAAACTTTTATTTAAGGTTTAATTCATCAATACTCTTTTAAACATAAAGACGATATTGTAATTGAAGATTGCAATTACTCTGACAAGTAAACAAGCACGATGCATAAAAGTTGTCTCTGAAGTCCTGCCCAAAAGCAAGTGTAAATTGGCAGTAAATGAGAGCATATTTGAGCGATGGGACTTATCGTTATCTCATCATTCTGACCAGCTAATTCATTGCACAGCTACTACTGATCACTTCCTTTCAGGAACAGAACACAGATTCCCAAAAGATTCACTTCCTTTCCATGCTCCCTCCTACTCCTTCCTCAGACTGAAACCAGTAGTCAGAGACTTTTGGTCAGATGCAGTTACTTAAAGTGTATTTTCTTGTGCTTTAGTGGAATCTCTATTGTAACATCTATTTTGTACACAACAGTATGAAGGCTAGAAGTTAAGTATATAAGCTTCTATCTGAAATGTTATAAAGGAGTGTGCATTGACATTTTGGAACATGTCCCTTGCACAGAGGTTCTGCTATGATCAAGAATGTTAAAGTATTATCATTGTCTTGGAAGTGGTCAATTCTTAAATCTTAATTGGGTTGTTTACTTTTTGCAGCTAACTGACTTGACAGAAATCCACGATCGCATCAGTGGCATGGCTCGCTGTCCATACAATCCTCAACACAATTCCACTGCTCTAATTACATCCACTGGAGAACTGTATGCTGCCACAGCCATGGATTTCCCAGGGAGAGACCCTGCCATCTACCGAAGCCTGGGTGGGCTTCCTCCTCTGCGCACGGCTCAGTACAACTCAAAATGGCTGAATGGTGAGCACCGGCAGGGATAGACTCTTGTAGTATCATAACAAAGAGATTATGAACCTAATGATCCTTAAAGCCTTTGAATATGACTGGTGCAAAACTGATTGGAAAATGATAGCAAGTTTATATAGGTATCATTTTTCTGAGGCCATCTCACCAGTGAACTAATGCAATTTTTAGTGCAAATCTATTAGTATAGAGGACATGTCTTACAAACAAAGGTTGAGGGAGCTAGGGCTTTTCTCATTGGAGTAAAGAAGGATAAGAAGTGACTTGATAGAGGTGTACAAGATGATGAGTGGCATAGAATGAATAGTCAGAGACCTTTTCCCAGAGTGGAAATGGCTATGATGAGGGTGATTTTAAGGTGATTGGAGGAGGGTTTAGGGGAGATGTCTGAGGTAAGTTCTTTACACCGAGAGTACTGCGTGTGTGGAATGCACTGCCAGCAGTGGTAATGGAGTCAAATACATTAGGGGCAGTTAAGCAACTCTTGGATAGGCACATGAGTGATAGTAAAATGTAGGATATGCAGGTTAGTTTGATCTTAGAGTCAGATAAAAAGTCAGCACAACATCAAGGGCTGAAGGACCTGTACTGTGCTGTAATGTTCTATGTTCTATAATTGAACAGCAAGACACCCAGTGGTTTGGGAACCAAAATATGCCCATTCCAGCATGCACAAGACTTACTTCGATATGAAAGATAAATATGAAATTAAATTTAAAAATTAGAGTGAATGTTCCAACTTTGAGCGGAAGTCTGTATGCACCCTGTCAATATAATCCTGGTACTTGATTAAAATGGCAGTATCATTGTTAAAGGTCTTTAGACAAGAAATTTCAATTCTATAATGATTACATCTCATGAAATTACTGCATCGGGGAAGTAGGTTGCACTAATTCCTTTCCTCTTTTTTACAACTGTATCAGATGTAGCTCTTTTAATCAGCCGGACAACAAAGCTAATTCAATTCAATTCAAAATGTCTGTGTTGTAATTTCTTTGCAATTTTAGTTCCATTTTGAGTGACTCAGTAGTTGATTTTGCTTTTTTAGAGTGTTTCATAATCTTTGCATCTGAAAAGTGGCCGTTGTCAAATCACATCATCTATTGTGCAGGCAGTATGTAGAATAGGGACTTCTTTGTTTTGAAAGGAAAACAACTGCAACTCGAAACTTTCATGCCATTCCATCTTTCCAACTTATTACAGGGGGTACCTGCCATATTGGGTGGTTTACAGAATACACTTGTATCAAGCAACCACATCTTCATTATGTTTGCCATAGGAAGAAGGCATCAGCTAAGTAGGGCGTTGAATGACTGCAGTTTGTGGTGGATGTTACTAATGTGGGTATTAGAAGTTTTCATTTTTACTCTAAAGCCATTTTTTCATTTGTTAATTAGATTGAAAATCACAGTTTACAGGGGGTTTAGTGCACTGGGAAAGTTTTGCATCCCTTCAATTTAAGATTTTAGGCATAGTTGCTTCAATTATCTGTAAATTCTTTCATTTTTTTGTTAGTTAGCAGATTTTCTGTTGCACCCAGCATATTTTTTTCTGGAGTCACTGCAGCATGTATTGTCAGGGTCAGACAACATGTCTGTGGCAGTGGCCAAGTACAGACTGCTCAGCTTGCCCAAGTTTAACATGGTGCTGCAAATTAACAAAAGTACAGTGTCACTATTGAATGCTTAAAATTAATATTGGGATTACTATCTGTGGGGCCCTTCTTACTTCATCACTGTAACTTCAGCCTTGGTTTAAAAATGAACAAGAAGATTGAATTCCAGAGATGAGGTGAGAGTGACAGCCCTTGACATCAAGGCTGCATTTGATGAAGTGTGGCATCAAGGAGCCAAAACTGAAACTGGAGTCAGTGACAATTAGGGGAACATTGTCCAATGGTTGGAATTGTACCTGGCGCATAGAAAGTTAGTTGTGGTTGTTGGAGGTCAGTCATCCAGCTCCAGAACATCACGGCAGGAATTCCTCAGGGTAATATCGGAGGCCCAACCATCTTCAACTGCTTCATTAGTGACCTTCCCTCTATCATAAGGTCAAAAGTGGGAATGTTCAGCACCATTCATGATTCCTCAGATACTGAAGTAACCCATGTTCAAATGGCAACAGGGTCTGACGATATGCAGACTTCGCTGACAAATGGCAAGCAGCATTCATGCCACACAAAGGCCAGGCAATGGCCATCTCCAATAAGATATGATCTAACCACCAGCCTTTAACATTCAAAGATGTCACCATCATTGAATACCCTACTATCAACATCCTGGGGATAATCATTGACCAGAAACTGTACTGGACTTGCCATATAAACACTGTCCCTACAAGAGCAGGTCAGAAACTTGAAATACCATAGTGACTAACTCACTGTCTGACTCCCCAAAGCCTGTTCACCATCTAAAAGGCATAAGTCAAAGTTGAGTTGATTGTAGATCAACCACAAACATCCACTCCCTCCACTTCCAACACTCAGTATTAGCAGTGTGTTAAATCTACAAGATGTGCTTAAGGAATTTTCCACAAATCTTAGACAGCATCTTTCAGTGCCATGATCACTTGCACCTAAAAGGACAAGGATAGCAGATACATGGAAACACCACCACCTACAAGTTCCCTTCCACGCCACTCACCATCTGATATGGAATTACATTGTCGTTCCTTCAGTGTCTGAAATAATTCTGCAGAGGCTGGTATCCCTTCACCAAGTCACCCTTTATTTACACATGAACAGCCCCTTACTGTAGGACAGTCTCATATCAAGTCAAGCTCTGGAGTGTCAGTATCTCTTGACAGTCAACCTTTTTATGTCAGCAAGGGCTCCCTGATTGAACTAGACTAAGAGCCTCGGTCAGGGAACTCATATTCTGTGAGGTCCAGCTGGCTGCTTTTGTTAGATTCATGATAGAGTCAATAGGTCAAAATCCTGGAATTCCCTCCCTTACTTATGGACTGCAACAGTTCAAAAAGGCAGCTCACCACAAACTTCTCAGGAGCGGCTAGGGATGGGCAATGACTGCTGGCCAGCCAGTGATGCCCACGTCTCATTAGTGAATAAGAAAAAAAAAGAACTAATACTCTGGGAATATTATTTTAAATTATATGGTTTAGTTGTAAGGTTACCCATTGTGCTTATTTAAGCACAGTGGCCATAAAAGTTTTCAATTAGCAGAATTCTTTACTTTTGCAGAATCCCAGAAAGATGTCAAAGGCTAATTGCGGCATATTCTATCACCTTCTTGAGTTTCACATTTGCCTTGGCAGGGATTTGGGTCTTTCAATTAATACCACTAGGCCTTAGGCTCCTCATGTTGTTCCTTGAATGAAAAAAAAACAAAATTATAATGGGCAACATGGTAGCTCAGTGGATAACACTGCTGCCTCACAGTGCCAGAGACCTGGGCTTGATTCCACTTGAAGCGACAGAGTTTGCTTCCCAGTGTCTGTGTAGGTTTCCTCTGGGTGCTCCGGTTTCCTCCCACACTCCAAAGATGTGTAGGTTAGGTAGATTGACCATGCTAAGTTGCCCATAGTGTCCAAGGATGTGTAGATAAGGTGGATTAGCAACAGGAAAAGCAGGGTTACAGGGATAGGATAGGGTAGGGCCTGGCTGGAATGCTTTTCTGATTGGTGTGGGCTCGATGGGCTGAATGGTCTGCTTGCACACTGTAGGGATTCTGTGTCAAAAAGGTGTCATTACTGTGATTTTTGTTACAATTTTTCAGAGCCAAATTTTGTGTCATCCTATGACATTGGAAACTTCACCTATTTCTTTTTTCGGGAGAATGCAGTGGAACATGACTGTGGAAAAAATATTTTCTCCAGAGTGGCCAGAGTGTGTAAAAACGATATTGGAGGGAGATTTCTCCTGGAGGATACCTGGACAACTTTCATGAAAGCTCGATTAAATTGTTCTCGCCCTGGTGAAATTCCTTTTGATTACAATGAGCTGCTAAGCACTTTCTTTTTACCTGAGCAAGACATGCTGTATGGAATCTTCACCACTAATGTGTAAGTATCTATGAAGCCTTCACTATATTTGTGTGGGGATATTTAGCCCAATATCTGTAACTGGGAAAATACTGTAATTCATTGTGAAAGGCATAATAGTAGGACAATTAGAAAGACCTAACACAATCTGTCCCAGATAATGTGACTTTGTGACAGGGAAATTGGGTTTGATAAACTTATTTGAGATTTTTCTGTATTTATGTAATAAATAGGTTAAATTAAAGTATTCAATTTGAATTTCCAAAAAGCTTTTTGCCGAAGTGCTGCATAAAATATTACACCAGACAAAAGCTTATAGTGTTGGGGTGATATATTAGCATTGATAGAGGACTAGCTAACCAGCAGGAAACGGGATGAATGCTTCATTATTTAGTGTGGTAAACTGTAACGAATGGAAGGCTGGGACTTCAACTATTTAGCATTCGTTAGTGACTAAGGATGAAGGCACAGACAGTATTGTAACCAAAGGTACAAGACAAAGGTAGGGAAGAATTTGTGAGGAGAATACAAAGAGTCTGCAAAGAATTATAGGTTGTTTTAAGTTTAAAGCAAGTTTCTTGCAGTTGAAGTATAATATGGGAAAATGTGAGAATGCAGAATTGTTCACTTTGGCTGGAAGAATAGTAAAGCAGAATACTATTTAACTAGAGAGAGAGATTACAGAATTCTGAAGTACAGAGGGATTTGGATGCTGTTATAAATAAATCTAAAAAAACCCAGCATGCACGTAATCAGGAATGCAAATGGAGTCTTGCCTTTACTGCAATGTGGCTGGAATATAGAAGTAAGAAGGTCTTGCTACAGCTCTACAGGGCATTGGTCAGACTGAATCTAGAGTGCTATATGTAGTTTTGATCAGCTTACTTAAAGGGAAACATACTTGCATTGGATGCAATTTAGAGTAGGTTCATTACACTGATTCCTGTAGTGAGGGGTTTGTCTTTTGAGGAAATGTTGGACCTGCAATCATTGGAGTTCAGAAGAATGCGAAGGAATCTTCTGAAACATATCTGATTCCGAGGGGCCTTGACAGTAAATGCTGAATGAAAGTTTCATGCAGTGGGAGTATCTACAATGAGCGAACAAGGGGTTTCTCATTGTGGAGAGATGAAGAGGAATATCTTCTCTGAACATTGTTAGTATATTGGGTTGTCTTCCCAAATTAGCAGTGGAGGCTGGGACATTAAATGCATTCAAGACTGTGTTGGAGAGATTTTTACTTGATGAGGGAGTCAAGAGTTATGGATGGCAAGAGGGAAAGTGCAGCTCTGATCTTTTGAATTACAGAGCAGACTTGAGAGCCAAATGGCATCCTCTGCTCTTAGTTCTAATGTTCATAACAGGCAACTGAAGATACTCTTTAAAATATAACAAAGAACAGCAGATGCTGGAGATCTGAAACACTCAGAAGAAGGGTCACTGGACTCGAAACGTTAACTGTTTTCTCTCCACAAACACGGACTGAGATGCTGAGTCTCTCCAATGGTTTCTGTTTTTGTGTGTCGTAGCTACTCTTCATTGTGTTTCCTTATGATGCATCTTTATCTTTCAGATGTTGCATCCATATTTACTGGCATAGACTAAAATAAAATGATATTTGTCAAGATTGTCTAATTATACTTGGGCATATTTCCTACAGGAATAGCATAGCGGCTTCAGCTGTCTGCATGTTTAATCTTAGTGCCATTACTCAAGTTTTTGCTGGGCCATTCAAGTTCCAGGAGAATTCTCATTCAGCGTGGCTGCCATTTTCCAATCCTAATCCTAATTTTCAGGTATTGATGACTCTCATTTTTTGATATGAAACTTCCCATGATGTTGTAGTATCATTTTTCAGATTCTGCTGGAAGATTCTGTGAGATTTAGTTTTTATTCTTCATGTATTTCACTGATTTCTCATTATTCTTTTATTTGTGATTTCCAACAAATACTTACATTATTAAATTTATGCTTTATTAGTGTGGTACTATCGATTCTGGTCCTTATGCGAATCTCACAGACAGGAGTCTCCAGGATGCTCAAAAGTTTATTCTTATGCATGAAGTGGTCCAGCCCGTTTTTCCAATGCCTTTCTTCCTGGAAGACAACAGTCGGTTTTCCCACATAGTGGTGGATGTTGTGCAAGGAAAGGACATGCTTTTCCATGTTATGTACTTGGCCACAGGTAACATATGTTAATTCTCAGTGCATGAATAAAATGCATGATCTGAGTTCATATCACTGTATCCATGATTGGCATTAATATTATTTAATAAACTCATGTAAAACATGGAATTGTTGAAGTACAAAACTCAATAGCAGTATTCACATATATGCTGATGAAACCCGGTTCGACCTTTTCCAACAACACTTTAGACTCCCCCGCTGTTGCCAGTTTATCAGACTACTTTTCCTACAGCCAGGACTGAATGAGCAGAAATTCCCTCCAATTAAACATTAGGAAAACTGAAATTGTCATCAGTCCCTACCATAAACGCTGCCCTCTGGCTACTGACTGCTTTCCTCTTTTTGGCAATTGTCTTTGAGGCTGTAGCGGACTGCACACAACCTTCTTGTCACATTTACCCAATATGAGCTTACAACCACATATCTATGTGACCACTAAACAGCTCTTTTTACTCCCACGACCTTACCCTCATTCATTTATTGTTGTTTTTAGATTTGACAATTTCGACACCTTCCTATCCAGCTTCTTACATTCTACACTCCATAAAATTGATAGCATCAAAGCTCTGCTGTGATAAGTGCACTATGTCTTCTCCGGCCTTGCTTATTGACATTGGCTCCTAGTTAAGCAACAATACAAAAATAAAATTATCGTTTTTTTCAAATCCCTCCGCTGCCTTGAACTCCTCCATCTCCTCCAGCCCACAATTTTCTGAAATTTCTGCCTATCTTTTAATTCTGGCTGCCTGATTTTTGATTTTAATTGCTCCATCACTGGTGACCGTGTCTGTTCTGCATGGGCCAAGAAAATGTTCCACAAAATACTGTGGGTTGGAAAAACGTGGCATGACATGAGGTAGAATATTTTTAACTTCGGCCAGTTATGGAAAAAAAGAGATATTGATTCAGTTGTGGTTATGCTTCTCTTCTGATAATTTTGCAGTATTGCCCATTTACATTATCAGTCAAAGATAAAATGAGCCGTGGTCTTGCTAGTTTTGTCAAAATCACAAGAGCAGTCATTTTTATTATCCAACTGTACATTTACCCCAATGCATTTTACTTATGGCTGCAATCCCATCATAATCTTCTGTTTGAACATTGCTCTGTACATCCAGGGTAAAGCAAAACATTAAATTGCAGTTAAAACTTTGTCATTTATAGAAGGATGTAAATTTACAGCAGATTTAGTTTAGAGTAGAATCTCCAGTTTTACATCACCTGGATTAAAGATTCTTATATGCATCAGCCCAAGCAAAACAAATTCATGCCTGATTACAAATAGTTTAATTTGTGAAACAGAAAAATTCAAATTAAAAGCATCTTGTCTTCACTAGAATAGAGAAAGATCCAGGATGTCTTAAACATCTGTTGTAATATAGAAAATGCAGCAGCCAGTTTGCACACAGCAAGCTCCCACAAACAGCAAGGGGGTAATGACTTGATAACTTATTGTGATAACTGAGAAATCAATATTAGCTCGAACACTAGGAGAACTTGTTTGCTCTTTTTCAAAAAGTTTTAATTGAAAGTGTTGGGAATCTTTGGAACTTTTTGTGTTTAACAGATTTATAGATATTTATAGCACAGAAGTTGGGCATGTGCCTGCTTGTGTTGGCGCCCATCAACAAAGATCTGACTCACTAATCCCATTTTCCAGCTCTGGGCACATAGCTCTGTAGGCAATGTCAATATAGGTGAATATTTTAATTACTGCTTAAATGTTACAAGAGTTTCTGACTCAACTACCCTTTGAGGCAATGAGTTTCAGATACATTTTCCTCAACTCCCAATTTCATTTAGCACCACTCTGCCCAACTGATCAGTCCTTTGATATCTTCTTGCAGCTTATGACTATTCTCCTCACAATTTATCATCCTATCAATTTTAATGACATTCGTGAACTTCTTAATCATACCCCTACATTTAATTGAAAATTATCAATGTATTCCACAAACAGCAAAGGCCCCAGCACTGAGCCCTTTGGAATCCCACTGAAAAAAGACTTTCAGAAACATTTCTTTAACATCATCCTCTGCTTCTGCCTCTCAGCTAGGTTTGAATCCAATGTGCCATTTTGCCTTGAACTGTTTTTTTTCTTGACCAGTTTGCCATGAGGGACCATATCAAAAACCTCTTACAATGCATGTAGACCACATCAAATGAATTACCTTAATCAATGCTGCCAGGTTCAGCCTCAAGAAATTAAATAAAATTCATCAAACATGAGCTTTGCTTATTAAATTGATGCTGGCTATTTCTGATTAATACACATCTCTCCAATTGCAGATATATTCTGCCCCTCAGAATTCTTTCCAATAGCTTCCCCACAGCCAAAGGTAGACTGACTGGCCTGTAACTTCCTAGTATATCCTGCATTTGTTTTTAAACATGTGTTGTTGTTATCAGTCATCTTGTCCTCTGGTACCTCATCTATGACCAGAGATGACTTGTACATTACCACCAGTGCCGCTGGAATTTCCTCCTTGCCTTCCTCAATAGACTGGAGTACATCTTATCCCGACTGCAGAATTATCCACTTTTAAAACCACTAAACCTATGACTGCATCTCTCTTTGTTAATCTCTTCAAACATTTTACAGTCTTCCACCCTGATGTCTCGAGCAGTATCATCTTTTCTCATTGTGAAGACTGATTGTAAAGTATTCATTGATGAATGTGCCCATGTCTCCTGGGTCAAACACAAATTACCGGTACAACCCCTAGGGGCCCTACTTTTTCCCTAGTTATTCTTTTCTCTTTATATATTTAAAACACCCCTTTGTGTTTTCCTTTATTCTGCCAGCTAATGATTTCTCACTTCATTGCTTGGCTTTTCTAATTTCCTTTCTAAGATTCTGCCTGAACATATTATAATCCTCTAGGGATTCTACCATGTTGAGCCCTTGGTATCTGCCATAAGCTTTTCTTTTGTTCTTGATCTAACCTTTTGACATCTACATCTTGGTTCTGTCTTTTGTTTTTACAGGAACATATTTTCCTCGAATGTTTGTTGTTTCCTCCTTGGATACACCCCACTGCTTTGACATAGTTTTATCTGCAAATAACCGTTCCCAGTTCAGTTTGAGCCAAATCTCATCTTAGTAAAATTAGCCTTGCCCTAATATAGAACCTTTATCCTGATCCATCCTTATCATTTTTCATAATATCCTAAATCTAAGTGAGTTATGCTCACTATCTCCAAAATGCTCCCGTACCCCCTCCACCTGCTTAGACTCATTTGCAAATACTAGGTTCAGAACTGGCCCCTCCCTTGTTTGGTTTTCTATGCACTGGATTAAAAAAAAATGTCCTGGATGCATTTTAAGAATTTTGCTCCCTCCCCACTTTGGAGTAATTAAAATCATCTGCTATTACTGCCTTATTATTCTTAGACGTCTCTGAAACCTAATTACATGTATCATCCTCACTCTTTCCCTGATCTACCTCTTCCTGATCATCGAGCTAAAGTATATATCCTGCAGTATGTTTGCCCATTTTGAGCTTTTTACTTTTCTTCTTCTGGCCTCATTTGATAATCCTTCCAAGATATCATTTCATTCCTACACTTGTTTCCTTAATCAATATTGTGAGTCCCCTCCTCTTCTATCCTCTATCTCACATGAATACCCTATAACTGGGAATGTTGAGCTGCCCAATCCTTTCCACTTTTTAGCCTCAGTCATAGCTATAAAATCGTAGTCCCATATGCCTCACCTGTCTTATTCCTCAGGCCTTTTATTGTTAAAATATATTCCATTTCCTCTTGCTAAATTCACTTCCTTGATATCTAACTTAATTTCCCTCTGCCTTCCAGACTTACTTAACAGGATTTTAACTTCTAATTCCGTCTTACTTTCTTCCCTCTCCGAACTATCTGTCAGGATACCTGTCAGTGTAGTTAAAATCATTCCTGACAGCAGTAAGAACCAATCTCACAGCCAGGACCTTGGGACCATACCTGTTCAAATATAACCTGTCCAACTACTACAGGTCACATCTCTCCAGAATCTAAAAAAATGTCTTCATTACCAGCTCTCGAGATACTTTATTTTGTTCTTTTCACATTCTTTTATTCTATCCGTCTATTGCTGTACACCACTATGTGACAATGGGAGTAATTTGGAGATTGCTACCTTTGAAGTTATGCTTTTCA
Source organism: Chiloscyllium plagiosum (assembly GCF_037043375.1). NCBI lineage: Eukaryota > Metazoa > Chordata > Chondrichthyes > Orectolobiformes > Hemiscylliidae > Chiloscyllium > Chiloscyllium plagiosum. The sequence goes on along the minus strand of NW_028270143.1, from coordinate 52,394,641 downwards.
GTTTCCTACCAAACTCCTGAAGGTCCTGTTTGCAGGACTTCTTTCCTCTCTTCCTTCTTCTCATTGGTCCCAATGCAGACCATGATATCTGGGCATTCACCCTCCCATTTGAAAATGCTCTGTGACACTCTTGACCTTACAAGAGTCATGGTTGCAGTTTCAAAAGCACCTGTCTACTCCCCTCACTAATGAAACCTTTATCTTCCAGACACCCCCTCCATTGAGCACTGGGATCTCCCATAGTGGCTACAAGAGCACTCAGTGGCTATGAATCCTACAGTGAGTAATCCACCTCCTGGCTCCCCAGAGCCTGTCTACCACCTACAAGGCACAAGTCAGGTTGCTATGAGAATACTCCCCACTTGCTTGGATGAGTGTAGCTCCAACAACACTCAAGAAGCTTGACACCATCCAGGACAAAGCATGCAGCTGGATTGGCAGCCCCTCACTCCCATCACCACCCACACTCAGGAGCAGCAGTGTGTACCATCCACAAGATACACTGCAGAAATTCAGCAAAGATCCTCATATAGCACTTTCCAAACCCACAACCATTACTAGCTAGAAGGAACAGGCAACAGATACATGGGAATAACATCACCTGCAAGATCACCCTCCAAGTCAGTCACCATCCTGACTTGGCAATATATCATTGTTCCTCCATTGATGCTGCGTCAAAATCCTGGAATTCCCTCCCAAATTCCATCGTGGGTCCATCTATAGCACATGACCTGCAGTGGTTCAAGAAAGCAGTTCACCACCATCTTCTCAGGACAACTAAAGCTGGGCAATAATTGCTGGCTCAACTTAAAATGCCCAAATAAGTTGAATAAAAAAGTGCCACGGTCTTGGGTCTGGCTTGGTTCCACTGAGGATTTGTCAACCGTACTATTTTCCAAACCAAAAAAAAAAATTTGCAAGTGAGATGCCCTCATGGTATTCACTCACTACGTGCCTGGAATACCTCTTCTCTCTGGAGGTTACCCACTTGCGCTATGTCAATGCTTCCTTAACCTGCTAAATCCATGCTCATGAATCTTTCAGCATTGTGAATGCACTTGAATCTTGAGTTGCTCCCACTGGAGGTACCTTCTACACAAATAGTCATCCAGACCACCAGGAGCATGGAGAGATGTGAATGTTTAGGTGTTCAGCATGTTCAAGATAATAATTAATAAACTTTTTGATACCTAAGGAATCAAAGGATATGGGTAAAGTGTAGAAAAGTGGGTGCTGATATAGAACATTACAGAACAGATTTCAAGAGCCAAATGGCCTAATCCTGCACCTTTAACTGTTTCATCAATGACGTTACCTCCATTATACAATCAGCAATTAAGATGTTTGCTGATGATTCCATGGTGTTCAGTTCCACTCATAACCAGATAATGAATCAGACTGTGTCTGCACGCAAATAAAGTTGGACACCATTTGGGCTGATAACTGACAAATAATATTTATGTCACACAAGAGCCAAACAACAATCATTTTAACTGATAGCCAAACTACCTCACCTTGACATTTAATGACACTATCTTCTCCCTTATTAATGACAGGCAATGCCACATGAAACATTGGCCAAGGGTGCAGGAAAAGAAGTATTTGGAGAGAGACCAGTAGGTTCTGATTCCATGATGCCTGGGTCACTGTCTGGGTGTGTTTGTTGAGTCCACTTTGTGATCTGTTGGAACATTCCTTTGGCCATTGATGGTAGTCTGCAAATCTGTATCTGTAATGGAGCTCAGGGCTATCATGGCAGTTTGTTGAACTTCCATTGCAGTACTTTGTCATTCAGTAGAAGCTGTTGTGGCTGCAGTGTGATTTGTAATCTCAGTCATAACATGCTGCATAACGTTGGGTTTCCCAGGTCACTGGAGGTATTAGCCGGTCTCTTCATACTCGAGATGATCAGTTCCAGACTTTTCATCAAGGCATTGCCTAAGTTGGATGTGACTCCTCTGTCCTTCTGAAACTTGGTTCCCTGAGGTTTTCATCTGGCTATGCTACTATGGAACACATTTTTGATCTTGCTTCCAACAACCTGGTATGCTTGTTGCTCACGAGAGAAGATGTTTGTTCTATTCTAGCTTTTATATTGTTCTTGGTTCCAAACTCTGAACTGTTGCCTAAAGCAGTGACAGTCATTGAGTCAGTGCATTCTTCCCCAACTTCCTCCTCTTTTACCTCTAGGAACCCTCAGATACCAAGTGGACTGTAGATGAGTACAGACATGATAAGGTTATTTGGAGCTTAGGGAGTAAGGATTGGTTTGTGGGATCAGTGATATTTGTGGATTTATAAAGAACCTGCAGTGCTGCCATCCCTCTGGGTAGTACCCCTCCTACTGTGCCTTTGGTGCAGTATCTTCCAGAGGTCTCCTGATGAAAGCCTCCTCATGACAGTTCGCACTGTCCACCTGAAAGAATTATGTTATGAAGGTGTGGTTGACCTTCCCAGGCTAGATCTCCTGCCAGTAATTATATGAATTATATGTTATTTGCTTCTGTAACAGGAAGTGGGTGATGGTGATGAGCATATTCACAGGGATATTTCTGTGATGTGATTTGTGAAATGTACCTGAGGCATGGAATAGTGCTTGTGAAGATGTAACAGTATAAGGAGAGTGAATGTCCTTGTATTGATAAATGAAAGCTGATTTGTGATGTGGTTCTGGTGATGGTGGTAAAATTGAGAAGTTTTCTGTGAGATGGAGATCTCACCTTGACCACTTATGTAAAGTTGTTAAATGCCTTGTGGCACTTGGACTGTTCCTGATTATCAACTCCCGTATGTATGGTATCAATTGCTTCTGTGACCTCCGTTACTACAGTGAGTAGAGGACATCCCTCCTGCTGTCTCCCACCTTTAGTAGGACTGTCGGTGCCATTTTGGAAAATTTGGATGCCTCTCTCTGAGTTCCTGAAGTTTTATGCTGATTGCTGCACACTCTCTGTCCCTACTTTTCCAGTCGACCCCGATTGCTTTCTCTCCCTTCCTCTCCTCTGTTTTCTCTATCCCATCCTCATCCCTCTGGACCCTTTTTTGTTCCTTCTTCTTTCTCTCTGCCTCTTTCTTTCACTTCTCTTTCACCTATCTTATCCAACTCTGTAACCCTCTTGGCATTTCCTCCTTTACCATCCCTCTGGCTTCTTTCTGCCTGGACTTTACTGCTTTAATTGTCTGAGTCCCAGTCCTATGCTGTCACTTTCTCTTTCCTCACCCTCTTTCCTGGCTACAAACTCACCTGTGTGCTTTACGAGGCTCTATTCTCCCACTTCCTGTGCTTTCTAATCCATTTCCAACTGCAGAACCTACTTAACCTTAACTGCCTCTCTGCAATGCTATGGAGGATTAATGTTAAGTAAAACCTGTCGCAACCTGCAACATAATATAACAGATATTTTTAGTTGAAGTCACTGTCACCTGTGAATTTTCTGATCAGTTTGTTTTGTTCAGGTAAATAATTTGTTCCCCATTCTCACTTTCTCTCTTTCTGACTGTGGGAGAAGTTCATTTGACTTCATAAATCAGGCCTTGGACCCTTTACAATCAGTTTATATGTTCCTCCAAGCTCACACTGTTAATAAAAAAATGTTATAATTTATAAATCCATTATAAAGGATGTCATTGCAGAGCAGTTTGAATATATAATATGATCAAACAGATTTGGCATAGCTTCATGAAAGGAAAATCATGCCTGATAAATAACATTCTCTGTTATTTTAAAAAAACCCATCATTTCGACTGGGACACTACATCTATCCTGGGACAGGCTAAACAAATACATGCCAGAAAATTCCTAGAGGACTGGCACTCCAACCACAACGCCATAAACAAACACATAGATCTAGATAGCATCTATCAACTCCTCAGAAAACGAACAGGAAATGACATCACCACAAACCCCAGGAACCCCATCCAGGACAAACATATAAATGGAAAACAGGAGACAACAACTCCGCTTCACTTGACAGGTCGCCACTGATGATGTTACCTAGCCAGGTAATGAAGCGTCTGGATATCAAACCTACAGCTCAGTGAGCAAACCTACACCCTAAATCTCAACCTGAGCTACAAACCTTGCAAAAATACAGTACTGTGAATAGTTTTGGTTATGGAAAGATATACTTCCAATGAAGGTAGACCAGACAAGGTTCACTACACTGATACCAGCTATGGAGGGACTAACTTGTAAAGAAAGGTAGAGTAGGATGGGTCTGTACTTGCTGGAATTCAGAAGAATGAGAGGTGACCTTCTTGAAACTTACACCATTTTAGGGGACTTGGCAGGAGGGATGTGGAAATGTTATGGGAGCATTTAAAACCACAGGGCATAATGTTGCACTTTTAATGCAGAAATGGGGAGGAATTTATTCTGTCAGAGGGTTGTGAATCTGGAATTCTTTATCACAGAGAGCCTCCAAGGCTGTCTTGTTAAGTATGATCAAGGCTGAGATAAACTGACTTTTAATTAGTAAGAGAATAAAGGGTTATGTGGAAAAGGCAGGAAAATGGAGTTCAGAATTATCAGGTCAGCCATAATCTCATCGAATGGCAGAGCACATTTAATGGGCTGAATGGTCTACATCTACTCCTATGTCTTATCACCTAATACACGTTCTCATCCATTATTCTTATGTTGGATTTATTTAGTCACTGTCATTAAGTGATTGTGAAAATCTTGTCTGTTGAGTATCCTGGTCTCTTAGTTAATGACATATTATTTAATTTTGCCTGTAAAAATACATAATACTTCAAAGACTATTGGTTTTAAAGTGTTTTTACAAAAGAAAGTGAGGTAATATCTTTGTCTGACCAGCTATTATTTTTGCTGTGCCTTATGTTCAGCTTCTTTATGTTTCTCCCTTTCAGACTATGGAACGATTAAGAAGGTTCTTGCCCCTTTGAACCAAAGTGGGAGTGGTTGTTTGTTGGAGGAAATAGAACTCTATCCAATCAATCAGAGAGACCGTGTAAGGAACCTTCAAATCCTACACAGTCAGAGTGTTCTGTTTGTTGGACTACAGGAGCATGTGATAAGACTCCCTCTGAAACGTTGCAGCTTTTACAGAAGTCGGAGGTAAGATGATTGAACATTGGAGTATGAAGAAGGTTTTGGCCGCATTGTGATAGAATTGTATCCACCTTATCTGACTAATGACAAATCATACATAAGGTAGAATATTCCTTTTCTCAGGGAGTATTTTGTTGACTGAGATTCATGGCACCCAGTCCATGATGGTTTGGAGTGACGTATCTCACAAGCTGCTCTCTACCTCATTAATTCTGCAGCTGGCTTTTGGGAACTATGAGACAGGAGAGGTGGAAATATCACTCATTGCATACCACTGCGGGCGACATACTGCCCTTCATACTATGGTGTTTGACCAATATGGCGAAGATCGAGGAAAGGCTCATGGCCCACTTTGGGGGCAGAATTCCGGAGGGGCTGGTGGATGGAGTGATATAGAGGAAGACCATCCTTTTTACTGTGCACAGGAGGCCATCCCACTTGATCAAACCAGCCTGCACCCAATATCCCATGAATGAACTAAAAACGTCAGTGCTGAAGTCAGTGAGTGTGCACTACGAAAACAATGTAAAATACAAAGAAGCAAGCCACCTCCAAGTAAGCAAAAAGAGAGTGAGCACAATGAGAGCAACCCCAGTGCCTTAGATGCATGCTGTGTAGATATACAGGAAGGCTGTAAGTCTTTGTGTGCAAAGCTCCCTTCCCCAAGTCCCTGCTCAGCCCACCTCAGCCTTGCTCTGTATGTCTCCATAAAGTGTAAGGTTCATATCCCGGGGTTATAATGTTAAAGTTCTCTGCAATCACTCCAAAAATGAAAGTACAGCAAATTGTGCGCATCAGTGATGGAAAAATAAATCACTCACAGAAAACCTATGCCATTCTATTGCATTAGCAAAGGGGGAAAGAAAGGTCTTTGCAAGCATTGCATAAATCATGGTCAGAGGTGTTGGCAGTTTGCAGTCACAGTAGCGTTAAGTAGTGCAGTTGCAGTTGTTACACAGCGGTATATTGAAGGGTCTGGTGCTCCAGTAATAGGTGAGTTTATCTTGTTTTTTGTTGTCTGCTATGGATCAATACTGACAGTCACTGTTTGCATTTGTTTGCTCAGGGGATTGTGGGTATTGAGTGGAAAACACTAAAACCAGAGGTTGATGATTCCAATTTTCCTTTTTTCAATTTTTCTCAGCTATTTGGAAGCTGAAGTCAGGAACCACTCAACAGGACATTCTGACTGAGCCAGCACACAAAGGTGCTTAATGATATAGTGATAAGTCATCGATCCTGCATCAAATTTCACCTATCCAGCCACTTTCTTATCAAAACAGCTTTGTAGGTTTTTAATCGCAGTCCACATTTTGTCTTTTCTATGTCAGACAGTTCTGTCGCAGTTAAACCTCATTTGGATTAGCGTTTTCAAAGCAAGGATCACAAAGGCTCTGTCTGGGCTGCGCTAACACAGTTTATCAGCAGAATTGTTAAGACTATAGATTAAGTGAAAGAATTATGAAAAACAAACTTTACAAAGGTTAGAATTCCAATGGCAGTATTTCATATGTTGTCGAAAGTAGCCTTAATACTGTAGAGTATTACCTCACCTCTGAATTATTTGGTAGTTTTAAAATTTAAAAAACCAATACACGATAATTGTGTACTACTGCACCCTGATAAAATCTTTGATAATACTGTAGATTGTTTTTAGAGTTTCCTAGCTTTTATTCCATTGAAACTTTAGCGCTTTTTGTTACATAATGCATTTTGTTATTGTCCTGGTGCAGGCATTAATTAAACCAATGAGAAAACGAGCTAGTTTTATACCAGCAAGAGTTAAATCCATGGTAATTTGTGGGCGGCACGGTGGCACAGTGGTTAGCACTGCTGCCTCACAGCGCCTGAGACCCGGGTTCAATTCCCGCCTCAGGCGACTGACTGTGTGGAGTTTGCACGTTCTCCCCGTGTCTGCGTGGGTTTCCTCCGGGTGCTCCGGTTTCCTCCCACAGTCCAAAGATGTGCAGGTCAGGTGAATTGGCCATGCTAAATTGCCCGTAGTGTTAGGTAAGGGGTAAATGCAGGGGCATGGGTGGGTTGCGCTTCGGCAGGTCGGTGTGGACTTGTTGGGCCGAAGGGCCTGTTTCCACGCTGTAATGTAATCTAATCTAATCTAATCTAATCTAATTGTTACACTGATGGAGATTGCTTGCTAACTCTGTATATGTGAAATAGATATTGCTATAAATATGCAGTGTTGACCATGGTGCGTGAAAGAAATAGATGGAACCTCTGCTTCCATACACGCCCCATGTTCAAACAGCCCATGGAATCTGCACCTCAAAGCGTTTATTTTGGATGTTCTCAAAGCTACAATTCCACTCAAGTTTAACATTGCATTGTATTAAATCATACCAGTATCACCCATTCTTCATGTGTAAACATCCACTGATCTAACATTGGCCATTGAGATCAATATAATGATTTAACCTGAACAGTTTCCTTTCACTGTGAAGTATTCTGAAATATTCTGACTGGGTTTTCGTTAATTCACCCCAGGTAGCTCCAGGAGGAATTGCTAGCTCCCATTGAAATCCATAAGACCATAAGAAATGGGAGCGGGAGCAGGAGCAGGTTTTTGGGTCCCTCAAGCCTGCTCCGACATTCAGTGGATCATGGCTGATCCGAGATTCCTCATGCCCTTTCACCATAATCCTTGATACCCCTACTGATCAAGATCTATCTCAGCCTTAAAAATGCGCAAGGACAATTGCAACATTTAAAAGGCATTTGGATGGGTATATGAATAGGAAGGGTTTGGAGGGATATGAGCCAACTGCTAGCAGGTGGGACTAGATTGGGTTGGATATCTATTTGGCATGCACGAGTTGGACCGAAGGGTCTGTTTCCATGCTGTACATCTCTATGACTCTATAACTCTGCCCCCACAGCTCTCTGAGGCAATGAATTCCAAAGACTCTCAACCCTCTGAGAAATGTAATTCCTCCTTATCTTAGTCTTTAATTGGCACCCCCTTATTCTGAGACAATGCCCTCTGGTTCTTGACATTTCTATGAGGGGAAACGTCCTCTCAGCATTAACCCCATCAAACACCTTCAGAAGCCTATATGTTTCAAACAGATCATCTCTCATTCTTCTAAAGGCCAGTGAGTAGAGTCCCAATCTGTTTAGCCTTTGCTCATTGGACAATTCCCTCATGCCAGAGATCATCCTTGTGAACATTCTCTGAACTGCCTATGATGAAATGATATCTTAAATAAGGAGACCAAAACTGCTCATAGTACTCCAGATGTGGTCTCACCAACATCTGGTATAGTTCCACAAAGACTTCCCGACTCCAATACTCCAAACCCCTTTTACCATCCAGATTACTTGCTGCATCTGTGTGCTAGCATATGTGCATGAGTAGCCCCAAGTTCCTTTCGTTGTAGCTTTCTGCAGTTTTTCTCGATTTAAATATGTTCTGTTCTTTTGTTCTCCCTTCCAAAATGAAAAACTTCACATTTTCCCACATTGTACTCCATTTGCCAAATTTTTGCCCACTTATCCATCCATTTAGTTTCCTCACTTGAACGTCATTGGCGATGCAGCAGTCCAGGCTTCTGGCTGATGGAGGTCACAAGAGGGCACAATCAGTGTGTAACTGTTGGGATTAGGACCTCAGGTGTGGCACGGCAATTGAATGGTTAGCTCTGCTGCCTCACAGCACCAGGGACCCAGGTTTGATTCTAGCATTGGGCGATTGTCTATGTGGCATTTGTACATTCTCCCCTTGCCTGCGTGAGTTTCCTCCGGGTTCTCCAGTTTGCTCCCACAATCCAAAGACGTGCAGGTTAGGTGAATTGGCCATGCTAAATTGTCCCATAGTGTTCAGTAATGTTTAGGTTAGTTGCATTAGTCAGGCGTAAATATAGGATAATAGGGTAGGGGAATGGGTCTGAGTGAGTTGCTCGTCAGAGGGTCGGTGTGGACTTGTTGGGCTAAAGGGCCTGTTTCCACACTGTAGGGATTCTATGTTCATAGATATGCTGGATCAATTTGTTAAATAAACCATTAGCAAAAGCAAACAGATAGAATAAACGTTCGCAGTATGTGTTGCTCTTGTTGACTCCAAGTGTAAAAACAAATGAGGATTCTAGATTGTCATGGACTGCTTTTGTCTCAAATTTCTATCCTTATGGCTTCCTGAGAAAAGACAGAAGACAGAATTTAATTCTAGTTGACTCAAATGCAGATATGCATAAGTGGATAACAAATGTTGCAAAATAGAATATGATCTAGTGATGTTCTGTGCAGTTGTATGAATGGGTTAAAGTTGAGATTTGACCTCATTATCCTGTGCTTACAGTTCATGTATGGGAGCTCGAGACCCTTACTGTGGCTGGGACTTGGTCTTAAAGAAATGCACAACATTAGAAGAAAGCATGAGCATGACCCAGTGGGAGCAAGAAATCAGCTTGTGCCCAGTGAGTATGTTCATTCTCAGAATTCCCACATTCTTTTAAAACATCAAATATTTTTGATGAAACAGACTATTGAATTGGATGATACAAACCATTGCTTACATGTTGCTGATTCTTTATTGTTCTTTACTTTTTCACTAAAGATTTATATCAATCATTAATGCGGAGAACTGTTTTAAATTTTGTAATGCACTGTAACCACTATTACAGCCAGATGAGGTGAGAAAATTGTTTGACTTCTTTCTAAACCCGTTGATTGGTCGCATCAAATGTTTTGTTACTTTTTAGCATATAGCTGTCACACATCAAATAAAACGTAGTTGCTAGAAATTACCAAGGCTTTCTTCAATAATACGAAGAGGAATTTATTATCTACGAACTTCAAGAAAAATTTAATAAAAATGCAGCATCAAACAGGCATGCAGCACAGTGATAACTTTTGAAGCAAAGACGATTCATGAGAAAAGTATGGCTGCTAACATAGCAGAAAATCAGAAAAACTTGGATAAGCACATCAAAAGTAAAAGATTGATTAAAAAGATGATTTGGGGCAGTTAGGGACCAAAAGGGCATTTAGACTAAGGTATCTTAGCATGGCTAAGATATTAAATGAGTATTTTGGGAATGTCAGCATATATTCTTTTAAGGGAAAGTTATACATAACTAATTTGCTGCGTTTTTTTTAAGATCTAACAGATAGTCTCATTGAAGGGAAGACTGTTGATGTGGCGTACATGGAATTCCAAAAGGTGTTCTAAACAGTGCCACAAAACAACTTGTGAGGTGATGCACTTCGTTACAAAAAACATGGAGAGACAGTTAAGAATACTACCCTTGCTTAAAAGGGTGTGGAGGGGCAGATAAACATGGGTGTGTATACATCAGTCATTAAAGGTGACATGAGAGATAGTGAGAGATTTTAATGAGACAGAGTATTCTAGACTTCACAAGACACTGGTTTGATTTTGATTTTTGATTTATTATAGTCACATGTACCCAGGTACAGGAAATCAGTGGCAGCCCTGGCATCTTGGATTGTGAGAAAGGAAGCAATTTGTCTGATGCCGTAATTCAGTTGAGGTTACAGCAACAATGGTGAAGATGAGTGCCACAAGAAATCTTTAAGTTGAGTGGCTGGAGAAAGGCAGAGCATTCAGCATTATTCATTAATTGGGACTTTTTGTTGACCTGTCAATCCATCAAACAGCAATTCTTTCAATGTGATGGAAAATTGAGTTATCTGGGAAGCATTCTTCGAGTCTATGACCCAGATTTCAAAATACTAATAATGGCACAGCTGTTGTTGTTCACTGTCATTGTATCTCTGAGACTGATAGCAACGTATGGAATCAGCTTATGTGCCATTTAATGTGGAAATCCAGAAGTTACTCTCAGCAATTCTGTGTTTCTCCAAATGGTGAGGTGTTGAAATACCTCCAGACTGCAATCAATGAGAAACTATTGAACTGACAAAAATGTCCATTTTTATTCTATTAATTTCAATATGAAAAAAAGCCTTGAAAAAGTAACATCTTGTTGAATAAGTTGTAACCGCAATTTGATGGCATTTTGATTATGTCACTGTTGCTGGATGTCTGGAGATCATCTTGATTTGACACCAGATTCCAATTAACATCAGGAAATAGGAAAGCTATCCCACAGAGATCACCAGATGTTTGTGAACAGTTTTCTTCAGGGTCAGAGGTGAGCATTGCTACATGCTGCTGACTACAAAATCCAAGCCTACAGTCGTGCTATTATGACATTTAATCCACAGAATCTACAAATGGAAGTTTTGTCATTATTTTTTCCATACTGCTCACTTTAGTCCTGTCTTATGTCTTCATCTTAGTTACTCTTATTGTAACTCAATTTGAGAAAGCTAAATTGAAAGATGCCTTAAATAACTCCTCATAGGCCCTGTATCCCATCACCAAGTTACCCTTTATTTACACATTCAGAGTCCTTGCACTGGTCCAGCTCCTTAAGAGGCAGCTCTCAGAGTGAACAGGATGTCTGACAGTCTTATTCTTTTTTCTTCTCAGAGCCAGCTCTAAGGATGAGCAAAACCTCTGACACTTGTTTATTTTTTTTCCTTACCCCTACACTACTGCCTAACTACAGTAGTGTTTTTTCCCCCCGCACCTATGTTGTGTGTGTGCAAGTGTGGACAGTCTTGTTCTTATCTGTCAGCTAGGGCTCCCTGATTGGACTTGGTTAACAGCCCCAGTCAGGGAACTCATATTCTGTGATGTCCACCTGGCTGACCTTGTCACAAATTTCTACAATGCCATTTTCTCTTTCTCCCAACATAATCTTCTACAACAAAAACAGAAATTGCTGGAAAAGCTCAGCAGGTCTGGCAGCACCTGTAGAGAGAAATCAGAATTAATGTTCCAGGTCTGGCAACCCTTCTTCAGAACAGACTTTCTGCATATTGTAGGATTGAACCAGAAATTTTATTTTCAGAGCTATATCAGAAACAATATCCACCATCAGTGAATGATTGAATACAAAACCTTGCGCTTATGCCAATATGTTATCACTGGAATGTATTAGAGCATAAGAAATTGGAGCATGAGTAGGCCATTCAATGCTCAGGCATTTTTCTGCCTGTCCCCATGACCCTCAACCGCTTGTTGACCAAACATTTGTCTAATTTAGCCACAATGATCATCATCACTAATCATAATGTAGGTGATACACAGACAGAAGTGTATTGATTTCAAAGTATGAAACAACCTGGCAGTATTTGTGGAATGAGCAACCAAAAATAACCAACTTCAATCTTATTTTACAGTGCCCTAATATTTTACTGGTTGTTTGTCTTTTAGATAAGAAACATGACTACGGATGGGAATTTTGGATCTTGGTTGCCGTGGAAACCCTGCAGCCATGCTGATGGTAACACCATTGGGTTATGTATCTGTAGAACCCGTCTGTGTGATAGTCCATCTCCACAGTGTGGAGGACGACAGTGTGAGGGTGCCAGCATGGAGGTTGCAAACTGTTCTAGGTAAGCAAAAAGAACAGGAAGAACCATGATTCAGGTATTATTCCTAGTCAAATTTTATTTGACTCATTCCTCTTAAATGTCCGTCATCTTGTCCTAGTGTGTAACCTAAGATGTATTAGTAAAGATCGTTCTCTGTAAGAGATAACTGATTTTTATCTTACATGTTACAGACCAGGATATTGCAAATGGTGATACACATCTTCAGTCTTCTGCTTGACTGTAATTGTTCAAACTAGAAAGCTGAAATTTAATCACATTGTTTAATAGGAATGGTGGCTGGACTCCTTGGACGCTGTGGTCTCCTTGCAGTACAAGTTGTGGAATAGGATTTCAGGTCCGACAGCGGTCTTGTAGTAACCCAACTCCTCGGCATGGTGGGCGTGTCTGCGTGGGACAGAACCGTGAAGAGCGGTATGTACAACACTCCCACAGGCTTACTATATTGAGGAAAAAGTAGTTACCGTATATGTGTTCTGGATTGCGTTTCATTGCATTTCAGGTCAGGACATAAGGCCCATCTTGGGGCTCCAGCAATGTGGCCAGAAATTTTAAAAAGAACAAAATATGCATTTCTCCAAGCTTCACCTTCCCGCACTCACTTTACACCCACACACTCCCAATGCCCCAGCCATGAAAAACCTGCTATGCCTCTCTAGTACCTACTTCCATCCATGACATTTCCCTTCACCTAAAACGTCAATTCATCTACTATCCACGATAGTCATACACAGAGGCAAAAAGAAGTACTGTTTTATTACGTATTGCAGACTACACTATTAAGAAAAGCACTCTCATTCATAAAATCTAATTTGGCAGGTGTTGACTTTTTTGACACTTCTTGAAATGTCTTAACAATCCAACACTTCTTTGACAAGTTTTATATATTTCTTGAAAGGTACCTTTCATGCCTTGACAAGTTGGACAGTTCCCAGGGGTTTATGTGCCTTTTATGCACAGTCTTTTCACCAGTAAACATTCTCACCCACTCCCAAAGAATAGTTCACTTGCTCCCTCCAGGGAATCCCTGCCGTTCAGCTGAAAGATGTCCTGAGATTGTATCCAGAGCTATCCAAATGGGTCCCTGATTATTCAAAACAAATCAAAGCTCTAATCTCCATGCTGTCGGATCCACACATCACTGACCCTGAAATCCATATTGAGTGGAGGCTGCTGATCATTTAATGGCCAGCTATCTCCATGAACTATACATTTGTGGACAATAGCTTGCCCCCTAACCCTCCCCCTCTCAAAATGGAAAATGCTGGGTTTTGGGGCGAGATTCAGGATATCCAATTCTTCTGTCATGGTGAAGAGGGTCTCTGTCATAGAGTAAATGTGGACTTGAGTCGTGCAGAACCTAAACCAAGTAATATAAATTGGATTAAAAACACATACTGAAACTGAAATAACAGAAAAAGAATGGGATTTAGAGAGATATAAATGGGACAGACATAAAGAATGGAGATTCTATGATTCTGTTTTATACCTTCACAGCGACGGTAATGATAGGTTATAAGGAGATTAGGCTGGTAACGAGTGATATCAATGCATAGGTGGAAGGAGAAACTATGGCCCACTTATCAGGGCTAAAATATATCTGATTGATATCACCACTACTTAAAACTCTGGATTACAGTACAATCCCAGTGTTTACTTAAATTAGTTACTTATTCTGTGCATGACAGGAGAAAATTGTATTGATTAAGGTATCAGTACACTAGTGATGTGAAGGTCCCCCACTTTATGGGAGGCAGAAACAGTAGTATTTGAATTTGCTGGATTTTGTAAAGTTCAGGAAGACATTGAACCTAACGTTCACTGATACTTGATCCCTGAATTATCCATGTGTGTTAATCCTTGATTTGATCAATGAAACTATATACTGTTCTTTATAAATAAGTTTTCTAACCTGGATGCTTCACAAACTTGACCATATGTTTTATTTCTCCAAAAAATGCCTTTCTGCAAATGCACTAAACTGGATTTGGCATTAATTTTACACTTTATTCCTAGTAATGTTATAGTTATGTTCCACTGTGTACAGTTGAAGCCTGAACTTTCTGTATTCTCTGAGAAGTAGCAGGGTGACAGTGAAGTGGGCCTGAAGCCTGATGCCTTTGCATCAAAGCCAAATATTCCTGACAGCGGCCGACCTGGAGGGAAGATATGATGCCCGACATGACAGAAATATAATTAAGCTTGTTATTTCGCCCATTGACAGCAATTTTATGGAAATTTTTCCACTTTACAAATGGTAAATGGAGAAGGCATGTGAGTGAGAGCTTAGTGCTGGCTTTTTCCAGGAACTGGACGAGTGTGCCTTGTCAGGGAGAATGGAACAGTGAAAACACTGGCAAACAAATACTGAAAGAGAGGGAGATGCTGACGGGATCCCAATTGGAAATGGACCATTGAGCACAAGAAATGGAGGATTGGGTAGGAAATAGGAGATCCATTTGGACGTGAGGCTTTGGAAACAGAAAAAGATCACATGCTTTGAGCCTTATTCACCCAACATTCAGAACCTTTAGTAAGGTAGAGAAGGAATAAAGAGGGATGCAGACACAGACAGGGAAACAGCTGCAACCTCAGGGCTGACAGGAAGATCTGCCTCAGCTAAGAGATCAAGGAAAAATACAAGAGGGTCTGCAAATTGCTTCCTGAGAACAGAGGTGACCTACCATTAGAAAGTCAGTTCCCTTGAAATGTCCAAACAGCAGTGTTACTGAAAGAGAGAGAAAGATACCACCAAAGGGAGATGCCGATGGGGTCCCAATTGGAAATAGATGATTGAGCACAGGAAATGGAGGGGTGGGTAGGAAATAGGGTTTGCATTTGATCTTTCCTAGAATGTCATTGATTTGTGCCATGGTGGAGGATGAACTAATCTGCATGGGTCCTTCTGCACCTCTGGATTTTTCCATGGATCTACCAGAGATGTGTGGGATCTCACAGTCTATGACTCATCGATGCTATAAGGTGGTAACCAATGTCCTAGATCTTCAATCGGGCCAGCAAGTGTACACATTTCTAGACTGACCTGGTAGTCAAGCTGAAAGAACCATTGAATTTTGGATCATTGGTGGATTTCTACAGGGGAATGTGTGATTGACTGCATATATGTCGCTGCAAAGTCTCTGGTACACCAGCAACTGGCATTTCTCAACAGGAATGGCTCCTATTCTATCAATGTCGAACTGGTTTGTGACCATTGCAGAAGGATCCTTCGATGCATGCACAGTTGACGGAAAGTAGTCGGGACCCGTACAGGCTTTGGAATCACAGGTGATGCAACATTTCCGACTACTCACCAGTCTGGTTAAGGAACGTTTAATTGCAGATGAATACTATCCACTCAGGACATGGTGACTATCGTCAATGAAGAATACATGTATGGATGCAGTGTTGAGGAATAATATCTGCCACAAGGCCATCTGAGTGAATATCAAGTAGGTTACTTGGTTTCTGAATGTATAATTCAGCTGCCTAGAGTGACCCTGGGAATCCTTCAACATGCCCCAGTATGTGTCTCACATGTCATGGTGGCCTGCAATGTGCTGCACATCCATCTCAACCTTCCACCTACCATTGTCTTTGAAGATGTCCCAATTGTCTCCACGATACAGAGTGCTGACGGCCTTTCAAACATGACAGTAGCACCAGATATAATGTCGCCTTGGACCCACCTTTACTCCTTTAAAGGTCAGACTCCACACCCACCCACCCTTAATTTGGCAATTGATCCCGACCCAATCAATTGTACTCCTGCTTCCAGGCCCCATGGCTGGACCTGTGGCCTACTCCCAAATTTTGGCCCAGTTTAATAACCCTTGTTATGATCTCCACAGAAGACCAAAAACAGAAAAAGAAATGTGAACTCTCAGTTTATAACTGAACAAATGACACAACAAATTTTAATAATTTAAAATGTTTTCTGCAACAAACAAACTCAAAGAACCATTGTTTATATGTCACATTTTAGGCAATTTATACTTTTCAACAGGACAACTTTTAACACAACAGAAAAACCTACCATCTGTTACATGTGCATTAAGTAAACACATAATTCTTCCAGATTCAGTCCAAATGGCTCTTAGCTCCCAATTTTTATTTCCAAAATTTTCTTTACCCAGCTTAGAAATGTTTAACTCCAGAACTTTCTTTCAGTATGAATTTTTCTTGTGACTTCTTCTTTTGGCTAAATCTAGGCAAATCTTCCAGCACTATTGAAATTCATGATTTTGGTTTTTCTATCTGAGTCCAAGCTCCAAAACGGATATTTGCCTGATGAACCAAGGCATCTTGCTGTCTGTAGCTTCTCTTACTTGCCTGGATCATAACAGACTAACCCACAGTCTGTCATATTCAATGATGTTTTAGAGAGTCTTTATCCCAATCTTTATAATGACCTCCACATAGCGATGACATGGGTAGAAATGCCGATCATGTATTCTTTAAACCTCAACTGTATCCTATTCTGAAATCAAATAGACAATTTAAAGTATACTTTTTTGTAAATTGACTATTTTAACGTTTCTCTAGATCTTGGAAACTCACAGTACATTTACCAACATCATAGTTATTTTCACCATTGTCTACTCTTAAAACAAAAGCAATAATTTCTCAGTAAAATAATCTTGGCTTGTAAAATAAAATCATCAGCTCCATCTTTCAGACTGTTGTCAGGAGGAATTAAGTATATGAAAATAAACAAAAAACTGTGGATGCTGGAAATCTGAACCAAAAACAGTGTGCTGAAGAAGCAGTGTGCGAAAAGGATCAGTGCTGGGTCTGCTGCTTTTTGTCATTATTTGGATATGAATATAGGATGAATGGTTACAGAGTTTGCAGATGACAGCAAAATTAGTGATGTAATGGACAGTGAGGAAGGTTATCTCAGGGTGGAATGGGACCTTGATCAGATGGGCTAATGGGCTGAGGAGTGGCAGATGGAGTTTAATTTAGATAAATGTGGGGTACTTCATTTTGGTAAGGCAAATTAGGGCAGGACTTTTACACTTAATGGTGGGGTCCTGGGGAGTGTTGCCAAAAAAAGAGACCTTGGGGTGCAGGATCATAGTTCCTGGAAGTGGAGTTACAGGTAGACAGTGTAGAGAAGAAGATGTTTGGCACGCTTGCCTTTATTGGTCAGTGCACTGACTATGAAGAGTTGGAATGTCATGTTGCGGCTGTATAAGACTTTGGTTAGACCACTTTTGGAATACTGCATTCAGTACTGGTCTCCCTGCTATAGGAAAGATGTTGGGAAACCTGAAAGGATTCAGAAAAGATTTACAAGGACGTGGCTGGGGCTGGATGATTTGAGCTATCGGGAGAGGCTGAATCAGCGGGGCTGGTTTCCCTGGAGCTTCGGAGGCTGATGGGTGACTTTATAGAGGTTTATAAAATCACGAGGGGCATGGAGAGGGTGAATAATCAAGGTCTTTTTCTCAGGGTAGGGGAGTGCAAAGCTAGAGGGCATAGGTTTAAAGTGAAAGGGGATAGATTTAAAAGGGACGTAAGGGGCAACTTCTTCACAACTGTGTTTAGAATCAGCTGCCAGAGGAAATGATGGAAACTGGTACAGTTTTAAAGGCATTTTGATGGGTACATGAATAGGAAGGGTTTAGAGGAATATGGGCCAAATGCTAGTAAATGGGACTAGATTAATCTAGGATACCTGGTGAGCATGGACAAGTTGAACTGAAGGATCTGTTTCCATGCTGTTCATCTCTGCAACTGTAAAACAGCAGGTCTGGCCGCATTTGTTGAAAGATAAAATCGAGTTACTATTATGGATCCAGTGATCCTTCATAAGTCTGTATTGATGTAGGGTCCCTAGACTTGAAAGATTATCTCTGTTTTTCTCTCTACCGATGCTGTCAGCCAGCCCTGCTGATTTTCTAGCACTCTGTTTTTGTTTCAGACTTCAGGTCACGTTATCATATTCATTCATTTCACCCTAAATTTAAAGTTCCAAAGCATGATCTTATAAACCTAATAATTGTACTACATTGTAAACTGTGGAAGTACTGAAGTATTTTTAATTGCTATATTGCTGTAATAAAGCTTCAGTTTTCACTCAGGAGTAGATAAACCTTCCTCTTCAGCATTCTTTAGCATTCAGCACAGAGCTTCTTAACTGGGAACAAACCTCAGAAAAGCAGCATGACCTGCTCATGTTTCTCAACAATGTTCCAATTTTGGGAGCATTTAAAATTAATCGTGTTCTTGATGGATACGTAAATATTTTGAACAACCAAATGGGAAAATGACAAAAGTATTAGTTTGCAAATCCAATAAATAACAAAGTACTGTCAGATTTTTGGATGCAATGCATTTAATCTGTAGTCCAGATCTTGCAGTTTGATTGCTTCAATTTCATGTTAACTGTAGCACTGAAACTGCTTGAATCAGGTTCACTCATAAGGTGAAATAAAATCAAAATAGTATGCTGAGATGTGAAATAATAACAGAAGGTATTAGAGAAACTCAGCAGATCTGGCAACATCTGTGCAGATAGAAACAGAGTTAATGTTTTGAATTCAATATCATTTTTCTTTGAAATCGGTAAGGGTCTTTCATTTGCAGTTAATAAATTTGTAAATGTTATTGCATTGGTTTGCGCCATTAACAAAGTTAACTGCTTCATTTTGTAGGCTGTGCAGTGAGTTTGCACAAAGCACAAACTAAAGGGCAAGACAGGATGAATATGTTCAACATAATGTTTGAAAGAAATAGATTTTATTATAATTATACTCTGATCCCTATTATTTTTAAATGAAACGATTGCAGAAGAGCATGAATGGTAATAAGATCATGCTTTGGAACTGTGTCTTTAAATTTAGGGTGAAATGAAGGCCTAATCTAGTGCTCTAGAAACACAGGTTTAAATTCCACAGTGACGGCCTTTGGAATTTAAATTCAGTATACAGTGTATATCTGGAATTTAAAATCTAGTGTCAGTAATCATGTCCATGAAACTGTCATTAATTGGTATGAAAACTTCAACTGGTTCACAAAAATATTCTTTTTGGAATGAAAGCTGCCATCCTTACTTGGCTTATATATGACTCCAGATCCATAACAATGTAGTTGACTCTGAACTGTTCTCTGAAATGGTCTAGAAAATTGCTCAATTCAATTAGGTTCAGATAAAGTGACAATGACAGTAGTCAACAATAGTAACAGGTACTTCAGAAACGGTACCCAACTGGAACAACTAGTGCAGGGACTTTAGAAAAGAAGGAGCTTAAAACAATCATGATAACTAGGGAAAAAAGTAATGAGTAAACTATTGGGATTAAAGACAGACGGGTGCTGAGGGCCTTATCTGATGTTAACGAAAGAAGTACAAGTAGAGATAGTGGATGCATTGGTCGTATATTCCAAAATCTCTGTAACTGGAAAGGTTCCAGCAGATTTGAAAAATGATAGTGTTACACCCTTATTTAAAAAGGGAGGGAGGCAAAAAGTAGGAAATTAGACACCAATTAGTTTAACATCTCTCATTGGGACACTGTTGGAATCCATTACTAAGAAAGCAGTAATGGGATTTTTGGAAAGTCAAAATACAATTCATCAGTCAGAATGATTTTATGAAAGGTATATTGAGTTTGACTAATTTGCCAGAGTTCTTTGAAGATGTAACAAGTAAAGTGGGTAATGGGATCCTGTAGCTGTGGTGCATTGGGACTTCCAAAGGCATATGATAAGGTGTCACAAAAAGCTTGATATATAAGATGAAATCACATTGGGTAGGCGTAATATATTAACTTGGTTAGAGGATTGGCTAACCAACAGAAAGCAGAGAGATGAGGAAAATGTTTCTTTTCTCTGATTGGGAACCTGTAACAGTGGGGTGCCACAGGATTCGGTCCTTATGCCCCAGCTATTTACAATCTATATTAATGACTTGGATGCAGAGATACATAGTACAATAGCCACGTTTTCAGATGACATTAAATAGGTATGAAAATAGTTTTAAAGAAAAAAATGGAAATTTACCAATAGACATATATAGGTTAGAACATAGAACAAAAACAATACGGCACAGAACAGGCCCTTCGGCCCACGATGTTGTGCCGAACATTTGTCCTAGCTTAAGCACCCATTCATGTACCTATCCAATTGCCGCTTAAAGGTCACCAATGATTCTGACTCTGCCACTCCCATAGGCAGCGCATTCCATGCCCCCACTACTCTCTGGGTAAAGAACCTACCCCTGACATCCCCCCATACCTTCCACCCTTCACCTTAAATTTAATGTCCCCTTCTAATACTCTGTTGTACCCAGGGAAAAAGTCTCTGACTGTCTACTCTATCTATTCCCCTGATCATCTTGTAAACCTCTATCAAGTCACCCCTCATTCTTCGCCGTTCCAATGAGAAAAAGCCTAGCACTCTCAACCTATCCTCGTATAACCTATTCTCCATTCTAGGCAACATCCTGGTAAATCTCCTCTGCACCCACTCCAAAGCTTCCACATCTTTCCTAAAATGAGGCGACCAGAACTGCACACAGTACTCCAAATGTGGCCTTACCAAGGTCCTATACAGCTGCAACATCACCTCATGACTCTTGAATTCAATCCCTCTGCTAACGAACGCTAATACACCATAGGCCTTCTTACAAGCTCTATCCACCTGAGTGGCAACTCTCAAAGATCTATGAACATAGACCCCAAGATCCCTCTGCTCCTCCGCCTTACTAAGAACCCTACCGTTAACCCTGTATTCCGCATTCTTATTTGTCCTTCCAAAATGGACAACCTCACACTTGACAGGGTTGAACTCCATCTGCCACTCTTCAGCCCAGCTTTGCATCATATCTAAGTCTCTTTGCAGCCGACAACAGCCCTCCTCACTATCCACAACTCCACCAATCTTCGTATCGTCTGCAAATTTACTGACCCACCCTTCGACTCCCTCTTCCAAGTCATTAATAAAAATTACAAACAGCAGAGGACCCAGAACTGATCCCTGCGGAACTCCACTTGTAACTGGGCTCCAGGCTGAATATTTACCATCTACCACCACTCTCTGACTTTGACCGGTTAGCCAGTTCTCTATCCAACTGGCCAAACTTCCCACTATCCCATGCCTCCTGACTTTCTGCATAAGCCTACCATGGGGAACCTTATCAAATGCCTTACTAAAATCCATGTACACTACATCCACTGCTCTACCCTCATCCACATGCTTGGTCACCTCCTCAAAGAATTCAATAAGACTTGTAAGGCAAGACCTACCCCTTAGAAATCTGTGCTGGCTGTCCCTAATCAAGCAGTGTCTTTCCAGATACTCATAAATCCTATCCCTCAGTACCCTTTCCATTACTTTGCCTACCACCAAAGTAAGACTAACTGGCCTGTAATTCCCGGGGTTATCCCTATTCCCTTTTTTGAACAGGGGCACAACATTCGCCACTCTCCAGTCACCCCCATTGACAGTGAAGATGAAAAGATCATTGCCAACGGTTCTGCAATTTCCTCTCTTGCTTCCCACATAATCCTAGGATATATCCGTCAGGCCCGGGGGACTTGTCTATCCTCAAGTTTTTCAAAATGCCCAACACATCTTCCTTCCTAACAAGTATCTCCTCTAGCTTACCAGTCCGTTTCACACTCTCCTCTTCAACAATGCGGTCCCTCCCGTTTGTAAATACTGAAGAAAAGTACTCATTCAAGACCTCTCCTATCTCTTCCGACTCAATACACAGTCTCCCACTACTGTCCTTGATCGGACCTACCCTCGTTCTCATCATTCTCATGTTTCTCACATACGCCTAAAAGGCCTTGGGGTTATCCTTGAACCTGCCCGCCAAAGATTTTTCATGCCCTCTCTTAGCTCTCCTAATCCCTTTCTTCAGCTTCCTCCTGGCTATCCTGTATCCCTCCAACGCTCTGTCTGAACCTTGTTTCCTCAACCTTATGTAAGCCTCTTTCTTCCTCTTTAAAAGACATTCAACCTCCCTCGTCAACCAAGGTTCCCTCACACGACCATCTCTTTCCTGCCTGACAGGTACATATATATCAAGGACACATCGTACCTGTTCCTTGAAAAAGTTCCACATTTCAACGCCATCCCTCCCTGACAGCCTTATGCTTCTCAGATCCTGTCTTGCAGCATCGTATTTACCCTTCCCCCAGTTGTAAAACCTGCCCTGTTGCATGCACCTATCTCTCTCCATAACCAAGGTGAAAGTCACAGAATTGTGGTCACCATCACCAAAATGCTCACCCACTAACAAGCCCATCACTTGTCCCGGTTCGTTACCAAATACCAAATCCAATATGGCTTCCCCTCTGGTCGGACAATCTACATACTGAGTTAGAAAAGCTTCCTGGACACACTGCACAAACACCGCTCCTTCCAATCTACTTGATCTAAAGAGCTTCCAATCAATATTTGGGAAGTTGAAATCGCCCATGACTACTACCCTGTGGCTTCTGCACCTTTCCAAAATCTGTTTCCTAATCTGTTTCTCCACATCTCTGCTGCTATTGGTGGGCCTATAGTAAACACCCAACAAGGTGACTGCTCCTTTCCTATTTCTGACTTCAGCCCATACTACCTCCAAAGGCAGATCCCCCTCGCACTGCCTTTCTGCAATCGTTATAACATTTCTAATTAGCAACGCCACCCCCCCTCCTTTTTTACCACCACCCCCTAATCTTATTGAAACATCTGTAGCCAGGAACCTCCAACAACCATTCCTGTCCCTCTTCTATCCACGTTTCCATGATAGCCACAACATCGTAGTCCCAAGAACCGATCCCTTAAGTTCACCCACCTTATTTCTGATACTCCTTGCGTTGAAGTATACACACTTGAGCCCAGCTCTGTACCTGCAAGTATTCCCTGTCGGTGCTACCTTCTCCACAGCCTCCCTACATTCTTGGACATCCTGAAAAACAGCTAACCTACTTTCTGGACTACAAGTCCGGATCCCATCCCCCTGCCAAATTAGTTTAAACCCCCTCCGAAGAGTGCTAGCAAACCTACCTCCCAGGATATTGGTGCCCTTCTGGTTCAGGTGCAACCCGTCCTGCTTGTATCGGTCCCACCTTCCCCAGAATGCAGTCCAATTGTCCAAATACCTGAAGCCCTCCCTCCTACACCATCCTTGCCGCCACGTGTTCAACTGCACTCTCTCCCTATTCCTTGCCTCAGTGTCACGTGGCACCGGCAACAACCCAGAGATGACGACTCTGTCCGTCCTAGCTTTTAGCTTCCAGCCTAACTCCCGGAGCTCCTGAATGACCTCCCCACCCCTCTTCCTACCTATGTCGTTGGTGCTAATGTGCACCACGACTTCTGGCTGCACACCCTCCCCCTTAAGGATTCTGAAGACACAGTCCGAGACGTCTCGAACCCTGGCACCCGGGAGGCAACAAACCATCCGAGAGTCTCGCCCATGTCCACAGAACCGCCTGTCTGTCCCTCTAACTATAGAGTCTCCTATAACTAGCGCTCTCCTCCTCTCCCCCTTTCCCTTCTGGGCCTCAGAGCTGGACCTCGTGCCAGAGACCCGGTCACTGCAGCTTACCCCTGTTAGGCCGTCCCCCCAACAGTATCCAAAGCAATATACTTATTGTTGAGGGGAACGACCACAGGGGATCGCTGCACTGCCTGCTTCCTCCCTTTCCCACCTCTAACTGTTACCCAGCTACCTCTGTTCTCTGGCGTAACTATGTCCCTGTAGCTTCTATCTATCACCCTCTCAGCCTCTCGAATAATCCTCAGTTCATCCAACTCCAGCTCCAGTTCCCTAACGCGGTCTGTGAGGAGCTGGAGATGGCTGCACTTCCTGCAGATGAAGTTAGCAGGAGCATCGGTGGTCACCCCTACCTCAAACATCCTGCAGGAGGAACATTCCACTGCCTGCGCTGCCATAACTCTACACTTAGTCTCCAAAACAAGAACACTAAGTAGCTTACCTGTTCAGCCGACTGAGTCCTTTTTTTAGGTTAGAGGAGGAGGGAGGGTGGGAGACAATACACGTGTAGTGTCTCGGGTTCCTTCTCCACTCAAACTTCTTACCTTCCCAGAAACCTCTGTTGACGACTTCCGGGTTCCCGCTCCTAGTTGAAAAAAAAAACAGACTATGAAAAGAAAAACGTTAATTTAAACTGGTCTCCGCTTATCTTCCGGCTCCCCTCTCTGTGCGCCTGCTGTAGCACTGAAGTCGAAACCGCAGGTTAGGAGAAAGGGCCAAAATTTGGCAGATGGAGCTTAATAATGCAACTGCACAAGGAATTGGTGTAGCTGCATCTAGAGTACTGAGTACTGTTTTGATATCCTTACTTGAGGACTGATGTAATTGCATTGGAGGCAGTTCAAATTAGGTTCACTAGATTAATTCCAGAAGTGAAAGGCTTGTCTTGAAAGGAGAGCTTGAACAGTTTAGGCCTATACTTGCTGGAGTTTAGAAGGATGAGATCTATTCGAGGTATATAAAATGCTAAATGGGACTGACAAAGTAGATATCGAGTGGATGGATTACTTTATTGGATAATCTAGAATGAGAGGACACAATTTTAGGCTGAGAGGTGGCAGATTTAAATGGTGATGAGGAGGAATTGCTTCTCTTAATCTGTCATCAATCTGGAATTGCAATGGATACTGAGATACTGAATAAATTTAAACAGAACGGCGAGAATTTTTTAATTAATAAAGGGATTATTGGGAGTGGGCAGGAAATTGGAGTTGAGGCCAAAATGAGAACAGCAATGATTGTATTAAATGGAGGAGTAGGCTGGAGGGACTGAATTGCCTACTCCTGCTCTTAGTTCTTATGACTTCCTGTTGAAACACTGGTGAGACCACATTTCGTGGCCCATTATTCTAAAATGATGACCTTTCTGTAGTGATTGCAAGAAGGTCAGCTAGATGGACCTCATAGAATATGATTTCCCTGATTGGGGCTGTTAATCTGGTCCAATCAGGGAGTCCTGGCTGACATAAAAAGAGGAGAGTCAGACATCCTGCCACACTGAGAACTGGCGCTGAGGGAGCTGGATCAATGTCAAGAACTTTGCATGTGTAAATAAAGGCTGACTTGATAACGGGATACTGGCCTCTGTGGAATTATTACACTCTCATTCTAAATTGACCCATAAGGGGAAGGATTGGCTCTACATTCCCTTCCTCCACTTACTGACACTGGGTCTTGCAATCTACACTGTGACTTTGAACAAGGAGCCCCATTCCCCTGCCCTCTGCAGGACACTCACATAAGTTTGCATTTTGTGCTACTTGATTGCCAAGACTTGGCCATCATCTGGCAGGAAGAGGCCTTTAATTGTTCCTTAAGATTTCAAAAGGCTCCAGAGCAGGAAATCTGTCCCTGGGCCTTCCCATTGGCACAGACATAATCACGGTGAACTGTGTAGCTTCATGCCCCCATTACAGAACAACCTTCATTATCTGAATGAGACAGGTGGGGAGTATTTTGTTTGGATAACTGATTGTTTGGATAACTGATCTGATCGTAAACAAAGGAAGCCAAACTGAACACAAAATGTAAAAAAAGCATGTTTTTTTTTCATTCATTTGATAAAATGTGTACAAACACTGGGTATTACTTAAAAAATTCATTATATTTTACAAACAAAATCACTTTTTGTGTAAATAAAATTCATTGAGGTGGAGGCCAAATCCTCAAATATTCTTTCAGTACTCTTTGTATTTCCAGAGGAAATTTGAGGATCTAATGCTATGCTTTACTGGAGAGTTTGTTTAAATCTATAATTTTGTTGATGAGAAAGTGAGTGCAGATGCTGGAAATTAGACTCAAAAGTGTGGTGCTGGAAAAGCACAGCCGGTCAGGCAGCATCCAAGGAGCAGGAGGATCGATGTTTCGGGCATAAGCCCTTCATCAGGAACCGAAACATCAATTCTCCTGCTCCTCGGATGCTACCTGCTGTGCTTTTCTAGCACCACATTCTCGACTGTAATTTTGATGAATCTGCTATTTAAATAAGCTCATCTTTGCATTCTGCAAATTGTAGATTTTTAAATGTTTTGTTCAGAAGTAACTTGGTATTTTAGTGGCAAGGAACAATAACTAGAGCAACATTCCAGGCTGCAAGGAGAACTGAGAAGGACTAAACCCTCACCATCACATAAATATAGAAATCCCAGTATTAAATAAGGTCCCAAACAGCTTCTAAAATCACAAGAGCATTTGTCAATTTTTAATGAACACAATGTCGTGACAGAAAGACAGAAGTACTGCCTCACTCACGTGTTTACTTCCTCTGTAACTTTTTTTCATGAACAGCCCAGTAAAGTGACAGGAATGAAGTATTTACTTTTGTTTTGCACTGTGTAACTAACCCTTACGTAAAAAATATCAAGTCGCTGTTGCTTGAAGTGCTTTTGTTGTTGTTTTTGCCAGCGTTTTCACATGTTCTTTAGTACAGGTATTCCGAATTCACTTTTAATGATTATGAACAAAACACATGATTGTCGCACCAGTGTCTGTAACACCTCTTTGATGTAACATTTTTACGGGACCTTGAGATCTTGTTCAGATAATCTGAAATTTGGATAATTGATGTTTGGATAACCGAGGTTGTTCTGTATATTAAAGAATATTAATCTCTGGAAAATATTAGTAAAAGATTTATCAGAGTGATACCAAGGATGATTTATTCTGTGATCCTGCCCTGTAACTTTGGCTGCTTAACACAGCACATACAAATGAGAATCCACTTGCCTATCCCTGCCCCTCCCCGTGCCACTCACTGAAACCTTAGACTCATCCAGAGGAGTGTGTCTGGAGACCAGTATACTAAGTCTCTGTTCACGACAGCAGAGCCAATGTAGAGGGTGATGGCGGTCATGGTCAGAGAGAATATAATACAAATACAAACCCTGAAAGGATTATGATGGTAAGTAGTGAAAGCCTGTTTCCACGGTTCAGTGAATTAGTGATGAGGCTGGAATGTAGAATTAATATTAAAAGAAACTCTGGGAGCTTAGAGAATTTGTACAGAAGAAAGTTTGTTGGAGATAGGAAAGTAATAAGAGCAAATATCTATTAGTAATTGCATTTCAGAGGAAATGTTACCGTATAATTTATAATTCTCTTTAATTTGTCAGTTGGCAAACTACAGTGATTGGACAAGTTGAGTGTTGAGTCGCCCAATGAGATCAGCTAATTTGGCACCATGCTTGAATATCTTATGCCACCCATTCTTTCTTCCTCTGTGTGTTACAACTGGCCATATCCAACTTGCTGCTGCAGTGTTTCATTCACTTTTAAATTTTACCTGAAATATCTTCGGTAGTTTCACTGAATTTTATAAGTCTCTTTGGAGTTGACACTGTCTGAAAATTTGTACTGAGTCTCTGAGCATAAGCCGTTAATATAAATTCTGTTTTTTTTGTCATGGGAGTTTTATGGCAAATATACTACACTTTTGGTACCAGTATCCTTAAATAATAATGACATTGATGGTTACAAAATCTAGTTTTATGCTACTTAGAAGCAATAAAATTGGACTCAGGAAATAATTTGCCTCCCTCTTGTGTATGTTATATGAAAGTCATGTAACTGATTCATGAGTGGCTGTGGGTGATGTGCAATTGTTTTATATTTCTGCGGGAACTGTCAACTTGAAACCAATAAGAAAAGAAAGCATTGAGTGCATTTAAGGCAGAGATAGATAGGTTCTTGATTAGTAAGGGAATCAAGGGTTACAGAAAGAAGGCAGGAGAATTGGATTGAGAAACATGTCAGCCATGATCAAATGGTCTCAATCTGTTCCTATATCATTTGGTTATTGAGCTAATTTAGTAATATGACTTATTTACCTTAGTGGCTTTCACATGTTGTCTTCATGTCTTTGAACTGGTGCAACTATTTCGTATTTACCCACAAAATTGTATCCCTTTGATAAATTTAGGAATTTTATGGTGGTGACCATGTTCTAGACCAATGGCTGAAGTGTCAGCTAAAGCTCCAAACTGCCTTCTCTGGGAAGGCCTATTGAAATATTACTTGCCAGTCACACAGTTGAGAGGTCACTGATAGGCCTTCTCCAGGGTCAATGTAGAGGGTGATGGCGGTCATGGTCAGAGAGAATATTATAGATATACAAACCCTGAAAGGATTTGATGGTAAGTAGTGAAGCCTATTTCCGTGGTTCAGCAAATTAGTAATGAGGCTGGAATGTAGAATTAATATTAAAAGCAACTCTGGGAGCTTAGAGAATTTGTACAGAAGAAAGTTTGTTGGAGATAGGGAAGTAATAAGAGCAAATATCTGGGGGCAGGAATCATATCCCACATGCTGAGAATGACCACTCAGAGGCTGGAAGCTCTCTTGCTCAACAATGCCACTGGAGAAGTGGTAGACAAGCAGGAGACTGGAAGAACACAGCAAGCCAGGCAGCATTGACAAGTGCTGAAGAAGGGTTACACCCGAAACATTGACTTCTCCATCTCTTCATACTGCCTCGTTTGTTGTGGTCTTCCAGCCTCCTGATGGTTCCTGGCAGACTGTGGTCTTCCAGCCTCCTGCTTGTCTGCCTTAGATTCCAGCATCTGCAGTTTCTTTGTCTCTAACTGGGGAAATGGTTGCTGCTGGAGTGAGATGCATCAGAAGCTCAAGTTCCCAGAGCAATTCAGGCTAGAGAGAACTGATGGTGAGAAAAAATTTGCAGGTGGGTAGTTGCAGTGAGGGGGATGCGGGAAAGCCAACATGGAAGGACAGCTAGGTTAGTCTTAATGGTATGCCTGCACCACATACGATGCTGGGCCCCTTGATCAGACACTGCAACTTTGAAGGAGACTTGACTGGAAGCAACTCACGAGTTTACATTTTGTGTTCCTTGCATGTCATCAGGCCTGGCCAAAACTGGGTTAATGCAGCTTTGACAGGAAGCGGTCTTTAATAGCTCCTTATGAACCCTGGTTGGCACCAGGGTAGGAGGTCCGTCCATGTGCTTTCCCCTGGGTCTCAGAGTTAATCAGAGTGGAGGAGGGAAGGTGGCTGGTATGTACCAACCATCATCACCCACTTAAATGTTTTTCCCTAATCATATGTCACCACAGGAGAGAACATAAAACACAGCTTACAAAGTTCTTGAAAATTCACATATGAAGAATCTGCGGAAGAAATATTGCTTTGATAAATGTGGCTGTCTCATCTATGAGCTAGTGGCTCAGGATTTGCTGAAAAAGATGGTGTGTGAATAATACGTCCAGTTAGTGTGTTGTATGGAACATGAGATTAGCTTCCTATTCACTGGTACCTGCAAATACTACTATCAAATAGTTTACTGAATTTCACTGCCTGGACTCATACTTTAAAAAGCAGCAGGATTCTCTCAGAATTTATTGACTAATGTTCCAACAGGATTCATTGACATTAAGAGGCAAAGGCAGAAGACAATTGGAAAAGTAACAGCATTCAGAATGCTAACATTCTGAGGGAGGTTTGGTTGAATTGTACAATGATAGACTGTATTTATTAAATTGTATTAGGTCTGAGTACCCAATTTAAGTTAATTTTTTCAAAATGCCAAAATTAAGTATTTGCCGATTTGAGCACACTCACTTCTGTACTTGATTAATTCGAGATAGATTGACAATTATAAATAGACCAAGGTGGGAGAGATTATTCAAGCTATTTAACTTCAGTACATTGGATATTTGCAACCTGTCTTTTTGTCAAGCTGCAGAAGTTGTCAATAATGAGGAAAAAAAACATAAATTAGGTGGTGAAAAATGGTAGCCCGGGTGGTTCACTTCATAACACAGCTGTGAGCCAACAGAGCTTTGGACACAGCAGTATTTTTTGATAACAGACCTTTGAGACTTACTACTGATTATTTTTGTTTTCGGAAGGTCAAATTCCCTTTTAATAAAAAAAGCACAGTAGCTACAGGGAGAATTCTTCCCTGTAGCTTACATTGTGCATGACTATTTTGTTTGAACACTCCTCATAAAGTGAAAGGAAGCAGTCACTTTTTTATGCACAAAACCAACCACTTAATTCCCATGCTTGAATTCAATGAATTTAACAGATTTTAAGAAAATAAGTGTATTTCAGTGGGACAGAAGAAGTAGAGCTTTAGGACTGAGAAAAGAGCATGTACTGAAGTCTATCTTGAAGTGCTGCCAATAGAGCCAGTAGTTGGCCTTAGTTCATTAGTTTAAAGCACAGCTCTTCAACTTGTTCAGCAATAGGTCCTAGCTGAAAAAACATACCTGACGTTTTTGGAGCTTTCCTAGACATTTTTGAAATAAAGCTGAACTTGTTTAAAAGACTAGCTCAGCAGCTTGAAAGAAAGCAAATTTTGTGAGACATTAAAAACTGGAGTTTTTTCATGCATTTTTTAAAAGGCGATCCTCCCTGATTAGATTTCGATTTCAACATTGTTTGTAATGAAGACTCCACTTTTTCTCTCAGAAGAGACTGTAAAGTACGATGATTCTGTTTTAAAAGACCTGTACTATACCACATTTCCACATGTCAGATCAACACGATTAGCAAAATCAAGTCAGCCTTTGCGTGCAGCTGCTTGGCACGTTGACAAAACATAAACCACAACAGACAGCAGAGTTTATACAGCATTGAGGCCCCATGGACCAATTGAATAGTGACGTTTGCCAAAGTCTGTGATTGTTAGTCCTTGTTCTACGTCATTTAGATTGAACAGCTGGTAAAAGTCAGCTCTAAGTTTTTGTTTCTGTTGCTAGTTATTCTTACTATTCTATTGTCCATACATGGACATTATTAAAATGAACAGAGCTGTACAATTTTCACATATAAGCACCTACCCTTAAACTGGGCAGCATATGGTAGGTGGACAGGATGATGTACATACATCACCTTTTTTTAGTATTACTTAAAGCATCATTCTAAGTACCAAATTGATAGCGGATAAAGCAATAGAATTCTGCTGAGCATATGAATTCCTGAATTATTACAATGGCTGCCCCATTAAAACGTGTTATGTAAACGTGTTATTAAATTTGCAGCATTTTTCTTTTCTAAAATAATTCATGTTTCTAACTTGAGGGTGTCATAGATCCCTCTCAGATTCAGTGAACTCCTGTGAATGGAATTAGATATCACTGGTATGTAGTAAACTGTACAGAAGTATAAAAAAGGACGTAATAATAGTACCGCTTGTAATCCGAGCTTTCTGATTTTTCGGAAGGATTATGCCTTTGGTATATGAGAGAAAGGTTCATGCAAGAACCAACATGGTTTTGTTAAAATTGAGATAGGCAAGAATATGTTGACACAGAG
Source organism: Chiloscyllium plagiosum (assembly GCF_037043375.1). Lineage (NCBI taxonomy): Eukaryota > Metazoa > Chordata > Chondrichthyes > Orectolobiformes > Hemiscylliidae > Chiloscyllium > Chiloscyllium plagiosum. The sequence continues at coordinate 52,362,851 of NW_028270143.1, read as the reverse complement.
AGAAGCAGGAACAAGTCGTCCCATATGGCTCTCATGCAAATTAAAACCTCTTCTTTCAAAATAGCACTGCTGCCTCTTTCTGGTTCCAGATAGAATCATTAAAAAGGACAACAGCAAAAGAGGCCACCGAATAATTCAAATCTATGTTGGCCACTTTGTAGAACAGTCCAGTTGGTCCTTTTAGCCCAACATTTTCTCTAAGTCCCAGCATATTTTTTCTCATTCAAGTATTTATCCAATTATTTTTTAAAGGTTACTGAATCTGTATCTGTATCTGTATCTGGAAGGCAATGCACCTTCTCCTTTCATATGGCTTTAGGAGCAGTAACTGTTGCCACAGTTTTAATGTAAAATGCACAACTATTATAACTGTGGGATATTGCCCTTAAATTTGAATCTAGATAAAATGTTATTGTGTGTTCCATGATTTGATTAGGGCTTCCACAGCCATAGCCAGATGAAGTTTCGAAGTCTCACTTTATACCAAGTTACACCAAATTGGCCATGTCCAGACTGTATTCTATTAAAGATTATCGCCATGCTCTGGGGAGAGTGAAGTTTGTTTGTTCAGATGTTTTGTTTAAGACAAAGGCCAGATTTTCAAACAGTTGATGTTGTTTGGGATTGCTAACCCCATTCCCAAGCTTTGCAATTTTCAGAAATTATTTTCAAAGGAATGGGATGGGCTGGGACACAAATTTGCAATCAGCAATCCCAATCTCACTGGTGAAGACCTACTCCCCCACAGTTTCCCTGAAGTTGGGTCAGCTTTTTAAGAATTGCCACTCACAGCTCCTCAGAAATGACCTCAAGTATAGGCTGCATGAAGGAACCTTATGAAAGATACATTCACAAGGTCATTCTCAAGTTTCCAATGCCAAGGGTAGCTCACAAACACACCCTTGGCCCCTCACGATCCCAATTCAATGGTATATCCCTTCTGACACTCTTTATTGGCCCTTATTGCTTCCCCCAATGCCAACTTCCATACCCATTCGCTGTGTAGAAGGAAGGAGAGTTAAAATGCCAATTTTGTGTTTAAAAATAACTTAAAAAGTGGTTAATCTATAATGTATCACTCCATTAGAATGTGACAAAATTGTTGGTAATCTAAACCCTTTCAATAGCTGAAACCCCAAGGCATTTGAAATCATTTAAAACTTTGTAAACAGACATTGTAATATTGATGGAGATCAGACAGCCAGAGCTGACAATCAAGCAGGGGCTTAGATACTTCAGTATTCTAATGGTTGTCTGGGCACTCAGCCATGTATACATGATAAAGTTCAGTTGAGAACCCAAGCAACTGACTGACTACAACAATAAGGTTCATTACAGCATGGGCAAGGAGGTGACATACCTTGGAATGGGGTGGGCAAAAGAGTCCATGCAGCATATTTAATAAACATGGGGTGACATACATAAAACGGAAAATTTGAGAGTCCTGCAGGATATTTTTGTTTTTTTGTTGTAGCCCAGAGTTGGGCCTTTTCAATAACCTGTCTTCATAGACTTATGTGGCTGTGTCTGAACATTTCTTGAGGTAGGGTAGCAAGATTGCAGCTGGTACTGCCCCTAAAACTGATATTTTCTGAAGGCGTGCCCAAAGATGAGACTTTCCCTGATTTCTGCTAGCTGGCTCAGGGTTGGAAAATTTGACCCAATGTGTTTGTCTGCGAGGGATGTTTTTACCTAAGTTTCCTTCAACTCTCATCAGTACTGCGAAGTTGGAGGTTCTTGATTTGTGTCCAGAGACAGTTTTGTACAGCTCTGGGGTGTGTTTCAATATTTTGAAGATCTCTGTGGATTGGGAAGTCCAGATTCTTGTTGATATTTCTGTGTGTTTCTGTATTTGAGTCCAGACTGGACTGCAAACCAATAATGAAAGAACCAAGAAGAGGGAAAAATCACCTTGATCTTGTTGGATGAATTTACCTGTCACAGGCGTGTCTTTGACAGTTTTGGTAGCTGTGACCACTGCGCAATCTCTTTGAAGACCAAGTTACATAATCAAATTGATGGTCGTACTACCACAGTGTCTAATGGGCTGATTTCAGAACAGGTCTAGCAGTACAAAACTAGGCATCAATGTGGACCATTGTAATAGCAGAATTGTTCATGGAGAGCATAGGGGAGAGTGATTGACCCAAATGGAAGCAGTCATTGAGGCAGTTAACAGAACGGCTCTTGAGGTGCACTCATTGTCAGATTGACAAAAATTAAGAAGTGTTATACTTGCAAAGTTTAAGACGATTTGAAGACCCACTGTATCATTAATGTCTGGGCGAGAATTGCTGACAAATCAATGGGATCTATCTTGAATGCATTTGCAATTTGATGTGTGCTGTGGAGTGTTTGACCACACCCTATAATCCATATTTACCACATGTTAATTGTGTAGTGACGATACATGTGCAACTTAAAGTTTAATTTGTATTAATGTTTTACATTGTTTGGTAAAAATTATTGTATGTTCAAAACTGTGGAATTTTGTGACTATAGATCCTTATTAAGTGCTCTGTATCTCTCACTTCGTATACTTTAAACACAGATGTTAGTAGTCCCTAGTCAGATTGTAAAGTTAATTTGACAGCATGGTCTGGGGTAGTGACATAATTTGAACATTGTAGCGTAATGTCTTTGCAGATAAAAAGAATGTGTACGCACATTGCACCTATTTAATGCAATAAAATCTGTGACAGCCATTATCTGGTACAGTCCTCAGTACAATGCCCTGAGTCAGTCTGCCTGATTTAAAATTTTAAAAGAGCTGGCAGTAGTTGTCAGCCATCATACAAGTTATATGGAAATGCCACCAATCAGAATCCACATACAAACCAATCAATATGCTATTCTCAAACTGTAAAATGTTGTTCCTCTTTACATTGGTATTCTTGTAAATGTCTTGGTGAGTACAAGGTCAGTTCAAGATTTGAAAGTGGTTTTAAAAATCATGAGCAGCTAGATAGAGTAGATAGGGAGAAACTATTCCCCCTTAAAAAAGAATAAAATAACAAGATGGCAGCGATTTAAAGCGATGTGTAAAAGAAGCAAGGGTGATGTGAGAAAATATTTTTTCATACAGCAAGTAGTTAAGGTTTGGAATGTTGTGGAGGCAGGTTCAATTGAGGCAATCAAGAGAACAAGAGGTGATCTGGGACACCCGAACCAACCAACCCAACCACCTTGTGGCTCAACACTTCAACTCCCCCTCCCACTCCACCAAGGATATGCAGGTCTTTGGACTCCTCCATCGCCAGACCACAACAACACGACAGTTGGAGGACGAGCACCTCATCTTCCGCCTAGGAATCCTCCAACCACAAGGGATGAAATCGGATTTCACCAGTTTCCTCATTTCCCCTCCCCCCACCTTGTCTCAGTCAAATCCATCGAATTCAGCACCGCCTTCCTAACCTGCAATCTTCTTCCTGACCTCTCCGCCCCCACCCCAGTCTGACCTAACACCCTCACCTTGACCTCTTTCCACCTATCACATTTCCGACGCCCCTCCCCCAAGTCCCTCCTCCCTACCTTTTATCTTAGCCTGCTGGATAAACTTTCCTCATTCCTGAAGAAGGGCTTATGCCCGAAACGTCAATTCTCCTGTTCCCTGGATGCTGCCTGACCTGCTGCGCTTTTCCAGCAACACATTTTCAGCTCATGTCTGGAATATGGCCTGCAGATTTGGTCTCCTTATCTGAGGAAGGATGTTGTTGCTGTAGAGAGAGTGCAGCAAAGATTTACCAAATGGATTCCTGGGATGACAGGACTGATATTTGAGGAGAGATTGAGTCGGTTAGGACTCTATTCACTCGAGATGAGAAGAATGATGGGGTAATTTCATAGAAACCTATAATACTTTGACTAGGCTAGACAGACTAAGTGCAGGAAGGATATTCCCGATGGTGAGGGAGTCCAGAACCGGTGGTCATAGTTTAAGGATAAGGTTTAAACCTTGAAGGACTGAGATGAGGAAAGATTTCTTCACTAAGAGTAGTGAGCCTGTTGAATTGGCTACCATAGAAAGTGGGCAAAAGTGAGGACTGCAGATGCTGGAGATCAGAGTCAAGATTAGAGTGGTGCTGGAAAAGCACAGCAGGTCAGGCAGCATCCGGGGAGCAGGAAAATCAATGTTTCGGGCAAAAGCCCTTCATCAGGAATGGAGGCACGGACCCTCCAGGGTGGAGAGTAAGTGGCCACTCTAATCTAAAGTCTGGTTTCCAGTATCTGCAGTCCTCATTTTTGCCTCGTTGATTTTAACCTTACTGCGAATCCTTGTGCAAAGATGCCTACCTTGAAGAAGTTCTCCTCTCTCCACAAGAATTTCAGTGAGTCTCTCTCTCTCTCACTGCAACCCCCAAGTACTCTTTGCTACCTTCTCCACAGCCTCCCCCTCCACCCCACTTATCTCTCCACCCTGGAGGCTCCCTGCCTCCATTCCTGATGAAGGGCTTTTGCCTGAAATGTCGATTTTCCTGCTACTCGGATGCTGCCTGACCTGCTGTGCTTTTCCAGCATCACTCTAATCTACCACAGAAAGTGGTTGAGGCCAAAACATTGCATTTTCAAGGAGGAGGTAGATATAATGCTTGTTGTTAAACGGATCAATGCATATGGGTGGATGCCAGGATTATACTGTTGACATCCATGATCAGCCAGAATCCTACTGAATGGTGGAATAGACTTGAAGGGTTGAATGGCCTACTTCTATCTTCTAAGTTTTCTATGCCTATGGTGTGGCTTTACAGTGATTGCAGATGCCTGGAACAAGTGAACTAAAAAGTCACTCTGAAAGAATAATACTACCTTCTTTTGTTCCCAAAGAAATAAGGGGTCACATTACCAAGACTCAAACCTGATAGCAATACTGAACTGTAACTTCATTCCACTGACATCGATATGCATAGGCCTGTTAAAGACTTTACAAGAAAATGCTGTTTTATCCTTAAAGCTCTCTAAATTAAAAGCTAAGCCAATTATAATGCAAAACTGTATGGCTTCAAACTAAGCCTGTCTCACTTCAAAGAGTTTTCACATTTGTTAGCCACAATCAAGCAAGCTATAAAAGTACATTTTCCCCAGCACTGAGTTTATGTTAGTCTGGGACCAGATGGTCAATCTCAGCTTTGACAGCATGCAGTCTGACATCCTGCAGCGACAGACAATGGTTCATCGAGTGACGTCAGCACCTCACATTAAACACAATAAAACAGATCAGAATATTATGTCATTAATCAGTACACATAACTAAACTACAACTAATTGTTGAAAAATAAACTCAATCCTATTGAAGCTTATGGGTCCTGACAATGTCTTGGCAATAATGCTGAAGAATTGTACTCGTGAACTAGCCATTCCTTAGCTAAGCTGTTCCAGTACAATTACAATGTTGTCACCTTCATAAAGTTATGGAAAATTACCCAGGCATGTCCTGTCCACAGAAAGCAGGACAAAACCCAACAGACCAATTACTGCCACTCAGGCTACTAGCAGAGTGAAGGAAGGTGTCATCAATACAACCAAGCTACTAAGCAGCATATAAACAGCAATGAACTGTTTGCTGCTGCTCAGATAGGTTCCACCATTCAGCTCCAGACCTCATTACAGTCGTAGTCCAAACATGGACAAAAAGATGAAGTTAATTCAAAGATGAGATATGAGTAACTGCCATTAACATCAGGAACAAATGTTTCTGACTCTGTTCCTAATAGCATTGTGGGTGTACCTGTGATACATGGACTGCAGTGGTTCAAAAAGGAAATTCGCCACCAGCTACCCCAGGGGATTTAGAGATGGGCAACCAAGTACTGTATTAGAGAGACCCAGAGAAACTGAAAACCGTGGGAATCAGAGAGGAAACAGTCCACTGGCTTGAATTATATCTTGTATCAACAAAGATGGTTGTGTTTATTGGAGGTCAACAGTTTCAGCCCGAGGAGTTCACCACAAGTTCCTAATGTTTGGGATCCAACCATCTTTAGCTACTTCATCAATGAATGTCCCTCCTTAAGGTCAGAAGTTGGAGTGTTTGCTGATGATTGTACATTTTTCATTACCATTCTGAAGTCCTAAGATACTGAAGTAGTCTATGCCCACATGCACCAAGAGCTAAACAATATTCAGATTTGGACTAGTAAATGGGAAGTGAAATTCATACCACACAAGTGACAGGCAATGACTACCTACAGTAAGAGACAGAGTAGAACCACAAATTTTCTCTTGATGTTCAATGGCATTATCATGGCCAAATTCTGCTCTGTCAGCCTTCTAGGGTAGCAATTGACCAGAAAATGAACAGGAGCAACAGTATAAATACTGTAGATATAACACTGGTGAGAGACTGGGAATTCTGCTGCAAGAAATTAACCCCTGAGTAGCCTGTCCACCACTGTGTTGAGACACGTTAGGACTGTGTTTGCATTCTCTAATTGTTTGCATGAGTGCAGATTACAGTTCAGTATGTGCAATTTACACATTACCTTCCATCTTAAATAGTCACATCCTCCACCATCAATGTACAGTGGTGGCTGTGTGTATCATCGACAAGGCGTACTGCAGAAATTTACCAATTCTCCTTTGACAGCAACTTCAAAACACGTTACCTCTACCACCTAGAAGAACAAGGATGGAAGGCACATGGAAACACCACTCCATGAAATATCCCATCCAAGCAACACACCTTCCTAATGGAACTAGGAATAGCACGCTCACTTAGTGGTTAGCACTGGTGCCTTACAGTGCCAGGAACCCAGTTTTGATTCCAGCCTTGGGTGACTGTGTGGAGTTTGCAAGTGTTTCCTGTGTCTGCATGTGTTTCTGATGGGTGCTTTGGTTTCGTTCTGCAGCCCAAAGATGTGCACATCAGAGGGATTGGCTGTGCTAAATTGCCCTGTAGTGTCCAGGGTTGTACCGTGGGTTGGCCATGGTAAATGCGGGGTTACAGGTATGGGGTTGGAGAGTGGAATGCTCTTTAGAGAGTTGATGTAGACTCGATGCCTTACTCTAAAGTATGATTAGTGCTGTTAGAAAACTCGGGTAGGAGTGAAGGAAAAACCAAAAAAAAGGCATCTGAAAATAGTTAACAATTAGGGATGCTTAATATGTACTAACAGTACATTTCTAGTGGAGGTTGTTTTGAGTTTGCACAATGATTTGTTAATCTGTCATCTAAACATCGCTCAGAAGCATTCACAGCTGAGCACTGTAAATGTATGTGAGAATTACTTTCATAAAATGCTGCCAGGTTCAGTGAAATTTCCTTTTAGAGATTCATTTGATTATCACGCCACCATTGTATTCAATCAGATATCATGTACTTAAGTTATGTCACGCACAGCAGTCAGCAAAATCCTAAATGTAGCCAGCTTGTTATGGTATTGCAGGTGCTGAAACACAGCTTGAAGCAGTCCCCTGTTCCCAGCAGAAATGCATGGTTGTCATTCATTCATTAGAAATTTTAATCATCCGTAGTAATGCACTTTTACTGTTGTGTTTAATTCCTGGGGTTGTGAAATTTTTTGAAATAAGTATGTCTTCTTTTCATAATGATGTTGCATTTAGACCTGTAACATAAATTATTTTTCGGACGTGTATATCTTGTAATATTTTTGTGAATCCTACTCATTATCTTAGGTTTTAGTCAAAAATGTCGCTAATGCTCACACAAGCCCAGGTTTTCCGATGGCCAGACAGTTATTAATCTAATGTTGTTCGGAATTGTGCATGGGGACGTATGGAATTCCCATTGTTGCAGACTCCGAAGGAATTACCCAGGAAATTGAATTTTCCACTGGGCAATTTCTCTAAGTCTGGAACATGCCCTCTATTTAAATCAGAGAATTTGGAAGGTTCCAGTATAATTAAGAAAAGTTAGTCTATTAAGTACAGTCTTAGTCCTGAATAACTATTGATCAGACCCCTTAATTACCTCACACCCCCAACTACATCACTTCCAGATCCCACTACACGATGTCCTGTCACTGTCACTGCTGGACCTGACTGTCCATTCCCTCCACCCCTCCATAGCTGGATCCGACCCACACAAACACCACTGTGCCTGACACACCATGGCTCCCCCCCATCCCTTATCAACCAGGGACCTAACACTCACCCTCGCTGCCCCCTGATGGACCCATTTCTCCCCTATTCTGACCTATCTTAAACACTGCATCACTTACCTGGCACCTTTGCCACCTGGCATTCTATCTGCACCCATGTAGCAAGGTACCCATCTGGCAGCATACTCCTACCCCTAATCTATCCCCTATCCACCTGGCACCCTAATATCACACTTACCTTATGTACTTACAGTTTGATAGCAGGTGTCAAAGTGGCTATGAGGGTCTATAAATTTCAGAGTCCAATAATTGATTGCACCCATGAGGTGGTGTGGTTTGTCACCCCATCAGCAATTCTGCACTGCACAAGAATTCTCAGAATGGAGGTGTGTCTTTGCATTCCTGAAGAAGCCCTGATTGAATTTCTTCTCACATATTCCAATCTCCCTTCTTTCCTTTAAATAAAAAGGCTGGGGCATCAGTCTGTGAGATTACCACTATTTGGAAAATCCAGACCAGTGGCAATATTTTCCTGTGATTGCTACTACACAGTATGTTTATACTAGTCACTCTGCTGCTTTTCTAGGTATTGCAATGAGCATCTTCAGTGCCCATCACACACATTCTGGACGCCTTGGGGCCCATGGGAACGCTGCACTGCCCAGTGCGGGGGAGGTGTCCAGGCCCGCAGGCGAACATGTCAGAATGGTAATGACTGTCCAGGCTGCAAGATGGTGAGTATAACTTTGAGGGTCACCAAAGGCGTTATATGTCCTTTCTAGTAGGATAATCTGATGTTGTTGCTTGGAGTTTATATGATGCACAAAGGTTTCTGTACATGCCTAAAATGCCTTCCATTGTTTATGACATGAAAACATGATTTTACTTGTAACTTCTCACGCAAATATCATGGAGTGTATTGGCTGCAAAGTTACTTTCACTCTGAAGCAAATCTCCAATAACATGAAACCTTTCTGAGATCATATAGTAAAGGGAAGGTACCAGTGTTAAAATCGAGGTGTTAGTTGAATTAATTTCCACGACACACAAAAATTACATGGCAATTAGAAAGATATACATTATGATTCAATAGACACAATTAATGATGTTTTGAAGCCTTTTTTGCAGCACCAGCAGCATAATGTATATATGAAATTCATAAACCCAGATCCACTTATTCTCTTTGCTCATCACAAAGCTCAGAACAGCAGTGATTGAATACTTGATTGATAGATTCCTGTTGAAAATTCCGGATCTGTTCGAGGCTGGTGATTCATCTTACGAGTTTTATTGATTCTGTTTTGGCCATTGTTCAGGCATAGCATTAACCTTAAACATCTGCCATTGATACTAGTAGTGAGTTGGGTGGCAATGTTGTGCTTACTCATACTGAGTTAAACATGGGCTTTGAGAGTCAACAAACATATTGTCGCCAAGAGTCTGGGCATGCCCAGTATAAAACTGTAAACATTTGAGTGAATTAAAAACTGATCAGTGTTAAAATAAAATCTGTGAACATTTATTTGGAAGCAGGGAGCCTTGACTTTATAACAGTATTTTAAGACAAATGGATTGGGGCTGCTGCTTGCGATCCCATGTAACAATAATTTACCATCAAGTCCTACACAGACTTTGAACCACCAGATCTCCAAAAACCAAAATGTTCAGTCTTGATGTGCAAACTGCATAAATATGTTGGTTTTGAGGGCTGTGAAATTCATGCTACATTTGGACAAAGAATTTTATAGATCTGGGTGCCTTAGGGCTGACAGAGCTGCTTCTCATTTACAATGACTCTATAGCATGTCAGCAATCCTTCATTTTAACATAAAATTGACTGGCAAATCAAGAATGTTGAAAAATTAGCATTTGGTCAAAAATATCAAAGACTGCTTTCATGTGTTTTAAAAATGTAAGAGTCAGGTTTTCCCTGGGCCTTGAACTTAGGCTTGAAACAAATGAATTGCAACCAAAGTGCACAAAATTAACTTTATCCAACTTTATTTATGAAATAAGCTTATTTAAATTATTCAGATACTCCCTGGTGCCTATCTACTCCTGGCAAGCTCTTGCACTTGGAACCTGGAGGAAAGTTAGTTGCTAGTGCAGTCTGAGAGGCCTGATGAAAAAGTGATGACCACAATGGTCAGGGCTTGTAGTATTAAACATAAAGAAGCCAGCTGTTATTGTCTTTGGCCTATTGAGTCCCTGTTCCACAGACTCTGCCCTGGTTCATGGCCAGAGCCTCAAACCGTCTTTACTGTGTGTCACAAAAGTTGCCTGCATCCATCTTAATAGCAATGCATCATCCTCTGCTGATAATATCATGCATGTTTTTACAGTTTTCAGAAAGAGGGAAGTGATCTTGAAGGAAGGGAAATAAGATTAAGATGCAGAGCATCATGAGTATTAGTCTCAGGACTGCTTCTGGTGAAACATTCTCGTGAGGCTAGATATATGGTGACTCTGCAGATAAATTCTCCCTTCTATTGGAAGGATGGAATTTGAAAGGGTTCAGAAAAGACTTACAAGGATCTTGCCAGGGTTGGAGGATTTGAGCTATGGGGGAGGTTGAATAGGCTGGGGCTGTTTTTTCTGCAGAGTTGAGGCTGAGGGCTGACCTCATGGAGGTTTATAAAATCATGTGGAGCACTGATAGAGTAAATAGACAAGGTCTTTTCCCTGGGGTAGGGGAGTCCAGAACTAGAAGGCATAGGTTTAGGGTGAGAGGGGAAAAATTTAAAAGGGACCTAAGGGGCAACTTTGTCACATGTGGTGTGTGTGTGGAATGAGCTGCCAGAGGAAGTGCTATTACAATTACAACATTTAAAAAGCATCTGGATGGGTGTCCGAATAGGAAGGGTTTAGAGGGATATGGGCCAAGTACTGAAAAATGGGACTGGCTTAGGTTAGGATTTCTGGTTGGCATGGACGAGTTGGACCGAAGGGTCAGTTTCCGTGCTGTACATCTCTAAGATTCCATGTTGCTAAATGTATGGATGGCGAGATGGTGCAAGAGTATGGGATATAGACTCCTAGGGCATTAAGACCAGTTTACGATGAGTTAGTACACAAACTAGGCCAAACCCAGTCAGCTTGCGACTCAACACAGAAGAGACCATTGTGAGACCAGCAAAGACCAGACCATGTATGGTTTGCTAGTGATTTTGGGGTGAGTTTAAATTAGGCTCAAAGGATATTTCCAAGAAAATTACAAAATAGTGCAAAAAGCATAGTTAGTAATGATGAGGGACTTCAGTTATCATGTTCTAAACTAGAACAGTAATAGTGTAAAGGGCAGAAAGGGGGAACGGAATTTGAAAAGTGTTCAGAAGATCGTTCTTGATCAGTATGATTTTGGTCTTGTGAGGAGGTCACGTTACTGGATCTGAGATGGGTGAATTGAATCAAGTTAGACTAGGGGATCATTGAGAGAATAGTGATCACGGTATCAACAGTTATCATAAGGTTTAGATTAAGCATGGAAAAAAAAACAAGATGGGACCTAGAATAAAATACTTAGTTGGATGAGCTCTGGTATCACTGGGCTGAGAACATATCTCTCCCTTATAAACTGGAATCAAAGACTGCTATGCAAAACTTTAACATGGGTTGCCTTTAGAGAGGAGACTGTTTGAGTATAATTGAACTATATTCTCATGAAAGAAACATAAGGCAAGTGAAAAGGGTAGAGAGTGAGGTAAAGCAGAAAAGGGATGCAGATGATAGATATCAGGTTGATATTGTGAATTGGGCTGAATATCAAAAGTTCAGAGTGGAATTGAAAAAGAAAATAATCGATGCAAAGTGGATGAGAAGAGAACTGCAGCTAACACAAAAGGAAATTTAGAAGCTTCCTATAGATTTGCAAATGATAAAGGAAAGGAAGAGGAGGGTTGTCATCACTTAGGGGCCATGCATGGAGACAGATGATATGGAGGAAATACTAAATGAATACTTCACATTTGCCTACCAAGGAAGAAGATGCTACAAAAATCACAATGAAAGGCAGTTGAGATATTTGATGGATTGAAAGTTGATAAATAGGAAATGTCAGGAAGGCTGGCGGTGCTTGAAGTTGATAGGTTTCCAGATCGAGATGGGATGCAAATGATGATCCTGAGGAAAGTGAAAGTGCCACCTGCAGGAGGTATTTGCCAAACCTTTTAACGCTGCTTAGATGTGGAATGAAGAGTGTTTCCAGAGGAGTGGACAATACCAATGTTAAATCTTTCTTCGATGAAAAGTGGGAAGATCAACTTACAGAAGGGGTAGTCCAGGCCAAGAATAACAGGATGAATATGGATTAATTAATGAAAGAAAACAAGGATTTGTTGAAGGTAAATTTTTTTAAACTAACTTGATTTAATTTTTGATGAAGTACAGACAGGATTAATGAGGCTAATACAGTTGGTATAGGTTATATGAATTCCCAAATATTTACTTTCCTCAAGGATATTAGTGAAGCAGACTGAACGTACTGGATATAAAAGAAAATTCTAAAGGGGTGCAAAAACAAAACTCTGCAATTTTCATGAACAAATCATTAAAGTTGACATGTAGTTTAAGAAAGTGTTTAAAAATTACATTAAAACATTCAGACTCTTAGACTTTATAAATAGAAAAATAATGTACAAATGCCTAGATATTACAATACACCTTTATAAAATGCTGGCTTGGCCTCAAATGGAGCATGTGTTCAATTTTGGACAACAAACTTTAGCTTCAGTATGTAAGCTTTAGAGACAGTGCAGAAAAGAATTGTGATAATAGTTCCAGAGATGAAGGAATTTAGTTATATTGATAGACTGAAGAAATTGGGGTTGTTATCTGGAGGAGGGACACCTCATCTTCTGCCTCAGGAACCTACAACAACACAGCATGACTATGGAATTCACCAGTTTTCAAATCTCCCTTTCCCTCACCCCATCCCAGATCCAACCCTCCAACTCAGATCCACCCTCTTGACCTGATCTACCTGTCTATCTTTCTTCCTGCCTATCCGCACCACACTTCCCTCGACCTATGACATCACCTTCTACCTTCGCCCACCTATCGCCATCCCACCCACCTTTCCCCAGCCCCATTTATCTCTCAGCCCCTTCCCACTCCCCAGACCTGAAGAAGGGTTCTGCCCAAAATGTTGACTCTCCTGCTCCTTGGATGCTGCCTGACCTGCTGTGCTTTTCCAGTGCAACACTTTATCAACCCCTTGTTATCCTTAGAAAAGAATTTGAGAGGAGATTTCAAAAGTGTTCAGAAATTATGAAAGGTATATTCAGACTAGAGTTAGCTACTCTTCCCACTGCTGAAAGGATCCAGAACCAGAAGAATTTGATGTAAGCTGATTCCCAAAGAACTGAAGGCAAAACGAGGACATTTTTTTCTTAGAGATTAGTTACAATATGGAATGCAATGCCTGTAGGTTTGATGCATTCAGTCATGGCTTTCAGAAGATAATTGGATAAGCAGCTGAAGGAAAATGAAGTACTGGGCTACAGAGAAATGATATGAGGGAGTGGGACTGGCTTCTGTGCAGAATTGTCAAATAAATGACAGACCAAACAATGTCCTTCTGGACTGTAACAATATTATGATTCTAATTACACCTTTGAAGTACGTAGAGTATTTTTCTACACTGCGGGTGGTAAGTAAATGCAGGTTGTTATAGCTATCCCAGAATAGAGCAGCCAGAAGTTTTCCAAGTGATCTCTAGCTAAATGACCTTGTCAGGGAAAAACATGGTTACCCTCTTCCTCTCCGATTGAAGAGGAGCCAAATGTATGGTCTGAGTTACAGTTTTTCCACTCCCTAGCAAAGTGGATGTTTACTTGGGGAAGAAACAAGAAAATTATCCACAAAAGTCAGGAATCTTCTTGCAGCCCTGTTTTTTCATTTATAAATTCACATGCCGTCAAGGAAAACCCTGGAAGCCCACAGAGACAAGAGAGGGATGAGGAAACTTTATGTTAGAAAAATCTGCAGATGATGGAGACCTGAAATAAAAACAGAAAGTGCTGGAGAAACTCATCTGGACTGGCAGCATCTCCGTACAAACAGTTAGAGTTAACATTTCCAATGTAACACTAAAGACGCGTCATATTGGACTCAAACCATTGTCTGTGTTTCTCTCTTCGTGGATGCTGCAAGACCTGCTGAGTTTCTCCAGCATTTTCTGTTTTTATTGCATGTTACCATTGCTCCCTATTCCTCTATTTCTAGTAGTTTTTCTCAGATGCAATTTGCTGCAAAATCAGACTAATTTTTACATTCATTGGGATAGAACTTACAGATAATTATATTGTAATACAAACATCGAATTATTTGTAGTAAATTTGCTTTTCACAAACTTAATTATTTTAAATGACATGTTCATACAGTGATGTTGCTGATAGCAACTTTTAGACTATTATCATTAAAATGATGAAAGAGGAATGACTGACAAGATGAACATTCATATACCACCTCAGCTCGCTGTCATCTGTTTGAACTTTGTTCATACAAAAGACACCAGAGAAGTCAAAAGTAAGGCAGGAGGAATCTTACTTCACCATAAAGTCACCTTTACACAGTTAGATACTAACCAGCTTCAGCACTGGAATATTTAAATGCACACTATTCATTAACTGGCAATCATTCAAGACAAATTCAGAACAGAACAATTGGCTCCTGTAATAACCTAAATGAAAAAGTTTTTACAAGCCTCTTTCATCTTGCAAATGTTCCTTCATAGATTCCTACAATAATAAGCAAAATGAATGGCTTTTAGTCTTGTTCAGAAAGCTGAAAACATTGACTTAAGTAGTGTCACCCATGTGCCATAAACATTCTATACTCAGCTCCTTTTGTTTTGGAAAAGCAGCTGGGAAACACATGTCTAAACCTGGATCGTAGATTCTCACAGATGACCACAAAGAAATTAACTAGTGTAGCAAGTGCCGAAAACATTTAGGGTAGCAATTGGGAGCTGCTGTGTCCCTTTTTCAGGTACTAAATAGGCACACTGTCATTCCAATTTGACAGTGGGGCAGCTTGGGCCCAGTAGTGCAGGTATGACTAGAGTGAATTATACTGTAAAAGGAAGAGCCTTGCGAAAAGTTGATGAGCAGAGAGATCTGGGAGTGCAGGTCCATTGTACCCTGAAGGTTGCTGCACAGGTATAGAGAGTGGTCAAGAAGTCATATGGTATGCTTGCCTTTGTTGGATGGGGTATTGAGTATAAGAGCTGGCAGGTCATGTTAAAATTGTACAAGACATTGGTTAGGCCGCATTTAGAATATTGTGTACAGTTCTGGTCACCACGTTACCACAAGGATGTGGACGCTTTGGAGAGGGTGTAGAGAAGGTTTACGAGTTTGTTGCCTGGTATGGAAGGTGCAAGCTATAAAGAGAGGTTGAGTAGGTTAGACGTGTTTTCATTAGAAAAAAGGAGATTGAGGGGGGGACCTGATTGAGGTTTACAAAATCATGAAGGGTAAATACAGGGTAGATAGAGATAAGCGGCATGGTGGCACAGTGGCACAGTGGTTAGCACTGCTGCCTCACAGCGCCAGAGACCCGGGTTCAATTCCCGCCTCAAACGACTGACTGTGTGGAGTTTGCACGTTCTCCCCGTGTCTGCATGGGTTTCCTCCGGGTGCTCCGGTTTCCTCCCACAGTCCAAAGATGTGCAGGTCAGGTGAATTGGCCATGCTAAATTGCCCGTAGTGTTAGGTAAGGGGTAAATGTAGGGGTATGGGTGGGTTGTGCTTCGGCGGGTCGGTGTGGACTTGTTGGGCCAAAGGGCCTGTTTCCACACTGTAAGTAAGTAAAGTAAAGTAAGCTTTTTCCCCAGGGAGAAGGATTCAATAACGAGAGGTCATATTTTCAAGTTGAGAGGTGAAAAGTTTAAGGGGGGTACATGTGGCAAGTAGTTTACACAGAGGGTGGTGGGCGTTTGGAACGCGTTGCCAGCAGAGGTAGTAGAGGCAGGCACAGAAGATTCATTTAAGACATGTCTGGACAGATGCATGAGTAGGTGGGGAGCAGAGGGATACAGATGCTGAGGAATTTGGGTGACAGGTTTAGACAGTAGATTTGGATCCGCTCAGGCTTGGAGGGCCGAAGGGCCTGTTCCTGGGCTGTAAATTTTCTTTGTTCCTTGACTCCTAACTTAATGGGATACACCTTTTTGATGTCTAAACCAGAGACTTAAAACAGGTATTTGGTTCCTTTAATATGCAAAATTGGGAACTAACACTTATTGAGAGCTGCTTTTTAAAATTCGTATCACGCGTCAGAACTTTAGCATACTTCAACAATCCCTGAGAATTGAGTGTCATGATAATATACAGACTGTAGCTGAAAATGTGTTGCTGGAAAAGCGCAGCAGGTCAGGCAGCATCCAAGGAGCAGGAGAATCGACGCTTCGGGCATGAGCCCTTCTTCAGGAGCTATGAACCTGCACTCCAAGGTCTCTTTGTTCAGCAACACTACCTAGGACCTTGCCCTGAAGAAGGGCTCATGCCCGAAACGTCGATTTTCCTGCTCCTTGGATGCTGCCTGACCTGCTGCGCTTTTCCAGCAACACATTTTCAGTTCTGATCTCCAGCATCTGCAGTTCTCACTTTCTCCTCGAATATACAGACTGTAGGCTGGAATGCGAGGTGCTGTATTTTGGGAAAGCAAATCTTATCAGGACTTGTACACTTAATGGTAAGGGCTGAAAAATGTGTTGCTGGAAAAGCGCAGCAGGTCAGGCAGCATCCAAGGAGCAGGAGAATTGACGTTTCGGGCATAAGCCCTTCTTCAGGGCAAGGTCCTAGGTAATGTTGCTGAACAAAGAGACCTTGGAGTGCAGGTTCATAGCTCCTTGAAAGTGAAGTTGTAGGTAGATAGGATAGTGAAGAAGGCGTTTGGTATGCTTTCCTTTATTGGTCAGCGTATTGAGTACAGGAGTTGGGAGGTCATGTTGCGGCTGTACAGGACATTGGTTAGGCCACTGTTGGAATATTGCGTGCAATTCTGGTCTCCTTCCTATTGGAAAGATTTTGTGAAACTTGAAAGGGTTCAGAAAAGATTTACAAGGATGTTGCCAGGGTTGGAGGATTTGAGCTACAGGGAGAGGCTGAACAGGCTGGGGCTGTTTTCCTTGGAGCATTGGAGGCTGAGGGGTGACTTTATAGAGGTTTACAAAATTATGAGGGGCATAGATAGGGTAAATAGGCAAAGTCTTTTCCCTGGGGTTGGGGAGTCCAAAACTAGAGGGCATAGGTTTAGGGTGAGAGGGGAAAGATATAAAAGAGACCTAAGGGGCAACTTTTTCACGTAGAGGGTGGTACGTGTATGGAATGAGCTGCCAGAGGAAATGGTGGAGGCTGGAAAAATTGCAACATTTAAGAGGCATTTGGATGGGTATATGAATAGGAAGAGTTTGGAGGGATATGGGCCGGGTGCTGGCAGGTGGGACTAGATTGGGTTGGGAATATCTGTTCGGCATGGACGGGTTGGACCGAAGGGTCTATTTCCATGCTGTACATCTCTATGACTATGAATCTGTCAAGACATTGCTCTATGAATTTAGCAATAAATCCTGACCTGGGAGCTTGTCTAGAAGAATTGCCAGGCTCCCTCAGAAATCTACTAACTATGCTCAGTGACAGCCATACTTGTAGGAATTAGGTGCTGTATTGAGACATTAGTGAGCGCCGTGCAGAAAATAAATCAAATGGTAATCAAGCTCTGATTTGATTCTGGACCTGACAATGATGAGATACAAAAGAGTTATGGAGGAACAAAATACTGCAGATGCTGGAATCTGTACTGAAAAAAAAACAAATGCTGGAGATCACAGCAGGTCAGGCAACATCCATGGTGAGGGAACAAGCTAATGTTTCGAGTCTAGATGTTTGCATTTATTGTTTTCAGTGCAAAAGAATTATAGCAGAGTCATCTCCATCATCAATGGAGTGGGAAGAAACTGCTCAGAAACTGCAATAACTCTTGCCATGAGTATCTGCTGCTAAAATGTTAATGACTCCCTCTTGGATTTAGAAAAGGTTATGGCAAGGATATTGTTCGTGACAGTGCATTACATAACCGTCTTGATTCAATCAGATCATATATTAAAAATGGTTGAGCATCCTTTTACTTATTTATTTTATTAGGTCTGTCAAATGTAGCTTGCTGCATATGAGAAAAGAAAAAAATTATATCTTCATCCAGCTTAATGTTTACTACCCATATTTCAATTTTCACAATATAATTCATGTTAACACTGTTTAAAGTTTGATTTCATATGTCTATCAAAGTGTGGCAGGTGGGAATATTTGTGCTTCGCGCAACAGCTATGATTGATGTTCCAATCAATTCTGCCTTACACCAGGCATCACACAGAAATAGTAATTGCACTGAAGTCATGCAGAATTTCTGGGAAATGACTGAAGAATTGAAGTGTGTGCAGCACGTGGAATAGGATATAATGTACAGAAGTTTATATACTTGATACAAAATTGATAGTCAAGGTATATCTCTGTCTCATAACATTTGAAAAAGGCATTCCACTACTTTCTGTTTTTATTTCAACTTGTCATGACAGATGTGCAGCACACATTCTCCAGTCACATCTGCAATCCCAGAAAATATTATATTCTTTTCCCTTTGTTTGTGTTTCTCCTCCAAATGGAATTTATTTCCATGGGTAGCAGCTGAATTGGGTGTTCACAATGGGCGAGCTGACTTTTAATTCTCAAAGCTAGGTGGTTTGGGGATCATGTAAGAGATTACATTGTTAAAAAAAATCTGAAACAAGAACCAAATCCCATGTGAAACTGGTTCTAACAGAGATGCATCAAAGGGTGTGCAATCAATCCACTTGGAGGGAGTGAATTGGATGTTTAGATATTATAACGATTCTGTATACATTCATTTCACATGCTGATTGATCATGGACGGTTGTGCCAGTACACAGGGCTTGCACTACACCGTCTGGTGTTTGTGTGTTTTCTCCTATCTCGGATGTCATATGCATGTGGCTATGTGCTGGTTCCAATATTGCACTCACTTAGCCACATTCTGCAGTATATCCTGTTTGCTGCTGGCCCGCTCCCTTCCCCCCACCAAAGCCTCTCCTTTATCCCAGACATTCCTCCCCGAGCTCTCATCACCTTCTCCCCACCCCTCATTGCCTTCTCATGCATTCATCAGATTCTGCCAAGTCCTCATCGTCCTTCCCTGGGTCACCATTGACCTCTTTGTCCCCAGCCATCCTCTCCTGAGCCTTCACCACCCTCTCCCTTGCCAGGCACCCATCAGCCTTCCCCAGATCCTCGTACCCCTTTTCTGGTCCTCATCACTGTCTTCTAGGTCTTCACTGCCCGATGCTTCCAGTCGCTAACTATTGCAAACTATCCAGCAATGCTGACTATCAATTACTTCCATGTGCCAAAAAATACAGTTCAATCGCTGCAGATGCCAATAACCTTTTTAAATAGAGATGAATTTCCCAGTGACTGAACAAAAAAACTGAAAGATGTTTTTTGAAATTTTTACTGCAGCCAACAGTCGAAAATGAACAAGGTCAAATGCTAATTAACAGACAACTAATACATCGATCTAAAGATGTGTTTGCATTAACTAACTCATGCAACATGCCTATTGAGATATGTAATATTAAAGAGGCAATCCCAAAGTTACGCATTGACTTCACTTCTGCTTGCCATCCAAGGTCAAAACTTTCATTTTTCTTCTGTTCCTCCTGAGTTTTCCTGATGTGATTATCAGCAGCAAGGCACTTTCTTGATGACTGTCCATTTTTAAAATCTTCAAGAGCCCTGTCTATTCTGTTTAATTTCTTCCAACAGTAACCCAGCTTTTAAAAGCATCCAGCTTGGTCATTAACACAAAACTATTCTTCTTGCTCTTCCACAGCAGTAGCTTGTTTGTTCCTGTGTCCCAGCCACAGCTGTCTTTTTCTGTGAGATACTATGAAATGTCTTCAAACTGCCACTCTGTTTTTATTTTGAGTTAAAGTTACATTTTAAAACATAATTGTCTTGTAAAGTTCAGTGTTCGTGACACTTCACCCCCTGCGTGATAGTCTTGCCATTTTCCACACATAATCAGCATTTGATGGAAATTATATAGCGTAAACACATGTGAATATGTTTGCAGTCTGGGAAATAATTGCACAGTTAAGTATAACCTTGCAAGCAAAAGGTTGTTTCTATTCGGGCTAACGTGACACTTCAATTTAGAGAGGATTTCATTAAACTGCTTCAGCTGTTATATGGATCTGCTGTATTTTAATAATCAACTCTTCACTCATTGGCTTTGACATCACAGATTGTGTATCACATTGCGAGGAAGCTTGTCTTCTCTAGTTGCACTATCATCTAACTCAACCTTCATTTTAATAGCCATTTCTCTTTTTAACGACGGGAGGATAGGTTTTCTGTGAAATTTGACAGTTTAAAAGTGATGAAAGATCTGAATATATGTAAAATGCCTTTACAAAAGGTGCAGGAATGTTATCCATGGCCCAATGAGCCACCACCTTGCTCTCTTCATGTTCTATAATCAGGCTGCTTCCCATCAGAGGACTTTTCACCCGTGAACGCAAATAGAGAGAGGGACTTTAGCAGAAAAATATGTATCAAGCACCAGTGAGCAAACAGTGAGGTGGGAGGAGGGATGTTTATGACCCAAATCTGTACTTAGAGTCATAGAGTTGTACAGCATGTACAACCCGTCCATGCCAACCAGATATCCCAACCCAATCTAGTCCTACCTGCCAGCACCCGGCCCATATCCCTCCAAACCCTTCCAATTCATATACCCATCCAAATGCCTCTTAAATGTTGCAATTGTACCAGCCTCCACCACATCCTCTGGCAGCTCATTCCATACATGTACCACCCTCTGTGTGAAATAGTTGCCCCTTAGGTCTCTTTTATATCTTTCCCCTCTCACCCTAAACCTATGCCCTCTAGTTCTAGACTCCGCCACCCCAGGGAAAATACTTTGTCTATTTATCCTATTCATGCCCCTCATAATTTTGTAAACCCCTCAGCCTCTGACGCTCCAAGGAAAACAGCCTCAGCCTGTTCAGCCTCTCCCTGTGGCTCAGATCCTCCAACCCTGGCAACATCCTTGTAAATTTTTCTGAACCCTTTCAAGTTTCACAACATCTTTCCGATAAGAAGGAGACCAGAATTGCACGCAATGTTCCAACAGCGGCCTAACCAATGTCCTGTACAGCTGCAGCATGACCTCCCAACTCCTGTACTCAATACTCTGACCAACAAAGGAAAGCATACCAAACACCTTCTTCACTATCCTATCTACCTGCGACTCCACTTTCAAGGAGCTATGAACCTGCACTCCAAGATCTCTTTGTTCAGCAACACTCTCTAGGACCTTACCATTAAGTGTATAAGTCCTGCTAAGATTTGCTTTCCCAAAATGCAGCACCTCGCATTTATCTGACTTAAACTCCATCTGCCACGTCTCAGCCCATTGGCCCATCTGATCAAGATCCTGCTGTAATCTGAAGTAACCCTCTTCGCTGACTGCCACACCTCCAATTTTGGAGTCATCTGCAAACTACTAACTTATACCTCTTATGCTCACATCCAAATCATTTATATAAATGACAAAAAGTAGAGGACCCAGCACCGTTCCTTGTGACAATCCACTGGTCACAGGCCTCCATTCTGAAAAACAACCCTCCACCACCATCCTCTGTCTTCTACCTTTGAGACTAGTTCTGTATCCAAATGGCTAGTTCTCCCTGTCTTCCATGAGATCTAACCTTGCCAATCAGTCTCCCATGGGGAACCTTGTCGAATACCTTGCTGAAGTCCATATAGATCACATCTACCACTCTGCCCTCATCAATCCTCGTTGCTACTTCTTCAAAAAACTCAATCAAGTTTGAGAGACATGATTTCCCACGCACAAAGCCATGTTGACTATCCCTAATCAGTCCTTGTCTTTCCAAATACATGTACATCCTGTCCCTCAGGATTCCCTCCAACAACTTGCCCACCACCGAGGTCAGTCTCACTGGTCTATAGTTCCCTGGCTTGTCCTTACCACCCTTCTTAAACAGTGGCATCACGTTCGCCAACCTCCAGTCTTCCGGCTCCTCACCTGCCACTATCGATGATACTAATATCTCAGCAAGAGGCCCAGCAATCACTTCCCTAGCTTCCCACAGAGTTCAAGGGTACATCTGATCAGGTCCTGGGGATTTATCCACCTTTACCCATTTCAAGACCTCCAGCACTTCCTCCTATAAGACCATAAGACATAGGAGTGGAAGTAAAGCCATTCGGCCCATCGAGTCCACTCCGCCATTCAATCATGGCTGATGCGCATTTCAGCTCCACTTACCAGCGTTCTCCCCGTAGCCCTTAATTCCTCTAGACAACAAGAATCTATCAATCTCGGCCTTGAAGACATTTAGCGTCCCGACTTCCACTGCACTCCGTGGCAATGAATTCCACAGGCCCACCACTCTCTGGCTGAAGAAATGTCTCCGCATTTCTGTTCTGAAATGACCCCCTCTAATTCTAAGGCTGTGTCCACGGGTCCTAGTCTCCTCGTTTAACTGAAACAATTTCCTAGCATCCACCTTTTCCAAGCCATGTATTATTTTGTACGTCTCTATTAAGTCTCCCCTTAATCTTCTGAACTCCAACGAATACAATCCCAGTATCCTCAGCCGTTCCTCATATGTTAGACCTGTCATTCCAGGGATCATCCGTGTGAATCTCCGCTGGACACGTTCCAGTGCCAGTATGTCCTTCCTGAGGTGTGGGGACCAAAACTTGACACAGTACTCCAAATGGGGCCTAACCAGAGTTTTATAAAGTCTTAGTAGTACATCTCTGCTTTTATATTCCAACCCTCTTGAGATAAGAGACAACATTGCATTCGCTTTCTTAATCACGGACTCAACCTGCATGTTTACCTTTAGAGAATCCTCAAGTAGCACTCCCAGATCCCTTTGTGTTTTGGCTTTATTAATTTTCTCACAATTTAGAAAGTAGTCTATGCTTTTATTCTTTTTGCCAAAGTGCAAGACCTCGCACTTGCTCATTTTAAATTCCATCAGCCATTTCCTGGACCACTCTCCCAACCTGTCTAGATCCTTCTGTAGCCTCCCCACTTCCTCAGTACTACCTACCTGTCCACCTAACTTCGTCTCATCGGAAAACTTCGCTAGAATGCCCCCGGTTCCCTCATCCAAATCATTAATATATAATGCGAACAGCTGTGGCCCCAGCACCGAACCCTGCGGGACACCGCTCGTCACCGGCTGCCATTCTGAAAAAGAACCTTTTATCCCAACTCTCTGCCTTCTGTTAGACAGCCAATCCTCAATCCATCCCAGCAGCTCACCTCGAACACCATGGGCCCTCACCTTGCTCAGCAGTCTCCTGTGTGGCACCTTATCAAAGGCCTTTTGAAAGTCTAGATAGACCACATCCACTGGGTTTCCCTGGTCTAACCTACTTGTTACCTCTTCAAAAAATTCCAACAGGTTTGTCAGGCATGACCTCCCTTTACTAAATCCATGTTGACTTGTTCTAATCAGACTCTGCTCTTCCAAGAACTTAGAAACCTCATCCTTAATGATGGATTCTAGAATTTTACCAACAACCGAGGTTAAGCTGATTGGCCTATAATTTTCCATCTTTTGCCTTGATCCTTTCTTGAACAAGGGGGGTTACAACAGCCATCTTCCAATCATCCGGGACCTTTCCTGACTCCAGTGACTCTTGAAAGATCTCAACCAATGCCTCTGCTATTTCCTCAGCCACCTCTCTCAGAACTCTAGGGTGTATCCCATCGGGGCCAGGAGATTTATCAATTTTAAGACTTTTTAACTTTTCTAGCACTATCTCTTTCGTAATGGCAACCATACTCAACTCAGCCCCGTGACACCCTTTAATTTTTGGGATATTACTCATGTCTTCCACTGTGAAGACTGACGCAAAGTACTTGTTAAGTTCTCCTGCTATTTCCTTATCTCCCATCACTAGGCTTCCTGCATCAGTTTGAAGTGGCCCAATGTCTACTTTTGCCTGTCGTTTGTTTCTTATGTACTGAAAGAAACTTTTACTATTATTTCTAATATTACTGGCTAGCCTACCTTCATATTTGATCCTCTCCTTTCTTATTACACTCTTTGTTATCCTCTGTTTGCTTTTGTATCCTTCCCAATCTTCTGATTTCCCACTGTTCTTAGCCACTTTATAGGATCTCTTTTTTTCTTTAATACATTTCCTGACTTCCTTTGTCAGCCAAGGTTGTCTAATCCCTCCCCGGTTAATCTTTCTTTTCTTGGGAATGAACCTCTGTACAGTGTCCTCAATTATACCTACAAACTCCTGCCATTTTTGCTCTACTGTCTTCCCGGTTAGCCTCTGCTTCCAGTCTATTTTAGTCAGTTCCTCTCTCATGTCCTCTGTAATATGGACATTTTTCAAGATGTCACCATCTATTTCCCTACAGTCTATATCTTCCATATCCTTTTCCACAGTAAATACTGATGCAAAATACTCATTTAGTATCTCTCCCACTTTCTGTGGCTTCACACAAAGGGCGCCTTGCTGATCTTTGAGGGGCCCTATTCTCTCCCTAGTTACCCTTTTGTCCTTAATATATTTGTAAAAACCCTTTGGATCCTCCTTAATTCTATTTGCCAAAGCTATATCATGTCCCCTTTTTGCCCTCCTGATTTCCCTCTTAAGTATACTCCTACTTCTTTTATACTCTTCTAAGGATTCACTCGATCTATCCTGTCTATACCTTACATATGCTTCTTTCTTTTTGTGAACTGTACCCTCAATTTCTTTAGTCATTCAGCATTCCCTATACCTACCAGCCTTTCCTTGCACCCTGACAGGAATATACTTTCTCTGGATTCTCATTATCTCATTTCTGAAGGCTTCCCATTTTCCAGCCATCCCTTTACCTGCGAACATCTGCCCCCACTCAGCTTTCGAAAGCTCTTGCCTAATACTGTCAAAGTTGGCCTTTCTCCAATTTAGAACTTCAACTTTTAGATCTGGTCTATCCTTTTCCATCACTATTTTAAATCTTATAGAATTATGGTCGCTGGCCCCAAAGTTCTGCCCCACTGACACCTCAGTCACCTGCCCTTCTGTCAAGAAACTACTGCTGTCAGCTGAGGAACTCAGAGGTCAAAATGCTAGAGGCCTGGGTTTCAATCAGACAGGGAGCATTGATCTCATGTATAAACAATGAAAATAGTTTCCTCATATGTGGTGGAGTTGGTGATGCATTGGAAGAGTCTTGTATCTTCAACATAAGTTTACTGATATCGAAGTTAGTCCTATGCTTTCCAACCTATCTAACTCAATTAGCCTATCCACTTGGAAGTATTCTAATCCTTTCACTGCCTTGAAATTTTTTATCGAAATAGTTGCAAAGAAATTTATGACTAACTTCCTTGGAGGACAGTTTTAGTGGGCTATTTTTCCAACACTTCTTCACAGTATTTGCTATTAATTAATTAATGCTGCTACATCATTCAAATTTGACAAGCAGGTACATAAAATGTGAAAGAAGGGAGTGTATATATGTTTCTTCCCTGACCATCATGATTCTTGCTATTGGGAATTGATGTTATAAAGCTAGACTATCATAAGCAAAATTATCACAGATCCCTAATATTGAGTGACAGCTTTTCTGTTAAGCCGGCGTGTCTGCAGATTTATAGCAAGAGACCCTATTGACCATTGTAACATCTAGAATACCTACAAGTTTTCATTTATAAATATAACAAAATTATAAATATAACATTGCAGCAAATGCAGACATCATTAGGAAGAGAAGATGTAGATTTGCAAGGGATATTTGAATCAAAGAATGTTTGCTGAAAGTGAATTATATATTGGTCAGTATCTGTGCAGAAAGGAGAAAAATATTGCTATACGTAACCTGTCATCTGGTGTAAAAGTCTTTACCCAAGTATTAACTTGTCTCCTCTTTATGAATGCTGAATGCTCGGTTGTTAGTTGCCAGTATATTAGAGGATATACTTTTCATTTTGTATTTCTGATATGATTGTCATCACAGTCCATGAGTTTCTGATCACTAAAATGGTTTCTCAACACTTGCATATTTTTAAAACTTGTATGAGGTTATTTAGGATCAGTTTAGCTCCCACAAACAAGAAAATGATTGATGGATTGCTTTCAGCAACAGAATCCAGTGACCGACCTTCTTTGGTTACCAAAGCTTATAAGGTACTTGAGTTGATATTACAATTTAATGCTCCTAAGGTGGAACCTCATGTAATGCAAAAGCTTTTGATATTTGAAATTAGGAGCCCAGTCTCAATTTATAGCCTGCATTACTTTCAGTCCATCATAAAAAATTCCCTATGATGTCAGGACCGAGGAGTGCTCAAGTGCTATTCTTGAATTCATATCTATCTTAGTCAGTTTAGCTCAAAATAATGTAATTCCTTCATGTGATCAGTACTACAAAAGCCAGTGTTAGAACAGATATATCATTGTGCAGATGTTCAAAAGCATTGCAGAGCAAAGATATTCAGGAAATATAATCAATGCTCATGCTTATTAAGGGGGATAGACTACATCAACACAAAGAGACACAAAAAATACTGGCACATATCCTCTGCTCAGTAGAATAGACCTTTGTTGTCTCAGTGAAATGCCATTCAGCAGGATCGAGTTAATTTTTGAGGCACACAAATATTATTGGGCAGAGAACAGGGAGGGCCACATGATGGGGTAACATAGAGTCTTAAGAGGATAAGCAGCCTAAAAATGCTCCAAGTTGTCTAATTTGGATTGCTATCTATATTCTGCAGGTATTGGCAGGATTTAACTTTGTGAAAACTTATTTTCAGGTCTTTGCAGTTAGAATTTCTGTTTAATTTACATTACTTGTTATTAGATATGTGGGAGATTGTGTTATGTTAAGTTTTCAGGTACTGTTTGTCAGAAAGTAAGAATGCCAGATTATAATTATGTTTTCAGTTGTCTAAAGTTATGATTTATTCTTCGGTTGTTCATTTTGAATTTTAATTTGTAGTTGCTTGAGATTGGTTAAATCAGTTTGGCAATAGTTTTGTGGGGCATGGTGACAGGAATTCATATCAGCAACTGTACTACAGTGCAGCACGATTAAGATCATTTGATTTTTCTCGGTGTTGCATTTGCTTTAAGTTGCCATGGTAGAATGCCCATCCATGTAACAATTACAATCAAGTCAATTTTCTCGAACTGTTCTTTAATCGAGTTTGACAACTTGAGTGAAGATAACAAGTGCTTTGCATGTCTTTTTTTTAGTTTTGAAAATTCAGTAACCTCTGCAGTGATCTTATTTTCTTCTCCCTTTCTAAGAGGAATAGAATCAGATAACCTGAAAATGTTGCATCTCATAACCAATAGCACAAACAGTACACGGATTTGAAGTTAAATGAACATTGATGCTTTACTCACTGTTGTTTCTAGAAACAGAATATTGTGATAACATTCAAATTCCTCTTCTCATTTATTTTGTGATTGTACAGGAATACCAACTTTGTAATACTAACCTGTGCCCTGAACTCAAGAAGACCACTCCTTGGACCCCTTGGACACCTGTTAATATCTCGGACAATGGAGGTCATTATGAGCAGAGATTTAGATACACATGCAAAGCCCGCCTGGCTGACCCAAACTTCCTGGATGTTGGCCGTCAAAGAATAGAAATGCGTTACTGTTCTAGTGATGGATCAACTGGCTGCTCTGCAAGTGGTGGTGAGGACAAACAAAATGTTGGGTTTTGGAAATATTTTGGTTCTTCAAATGAAAAACTTAATTGGTAATGCTAGGAATATTAGATGGATAGGTTTGCTTACAAGATCACAGATTGAAAAATAATTATTCTGTAACCTTTGGACATGATACTGTAGCCAATCTAAGGAGATATTTAGAGCAAGGTGACCCAGAAATGACCATGGGCAGTGCCAATAGATCATGCTTGAGCTTGACATTCTGATAACATCTACTCCAAAAATTGCATCTATTTCCTTAATTTTAATAGTTGTCTGAAAATGCTAGTTAAAATGGTGTTTTCTTTAAGCGGTTCCCTCAGAACACTGCATTCTTATATAGAACCATTGCTGTTGTAAAGGTGGTGACATTTTTCTTTGGTTTAAGTTTAATTGTTCATTTGCTCATTTAAAATTGGTTAAAGGCTAGGAGAAACTGTTGACTATATTTGTATTTAAAAAAATACTTTTTAGAAAAAATGTTATTTGTAGAATCCAGCCTGTGCTAGCTGATCAAATGTAACTTGTGAAATATTTTCTACTATTAATGGTGGGAAATAGAGTCTTCTTTAAAGCACTATACATTGTTAAACTCTAAACTGAAGGCATACTGAACATTTGTGATAATATTAAACTGATACCAATGTCTGATCTTGTT
Organism: Chiloscyllium plagiosum; assembly: GCF_037043375.1. NCBI lineage: Eukaryota > Metazoa > Chordata > Chondrichthyes > Orectolobiformes > Hemiscylliidae > Chiloscyllium > Chiloscyllium plagiosum. The sequence continues at coordinate 52,334,335 of NW_028270143.1, read as the reverse complement.
TTTTCACTACAATTTCAGTTAGGAATCCATCTAAAATGGATCTTACATGAGGAAGTGATTTTCCTTAAACAGTATTTAGTTAAGTTTGATCTCTGGCTAAAATGTTCTACATGTGGAAAGAACATACCTTTACATAGTTGGAAACTTATTATTTTAGAAACTTTGCCAGATGAGTAGAAAAGGTTTCATTGACTTAATAAAATATAAGTTCCACCATCAGTTTTTTTTACTCAGAGCAAAACAGTTTTTTTTTCTGAATTCAGTACTTCAGTTCTTTGACATTACTCTCTTGTTTCCAACAGGGTTTTCTGGAAATATCTTACGGTATGGGAGAACGTCTGCATATTCGGTCAATGGTGCTTGGTCTGCCTGGCTATCATGGACACAGTGTAGCCGAGACTGCAGCCGGGGAATTCGAAGTCGAAGGCGAATGTGCAATAATCCTGCGCCAAGGAATGGAGGGCTTCCCTGTCTAGGACAATCATTGGAATATCAGGAATGTAATATCATGCCTTGCCCAGGTAAGGAGATGAGGATTTCGAGGTGCGTAGCAATTGGACATTGTACAGTTGTTGTTGGTAATTAAACGGAACATATCTGGTCTTATGCATATAAGGATGCTTCTTTCTTGCACATTATAAATAAAGAGAAGAGGAGGGAAAGTGAGGAAACAAATATACATATCTCAATGTCTCCAGATTTTAGTATGAATGAATGTTGATTTTTAATTCTATTTCTGACAACATGAGTACCCATTACTTGTGACAGTGTGATGTTCATGTTCCTTATAAAGTCTCCTCTGACAGAATTCATATTTTATCCATTTTAGAAGGTGAGGAGTTAAGTAAATCAAGCCAGGATACAAACTCAGGACTCTTTGGCCTACAACACAGTCAACTGACCTATGATTGTTTACATTATACGAAATAGACTTATGATCAGCACGAATAGTTTATTACATATTGCTAAACTGATTAATAACCTTAAACAGCATGTGGCTTTGGGCCATTGAAATACCCGCTGTGGAAGGTACAACAGCTTTTAAAATACTTCTCTCACTATATTTAATAGCTTAGATGAATAAAATATATTAGATACTTTCATTTAAATTTGATAGCACAGAACTTGAGTATAGCACAAAGCTTTTCATTGTGCACTTATTAGGACGGACTCAAGAATGCTAGATTTCAAAAGAAGCATTTGCATGAAAAATGTTTGCTATGGTCGGGGTGTGTAGTGAAGAATGTACACCCTTTGAAATTTGGTATTCTTCTATTTGTATAGTGGTTGTAATGAGGTCAGCCAGATGGACTTCATAGAATATGAGCTCCTTGATTGAGTCTGTTAATCTGGTCCAATCAGGGAGCTCTAGCTGACAGATACAACAGGAATGTTAGAGGTTCTGTTCACTCTGAGAGTTGGCTCTGAGGGAGCTGGGTCAGTGTCAAAGACTTTCCATGTGTAAATAAATGGGGACTGGTGACAGGGTACTTGCCTCTGTGGAATTATTTCAGTGGCGACAAGAGCAAAGCATGCTGCTGAAGAAAATCGCTCATAACATGTCCCTGAGTTGAGGCAACATTTTCTGGCACCATGCTATTATTTGGGAAGTTTAACTCATTCGATCCTGCTATTGAAGACTGGGGCCAATATGTGGAAAGAATGAGTTATACTTTCTAGGCAAATGATATTAGGGCAGATGAGAAGTAACAAGTAATTCTCCAGTTTGTGGACCTGCAGCTTTTTTGGTTATTGAGAGCCTCACTTTCCCGGAAGCACCAGATACTAAAACCTTTCAAGAGTTATTGGATTAAGAAAAGGAACATTCTCTTCTAATTCTGAGATGGTATCAGTTTTACTCAGTAATTCGAGAAACAGGGGATGTTTGACTAGATTAAAGTGACTGGCAGAGGCATGTAACTTTGATTTAGCCTTGAGACACTGTGAGACCATTTGATACGTAGGATTAATGATGTAACCATGCAAAAGCACCTACTACCTGAAGCCCAGCTCGACTTCAAACAGGCACTAAAAACTGGCCTGTGCAATTTTTCAGCAGACGATAGAGAATATTTTACGAGTTCTACCGCATGTTACCACTTATTTAAATGACAGGTTAATAACAGGAAAGACCAATAAGGAACACTTAGAGAACTTGGACATAGTCCTTGGATGTTTGCCTCAAGTAGGTGTATGTCTTGGAAGGAAATAACTGGTGTTTCAGACACCCCAAGAGACCTACTTGTGCTATAGAATCAACAAGACCTGGTCACACCATTTGGAAGGTAAAATGAGGGTGATCAAAGGTGCCTCGGCTCTCAGTTAGTATCGGAGCTTTGGTCTTTCCTTGGGCTGGTAAATTATTACGGAAAGTTCATACATATCCCGGCCTCCATCCTGGCATCTTCGCATCATCTCTCAAAAAAGTGTAAGCCTTGGAATTGGATGCATGGCCAAGTCAAAGTATTCAGGGAAGTGAAGGAACACTTATCATCCTCTAAGCTGTTGGCACACTAGAATCCCAAGTGATACCTCTCCGTACAGCATCATACGACTAATACCCTGTGGCGTTAGCTCATAGGTGGCCTAATGGAGAAGAATGTCCAATAGCATATGCATCCAGGATTTTGATTAATGCAGAGTGTAAATACGCCTGGATAGAGAATGAAGGTTTGGCAGTCATATTTGGAATCAGGAAGTTCCACCAATACCTTTGTGGACATAAGTTGGGAATAATAACAGACCATAAACCCCTGCTAGGTCTACTTAAAGAGAAGGCAGTGCTGCCGTTAGCTTCAGAGCAAATTCAGCTGTGGGCAGCTGAAGGATGGCTCTATAACATCCATCATCCAATGTTCTCGCAAAAAGAGCAATCCAAACTTTGAAGGCAGGCTTAAAGAAATAGCCTACAGCTTCAGTAGATACAAAACTACAAAGCGTCCTGTTTGATTATAGGACCACCCCTCATTGCAACTAGAGGGATATCTTCAGCAGAGTTGCTAATGGGAAGAAGACTCCACACCAGGTCAAATCTAATCTTCCCAGACCTAGGTGAGGAGGAGGGAGGGAGCGCTGAACACAAGATTCTGCCAAGTCGGAGACAACTTACTTAAGGATTGATGTTTGGTATAGGTATTATGGGAATGGCCCTGCATGAGTAGGAGGCATGGCCAATGTGAGGTCAGGTCCAGTAATGTATGACGTTTGGGTGGGTGCAAAGGTCCTGAACAAGCACATGAACCACATGGAAGCTGCAAACCCACAAACAGTACGGGAGCAAAATGTGCCCGGCTCCTCAACACCTTTCTGACTGTTCTGGAACCCTGGGTTCTCCCTGTCCTTCACCAATGAAGGTTCCTCAGAATCTGAGATGGGCACTATGGATATTGCCACCCCAATGCCTTTGCTGCCCAAACTAGGGAATGACTTCCTTCCGAGATGCTTTGGGCATAAGAGACAAGCTACTGTGTGTTACACACTGCCCGTAATAGAGGCAGAGTTGGAGTAGCCTGACCTAATGCTAAAATGCCCCCGATTGGGACTGTTAATTTTATCCAATCAGGTAGCCCTGGCTGACGGATATAAACAAGAGTGTGTTATGTGGAAAAGAATTATTGGACCATAATGCTGTTTTGCATCTGTGTTTTGACTCTTAATTGTATTCTGTAATGCAAACATCTGATAACAGTTGGCCTTCAAGTCTCTCTCCTTTTAATACTTTGTAAAATAAAAGCATATGTTTTGGTTCTGTTAAAAAAAAAAATAAGAGTGTCAGGGTGTCTGCTCACCAGTAGACCTGGCTGTGAGGTAGATGGATCAGTGCCAAGGACTCCGCACATGTAAATAAAGGGTTACTTGGCCTCTGTGGAGTTATTTCGGTAATGGTCACTTTACTTCAACAAGTTTCACAGGCAGCTGTTTGGTGACCAATCTTTTATAAAAACAATTAAAAGGAAACTATCGTACCCAATTTCATAAAATACTTTATGTAAGAGAGGAAATTACTTATTTGTTAATAGTTTGATTGAGGCTTCTGATCTCCCTCATGTTAAAATAGTCCATTAGATAATTTTAAAGTCTTACCTAAAATTCAAGAATGTGTGCCTAATCAATTAAGCCTATTTATAAAATAAATTTATCATTACAGTATGTTCGCCAGTGACAAATTTCAAACAGTGTGTAATAAGGTGGTCTCTGTTTCCACTTCTGAGGATAGGATGGCCATCAATATCCACTACAAACCCACTGACTCCCTCAGTTACCTGTCTAAATATCCTCACATCCTGCTTCGTGTGAAGAGTCCATTCCATTTTCCCAATTCCTTCACCTCCATCGCATCTGTTCCGATGATGCCAGCTCCTACAAAGGACCATCTGAAATGTTCAGCATCTTCCTCAACCAAATATTCCCCTCCACCACCATAATTGATAGGGCCCTCAGGCATGTCAACCCATCTTGTCCACTTCAGCCCTCACCCCTTCTCTTCCCTCCCATAACAATGATAGTGTCCCCCGTTCCTCGCTTACCACCCCACCAGCATCCACAATCAAAGGATCATTAACTACCATTTCCAATATGTCCAGCGGAATGCCACCACCAGACACATGTTTCCATCTCCTGCCTCGTCAGCATTCTTCAGGGCCATTCCCTCTGGGACACCTTGCTCCATTCCTTCTCAATTTCCAATATCTCCTCACACTCCCACAGTGCCTTCCCTTGAAATCGCAGTCAGTACAACACCTGCCTGTTTACTTTCTCCCTCCTCACTATCCAAGGCCACAGATACATCTTCTAGGTGAAGGAGCAACTTACCTGCATTTCACTCAATCTAGTCAACAATATTCGCTGCTCATAATGTGGTCTATTCTATACTGGGGAATGAAACATTGACTGGATGACCACTTTACAGAACAGCTATATTCTGTCTGCAGAAATAACTTCTATACACCATTATGTTCCCCGGCCAACATTTCTGTCTCAGGCTTGCTATTTTGTCCAGCGGTTGTTGGAAGAACAGAATCTCATTTTCCACTTTCCATCTCATTTCCTGCAGCCTTCAGGACTCGATATAGAGTTCAATAATGTTAGGACCTTACCACCTTCTCCCATGACCTTGCCCCAACCCACACACCAGGCCTTGTCATCATATGGGCTGCTACCACAACCAACCCATTGTCAGCCACTATTGGTCCCAATTAGCAGCTATTCTTTCTCCCAGATGGACCTTTATCTATTCCTTTGGTCTGCCCAACTGTTGTTCTCTCTTTGTTGCTCCCTGGTCTCCATCTCCACCCATCATTTATTCTTCCCTTCTTCCCCTTTCAGTGGTTTAAGTGGTTAGCATTGCTACCTCACAGCACCAGGGACCTGGGTTCAATTCCTGCCCTGGGCTATTGTCTGTGTGGAGTTTGCACATTCTCCCTGTGTCTGTGTGGGTTTACTCTGGGTACTCCAGTTTCCTCCCCCAGTCCAAAGATGTGCAGATCAGGTGAAATGCCCATAGTGTTAGGTCTATTAATCCAGGGTAAATGTAAGGTAATAGGTTAGGGGGATGGGTTATTCTTTAGAGTGTTGGTGTGGACTTGTTGGGCCTAATGGCCTGTTTCCACACTGTAGGGAATCTAATCAACCTTTTCCTTACGACAATCAGTTCTGAGGAAGGGTCACTGACCCTGAAATGTTAACTCTGCTTGCTGTTCACAGATGCTGCCAGACCTGAGTTTTCCCAGCAATTTCTGTTTGAGTTTTGGAACTTGTAACAGCACTGAAAGATGAAAACAGTCCCCAAACATTTTTTTTAATAGTAAGACATTGAAACAGAATGGAACACAATCAATTATAATCTGAAGTTTAACTTCAGACTGACATGATCTGTAATCCTGAGGTCTAACATCGGGCGACCTTCGGAGTTGTGCATGTTTAGCACGATCTCTTCGATCAACACAAGTTACATTAAAGTTTGAGTAAACTGGCTCCCAGATGTCACTTAGTCCTCAGTTTTTGTTTATATTGCTGTTTTATTTATTCTGTTGAGTCAAACTATTCTGAATCTGCCAGGAAATATCAAAAAATAAACTTAGAAATCAGCTCCAAGTCTATATGAATAATTGAAAATTTATCAGCAACTTAAGGGGAAAAAAAATTGAACGATTTTGTGTCATAGCTTCAAAATTGGTGAGGGTGGTTAATATTTGTGGGAATAAAAAGTCTTCAGAATGAATAGTGTGTAGTCTGACATTGCATCATAGATTGGTAAGGAAGGATTCAATGTAGGGTATCTGATTTACATATGCATACAGATGGGTGCTTTGTTTAGATGCCAATTATTTTGGTATTCGGGATGAACCAATTATAACAATTTATTTTTGGAAAGTTTCTACATGTCCACCAGCAAGAATGAGTCATTTTCCAAATTTGCTGAGACAAACAAAACATCTCTCTCCCACTTTATAAAATGCCTTTATCTTTCCAATTCTCATCCTTTGTTGAGCATTTTTGCTGCTTTTAAATTTTTGCTGTTGTGGTGTAACCCTTGCCTGCCTCCCTGAATGCCAGCTTATAATAAAGGAGCACATTATGCTTTGTTTATATCATGGAGTTCCTTCTACCATGTGCTAAACTGCTGGAACATTGTGTTTTGCCCTGTTTACATTGTGGAATGGATTTCAGAGTACTCATGGCATACGGTTTTTCAGATGCTGTAATCACAGATTTAAAGTAACTTAGATTTGTGTTTGTGCAGTTGTGATTTTAGATTTTTTTTGAGGAACTGAACCCTTGTGATGTTAGCAAAGTAAAGTTACCATAGTCTTACTAGATCATGGAGCTGCTCTTTCATTAGAGAGGGATGATTGATAATGGTTTTAACCTGAACGTGAGGGGAGAGATTGAGAAGAAGAGTCCTTTTTGCTAACCTCAGCTGGTGTGCGAACTGAACTTACACAGTTGGCTTTTTCTCTGCATCACAATTCAGCCATCCACCTAACTGAATTAACCAACTCCTATGTTGGAGAAAGATCTTTGCAGGTACTACAGGTGTGTAAAGACACCTGAGAAATTTAGGCCTCTAGGTCTGTTTCCTTTTTGATAGCCTGTGATGGTTTCCTGTCGTCATTTAACATTTGCTTCTGTAGCAAATGGTGATACCACTTCAGAATTGATTTGCCATGTGTTGGATGACATTAGTTTTGCTGCATTTATATTACAAGCAGTATCAGCCCAGTGCTAGCAGCAGAACTTCGCCATAATATAATAATAGTCCTTTTAGGGACACATGCTTTGGTTAGGGTTAAAAATATCTTTTTAAAGTGGCAAACTAATTGAAGTTAGATTAAATGTGGGCTCCGGTTTCCTCCCACATCACAAAGATGTGCAGGGTCAGGTGAATTGGCCATACTAAATTGCCCGTAGTGTTAGGTAAAGGGTAAATGTAGGGGTATGGGTGGGTTTCGCTTCGGCGGGTCGGTGTGGACTTGTTGGGCCGAAGGGCCTGTTTCTACACTGTAATCTAATCTAATCTAATCTAATCTAATCTAATCTAATCTAATGTTACTGGGCTGGTAATCAAAAGTCTGGGCAAATATTCTGAGACAAAGTTCAAATCCCACTAAGACAGCTGGAGGATTTAAATTAATTAAATAAAGTCTGGGATAAAAATTTAGTAACAGGAATGTTGACCATAATGCTACTGGATCATCGTAAAAATCTAATTGGTTCATTAATATCCTTGAGGGAAATCTGCTTTCCTGACCTGTTTATAGGACTTTAGACCACAGTAATGTCATTGACTCTTAACTGTTCACTGAAATAAGCTGGCAAGCTATTCAGTTGCATTCAGGAAGGTGGCTCATCATCATTTCCTCAAGGACAGTTAGGATTGAGTAAAATAACTGTGAATGAATTAACTATCTATGTAAATTGCACCAACCATTTTGAGCTTTTGAATATTTTGCTTGTGAATTGAAGATTAGAAAAAGCATTAACCCAGCTGGATATGTAAAATCAATGCACCAGAAACCTTTTGAAAAAGGCCTGGTAATTTATTATCTGTTCTCCTTTTTAGAGGATGGTGGTTGGTCCTGTTGGTCTTCCTGGTCGAAATGCTCTGTCACATGTGGGGGTGGACATTACATGAGGACACGCTCCTGCAACAATCCTCCACCTGCCTATGGAGGAGACATCTGTCTGGGTCTTCATACTGAAGAAGCATTGTGCAACACACAAGCCTGTCCAGGTATGGAGGACAGAATTTGGACTTTAACAGAAATAAATGCATACATTAAGCGTTCAGTTTAGAACTAAAATTCCCTTGTCAAGTGATTGCATTTATTTCCTCGTAATTCATTTGCAAAAAAAGGTGCTCCTAGCAAATTTCTAAAAATGCTTATTATGAGACTCATTTCGATAAACGTGGCAAGTTTAGCTCATAGCTTGCTTATTTCTGTGTTTCTCCTGGAGCAAGGAGGAATACTAAATTATATTCTTGTTAAGTGTTAATTTTCAATACCAGTGAAAAACCTTCTAACAGCAGCTTTTTTTAATCTGCTTAATCATCGGCTAAGACTAACCAGATTCATAATTCTTTATAATTGTTGATATGTCATTGGTTTTAAAAACATAATGACAGATCATTAAGTACATTACTTGGTCACAATGTTTGCTATAGTAAGAATAGTATTGAATTATAATGACTAGAAAATGTAAGATAGTATTCTAGTTATAGTACTTAGCCTGATGACTCTCAAATTGACCAGAATATAAATAGGACATTAGTTGGCGTGACTTAAATTAATTTCAGTTAGGAAGCAAGCAACTAGGAAGGAGAATGGAAAGCTGTAGCTGGTCAATTTGACTGAAGCGATCAGATTAGAGTAGTGAATTCACTGCTAGAGATGTGTTGAATAGAGGACTGAGTTGGGTGACCAGGGTTTCTTTGTTTTTTCTAAAAATCTAATTCTGTTTATATTTCATATTTAATATTAACTGTAATTTAACATTTAAATTCTCAATGGAATCAGAGTTACGCATGTGTACACAAGTTCTTTACTTGAGAAAATTCAAGAAGCCACCTTAATCTGTTTTCTTTGTACCTGGGATTGAATTTTAGTTTTGGTGTGAATAAACAGAGGCATCTCAGTGCAACTTAGCACTGAGTGTGACTTACTGAGAATTTTGTGAGTAAGCAAGTTAGGGGAAGGAGATAATCTTTTCTTTAACCTTTTCTTCTGTAGGAATTGGCTCTTATGCTACTACAATGGAAGAAGCTAGCTGGTTGGTCAGTATATAGTTAAGGTCTAGTCTATTCCTTAGGTTTAAAATACTGTAGAAACTGCCAGTAAGATTAACAAAATATAGAAAAAGTGAATTATCTAATTGAATGAGATAATTAGTTAATTAAAATATAACAAAAACAAAAGGATAGGAGATGTATCATTCCTCTAAAACATGTGGGATCTCCTGGAAGGCGGTATGACCGAGGACAAACACATTTGCAGTATCGGCAGCATCTAAGGAGCTTCAAAATCAACGTTTCGGGCAAAAGCCCTTCATCAGGAATAAAGCGTTTGCCCGAAACGTCGATTTCGAAGCTCCTCGGATGCTGCCTGAACTGCTGTGCTCTTCCAGCACCACTAATCCAGAATCTGGTTTCCAGCATCTGCAGTCATTGTTTTTACCTCGTTACATTTGCAGTATCTGCAGCTCAATCAGCTTTGGCTCAGATTTTGAGCTGGAGGCTGAACTATCGACACTGCAGTACATCAGGGAAGGGAGGAGAGTTATCTGAACACTTTAATCCAGGAAGTGGTCACATCCCTTAGGATAGGGTCCTATCCTAAATTGGTAAATTTGCTGATGACACAAAGATAGATAGGCAGGTGATTTGTGAGGAGGACATAAGGATATACAGAGGTACCTCGATTACCTGAAGGACACGGGCAGGGAGTATTTCGTTCGGATAATCGAATGCCGGATAACATAGTTTAGCCAAGCATCGGGACCTTGCGATTTTGCTGGATGATCCGAAATTTGGATAATCGAATGCCGGATAATCAAGGTTCCTTTGTAGATTGGTTAAGTGAGTGAACAAAGAACTGGAAAGTAGAGTATAATGTGGGAAAAAAATGAAATAGTCTAGATTGGCAGAAAGAATCAAATTGAATCATATTGTATCTATATAAGTTATCATATTATGTATTTCATAGTACAGGCCAAACTCCTCAACTTCTCCTCATTTACCTACTATTAACTGTGTACTCCTTCTCTGGACTACTTCCAATGCCAGTATATTTTTCCTTAACTAACAGGCCAAAAACTGCTCACAGTATTCCAGCTGTGGCCTGAGTGGTGCTTTGTTTAGTTTTAGGAAAACATCCCTACTTTAATTCTACATTCCCTTTGTAATAAAAGCCAACATTCCATTTCCCTTTTGTATTGCCTGTTCAAAGTTGAAACTTTATTGCTGGAACAGCACAGCAGGTCAGGCAGCATCCAGGGAACAGGAGATTCGACGTTTCGGGCACAGGCCCTTCTTCAGGAATGATTCCTGAAGAAGGGCCTGTGCCCGAAACGTCGAATCTCCTGTTCCCTGGATGCTGCCTGACCTGCTGTGCTGTTCCAGCAATAAAGTTTCAACTTTGATCTCCAGCATCTGCAGACCTCACTTTCTCCTATTGCCTGTTCAACTTGGATGCTGGATTCTTGTGATTCATGCAAGGGGAATCTCATATCCCTTTGTTCTGTAGCTTTCTGCAGTCTTTCTCCACTTAAGTTGTCTTTAGCTCCTATTCTTTCTGCCAAAATGCATGACATCACATTTTCCCATGTTATATTTAATCTGATAAACTTTTGCGTACTGATTTAACCCGTATCTTTCTGCAACCTCTTTGTGTCAACCTCACCACTTGCCTTCGCACCTGTTTTTATGTCATCTGAAAACTGGGCTATAGCATATTCAATCTCCTCATTCAAATCATTAATATATATTGTAAACAATTCTAGTACCAGCACTGACCCTTATGGAATTTCACTAGTCAAGGCTCGCCATTCTGAAAATGCATCCTGTTATCCTAACTCTGTGTTTTCTGTTCATTAGTCAATCCTCTATTCATATTAATATACTACCTCCAACACCATGGCTGTTATTATGATATCTTATCAAACACTTCTGAAAAATCCAAATGTATTACATCCACTGCATCTCTTTAGCCAGCTTGTTACCATCTCAAAGAATTCTAATAAATTTGTCAAGCAAGATTTCCTCTTCATGAAACCATGATGACTGTGTTTAATCGTGTCCAGCGGTCTTTAAAGGGATCATCTTTTACAATATTGTAATTTGGAGTTCTTTTCCTTAAAAAAGCAGATTCAAAAATATGGAAGCCAAGTCTTTGAATATTTTTTAAGTTAGAAGTAAATAGATTCTTTTTAAGTGGGCGAAAAATTAAGTTTCTGAAGAAGGGTCACTGGCAGTGGAACATTAACTTTGTTTCTGTTATCACTGATGCTGGCGGACCTGTTGATTTTCATCAGCAATTACTGCTTTGATTGAAACATTAAGGTGTTTAAGCAGGAATATGGAGTTGTCAGATAAACCATGATTATAGTGAATGGCGGAGTAGGCTTTGAGCTGCTGATTGACTTATTACTGCTCCAAATTCATACATTCATCTGTATTATTTCAATTCCTATTCTTGCTTGTGAAAGCATAACCCTAAACCTATCTTAAGTCTTTTCCACTTTGTTCAGTCATAAAAAGGCGGGATACCTGAAGATGCTTGAAGACAAAGGTTTCACAACTTCAATACTCAAATTATGATTAATTATTGTACTTTTGAAGACATTGTGTTCATCCTGAGAGAGTGCTGACAATTTTTATTTTTTAATACAGATAATTGGTCAGAGTGGTCCGTGTGGTCAGAATGTGAGGTCTCAGGTTCACAGCACCGCACTCGTCACTGTAAAATCTTATTTCCTGTTGGTTACCAGTGCTCTGAGAATAGCAGTGAGAGCCGAACCTGTGTCTTTGATAACAACTTCATTCCTGGTATGTATTCTCATTGAATAGAACTGATTAGGGTTTACTGCAGACAAAGCTCATAAATATTTTGTAATGCCTTCTCTGTTAATGTTGAATGATGGTATCATTCTGAACTGTCTAAAATTTGAGAGGTGAAATTCACTTTTGGCAAGTATACAAAACAGACCATCTCCTCCTTCGCATTTATACTCACTCAATTTTCCTTTACACCATAGTCTGTGTACTACTTCAGAATATGCAACCAGCAAATATTCTGATTACTTTAATTTTCAGAACCCAATTCACTTCCATTCACACCCAAAATCATGAAATGAAAACCTGAACATCAGGGGAAGTTTTTTCAGGAATTTGGTTTTCAAAGCTGAACTTTCCCTGGCTGTAATCTCCTCACGAGATTGAAAATTCAAGGCTTAGTTTTTGCACTCTAATTTCCATAACATTTGCTCCTCTGTACCTTTTCTAGTAATTGGTATGTAATGACATTCCTCTTGTTTCTTAAGTCTAATTGTATTGATTTTGTCTGGACCCTTTGCTGATGTAGGCTGATAGTCTGGTGATCATTAGTCCAAGCCTTTGAATTACTCTTTCAGTACTATACAAAGCTGCAATGAGACACAATCAATAGTGTTTGTCTGGTGAAAATTTCCTACAGTTCAAATTACACTATACAATCCAATTGCTTATTAGTCTGAACCTTCAGGCAACATATTAGTATTACGAATTATATCACCGCCAACAATGCAACCCTACCACAGTTCTGCACTAGATTGTTAGCTGACATTACAGGGGTAATTTTCAAATTCTATGTTGATAACTTGAAACATGCATTGGGTGTTAACACTGAAGCTTCAAATGGTTTTGACCAAATGGTTAGAAAGATTATGTGCAAATTGGTCGAAAAATTTGTGTGAATGTATCAGATCAGAATACACAATTAACTCTTATGTGTGCTGAACTCAGGTGGTCTGTTTTGAATCAGAAGTCTTAGTCAAGTTTATACATTCCATATTGGCACAATAGTGGTAAAAAAATCAACTTTAAACTTGTTATCTGACTGGATTATCTGAGATTTCAATGGACTGAAAAGGATTTTTGAAATGAAAAAATACTGACTTCAAATGGTCACAGCGTCAACCTGACCAGATTGAGACAAGCTCGTGAAAACCAACGTGAGATAAACAAAGACAGTCTGAGAGAAAATTAACATTTTATCAACAAGTACTGAAACTCAGTCAGGCATGAAGAACTTTTCACCTAGTTTTGATTTATTTCTCTCTGGAAATTCTGGCTGATGGGATAGGTCAAATGAATGAAGCAGCTGCTGGGGAACATATCAAGAACATTGGTCACAAAGTATCATAAAGAAGTGAAGATGGTTCAGATACAGACACAGTCAAGGTATATTCAGAATAAGAAAAACATAAAGCAAGCAAAGCCAGAGTTAGGACTGTGACTAAGGTGGAAGCATAAAAGCAGTGTATGATGAGTGCTTAACATGAGGCTGTAGTACAAGTGCAAACCAGACTGAATGGAGAAAATTCAGAGGGAAAGTGAAAAAAGAGAGGAGCAAAGAGAGAGTTTACAAAGAGAGCGAACATAATGTTTCAGGTCAGTGTTAACCCATGAACTCTGGTCAAGTCAGCGTTGATAATGATAACTCTGATTCTCTCCACGGTTACTGCCTGTCTTGAGAAGTATTTCTAGCATGATCTGTTTTTATTCCTTGCCAACCGATGCCTGAAGGTATCATTAACACATGCTGAAATGTTCACTGAGCGGGAACACCATCACCATCTTCTCAAGAGAACTAGGGATGGGCATGAAAGGGCAGTGACACAAATATCCTGACAATGAATTACCCAAAACACTTTTTCAATGAATTACGTTTGGCATTTAATGCTCTTGCTCTTTACTCCACCCTGAAAACAATTTAAAAAAAAATAAAGTTGTTAAAATTTGGTATTTAACCAAATCTGAGTAAAGAATAATACTGGTTCACAGCAAAGCCTTCTCCTAAGACCCACCCATCTGCTGCTACTATGGTGCTGAATTCTGATTATAGCCATGATATGGTGGAGAGAAGTTGAGAAATAGCTGGGTATCACTTCAGACAAGAAATGTGGACAAGAAATTTCGACTTCCTACTAAAGTAATTTGTGGTTACTTTAAGAGCAGAGTTCAGAAACGCTCACCTGTGTAGTGTACTACAAGCAAACGATCATGTGGTATATACAAATACACATTTTGTTGTGTGGGTAACTATACTGCAGACAGACAAAGATTTGGAATACAGAAATCAGGATTCACAGATACAAGGATTGAAGTGGTTCTTCATTAGCCAATATGGAAACCAAGAATTTTTTTTTATATTTTACTTAAACTAGTAGATGGCATTTAATTTGAAATCCAGAGGACAATGTAAAGGAAGAATGAAGAAACAAGAAAAATACTGCAGCTACACAGAAAGAGGAAACAGCATCAGGCATCCAATCACCTGTTCCATTTATCTACATACAATAATATCATCTTCAGTTAAATCTGGCAATCTATCCATACAAGTGCAAATGAGAACACTAGCAGGGCAGAGATATCTCATTAATATTGGAGCAAATTACCGGAGATGCTGAAATCTGTACTGAAAACAAAATGCTGGAAATCACAGTGGGTCAGGCAGCACCCTTGGAGAGAGACCATAAGACATAGGTGAAGAAATTAGGCCATTCAGCCCATCGAGTTTGCTCTGCCATTCAGTCATGGCCAATAAGTTTCTCAACAGCATTCTCCCACTTTATCCCTGTAACCCTTGATCCCATTGATACTCAAGAACCTATCTATCTTAGTCTTAAATATACTCAATGACCTGGCCTCCATACCCTTCTGTGGCAATGAATTCCATAGATTCACCACTCTCTGACAGAAGAAGTTGCTCATTATCTCAGTTCTATGAGGTCTTCTCTTTACTCTAACACTGTGCCCTTGGGTACGTCTGTCTTGCCAATGGAAATATCTTCCCAACATCCACTCTGTCAGGGCCATTCATTATTCTGTAAGTTTCACTTAAATCCCCCCTCATTCTGCTACACTCCACCAAGTATAGACGCAGAGTCCTCAAACGTGCCTAATATGTTAAGCGTTTCATTCCTGAGACCATTCTTGTGAACCTCCTCTGAACCCATTGTAGGGCCAATACATCCTTCCTGAGATATGGGGCTCAAAATTGTGCACAAATACTCTAAATGTGGTCTTACCAGAACCTTATAGAGCTCCAAAAGTACATCCCTGCTTTTATATTCAAGTCCTCTCAAAGTAAATGCCATCATTTCATTTGCCTTCCTAACTACTGACTCAACCTGCAAACTTATCCAGAGAGAGTGCTGGACTAAAACTCCCAAGTCTCTTTGCACTTCAGACTTCTGAATTTTCTCCCCTTTTAGAAAATAGATCATGCTACTATTCTTCTTACCAAAGGCCACTTCTTTGTCCACTCTCCTAACCTATCCAAATCCTTCTGCAGCCTCCCCACCTCCTCAATACTTCATCTCCCTCTATCTATCTTTGTATTGTCTGCAATTAGCCAGAATGCCCTCAGTTCTTTCATTAATGTATTAATACATTAATTTCGATCATTAATGTATAAAGTGAAAAGCTGTGGTCCTAACACTGAGCCTTGTGGAACACCACTTGTCAGAGCTAACTAATAGTTCAAATCTAGGTGACTCTTCACCAGAGCTCTGTGACCTGCTGTGATTTCGAGAATTTTTCATTTTCATATCTCTGTTAATGTTGAATTAACTACATAGTAATGCTGCTGATCATTAAAATCAATACTCTCAAGTGACTGCAGTGTAATCCACATCAGTTCAAACCCGACACAAATACACTTCTAGTGTAAATATATCTTTACTTGGCTCAGGTTAATTGTAACTTGGCAAACACTGATTCAGCCAACCTGGTTATGAACAATTGTTTTGCTATTTCAGTGAATTACAACTCATAACTCTGTACTCAGTAATCTTTATTTGTAACCATACACCAACAAATTAATTCATGATGACAAAATAAATCAAGTTTCGTACAGTCATGGAACACCCGTTCTGCAAAGAAGGATATGCATTGCTAGTTATACTTTTTTTTCTGGTGAAACTCTTTAAAAACAAAAACAAATTATTAGTAAATGTGCATTAGAGAATGAAAACCATAAAATAACATTTACTTAGTGTTAGGTTCCTGGTCTAGTTTTATTTTCTTGGCAGCTTTACCACTGATTTGCTCCCTTCCCAACTGTGTTCATGTCTTGTTGGGATACAATATTATATTCACAAACCACATCTAAATGACTACTGTTGATGTGTGCACCTTCTCAGTTAGCACTGCCACCAGATTGTTTGAGCAGCCTACCACAGCCAAGCCCAAATTTGTTCTCTCCTAATGTCCTCATATTTAGACCTCAAGATGTAAAAGGTCCCAATGCTGTGTTGTAAAAATAATCACCCTGGAATCTGCATGGTTTAAGCAGAAAATATTTTATGTGAGCATATGTAAGGAAAAAGCTTATCTTTGCTATCTGAGAATTTTCCAGCACCACATTCATAAGTCTGAACTCCATGTTGGCTCGCTATTATCTCAACCTCCAGCCTTGGGTCTGCTAGTTTCCAAGGGTAACTCAACTTCCTTGTCTGAGCTTTAATGAATAACTGTAACAAAGATTATCATGCACATAAATCTTAAATCTACTAATGTTAACCTCCCTCATTCCTACTTCAGCAGTATTTAAACAAGACTTTTTTTTCCCAAAGTTTGCATGGGCCAATAGTTGTGCCATAACCAACATCTATAAAAATAAAATCATGTTGTCACAATCTCATTGATGTGTTATGGACCAAACCAGGCATCCTCCAAATATTTTAAGAAATAGCCTAGATCCTAACTTTTTTCTTATTTTAAAGGCAAATGTGACATGCCATGTTTCAGATGCAATGCAACTGGTCAAATTACTCAACATTAAGCAAAACATAGTTTATTTAAACACTACAGTTAAAATACGACCAAAGAAAGAAGACTTTAGGATAACTTAACTCTACTGGAAAATGTAACAAAATAAGGGATACAGTAACTATTACTAATTAACAGTTCCAATATAGTAACATCCCATAAACACACTCTTCGGCAAAAAGGCAAATTCAGAAAAACTGCAATCTAGCAGACTATGAAGAGAACCTCCAGCTTTTGGCTGTAATCAAGAGAGGGAAAATAGCTTCCATTTCTTCAAGACAACAGCACCTGTTGCTTAAAGCTAAGCCTAAAAACTATGGAAAATCTAGAAATCCTGGTCTGTGACAGCTGGCCACACCCACCACAACCATCCAGGCTGCTTCTATTGTTCCAACTTAAAAGAAATTCCAAGGCCTCACAATCTACTTATTCTATTGGTTTTGGTAAACTGCTCAGCACCTCTGCCTTACAACCTCTCTTCAAAATAAGGACAAAATAATTTATCTTAAAACCACAGCCTCACAGATGGTTGAAGTATTTTGCTGTGAGCAAATTGGTTGCCATGTTTACCCAAGTTACAATATTGCTACAGTTTATACGTATTTGATTGGCTGTAAACCATTCTAGAACATCCTAAGATTGTGAAAGGCACTATATTAAGTAAATTCTTTCATTTTAAAAAGTGTCATTGGAGAATGAACAGGAGTGGTGATGTTGCCCAAAGATCCACACTACAATTTCGAATGTTGCGAGCAATGTTTCACCAGCTGCCTGTTTGGGATCAGTGGGTTGACATAGGTCAAGGTTTAGGTCTTATGATTCTATGGCTCAATTAAATAAACTTACGAGAGTTGACAATATTCCAAAACATTTTCTTTACTCAAATTTTCAGTAAGCATTTTAATTAACATAAACTTCTTTTTTAAAAAAATTATTCCCTTAGAAGTGCATATTGCTAAGTCCAGCTTGGGTGACAGAAGATGTGGTGGTAAGTGTTGATTCTCTAATCCTGCATTTGATGAAGATTCTTGACTAAGTTCACACTTATGTAATGAGTATTTATTTCCCTGTTTCTGAAATTCTTTGCAGAATTCAACATGTTCCATATGATTGCAGTGGGATTAAGCTGCTCCATCTTAGGCTGTCTTTTAACATTACTTGTATATACCTATTGCCAGCGATATCAACGGCAGTCCCATGATGCCACTGTCATCCATCCAATTTCTGCAGTTCCCCTCAACACGAACATCACAAACCATGTCAATAAACTTGATAAATATGATTCGGTGGAAGCCATTAAGGTAGGACATTATAACTTTAAAACATAAGTTGAATTTATTACTGTTGTCTAGTATATATATTGTCACATAACTAAACAAGTATAATTAAACAAGTAGACAAGTGGACTCTACTAAAAAGTAGAGTCTGTGAAACTTACCAGCTAATGTCAACATTTTTCTATTAACATGAGGTTAAAAAATAACATAATAATATTAGAATTACTGGAGCAGGTAGGTTTATCAGAAATTCTTAAGCATGAAAACCACCATGAACAAAATGGGAAAATGCTTGTCTTTCTCCTAATTAACAAACCAGATACCAATTGCAACCTGCATTACTAAAGCCATATGCTTGTAGATTGGTAGCAATGAAGCAGAAGAGGTGATTTTTTTTTAAAAAACTAAAATATGCATTTCATCCTGATAAGAAAATCATTTGATTGGAAATGTTTTGCAAAACTTAACAGCAGCACCGAAAACTCTAATAACATCTTTTGCAGGAAGCTTGATTCAACTTCTGCCTAAAATAGTTCTTTATAGTACCATGGCAGTAATTTTTAACTTCACTACCTGGATAGTAATGTGGCAGAACCAATCAGCTTCCTGTTATCTCGCGTTTATGTTAACATGCCATGGAAATGAATGCTTTGAAAGTCAGACAAATTCTAAAATGATGAATGATCTCTCTACTCTGCCACATTATGTCTCAGATGGTTGAAGTTAAAAATTCTTCTTCCTGTAATTATTAGAGAAATGAAGAGAATTATTTTTAGATATCAATCTGTTTTACTAGATTACTGTTCATTAATCAGTTGGTAGTGATGATGAGATGCAGGGATTATGCAGGCGATAAGATTGATCATAAACAAAGGGATTTTGAAAGAGTCTACAATTTAGTATGTGTAAGCTCAACTCTATGGTAGCAATACATTTGGTGGATCACTTTAGCCATGAACAGATAGTTAGGGCTGGTCCCGAAATTTCATGTGCCTTTATACCTTGAGCAAAGCCACTTGCCTTCCAGATCTGCTTCAGCACCAAGATTGAAAACTGAATTTCTGGTTGTGAACAGTGCAGTCATTTCAAGAGTTAAAGCTGAAACCCCAGGAAGTTTGATATAGTAAATGATATAATATTTATAGATGTATTAATAAGTAATATCTTTATTTTCCAGGCTTTCAACAAAAACAATTTAATCCTTGAGGAACGAAATAAATACTTCAATCCACATCTTCATGCAAAGTCCTTTTCCAATACCTATTTCACAGACTTCAATATGTACGATGACTATTAGATTGGTAAATTGCTCAAAGCAGACTAGTCTACTGATTAAAGATCCCTGTTTTCATTCTGGATTGGAGATGAGACTGCACTAATACCTACCAACTTTCGTTCCTACCTTTTGCCTGTCTAAAACTTAAACACCAATGACAACACTTGAAAGGATCAAACACAGAAATGGATTCCAGCTAAGTTGGAATTTAGTTGTTCTGTTCTGCTGTGCTAGAACTAAGGACTGTACCTTCTATTAAAGAAGTTTATCTCACAGTGACTAAAGAAACACAAACAGTGCCTGTGGACAGAAGATCGTCATTTAATGAATTTTGTGTGTTTGTGTTTTCACCAGTCCTATTCAATTATATACTAAAGCAATGAGAATATTTGAAAAGTAAAACTCAACACAGATGTAAGTGATATAGGGCTGGGAATCAAGTCCTAACAAATCGAGTTACTGAGTGACTTGCAGAGCTGCCCCAATGAGACTGTTGCATTTTATGTTGTATGTGGTCAGGAATATTCAACTGTATTGACTGTCCGTCACTTCGTGCCATTCCAAAGACCCAGCCAACTGCAACTTGTAGAGCAGAATCTGTTTTTTTACATTACTTTCAAGATAGTTAGAAGGTAGACCTTAAGTGCATCTTTGTGTTACTTTTTTTCCTAGGTAATCTCCATTGTCTGTTGTATACTTATTGACCAGTTTACCTTTGCTGTTTGAAAATTCAGACAATCATGAAATATTTTCAGTGTGAGATTTACAAAACTGTAAATAATTGACTGAACATATGAATAGTACAAATGATTAACTAGGTATGTTTAGCTCATTAGGCAACTCAATGCCCCACTGTCAACAGCATTATTAACAGCAATTTTGAAAAACAATGGCTTTTGTACAGAGCCCATCAGCTGTGAATACTTGCAGTTTTTGCAGGATTTAAACTGTTAATTTATCCTGTTGTTGCTTTGTATGTTTAGTTCCTTTGTTAATTGCAGATTTGAACGGTTTCTCACAACTGAAGTCTTTTGCATATGATATATTACAATAGTTAAAGTTATTTTCTGCTTGATTGTTGAGATTCGTAAGGCTGCTCTCAGCTGTTTGCTGTTATTTTGCCAAGAGCAGGTTGTAAGATTCAGTTCCTTTAACAAATGAATTACCTGATGTTGAAAACCACAAGATATCATTTGGCATTCATCATCCACTATCTAGGATATTTGACCATTTGCGAATGTTTGCTTTCTCCTATTAACACTACTTAAAGCATTCACATCACAGTCCCATACATTAGTGCAATTTGTTACATGTTTATTTTAATTGGATTAATAAATGTTTTCAATAATTCATATGGATATTTTATATGAAAGTATTAGGCAACATGCTGCCACATATCAAAATCTAAGCTATTTGTCATAATTTGAAAAGCATAATTACAGCAGCAATTGAAACAGGTTGCTGTTTATTTTTCTCACTGTAACAGAAATACATATATGTTATGGTATTTTCCTCCCTAAAAATGCTGCAGTGCAAAAGGGGATAAAATGGGCAATTTCGTTACAAGTTCAGACAGTAACATTTCTTGACCTCCTTCGGCAACAATCCATTAATAAAATTGCATTCTAAAATTAAGAAAAGTCACATCCTAGAATACTAATCTATCTCTAAACTACCTTTTTCTCTTCTGTATGTTGGTTGAGCAGCATGTGAATTTCTAAAATTTATGGTTTTATTTTTCATCAGTCTTTGAATACTTGAAAGTGTAACTGATGGAAGTGTATTTGAAAAAAGTGATCTGCATTGATTGTACTCTTCTGCTGCGACAACTGCAGCTTCAACAATCTATTTTTAGCTTTACTATTGGCATGGTTTATGTAGTGTCATGGTTAAATGGTTTTTTAACATTGAAGTAAATGTTAGAAAGTAGCACTCCAAGCATGCAGTGGGAGGTGTATTAGAAGTAGCCTCAGACATTAGTGAGACCTGTACATTTTAATAAAGAAAGAAAACTGTGCCTGGGAGTGATGACCTCCACACATTTTCCCAATGTACACCTCAATTCTCATTAAATTTTATTATTAGCAGCAGTTTCTAAAATCTATCTGTATGGGCCAAGTCGACCATCTAGCCCTTATACAGTGCACAGGAACACAATTAACCTGCAAATAGCCTTAAACAAAAAACAAGGCAGCAAGGTGAATTTTGTCCAAGATTTGTGAGTTTCAGGGTGATTGGGGGTGGGAGTAAAGGTGTTCTGGAAAAGGTGAAATTTAGGTCAAATGCCAAAACAATCCTTTTATGCAGAAAGTAGTCAGCAGCTAGTATATGGTTTTAGTAATATTGAGTGAGACAAAGTTAATGGCTGAAAGGCCTTCCTGTTCTGAACCAATCTGTGATGTTGGCATCCTTCAAAGTCCTACATTCTCAGGTTCATTACAGCATCATTCATTACGAGTGAATTAGACATGAGTCAGTAATATTTCTAAACTAAAAGAGGGAATTCAAACCTTTATAGATGCTGAAGTAAACTAGACAAATTAGTTATCTCACTGTGGTGCGTTTTGATGCAGAAGGAAAATTTTAGTTTTGATATTTTAGTGAGACCTAGTTAATACTTGTCAGAATTCCTAAGGAAAATATTGGCATCAGTGGGGGTAAAATTTATTAATAGAAGACAAAAGAATATTTGCTTCAATCTTATTTAACATCTGCTTGCTAAAACATTCCTAGAAATGACATTTCAGAGTTGTGTATTCCTACAATTTCATTAGTGTTACTAAGTAAGAAGTTTATTTTTTACTAAAATAAACAGGAGTTTAATTCCCATTAATATGACTAAGAACTTTTAGATGCTAATTTTTCACATTTTAAGA
Organism: Chiloscyllium plagiosum; assembly: GCF_037043375.1. NCBI lineage: Eukaryota > Metazoa > Chordata > Chondrichthyes > Orectolobiformes > Hemiscylliidae > Chiloscyllium > Chiloscyllium plagiosum. The sequence continues at coordinate 52,311,877 of NW_028270143.1, read as the reverse complement.
TGTATAAATAGCTTCAGGATAATTTTACATGAACAGCTGTTACAAAAGGCTAAAGATTGTACAGAAGGATGTGATACAAAGGTAACAATAATGTGGATGAAAGTAGGGAGAACATGATTAATTGACTGAGCAAATGTTATTTTTAAAAGTTTTTAATATTCTTTTAAATGTCTATTTAATATTTTAAATTCAGGAAGTTTCCTGTCACCAATCAATTCGATTTTTATCTTAATTTTTACCCCTCATTAAATGTTATCATTAAGTTAACCATTGTAAGTACTATGGTTTCTGTGTAAATGAAGAAAGCGCCTATAGATATTTTTGGAGAATTCTTGCTGGGGCAAGTAGTCATCTAATGAGTTGACGCTCATGGAAGCTATTGGTAGGGGTTGGACAGAGGCATTTCTGCTTGAAATGCCACACATGTAAATATTTAAATCCATGGATATGGCATTATGTCCTGCCAAACCTTAAGGTGTTGACAATTATTATTGGTGGCTGTATGTGACTAATTTTGAGGCAACTCTTTAATCTATCTTTAATTAGGGCCACAATTAGATTAAATTAATTATAATTTTAATTCCATCAAATGTTATAGCTGCAATTGCCTGAATATATTGGAACAGTGATTTCAGATTTTCTCATGTTCCCACTGAACAACAGATTTACAATTGCTTTCTAATGTCACACATTTTTCTTGGTTAGAACTCTTTTGTTATGGATATTTAATTATCTACAAATAAAATGTGCTACATTAGCTGTCCTGTGCTCAGGTTATTATTAGAACTTTAAGTGGAAAATGGTATGTTACTTCGTGGGCTAAGTTAGCTTTCAGCATTGCACATTAAGCTGGTAGGAGAAAGCTGATGTCAGTAGAAAGTGAAATTGGACAGGGGTGTATATTAAGCCATCACTTTGTGACTGACACTGGAAGTTTTGCTTTTAGGAGTGACAGCATTAATGTTAAAATATATTGGAGAAAAATCTAACCAGTTTACAGTTTGTGTGGACATAATGAGCATACCAAAAATAACGCTTTTGGTGCCTTTGTTCAGATTGACTGATTTGAAATCATAACAATTACTAGCAGTCTGACGATAAAATTCTAAATACCGGTAAATTTCCATAGCATCAAAAGAATGCTAATGTTGTGTTGAAATCACATTTTCAAAAGAAAAATGATCAGAATCCAAAGCTTTTGTTCCAAAAGTCATAGTTTTCAATTTCAAGCAACCTGTTTCTCAAATGTCAAATGAGCTATCATTTTCTTTGACAGTTCAGAAACAAAGCCACTAATGAACAGACAATGCACTGAGATTAGAACAGATCTTCGAAGAAAAAAGATTAGAGCAAAAGCAACAACAAGTTCATATGAAAGGGCGCTGTGCTGTTTTTCAGATGTAATATTCCAATATAAAAACTCCCTTGGAAAAGACACTAGATTGTTTTCACCCTAGCAGTTGCAACAATTGAGCATCAGGTGACAGTATTCATAAAGGTTATTTTAGAATCGTAATAATGATGTTTGTTTTTAGCTTGATTTCTCGTATGTGGGTGAAGTTTGCTAACTCGGTGCCAGAATACTGAATCAGGCAGTGTGGAGTGGCCAAATCCAACTCTTGGGTGATGATTCTAGATATAACCCTATCCTGCAGATGTACTCTCCAACTAAGGCATTGACAACTCACCTTCCCAGCTAAGCAAGGAAATTCATTAATGGTTAAAGCAGCAGAGACCCAACAGGTAGCTGGGGGAAGGAATTGAGTAAGGAAATAGTTTTTCCCCGAATAGATACCATGAGAGCTATATTTAAAGAACTTTGGGTGACTGGAAAATTTTGCTGAAAAATGGTAAATACTCTGTCCATCGAGTGTGATTTATGTACGATGTAATATGTATTCAGTGTTTTTCAGCAGGTCCTCATAATGTAAAATAATTGTATTATATTTTTGTACTTTAGCTCAGTGTAAATAATCTGTTTCTTCAACAAAAAACATTTGTGACCATCAGAAATAAAAATGTTTGTAAATATATATCATTGTCTCATGAGCAAGAAGCAGACAGATGTGAAAGAAATGAAATGTGGATGTCAAAGGATAACAGTGCTAAAAATTAAAACAAAACAAAAGATGTGCTGATGGTCTAAAACACAACAGCAGAAATTCAGAAAAGCTCTGAAGAAGGGTCACTGGATTTGAAATGTTAACTCTGTTTTCTTTCCACAGATACTGCCAGATCTGCTGAGTTTCTCCAGTAATTTCTGTTTTTGAATGCTAGCTACCTAACAGTACTCTAGATTTTAGAATAATTTTCTATACTTTTTCAAGTAAAGGTACGTGTACAAAATTCTTAACAAAATGCTGATGACAGCAAAAGTGTGAACACGCAGAATTGGAGGTAACCTTTTAGATTAGATTAGATTACGTTACAGTGTGGAAACAGGCCCTTCGGCCCAACAAGTCCACACCGACCCGCCAAAGCGAAACCCACCCATACCCCTACATTTACCCCTTACCTAACACTTTAGTATGGCCAATTCACCTGGCCCTGCACATCTTTGGACTGTGGGAGGAAACCGGAGCACCCGGAGGAAACCCATGCAGACACAGGGAGAACATGCAAACTCCACACAGTCAGTCGCCTGGGGCAGGAATTGAACCCGGGTCTCTGGCGCTATGAGGCAGCAGTGCTAACCACTGTGTCACCGTGCCACCCTTGTGACATGCATCAGTAACTGGTTAGAATGTAGACAAAAGAATAGGAATAAAAGAGTTTGTTTTATTGGTGCTCTGATACGTGGGCCAGAATCAACTGCACTTATAACATTTTGAGGCTTTCAGATGATTTTTGGATCATGATCCCTTAAGTTAATAGTGCAATGGCAATAAGGAACTTCCACAAAGTGGACAATCAGTCCTGGTGGGCAGAACAGAAACACGGAAAAGACTGCAGCGATGTCTATTTGGCAGCCCCACTAAGAGAGGTAAGCTCTGCTCAAACATGGGGAGACCTTTGGGCTGCCTCAACGTCCTAATGAAAGGTTCAAAAACAGCCTTTAAAAACTATTCCCAGATGTCTGAGGATCCTCAGAATGGACAGAAGCCTTCAATAGTCCAATGATCTCCCACTGAGAGTGAGCTGGCATCAATATGATCAGTGGGACATTGAGGACTCAGGGTATGGCATCATCTTAGCATGCCTACTTATTAATGTGAAAACAGATGATTGGGTGAGAAGTGCGAATTTGAGTTGAGACTAAATTAAAATTTGACATATATAAAATCCCTAACACCAATTTACCATCTGAAGACATGCAACTCATTTTATTCAGCTACAATTGCAAACAAATTGATTGGTATTGCATTCATAACTATTATATCATTCAAAGATTGCTTATGCAAGACTCAATGTTGCAGTCGGTACAAAGGGCAGTTAATGTGTAAATTCAGAAACCTCTCAATTTTTGAGAGAAGAGGCATGATGCCATGAATATTGAAGAAAACATAGTCATGTAAAATGATCAGAACATTTGCAACTTTTGGTATACTTTTTAATTCTCAAACCTGTTGGCCAATTTCCACAAACATGACATGTATCATCAATTGAATTTGAATTTAATTTATTATCACGTGTACCGAAGCACAATGAAAAGCTTTTTGCTATCATTAACATACTATTATATTTAACCAATGGATTTGTGAATGGAACAGAAATAGGTATTTTTTATGTCTTGTGTAATGTCTGAAAAGATCAACCAGGAGCATATGCAAATAGAATTGTTCATAACAGTTATCCTTATTACACCTTTATATGTACTATTTTATTAAAGCAATGTAATTTATTTTTACTTACTGTTCAAAGTGGTTAGCATTATCAACATTGCCATTATCTTTCAGTAACAGACACCAACTACCAGGTTAAGTTGTGGAATATGAAAGCGAGGATGATACGGGAGTGACATTTAGACAGGGTGCGTCGTACAACACAGCCTTCTTTAATTAAAGGCCAGCAGGAAATTCAATGTAAAATAAAATATCTTTCTCAATCTGGACTCACATCTTCACACTGACCCAGCAGTACTGTGCTATGGTGAGGGATTGACTGAAATCTGTTTTAAACGTTAGTTTAAACATCTGTGACTCATCTGTGACAAAACAGTTGGCACCAATTGTATTTGGTAGACATTATTTTACTCTTATGACTTCAGTACCTCTGTAAATGGTTTCTTGAGTCCTCGGCTTTGCTGGCTTACTGTATTTTATCCTTCATAAACCATAGTTAACGCAATTGTGTAGTACCTGCCAAGACACACACATCATCCTTGACAAGATTCATTGTCCAGAACATTGAATTAATGACTCTTACCTGGAGTTTTGCCAAATTGGGTCAGTTCAGCAGTGCTTTTAAAAATAGTAACTGATAGCCAAATCCAGATTTTATTCCTGTTTTTGTCAGTCTTTGCCAGCAGAGGATAGGGGTGCTGGAAGCACTCCTGTATGGAGCACTGCTGCCTTTATTGGCTCAATTCCATGGGCAAGCAGTCCAACCATTATGCAATTTTGTCATCAGGCTAATTTGACCACTACTGCACTTCAGAAGTGTCGTAGAGTAAAACAATGTCTACCAAATACAATTGGTGCCAATTGTTTTGTCACAGATGAGTCACAGTTGTTTAAACTAACGTTTAAAACAGATTTCAGTCAATCCCTCACCATAGCACAGTACTGCTGGGTCAGTGTGAAGATGTGAGTCCTGATTGAGAAAGATATTTTGTTTCACATTGAATTTCCTGGGAGACCACATTTACAAATGGGGAGCCAAACAAGTCATCAGCTTTTTGAATGTTTTCGTTGAGTTTTCAAAATGCAAAAATAAAGTCCTTTCATTTTCAAAGATTAGATGTTGCATTGTAAGTTAGATGTGCTTTTACTCCATTAGTTGATTATAGGTTGATTAAAGTTGGTTATACCTTTTCTGAAAAGGTAAGAGTAACACCACATTTAACGGCATTATGCAAGTGTTAGGATGCTTTAGAGTACTTTCCACCCTGGGAATATGCTAGTATGTATTCAAAACTTAAGTAAACACTACTTGGCAATTGTTAAGTCTCAAGACCTGAAGTGATTTAAATCCCCAATCCTCTAAAACTTAACGGACAAACAATATGCACCTTTCATTCAGAGAAAAGAAAACCTAGTCTAATGAGAGAAAGTCATGAATACATAGACACCTATTCTTGCAATTTCCATAGGTTTCAATTTCTGTGATCTGAAACATTTTGTTATTACAGCTAAGCCCATTCTGAATACTTCCCTGAGTTTCAAAAGTTACAGGACCACTTACCAGTGGGGGTCTGTGTAGATACTTTGATTATAAGTTCTAAGAGGGTATTAAACATCTAACAGTCTTTGCAGTTAATAAATAGATGTTTGTCATTGCAACTGATTGACACTTTAAGGGGATTTACATTTTTTGGATTATTTTTGAATGAATATTTAAATAAGTGTTTGAATGATAGATGTGTTGGATTTTTAGTTTAGGTTTAATGTTAATTTTGAAGACATAACTTTAAGATTTCCCTACTGTGGTAGACTTTGGAGGATACATAGGGAGCATGGGGCATATGAGGAGGTGTGAGGGGGCATGTGGCCAAGATTGGATGGGCAGGGGTCAGTGTTGTGGGGCCTCATATTCATCTTTAAAACTGGGCCAATAGTCCATTAAGTGGAGCAAAAACAGCGTGTTAGAGAAACACAGCAAATCTGGCAGCATCTGTAGAATCCAGCAACCCTTCGTCAGAACGTTTCACTTTTCCAACATCTGCAGTTCTTTGTTTTGATGGGGAGGGAGTCGGGGGTAGTAGATTGGAGAGGGGGAGCGGGGACGGGTGGGGGAGTAGTGGAGTGGAGAGGGGAGGAGGGAAAGGAAGGGGAAAGGGGTGGAGAGGGGAGGGGCAGAGTGGGAAGGGAGAGGAGAAGGACACTCGGGGGAGGGCAGAATGAATGGGGAGGGGACGGGGAGGGGACTGGGGTGACATGAAGGTAGACTGTATGCAAGTTGAGGGGGCAAGGGGTGATGGACTGTTTGCACACTGGAAGTTTGCGGAGAGCAAACTGAGATATTGGCACGCATCAAAGACCTCCAAGCTTCTATTTTGGAGCTTATGTTGCCCCTGTGACTCGCTGGTGACCTGAATTCAGCTGCACCCACATACTCCTGGTACCCACTGTACCTAAACTTTGCAGAGTATTTTCACTTCACACTTAGGGAACCCTGTTCAATGTTGGAAAAGTGGTACGACATCTTTCCACAGTGTTCACAGGAATCTGAAGGCCCGTCATCAGAAAATGATACTGCCCAAACCGCAGCATGGCAGAGAATTAGAGCAGAGAAAGAACACTCAAAAGAAGGCCAGGCATGCTGTGCGTTGTATTTCCTAGAAGTTAAAAATAATCTCACCCTTTAAACTAAATGGTCAGCATGGACAAGTTGGACAGAAGGGTCTCTTCCTATGCCGTCACATATATTTCTTAGATTAGACCATGTGCTACAGACAGATATATTGTTGCTCAGTGATGTGATATTTTGTATATTAACTTGTGTACATATACAGATGACTATATAGTCCCTAAATCAGACCTCAGTCAGGATGTATGGCCTGCAGTTAGAGAGTTTGGGTATAGTAAGTCAAGTCAGGACCAGCCCAGGGGACTTAGAAATGGTCAGTCAGTCACTTGGGATGGCTAGAGGCAGAATAGCTTCCGTATAAGGGGTGAGGATCCGAATGTCAGACAGTCCATCACTCTTCTTGACTCTTTCTGCCTTATTGACAGCTACTTTGTTCCTGGAACCGGAGAAAAACAGATATCACAGGAGGTGAAGGTGGGTGGTATTGCTGTTAGTTTTGTGCAGATGAGGAGATGATCTCAGTAGCTAGTGCAGAGGGCATTCAGTGTTAGTGTTGTCGGGGTTTGAGGTGGATGAGAATGAGTAATGGAAGATATAAGCATTATTAAGAATTGTAGAACATGTGACTTGGGAGGTGGCACAATTGCAAAGATAGAATGAATGTGAGGTATTGGAGAGAAGATGGGAGCACTTATGCTCTCAGAGTGGAGAAGATCATTGACCTACAGCACTGTGCATTCGTTCAGACAGCTGAGACTACTGTTAACCTGGGTGGCAACCTTGAGCCAGCCTGGCATGATGCGGTTGCTTCAGTTGCTGGTCCTTGGGAGACAAAGTCCTGCATCTACACTGCCAGACAAGCAGGGTCTCCAGGTCCTTGACCTTAATACAGAGCACAGATTTACCCATCTGCTATGACCACGGCAAATGTCACGAATTGTACAGGGCAGCTCTGATCTGACAGTGGTTGTCTGGTCGCATAATGGACTTTTAAAGATGGGGTGGGTACAGAGGATGCTGGTGAATTCCAGTGTATCTGCTAAATGGCTAGTTGTTTTGGGATTGGCATGTGGCAGGTTGGGGCTGGAATTGGATATAACAGACTCCATTTGGGCAGTGTAGATAGTTGATGAGAGTTTAGTAAGATAGGGTGAGAAAACTTGCAGTCTTGTGGCAGAAATCCCTCCAAAAGCCTGATGCACCTCTGACTTAGCCAAAAAACCATGAGATTCAGAACATAGTATTAAACAGCTAGCTTCCTAATTTTCTGCCTGGACTTCAGTATTGTCATTCTTCTTCAAGTTTTTGTCATATCAAGTAATTGTCAAGTAATATCACTCATTGAAGTTTTGACTGAATTTGCCATTTTTGAATTTAATCAAAAGCTTTGGGGCACAAAAGCTTTCCCTGGTACACTCTCCAGGATGAATCTTCAAGCAATCAAAGTGCAGATCAACCTCAGTTATCCAAGCATCGATTATCCGAAGTTTGGATTATGCAAACTAGATCTCAAGGTAAATTGTTATGAACTCTATATAAAAACACATACTATGAGAGAGACACTTACCCACAATCACACACAGGACATCCACTAGAACAAAAACAATTCTTTTGTAATTGCACATTAACAATAACAGCAAACAATACAAACAAAAAAATCTGAGCTGCAACCTGTATTTCCAATTCTTCCAGAATCTGAAGTACCTGTTCCGATCTGCAATGTCACACAGACTAATGCTGGATTTTTTTTTCTCCCTGGTTGCTTGTGCTGTCCTCTCTCTCTCTCTCTCTGCTGGTCACTTTCACCAAGAGAGTGGGGCCAGGTCTGACATTTGCTCGTTGCACCCGAACAGGAGTTGCTTTATCTTTGCTAGCTTTGTCTTCTACCGTTGCGCAACACTCACAACTCCTTGAATGAGTCAACGAACCTTCAGTTTTCTCTTGTCCCAATCCAAAATGTTGAGGGGGGTGAAAGACATTTGATATCAGGCGATGCTCAGGAATTAGCACGAACACAGGATGCTCCTGAGTGGACAGAAAGTTCAGTTTGAATGTTCAGTATGGCTTCCTTTGTTTATGATCAGATCAGTTATCCAAACTGAATACTCCCTGCCCATCTCATTAGGATAATCAAGGTTGTTTTGTACTTGCTAAAAACATCAGCCCACTGTTTCTAATGCAGTACATATTGTTCCCTTTGAAATGTATTCTTGCATCTGTCCTGATGAGTGTAAGAGAAAAAAGCTTCAACAGCATGTCATTTTAAATTAGCAATATTTGTAAAGATCTGAACCTTTTTCTCTCTTGTCCACACAAAGGATACAGCTGACCTTTTCCTTTTCACTGGTGCCTTTTAGAAAACTACAGCATATCAAATTTCACTACTGCTCAAACGTCTTAAATGTCTCTCTGACATCATTGGCCCTCCAATTCATCCGGAACAGGAGCGTGTGTTCACTGCTGAGACCGTAGCAATGTTTTCAGTCAATTCACTCAGTTTTTCTCCCCGCGTGGCACAAATTTGAGTTGATTTTCCTCGATTCTCTGCTGTAGACCATCACTGACCACAAATTCCATTGCCCGTCATCAAGCATTTCTGCACCTTGGGATTTCACCCTGTCAGTATGGCATGGTTTGTAGAGGTTTGGGCTGCTGGCTGACAGACAATAACAGTGGAACTGAAGAAGTACCAGCGATGGCATGAATTCTGTCATCCTGTGAGCGGACAGCAGGTACATACACAACAGAGTTATTGCTGCTACCTTGGAAAGGCAAGAGCACAGTGGGTGAGCGGAGCTGTCTTGGTATTCTGACTGATGGATTGTCCAGCTGTGAGACCCTAGAGACCTTGTTATGCACTGATATCTGGAGCTACAGTAGCAGCAGCGTAAGCCTGCATGACAATAAGCATGAAACTCATGATCCCAGTGGTTAACTAACACTGCAACACTTCCTGCCTGTGTTGCAGTGGAAGCTAAGATACCAAACATCAAATGTGACAATATGGCTGGGGTGGCAAGTATTCTCAGGATCTAGGTTTCATTTTCACACTGTTCTGTGCAAATTTGGAATTGAATCCTTCCATGGTTCTGACAAAATATAGCCTCTGACAGGTCAGTCAGTGTACCATGCGTTTGATATGTATCTCCATAACATTCTTCTATATGCTGTAGTATCAAAGTCCTTGTCTTAGCCCCTTTGTTTTGGTGAGCTGAAATATCATTATCTTTTTAGCCTCGCTGCAACTCATTTATATCTGGTGATTCATCAAGTGCTGTCGCTGACTCTGAACAGCCCCCCAGAGTTTGTGTTGTGCCAGTATCAGTGATTATGCTTCATATTCAGAAGTTTGTGTGAGGCTGGTTTAGCTGGATGGCTAGCGGGCTTGGGCACCCGAAATTGAAGAGTATGAGGTTTGAGCTGAGGGAAATGGGGTGGGCTGGAAAACAAGAGGCTCATGGCGACACCATGCTGCAAAATAAAATGAGTGATTTGCGAAGGGGCATGAGGCAAGAACATACTGTAATCTCAGATATTCTCTGTTGAATTTGCAATGTGCTCAGTCACTGCTGGTCCAATAATTCAGAGCACCATCTAATTCAAGAAGGATCACCTTGTCAGATGAGACAGGGAAAGGTGTGTTACAATGTGTTTGAGTCACCTACCTGAATAGGTGAATAGCTGCAGGCATGGAGAAGCTGAGAGATGTGGGGGTTAGGCAGGTGGCATTGGTTAGTATATGAAGATGAGGTAGAGCATCTAAATATTAACCATGCATCTTGAATACTGACTGCTGGGTGTGTTGAACTGAGTAGCTCAGTGATGCTCAGTTTGGATTCTGCCAGGGCCAGTCAGCTCCTGATCCCATTACAGCCTTGGCTCAAACATGGACAAAGAGCTGAACTCCAGAGATGAGGTGAGAGTGACAGCCCTTGACATTAAGGTTGCTTTCGAATGAGTGTGGCATCAAGGAGTCCTAGAAAATCTGAAACCAGTGGGTATCGAATCAAACTCTCCAGTGGTTGGAGTCATAACCGACACAAAGCAAGATGGTTGTTGTTGTTGGAAGTCAGCCAACTCAGCTCCAGGATATCTTTGCAGGAGATCCTCAGGGTAGTGTCCTCGGTCCAACTATCTTCAGCTGCTTCATCAATGACCTTCCTGCCACCATAAGGTCAGAAGTGGGGATGTTCATCAATGGTTACACCATTTGTGACTCCTCAGATACTGAAGCAGCCCCTGTTCAACTGCAACAAGATCTGGACAATATCTAGGCTTGAGCTGACAAGTAGTAAGTAACATTTGTGCCACACAAATGTCAGGCAATGACCATCACTACAAGAGACAATCTAACCATCACCCCTTGACATACAATAGTGTTACCATCACTGAAACCCCCACTGTCAACATCCTGAATGTTATCATTGATCAGAAACTAAATTGGACTCACCACATAAACACAGTGGTTACAAGAACAGGTCAGAGGCTAGGAATACCTGCAGTAAGTAACACACTCCCCACAGCCTGTCCACCATCTACAAGGCACGAGTCAGGAGTGTGATGGAGTACTCCCGCTTAACTGGATTGCTGCAGCCCAAACAATATTCAAGAAGCTTGACACCATCCAGGACAAAGCAGTCCACTTGATGGACACTAAGTCCACAAGTATCCACTCCCTCCACCACCGACGCTCAGTAGCAGCAGTATGTACTATCTCCAAGAAACACTGCAGAAAATCTCCAAAGATCCTCAGATAGCACCTATCAAACGCATGACCACTTCCATCTAGAGGGACAAGAGCAGCAAATACATGGGAACCCTGCCACCGTCACATTCCCCTCCAAGCCCCCACCATCTTGACTTGGAAATATATCACCATTCCTTCAGTGTCGCTGGATCAACATCCTGAAATTTCCCTCTCTAATGGCACTGTGGGTCAACCCACAGCAAGTGGACTGCAGCAGTTCAAGAAGGCAGCTCACCACCACCTTCTCAACAACAACTAAATGCTGGCCGACCAGCAATACTGACATCCCACAAATGAATAAAAAAAAGGTTTCTGGTGTAGGCATTGGAGGTGCAATTGGAAGGAATGGCTTTAGTCCATGTGAGGTCATTGAATTTCTTGTGACAATGTAGCCAGGTCCTTGGGCCAGACTCCTGGAATGCAACTCCTTGATATTCTCATTCTCATTTCCTTCTCCGTTTCATGTTAGGGGCCTTCTCCTCTTCTCAACATTTACATTGAAGTACCTGGAGCCAACTCTGGCTTATTCTTTAACTGGTTGTCATAATCCTTCCCTCAAAGCCTTCCATAATCAGCTCCAGATTGCTGCCTTTAAGAAGTACAAGCTAGCTCTATGTTGAGCTACATACAGATTCCTGGCCCCTTGCTAAGTACAGTACATGGCCAGTCTGTGGAGCCTTCAGTCTTTGGGGAGGGATCATGGCAAGGAGGTTATCACATTCATGGTGATGAGTAGGTAGCACAAAGTTCGCAAGCTGCCTGTGCTAACTTGAATCAGCCATGGGGTAATTATTCATCACAATTGCTGCACTTGCTAACTAGCTGAATCGCGTCTAAATTCCAGAATCTATGATTAAAGAGCCTTATGCTGTCAGAATATACTCTTACCACATTCCTCGATGTGTTATTTTTACTCAGGCTTGTACAAAAATAGATAAACATGAATGAAGCTGAAACTTGTTGTGTTGATGTCTCGTGCCACTAAGACATTTGATCACTCTTGGAGTCCTTTTTCACAAATATGCTGCAAGGACTCGGTAGTTAAAGACAAATGTTTAAACCAGTCATCGAAAAGACGCTGAAGTGAAATGGATTTCATCACTGATTATTTTTAAAGCTGCTGATGTTGACCCTTTGCCTTTGTGTAAAGACATTTTCAGTGGCTTTTAATTGCCGCCATTCAAAAGTGGAGTTTGAAAATAGCTTAGGGTCAAGACACGCAAGCCTCTGCCACTGCAAATTGACACTGGTCCAAGTTCATCTGTATTAACTTCCCTTCAAAGCTTTTCACCAGGAGCAGAGAACAAAATGGTTTGTTCTTTTAATTTCAAAAGCATGAGAAAGAAATTCCTCTGGTCACTGTGTATAATGAGATTGTAAAAGTGCTCATTAAGACTCTTTCTGGTATTGCTAGTGAAATTGTCAGCACATTCAGAAAAAGTGCCGAACAATTATTCACAAACATATTTCCAGTGCCAAACAGAACAATTTGTATAACCACTTAAAAAATAAGATTAGCAAAATAAACTTGAAATGAAAGATTTGGGGCTGGCAGAGAAGGAAAAACCTTTTCATAGAATCCCTCCAGTGAGGAAACAGGCAATTTGGCGCATTGAGTCCACACTGACCCTCCGAAAAGCAAACGATCCCAACTCCCTACCCTATCCCTGTAACCCTATCTTTATAATGGCTAATCCACCTAGCCTGCACATCTCTGGGCACTACCAACAATCCACCTAATGTACACATCCTTGGACTGTGGGAGGAAACCAGAGCACCTGGTGGAAACTCACGCAGTCAGGGAAAAATGTGGAAGCTCCATATGGGCAGTAACCCAAGACAGAAATCGAATATGTGCCTCTGGTGTTGTGAGGCAGCAGTGCTAATCACTGAGCCACCTTTTTACTTAAGATGTTGAATTTCTGACAGCTTTAAGATTTAAAAAGAGTGCCAGTTTTTTTCTCTCTGTCAGAGCTCACCAGTGAAAATAGTATAAAATAAATTTCCTTTCAATGAAGCCTTACGCTGAAATCCCAACATTTCCTGGACATATTGGGAATAACTTTCCAACAAACATTAACAAATGATTTCGCACTGTAATCATTCAAGCTTAAGGCTCTGTGTAGAATTTATATAACTTTAACATTTCTCTATGACACATCATTCTGGATTTGTACTGTTAATCTCAGAATTGATCTGTAACATTCTGTACATTATCAGATTGGCTGCAATGGTTCAAGAAGGTAGCTCATCACCACCACTGTCTCAAGGGCACTGAGAGATAAGCAACAAATCAATGCTCACATATGAATTAAAAAAACATTGAAATACTTTGAATTACAGTTTAGGCCTTGCGCCACTTAAACTCCTGCTTAGAATTTCTCTCTTGTTCAATTCAAGAAATAATAATACTGTGTAATTTCTGGTATAAGAAAGGAGATATTTAACTATATTTATTTTTAGTATTTTTCCACATTAACCATGAACACCTTTACCACCCAGCCACCCCTTATTTCACCTCTTCCAGCACAATTGTGCCCTTCTATCTCTTTTCACAGGCACTAGCTTACCTAGTGTGTGTAATGTGTAATATCTGCTGACAACAAGAGGTCATACAGGATCAGAATTAGGAATTTCCTAGAATTTTCACCACGTATTACCAATTTAATTGAAGAAATCTACTAAAAACCATTTCAAGTACGGCACTACATGTTTATAGGATATAATGCCAGGATTGAGAACACTAATTACTACTTTTATACGAGGGCGTTTTCAGCTGAACCTTGCCACACTAGTTATTAAAAATCACCAATTTCTGCTTTGATTCCTGGCTTTAGCAGTAGTTGACCTGTTAACTTTCAGACTTCTGTTTCAGATTCAACATACCCCTTGATCTTAGATTTTTTTAAAAAGTTGAACAGTTTCAATTTTAAAACTCTTTAGATATTGTGTTTTGATTTTCATGCAGCCTTTTTTTTATCATATCAATGGTTTTGGGCAAAAGTCCTTCATCAGGAATGAAGGCCATCATTCCTGGTGAAGGGTTTTTGCCCGAAACATCGATTTTCCTGCTCCTCAGATGCTGCCTGACCTTCTGAACTTTTCCAGCACCACTCTAATGTAGACTATGGGATATTTGAAGACCAGTGAACATGGATTTGATGCATGGCACGATACAAATGTTCACTTCAGGATCCACCTTCAATCATTAAGCTTCAGCAATAGTCACACAATACAATTCATCCCATGCATATATATTATTGATGGAACATTTACGCTGCAAAGTAGTCAAAGAGAGGTAAAACTCTGATTCTTGCTAATTCATCAACAGCAAGACAAAGAAGTTCTGACCTTTTGTGGTCCTGCAAAGACTGAACAAGTTCTGCCATTTTAAAACCATCTCTGGCAATGACTGGATGAGTGAAAAACATTGCACATTATGAGTCAATAGACTTCAACTTACACACCTCATTTATGAAATGGATGTTCACCTAACCGTTTTGCAGAAAGATCATTGGCCTGAAACGGCAAGAAGTTGGGAAGGAATTCACAACCCTTAATGTATAAAGGTTCAAAGGTAATGTTCTTTCAAGATTTTTCAGGAGCTCTGGTTAAGAGAAGAAGGACATATGATGATATTAAAAAATAATTAAGGGAGCTGAACTTCCAATACTCCATGAGGTACCCGGCTGTGTTGCCTTTCACCCATGGAGGGGGATGGTGTATAACTTTGACTCCGCCGGAAAGGTGAAGGACTTTGTGAAGTCTCAGAAATGAAGGACCTGAGTTGGGATGGGAGGGGAAGGGGGTGTCGTTGCGGACATTGATTTAGGAGTTTTTTTTATTACCTCCCTTTCTACTTCCTGCCCCCTTTCCTTCTTTTTTAGTGGTTATTGGTTGTACATGTACAGTTTTATTGTAAAATTGGAATTATTTTATATAACAGTCAGCTGGCTATTATCTAGGATTTTTTTTTCTGCTGCCTTTTTGATCTTATATTTGGAGTGGCTATATTTTTGACTAATATGAGTGGAGGGAGGAAGGGCATCCATTGTTTCAGAATGTAAATAACAACTTTTCTTTATTTGTGATTTGCCTGGAGCTAGGGCATGGCCTCAGCTAGAGGGAGTTAAGATAGTCATAAGGATTGGGAGGGGTGCCCCCTGTGGGCAGGGGGAAAGATCTCAAGCAAATTGCAGATTATTTGGGTGCTTGTTTCAGTTAAATGTAGTGTTTTATTTTTAGATGTAGTTGTTTTTATAGGAATAGTTTTTAGATCTCATAGAGTTAATATCTTTGTAACTCGTCACGCCTCAGATAAGCTCCCTCCTCCTGGGAAACCACAGGCTGCCCTGGATGACCATGGCTAGTGATTCATTCAGATGGTGCACCTGGAATATAAAAGGGAGATATTCTCCTATTAAAAGAAAGAAGGTCTTATCAAGCCTCAGGAAGGAAAGGGTGGACATTGCCCTGTTGGGGGAGGCACAGCTGACTGATAAGGATCTTCTGAAACTGCAGTAGGGGGGTTATGACAGGGTGTTCTTTTCAGTTCTAAGAGTAGAGGGGTGGCTATTCTGATAAGAATGAACTTCCCCTTCCAGGTAACGGAGCAGATTAAGGATGATCATGGAAGGTTTATTATTTTGTAAGCCCTTATACATGGAGAAGAATATGGTGTTTTGAATGTATATTGTCTCCTGGCGCACCCTCTTAAATTTCTAATTGATGCAGTGGCAAAATTAATGAATCTTGGGGTTCGCCGTATGATTATAGGAGGGGATTTCAATCGCCTCATAGATCCAGAGATTGACAGGCCTGGCAGGTATGCTTATGCAGTCTAAACAGTTGGGGGACATGTGTGATGAGTTGGGACTAGTGGATGTGTGGAGGTACCTCCACCCTAATGGATGAGACTTCACGTTCTATTCCAACACATACAAGTGCCATACCCTAATTGATATGTTTTTTTATGCCAACTGATGGTTTGGACAATATTGGCGTGTAAAATTGGGAATATAGCTGTTTCAGATCATGCACCACTGTATTTAGATGTGAAAGCTAAGGGTAGTGGAATGAATGCACGTCACTGGCACTTGGACTCATTTTTGTTAGGGGATAGTAAATTTATTGAATATATTACAAGAGAATATTTTGGAATATTAATTCAGATATGGCTCGAAAACCGGCAATACTTTGGGAGGCCACTAAGGCATATTTACGAAGACTGATCATTCATATTCAATGACTAGAAAGAGGCAGAGGGGGAGAGGAGCAGCAACAGATGCTGGAGGCCCGGCTGAAGGTAGCTGAGACAACATATTATAATAGGCTGTCATTGGTTAAGCTGCAGCAGGGCACAGCTCTCCGGGCTGCTGTTGACTTAATACACACACAAGCGGCTAAAAAAAAAGGTCTCCTTTACCAAAGAAAGACTGTTTGAATTTGGAGATAAGCTTGGAAGATATCTGGCTTATTTGACTAGGAGGAAAAAAGCCTCCCAATCTATTACGTCTGTTAGGGAGAAGGCTGGTACGATTACCCATGAATTGAAAAAGATCAATGCTAAGTTTAGGGAATATTTTGAAGAGCTGTATCGGTCGGAGGGGAGCGAACACGGTACAATGGGAATGCAGTCCTTCTTTGAAAATCTGGACCTCCTCAATGTAAGTAAGGAGCGGGTTTCCCTTTTGAAGGTGCCTTTAACAGTATAGGAAGTGAAGGAAGCAATGAGACATCTCCAGGATGGCAAAGCACTGGGGCCAGATGGATTCCCAACTGAATTCTATAAGGAATTCATAGACATGTTAGTGAAACCACCTCTGGGGATGTACCACTATTCTTATACAGAGGATTGTCTGCTGGCCACTCTCAGGGAGGCTAATATCTCCCTTATTTTAAAGAAAGGGAAGGACCCTGAAGAATGTACTTCATGTAGACCAATCTCGCTATTGAATGTAGATTTCAAACTTTTATCAAAGATGTTGGCTCTGAGGTTGGAGAAGGTCTTGCCCCATGTTATAAAAGAAGACCAGACAGGTTTTGTTAAGGGCTGCAATTCCTCTAACAATATTAGGAGAGTACTGCATACAGTACAGGTATGTCAGCAAAGATTGATTCCAGGGTTGCTGGTCTCCCGAGATGCAGAAAAGACCTTTGATCAGATAGAATGGCCGTATCTATTTGAGATTGTAGAGCGTTTTGGTTTGGGGGGGATCCTTTACCAGATGGGTAGCAGTACTGTATAATAATCCTAAGGCGGTAGTTATTACAAATGGTGTTAAGTCAAATAATTTTAATATTAGAAGAGGTAGTCGACAGGGGTGTCCTGTATCACCGCTGCTATTTGCATTGGAGATTGAACCATTAGCCGAAACTATTAGAAGAGACTCTGAAATAGTAGCACGAAAGGTGGGAATGGGGGAGCATAAGATTACCCTATATGCTGATGACGTCCTTTTATTCTTGTTCAATCTGGAGAAGTCTATTCCCCGACTGATCCAAACAGTTAATTCATATGGTGGTTTCTCGGGTTATAGGATCAATTTCACAAAATCAGAAGTTATGCCAGTAGGGGGAGTGGTGGCGGTGCCTAATTTGAAATGCAATTCCTGTTTAGATGTTCGCCAAAAGGTTTTTTGTATTTGGGAATTTTTATTACCCCTTCCTTCCACCAGCTGGATAACTATGCACAATTACTGGAGAAGGTAAACAGGATGAAGGGCTTTTTCCCAGAATGTCAATTTTCCTGCTCCTCGGATGCTGCCTGACCTGCTGTGCTTTTCCAGCACCACTCTGATCTAAACTCTAAGATAAAAAGGATTTGCAGCAATGGGAGGGGTTACCGTTATCATGGTTGGGCTGAATAGCTCTGATTAAGATGAATGTCCTTCCTCGACTGCTGTACCCCATGAGAATGCTCCCACTGTTGGTACCTAGACAAGTGTTACGGAGAATTAATAGTTGACTAGAATCCTTTATTTGGTGCCATAGGCGTCCTGTAATTAAAATTCACTAAATTACAGCTTCCGCAGACTGAGGGAGGGGTGGATCTTCCGCATTGAAGAAATACCAAATAAGTGCCTTGTTAACGTATGTTGGTGACTGGATACGGGGGGGTATTCGGACTCGATTTGGTTTGCTATTGAAGCCTCGCAGTCAAGATGTCCTCTAATTAATTTATTATTTATGGACAAGATGAAATCCGTGACCCAGCAGGGCAATAGTCCAATTATCTTAAATACAGGGAAAGCCTGGAGGATAATGAGGCAAGACGAGGGTAATTGGTCTAAGACTTCGCCATTTATCCCATTGATGGGAGCCCAACGGTTTAAACCTGGGGCAGTGGACTCCGGCTTTAAGACATGGGAGAAAAAGGGAATCTTCTGTCTGGGAGGTTTAACTCGAGGGAGAGGTCCTGATGTCATTTAGTCAGTTAAGTCAGAAATATGGATTGTCCAATAGGGACCTTTTTTGATACTTCCAGATAAGGGATTATATACAGAGGAAGACCACACTCTGGCCCAATGTTATAAATCAGACGTGGAGAAATGAGTACTCCAGTGTACGGGTACTCTTTCAATCAGTACTTTATATCATTTACAGAAAGGTCGATCCTGGGGGATATGGAAGGACTTTGTAAGATGTGGAACTGAGAGTTAGGAGAGGACATTTTACCTGAGGTATGGGAAAACATCTGGGGGAAAGTAAGGAAAATTTCAGTATGTAACAGAGCGCAGGCTATGCAATTGAAGATCTTACACAGGGCTCATATGGCATCAGAGAGACTAGCTAAGTTCAAGAGAGGAGTGTCATCAGGGATGTCCCAAATGTAAAACTCGTATAGGCACTCTCACCCATTGCTACTGGTCATGTCGTAAGATCCAGAGATACTGGAGTGCTTTGCAAGGGAGCTAAAGGACATCTTGGGGATTGAAATTAACATTGATCCGGTAATTCTTCTTTTGGGGTTGCCAACTTTGCCCTCTCTGGGGGAACACGGGAAGAGATCGTTTAACATTCTTACCCATTGTGTGAGGAAGAACATTCTACTGAATTGGATGTCATACAGTCATAGAAATGTACAGCACGGAAACAGACCCTTCGGTCCAACCCGTCCATGCCAACCAGATATCCCAACCCAATCTAGTCCCACTTGCCAGGCCCATATCCCTCCAAACCCTTCCAATTCATATACCCATCCAAATGCCTCTTAAATGTTGCAATTGTACCACCCTCCACCATATCCTCTGGCAGCTCATTCCATACACGTACCACTCTCTGCGTGAAAAAGTTGCCCCTTAGGTCTCTTTTATATTTTTCCCCTCTCACCCTAAACCTATGCCCTCTAGTTCTGGACTCCCCGGCCCCAGGGAAAAGACTTTTTCTATTTATCCTATCCATGCCCCTCATAATTTTGTAAACCTCTATAAGGTCACCCCTCAGCCTCCGCCGCTCCAGGGAAAACAGCCCCAGCCTGTTCAGCCGCTCCCTGTACCTCAAATCCTCCAACCCTGGCAACATCCTTGCAAATCTTTTCTGAACCCTTTCAAATTTCACAACATCTTTCCGATAGGAAGGAGACCAGAATTGCACGAATATTCCAACAGTGGCCTAACCAATGTCCTGTACAGCCGCAACATGACCTCCCAACCCCTGTACTCAATGCTCTGACCAATAAAGGAAAGCATACCAAACGCCATCTTCACTATCATATCTACCTGCGACTCACTTTCAAGGAGCTATGAACCTGCACTCCAAGGTCTCTTTGTTCAGCAACACTAGGACCTTACCATGTTTTAAGATCCAGAGATACTGGAGTGCTTTGTAAGGGAGCTAAAGGACATCCTGGGGATTGAAATTAATATTGATCCGGTAATACTTCTTCTGGGGTTGCAAAATTTGCCCTCTCTGGGGGAACATGGAAGCGGCAGAGACAAACCACTATAAATGCCGGAGGAAACATCACAGAAGCGCTTCACAGGAGGCTCCCAAGCACTGAGGATGTCACCTAGACAGGGGACGAAACGTCTGCAACACAAATTCACAGCTCAGTGAACAGAAACACAACAATGAGCACCCGAGCTACAAATCTTCTCACAAACATGAAGTGTATAAGTCCTGCTAAGATTTGCTTTCCCAAAGTGCAGCACCTCGCATTTATCTGAATTAAACTCCATCTGCCACTTCTCAGCCCATTGGCCCATCTGATCCAGATCCTGTTGTAATCTGAAGTAACTATCTTCGCTGTCCACTACACCTCCAATTTTGGTGTCATCTGCAAATGTGCTAACTGTACCTCTTATGTTCAAATCAATTATGTAAATGACAAAAAGTAGAGGGCCCAGCACCGATCCTTGTGGCACTCCACTGGTCACAGGCTTCCAGTCTGAAAGATAAACCCTCCACCACCACCCTCTGTCTTCTACCTTTGAGCCAGTTCTGTATCCAAATGGCTAGTTCTCCCTGTATTCCATGAGATCTAACCTTGCTATTCAGTCTCCCATGGGGAACCTTGTCGAAAGCCTTACTGAAGTCCATATAGATCACATCTACTGCTCTGCCCTCATCAATCTTCTTTGTTACTTCTTCAAAAAACTCAATCAAGTTTGTGAGACATGATTTCCCACGCACAAAGCCATGTTGACGACCGCATTTCAGTCCTTGCCTTTCCAAATACATGTACATCCTGTCACTCAGGATTCCCTCCAACAACTTGCCCACCACCGAGGTCAGGCTCACCGGTCTATAGTTCCCTGACTTGTCTTTACCACCCTTCCTAAACAGTGGCACCACGTTTGCCAACCTCCAGTCTTCGGGCACCTCACCTGTGACTATCGATGATACAAATATCTCAGCAAGAGGCCCAGCAATCACTTCCCTAGCTTCCCACAGAGTTCTCGGGTACATCTGATCAGGTTCTGGGGATTTATCCACTTTTAACCATTTCAAGACATCCAGCACTTACTCCTCTGTAATCTGGACATTTTGTAAGATGTCACCATCTATTTCCCTACAGTCTATATCTTCCATATCCTTTTCCACAGTAAATACTGATGCAAAATATTCATTTAGTATCACCCCCATTTTCTGCGGCTTCACACAAAGGCCGCCTTGCTGATCTTTGAGGGGCCCTATTCTCTCCCTAGTTACCCTTTTGTCCTTAATATATTTGTAAAAACCCTTTGGATTCTCCTTAATTCTATTTGCCAAAGCTATCTCATGTCCCCGTTTTGCCCTCCTGATTTCCCTCTTAAGTATACTCCTACTTCCTTTATACTCTTCTAAGGATTCACTCGATCTATCCTGTCTATATCTAACATTGCTTCCTTCTTTTTCTTAACCAAACCCTCAATTTCTTTAGTCATCCAGCATTCCCTATACCTACCAGCCTTCCCTTTCACCCTGACAGGAATATACTTTCTCTGGATTCTTGTTATCTCATTTCTGAAGGCTTCCCATTTTCCAACCGTCCCTTTACCTGCGAATATCTGCCTCCAATCAGCTTCCGAAAGTTCTTGCCTAATACCGTCAAAATTGGCCTTTCTCCAATTTAGAACTTCAACTTCTAGATCTGGTCTATCCTTTTCCATCACTATTTTAAAATGAATAGAATTATGGTCGCTGGCCCCAAAGTGCTCCCCCACTGACATCTCAGTCACCTGCCCTGCCTTATTTCCCATGAGTAGGTCAGGTTTTGCACCTTCTCTAGTAGGTACAACCACATACTGAATCAGAAAACTGTCTTGTACACACTTAAGAAATTCCTCTCCATCTAAACCTTTAACACTATGGCAGTCCCAGTCGATATTTGGAAAGTTAAAATCCCCTACCATAACCACCCTATTATTCTTACAGATAGCTGAGATCTCCTTACAAGTTTGTTTCTCAATTTCCCTCTCACTATTGGGGGGTCCATAATACAATCCCAAAAAGGTGATCATCACTTTCTTATTTCTCAGTTCCACCCAAATAACTTCCCTGGATGTATTTCTGGGAATATCTTCCCTCAGCACAGCTGTAATGCTATCCCTTATCAAAAATGCTACACCACCTCCTCGCTTGCCTCCCTTTCTATCTGTCCTGTAGCAGATGTATCCTGGAACATTAAGCTGCCAAACCTGCCCATCCCTGAGTCATGTTTCCATAATTGCTATGATATCCTAGTCCCATGTTCCTAACCATGCCCTGAGTTCATCTGCCTTCCATGTTAGGCCCCTTGCATTTAAATAAATGCATTTATTAGTCCTACCTTGTCCCTGCCTGACCTGACTGTTTGACTCACTTCTGTTCTCAGCTGTACCCATCTCAGATCGATCGATCTCTTTCCTCACTATCTTCCTGGGTCCCCCCCCCCCACCTTACTAGTTTAAATCCTCCCAAACAGTTCTAGCAAATTTCCCTGCCAATTAGTCCCCTTCCAATTTAGGTGCAATCCGTCCTTCTTGTACAGGTCAATCCAAAACTGTGAATCCTTCTCCCATACACCAGCTCCTCAGCCATGCATTCATCTGCTCTATCCTCCTATTCCAGCCCTCAGTAGCTCGTAGCACTGGGAGTAATCCAGATATTACTACCCTTGAAGACCTCCTTTTTAAATTCCTGCCTAACTCTCTGTAATCTCCCTTCAGAATCTCAACTTTTTCCCTTCCTATATCGTTGGTTCCAATGTGGACAATGACCTCTTGCTGGCCCCTCTCCCCCGTGAGAACATTCTGCACCCTCTCTGAGACATCCTTGATCCTGGCACCAGGGAAACAACACATCATTCTGCTTTTTCTCTGCTGGCCACAGAAACATCTGTCTACCTCTGACTACAAAATCCCCTAACACAATTGATCTCTTGGAAGCCGACGTAGTCCTCGTTGCATTAGAGCCAGTCTCAATACCAGAAACTTGGCTGTTCGTGCTACGTTCCCCTGAGAATCCATCACCCCCTACATTTTCCAAAACAGCATAGCTGTTTGAAATGGGTATATCCACAAAAGACGCCTGCTCTAGGTGCCTACCTCTCTCACCCTTCCTCGAGTTAACCCATCTATGTGACTGTATCTGAGACTTTCCCCCCTTCCTATAACTGCCACCCATCACATACTGTTGCTGTTTCACATTCCTCATCGCTTCTAACTATCTCTCCAACCGATCCACTCGATCTGATAAGATTCGCATCCAACAGCATTTATGGCAGATATAATCCGTAGTAACCCTTAAACTCTCTTTAAACTCTGACAAGAAGTGCATATCACTGCAAAGGCCATTTTTGCTCCTTCACAATCTACAGACCCAGAAAATAACACCGTCTTATTCCTCTACAAACACTGCCCCAGGTTAAATGAATAGTTATGGCTTATATTTTAAGTTTAATCAAGAGACTTATCTCCAAAAACATATAATCAGGAAAGAATTCACTATACTCACTACTGCAGCCTTTCTCTTGGACAGACTTAAAACAACAATTAACTTATCTGATTCTGTGCTGTGAACTTTGCTCAACAGTTCCTCCTCAAAATTTCACTGTTCGTTAATTTTCCCAAATGCACTCCGATGTCCAACAATACACGAATTCAAACAGCAAAGTCTTATGGTGTGGCATAGGCTGGTGATGGAGCATCTCCCCCAAGATTACCTCACAAATATGGTGCACCACAAAGCGGAGCAGCTTTATAAGATGTGGTGGCCCTTTTCAAATTAAATTGATGCTGACTTATCAGCAATATTAGGGCCATGGTATAGCCGTGGGGATCATTATGGGTGCCCATGGGGCCCCAGGAGGAGGAGATGGGGTACTGGGCTAATGGTCGGATACTTGGTAGTGTGGATGAGCAGAGGGATCTTGGTGTCCATGTACACAGATCTCTGAAAGTTGCCACCCAGGTAAATAGTGCGGTAATGAAGGCACATGGCGTACTGGCTTTTATTGGTAGAGGAATTGAGTTCCGGAATCCTGAGATAATGTTGCAGTTGTATAAGACTCTGGTGCGGCCGTACCTGGAGTATTGTGTGCAGTTTTGGTCGCCATACTATAGGAAGGATGTGGAGGCACTGGAACGGGTGCAGAGGAGGTTTACCAGGATGTTGCCTGGTATGGTAGGAAGATCGTATGAGGAAAGGCTGAGGCACTTGGGGCTGTTTTCATTGGAGAAAAGAAGGTTTAGGGGTGACTTGATAGAGGTGTACAAGATGATTAGGGGTTTAGATAGGGTTGACCATGAGAACCTTTTTCCACGTATGGAGTCAGCTATTACAAGGGGACATAGCTTTAAATTAAGGGTTGGTAGGTATAGGACAGATGTTAGGGGTAGATTCTTTACTCAGCGAGTCGTGAGTTCATGGAATGCCAGTAGCAGTGGTGGACTCTCCCTCTTTATGGGCATTTAAGCGGGCATTGGATAGGCATATGGAGGATAGTGGGCTAGTGTAGGTTAGGTGGGCTTGGATCGTCGCAACATCGAGGGCCAAAGGGCCTGTACTGCGCTGTATTTTTCTATGTTCTATGTTCAATGAGACTGGAAGGAGACTGTCGGGGGTACTCCCCGGGATGGGAGCCTCGGTGGAGGTGTGATGAGTAAGATAGAATAAAGTAGTGAGATATTATTTAATTTAAGTTATTCGAATATAGTTTAAGCTAATATTTATTTAATATGTTTGTAGTTTAGTTTTGGTTAAGTAGATATGTTTGTTTTGGTAGAATAGTGGGTTGTTTATTGACAATGGTACTATGCTATGGCCTTGTTTTTTGTACTGCTGTTTTTCTATTTTGATGGTGTTATTCTTTTTCTTTATATATAAATGTTTTGTAGAAGATTTAAAAAGCTTTTCAATAAAAATACTTATTATCAAAAATAGCGACAGCAGTGGCCTAGAATAATTCAAACATTTTCATTAAACATTGCTTTTCAAATTTTGCTGCTAATCAGCACATACTGTTTAACAATAACAATAACTTACATTTATACAATGGCTTTAATTTTAAAAAAGGAGAGAAATTGAAAGGAGTTCAGGACTGGTAAAGAGTTTACTGCTTTCCTGACACAAAATTCAGCTGGGTCTTTCCAAATGCAGGGTTTTTGGAGGCAGGGTCATTGAATAATTTCCAAGCAGAGTTAGATGGATTCTTAAATAATGGGTCATGACCTTATCAAATGGCAATACAAGTTTGAGAAACCCAGTGGCCCATTCCCCATTCCTTCTGATTCCTACATTTGCAAATGTTGGGTGGAGTTAGCACTGACCGCCTTAGGAGATGCCAAACTTGTAGTTAGGGCCGGAAATGGACAAATCTGCCCATCAAGTGGGAGAGTGGTAGGTGTGCTGTTATGAGGCTATTATGAGGTATGTGGCTGTTAACCAACAGCCACTCTCAGACAACAACTCACCAGAACGAAGGACCCAATACCCAGCATGAGCAAAACCAATGTAGTGTACAAAATCCCATGCAAGGACTGCACAAAACACTACATAGGACAAACAGGAAGACAGCTAACGATTCACATCCATGAACACCAACTGGCCACGAAACGACACGACCAGCTAGCTTAGTTGACACACACACAGATGACAAGCAACATGAGTTTGACTGGGACAACACTATTATAGGACAAGCCAAATAGAGAACAGCCAGGGAATTCCTAGAGGCATGGCACTCATCCACAGATTCAATCAATAAGCACATCGACCTGGACCCAATATACGGACCACTGCAACGGACAGCTGGAACTGACAACCGGAAGCGGCAGATTCAAACCACTACAAATGCCGGAGGAAACATCACAGAAGCGCTTCACAGGAGGCTCCCAAGCACTGAGGATGTCACCTAGACAGGGGACGAAACGTCTGTAACACAAATTCCCAGCTCGGCGAACAGAACCACAACAACGAGCACCTGAACTACAAATCTTCTCACAAGCTAGGAAGCCCATCAAATGGGAGAGTGGTAGGTGGGGACCTACCAATTAAGGGCACAGCAGGAAGACCTGCAGACAGAATTCCTGGCTCCCTGCCAATTAAGAGTAGTGAACATCTCATCCTGCTGTTATTTATATTAACCCAGTGGAGGACTGGGGGGAGGGAAGGAGCACTTACCTTCCAGCAGACAAAGCAAACATACTGTGGCATATTTCCTTACAGACTCCTAGAGATCCCCTCCTCAAAGAAGCTCACTGCTTGACTAAGTGACCTGATGTTGGGAAAATGGAGGGGAGAGGTAAGATGCTGAGAATCACTTGTTACTGACACTCCTTCCCCAATGACCTTCACCTCAGGACCTCCCTCGCTGTACCAGCGATAATCCCACATCGATCCAAGACTTCAAATGGATGTTTTTCTCGTAGCAGCCTGGCCTGTGCTGAACAACTGTCAGCCTCTGATTGGTCAGCAGCTCTTTGTCAACCTCTGATTGGTCATCACCTCTTAGTAGGCGGGAAGTCTAGCTGGGAAAGTCCAGCCGCTGGCCTCTCCAGTGCCTTTGGCACAGAAGATGTGGCCAATCTTCCGAAAAGATGTGGTTTAGGGACCTCGCTATCCTTCTAGCTGGAGGATGAGATCTCCTCTTCCTCTACAAGAGAAGTAAGGGGGAAGGAGGAGGGATGAACTTGCTGTTGGAGAGTTGTGAAATCTCAGCTGAGGAAAGAGGCTATTAGGGTAAGTGGTAGGGCCACTGTCATATATCTGTTGGTGGGGTGGGGAGAGAGGCCTTATTGGGAGATAACATGTTTTGAGCAGAAAGAATATGACTTTGCAGAGCTGAAGAATGAGTGAGAGTCTCTGTTTGGTTGAAAGATCAAAGGAGACTTGAGGATGATAGGGACCCCAAAATGAGAGGAAATAGATATGTTGAATGAAACAGAGATAGAAGAAGGAGAAGACATACATAAAATGTGGTGAGAATGAGAGTTAGGAAATGGATTTCGATTGTTTTGAAATGTTCTCCTTGCACCAACACTGCCTGTTGCAGAATAAAAGAGAATGTAAGAGCCTAATATAGGAGGGAAAGACAGCTGAGCAGATTAACAAGGCAAAAGAAGGATTCTCCAAGGGGGTGTTTGAGAAGATGGAGCAAAAGAAAACAATTTGTTTTTGGAAGACAGACCAGAGAGCTGCTAGCAAATGGAGAGAAAGCAAAAGCCTCTACAGGAAAGAACGAACACTTAGCTACAGATTGTCATGAAGAAAACTATCCAGCATGTTCAAATTCCAGCTTGGCTCCATTTTGTGTTTTCCTGTTAGATTGTGAATATTTGCTGAGATGGAGAGGCAGACAATGATTTTAAATATTTGTGAATGATGATTTATTGTCACTTCTACTCTCCAATGATCAACACAGTAGAATACAGTGAAAAGCTTCACCACAATCTGGCGTCAGTTCAATATCTTAACAATAAAACGATAAAGCTGTTGTAGCTGTGTTCTGAGTTCTGAGCTGACTGACCAATGACCAATGACCACCTAGCGTTTGCTAATGCTTTGTGCCTAAAGCACTTGATTATTCATTTGGAATAATGTAAATCTATACTGTTTCACACCAACTCTCAGATTTTTAGAACGCATAATTAGTATACATTTTTTAGTAACTTCTGTTCAAGCTACTGTATTGGGTGGGGATGGACTTGGACCTTGCCTAGTTGACAAATGTGATTCCGCAAGTTTGCTGTTCCCCCTTTCGGGAGTTGCATAGTTGTAGAATATTGCAATAAAAGAATCAGATGCTGATCCAACATTGAGAAACAAAGAGCAATATTTTGGGCCTGGACTCGAGCATTGGGATTAAATGCAATCTTAAACCCCATGTCAGTGGTACTAATCCAAAATTGATATCTGGTGAATTGGCCAATTAGCAATCAGCAATATAGAGTGGTGGGTAGGTCTTTGAAGCAGAGATCCCATACGATCCTTTGTGATCACATGTTAGGTCACTAAGAAGGGAGGAAGGTGAGTTGTGAAGAGAACCTACAAAGGGATAATAGATGGGTTAATTAAGATAGGCAGTGATTTGGCAAATGAATATTCATATGTGAAAGTGTGAAATTGTCTGTTTTGGTAGAAAGAATAAAAAATAAGCTGAATGATGAGAGGTTACAGAATACTGAGGTGCAGCATGGAAGGGCTGATTGGCCTACTTTGTTCCTATGATGGTTGCCTAAGGTGATGTAAGCTGCAGAGAAAGAGAGAGATGGAATTGGAGGCACCTTCTGAAGACTGGTGAAAAGTGTTTTTTTAAATGGCCACATCTACCTGACCACTAATTTGGAGGCTTCTAAACTAGATGACCAGCAGCTATAGTTGTGGCTCAATGGGCCTGATCAGTGATCAGGAGCACACAGCAGGAATAGTTTCAGTCCCCTCTCCTGACAGGAAACTGCTTTATTTGACCATCCGTTATTTTTCTGTTGTGTGGAGCCCACCCGTTGATGGGAAAATTCCAGTGGTCACAAGAAATAATGGACCCTTAATTACTTAAGATGCCAACCTGTGGCTTGTAGTTGGGCAGCCATTCCACAGTGACCTGGCCTCCTTGATCTAACGCGGGGGTTGCTGCTGGCAAAACAATGCGCTGGCTGGTAGTGCAAATGTACTTGCCCCAATTAGCCCCCCAAAATCCTAAAGCACATTGCACCCAAGTGCCCCAGGTCACAACATGTAGGCTTGGGCAAATTGTTGACTTTAACAATCTTTGCTCAGCACTCACCTTTGCAGCCAGGCAGTGAGAAATTTGCAGACATTCAGAGCATTCAAAGGTGGGCTCATTGTTTTACCCTTGATGTTGCTAAGTTATTTCATCAGGGACTAAGCATAATAATGCATACTTGTTTGCAAAGCACAAACAATCTTTACATTTGTTGATTTGCAAGCTTGAAGAAGTTACGTTTTGGATCACTGCACTACAATGTGTTTGCTATTAGTAAGCACGTCAGTATTAATAATTTCTGCGATTGGTTATGGTGAGAGGAACGAAAATGTGAATGCTGCCTAATTGTTAGCAGCAACTGACCCGTGTGCACCTTATTACACTGCAAGCTTCAGAATTGTGATTTCAACAGTTCAGTGCCAGCGTGGAATTAAAAGCTAGACATGAAAATGTACTTCATTGCTGCTCGACAGGAATTTACAAGTTCAGGGAAGAAGCAGTGCATAACATTCCAGTATGTGCAGAAATAAGAAGTTTATTTCCCCATCTTCATCCCTCAACAACCTGTTGTATTGAATAGCTCCAAAATACTAACATCTCTGTGATATGACACAAAAGACTAAAAATGGTTCTGAAGAAGAATCATATTGGACCTGAAACATTAACTGTTTCTATCTCCACAGATACTGTCAGACTTATTGGGTTTCCCCAGGTTTTTCTGTGTTTGTTAAAGGTTTGGATGGAATGGTTAGTTTGGCTATTCCAACAATGTCCTCCTGAAATGCTTTCTGGTGAAACAAGGTACCTCTCACAACAGAACTTTATGTGGTGGCTGTATGATCACGGACAGATCAATATTCAGCACATAGTGAACGAGGGTCACTGTTGCAGTATGAAGGGTTCTGGCTGTGTTACCCCAAGAGGTTCAAATGAATTTCTAGGCCAGTCCACTGTGTTTGTTTTCATTTTTTGGCTGCCGCTATGAGGTGAGGCTGAAAGATCATTTTTGGTGGGGATCATGGATAAATCTCATGAAGGGCTTTTGCCCGAAACGTTGATTTTCCTGCTCCTCGGATGCTCCCTGACCTGCTGTGCTTTTCCAGCACCACTCTAATCTAGACTCTGGTTTCCAGCATCTGCAGTCCTCACTTTTGCCTAGCCATCATGAATAAATTGCTTTGCGTACTTCTGAGAGGGATTGTTTCAGATTGTTCTGCCATCACTGGTTTATGATAGAAGCTGCAGGTAGATCCAGTTGGTTCAGGCCATTTCTGAGTGTCCTACTTTCTTGGCTAGCATTGACATCTGCATGGCATCAGTATGGATGATTCCAGAATTTGTGAAGGGCATATTTGACAACCTATGTTTAGTGGATTAGTGGTGCTGGAAGAGCACAGCATTTCAGGCAGCATCCGAGGAGCAGTAAAATCGACGTTTCGGGCAAAAGCCCTTCATCAGGAATAAAGGCAGAGAGCCTGAAGCGTGGAGAGATAAGCTAGAGGAGGGTGGGGATGGGGAGAAAGTAGCATAGAGTCAGTGGGAGAGGGACTCTCTGAGATTCTTGTAGAGAGAGGAGGAAAACGTCTTCAAGGCAGGCATCCTTGCAAGAGGATTCGCAGTAGGGTTAAAATCAACAATGACTGCAGATGCTGGAAACCAGATTCTGGATTAGTGGTGCTTGAAGAGCACAGCAGTTCAGGCAGCACGTGCCCCTCTGTATGTTTGTTCACTGAGGACCTGACAGTTAGTGTCATCAAGCAGATGATGGAAACCCAAAGGTTGCCTTCCAGTCTGAAAAATGTGAAAGTATCAAACATGGCAATCAGGATTCTCTTTCACAACCAACGATCAAATCAGTTTCGCAGTCTATATTTGCCACTAAATATGAAGTCCTATTTCCACCAAAAATGTAGTGGTGCCAAGGGAATTGGAATGCAAATGATAGATGTTCTTGTTCTCCATGACACTCAGCTTCCCCACACCCAGCCATACTGGACACAGATCCTTGGATCCCCATGTGACAGTGTGCTGATACAGTGTGAAATACAGCTTAGCTCCAAACTAATGTGCCTATATTTTCAACTGAGTTGTTAATGATTTCCTTTAATAATGCATATTCTCAGCTTTACTGGGTCACTGTACTATCTTCGTTAGTGTCATATCCTCTTGTGATTTCTATTGAAAGATCTTTGTCATTCAGAGGCAACCCAGAGCAACTGCATCAAGTATAATAGAATAATAAATGGAAATTAAATCGTAGGCATTATATATTATGCAATCTATATTGTTATATTCTAAAGTATGTTCTGTGAAAGGATGATAGAAGGAGAATGATTAAAGCTTTAAAATCGACTTGAATAAATAGATAAATGAGAAAGACGAGGGGAAAAATTAGGGAAGGGCAGTGAGATGGGACTAACTTGTATCCCTCTAGAAAGAAGTTAGCATTGATACAATGGCTGAATGGCCTCCTTCCATGCTGTATGAATCGAGTATTCTATGTGATGGCAACAATTTGCTGTAGTTAGTAATGTTTTTATATCCAGGAGGAAGCAGAACCTTATCTGTGCAGCTGACTCAGAGTTACAGAATCACAGAACAGTTACAGCAGCAGAAGGACACAATTTGGCCTGTCATGTTCATACCAACTGTCTGCAAAAGGACTTCATTCTCCCGACTGTCTGACTTTATTGTACAGGGAACATACCTCAGCTGATGACTGGGTGCTTTAGAAGGACAAATTAGTATCTTAACAGCCAAAAAAATTCCCATATGTATAATTTTCTCTTTAATAACAGTGCACCTGGGCATTCCTCTCGTACAAATAAAACTTTGGCAGTTATTTCTCCACCACTCCCTCCCTCCCGCCCTGAGAGACTGTGAGAGATAAAGGGATTAATTTGCACCACCGCAGCCGGCTAACATGGCAGAAATAGTCTCAGACTGGGATTGGTAACTTTACTACATGTTAACACTGATGAGATGATCGAAAGGAACCTTGTAATATCTCTCCCCTTACATGGCAGTGGGGAACCCATGACTCCATTTTGAATACAAACAAGACATTACTTTGCTGTGCCCCTAGCTAATATTTATCCAGTAGCCAAAATCATAAAAAATAATGTGCTATTTTGTCATTGTCATATTGCTATTTAAGGGACCTTATGTATATAAATTGTCTGCTGAATTTCCTGTATCACCATACTGGCTATACCTCATTGGCTGTGAATTGCTTTTGGTCATTCTTAGTTTATAAAAGATGGCATGTGAATCAAATCCTTTTGTTTCTAACTAAAGTGGAGCTTTATAATGGAAATAGGATCTTGATTAGTATTTTAACTTGGAACTTGTCGGAATCTTGGCTGTTGATGCACTGTCAAGTTCCACCATGATTGAACTAAAGAGGGTCACGAAAGGTAGGTATCAAATTATTATTGTAGGCCCTGGGAGAGCAGGAGTGCTGCTCTGTGGCCTGCAGATATAATCTGGATCACTGCCACCTTGGAATGCCCATCCCTTGGGATTGCAATGCCTCACCCACTAGCCCAACATGAGTAGAATGTGCTGCCACAGGCAGCAAGTTTGGAAACGAGAGGGCATTTTAAATAGGCAGGATGGTATCTTTCCCAAATGTAACCACTTCCCCATTTGCACCAGGATTAAAAGTTCTGGATGGGAAGGCCCCTGGTTGATCTTCTTGTCTGCTACCATTTGAGGCCCCTTAAGTGGCCAGTTAGCAAATGAAGGCCCTCATCTCTCTGGTACTGGGATGACCCCAGTTGCAGGCAGGCATGTCATCATGCTATGTGCATGGCAGGCTGCCTTCACCTCGGGGCTTGCCAGTGGTCCCTTGATCAGAGCACCTGTTTGAGGCACTGAACATCTGCAAAGACCGGTGAGGGAGCAACTGAATCACCCATTTGCTCTTGCTTCCAACTCCCTGGCCCTTCTTTCCATAACTCTCCCAATACCCTTCCCCACTACTTACTTGAGGACTTCCCAGAAGGAAAAACCCGTTAAACTTGTGAATGACACACACCAGTCTGACATGACTTGAACACCTCAGGGCATTGCTCCAGTAGAACCAGTACACTCATAAAGTGCTACTGTATTTTTTGCAATTTTGTCCCTCTGGCTGGGACCTCTACATTCCTGGGACTTGGGGGCAGGGTCCTATCGACAGCATCTAGGTCGTATTCAGATGAGCTGCACAACTGCCAGCCTCTGATTGGCTGCAATACATGCCAGGCAGGAATCCGTTTCATGGGGTCTTGATTCCAGGGAACTCCAGCTGGTGGCTGTGCAACTGCCTGAGGTCTTGTTATTCAGCAGGCCCTCCCAAATCAAGGCACTGTGGGTCTCTGGCTGGCAGAGGAAACCCCAAGAACACAACAAGTTTCAACTCACTGTAGCTTGGTCTTGACATTTCAATCTTGTGAACAATTAAGATGCTTGTTTAATGTGTATAGCAAATCTGGCAAATTTAAAGAAGGCAAGAGCTTCAAAATCATAGCAACTTATTTGCCATTGAAATAGATGGCGATCCAGAGAGAATTAGTTATGCACAAATAAAATTTAACTCCATTGTTTTTAAGACAAATATTCAACTTCAGGCGCAATGTAATTCATAAATTCACCCACCTATTAGTTTCTATTTGGCTAGAACAATATATTTCCATCCTTTCAGTCATCAGATGATCCATGATTATACTCTCAATTCAGGCAGCCGAGTTGTCTGCTGATGTTTAATGTCTACGATGACAAGAAAAATGGTTTTCTAATATTAGGTTATCTATTCCACACTGCTTCCCCTCCAATCCCCCAGGTCAATCTGTTATTGGCAATGAATCTTCCACTATAATTAAAACTGAGTTTGCAACTATTTGAAACCTTTCACCAATTGTGGCCCAGAGGCACACATTTCAAAGAAGGGATACAGCGATAATGTTGAAGTGAACTACAATTATTCACTTTTTACCTTCTGGTCATTACTGGCTGAATTCTGTGCAATTTGCTATTGTTAATCTCACTGACATTTAGGAGTTACTTTTAGGAACCTACATATTGAACTTGTTTGTATTTTATCTTTTGCATTGATCTACTCCAAAATCACAAATGTGGGATTTGGGAATTTCAACGTGAGGATTTTAATCTTACACTTTTGTGACTCTGTTAATATTTTAGAGACACAAAAGCATAGAGTCATACAGCACAGCCCAACTAGTTCACTCCAACCATGTTCCCAAACTAAACTACTTGCCTGCACTTGGCACATATCCCTCCAAACCTTTCCTTTTCATGTACTTATCCAATTGTCTTTTAAATGCTGTAACTGTACCTACATCCATCATTTCCTTGGCAGTTCATTCTACACATCTGTGAAAATGTTGCCCTTCAGGTCATTTTTATAACTTTCTCCTCTCACCTTAAAGATATGGCCTCTAGTTTTGAACTCGCCCACCCTAGGGAAAAAACCATTGCTATCAACTTTATCTATGCCCCTCATGATTTTATAAACCTCTACAAGGTCACTCCTCAATCTCCTACACTCCAGTGAAAAAGGTCCCAGTCTACCCAGCCTATTTTTATAACTCAATCAGTCAACATCCTGATAAATCTTTTCTGAACCCCTTCCAATTTATTACTATCCTTCCTATAGCAGGGCGACCAGAAATACACATGGTACTCCAGAACAGGTCTCACCAAAGTCCTGTACAACCTCAGCATAATGTCCCAACTCCTATGCTTAAAGGTCTGAGCAATGAAGGCAAACATGCCAATTGCCTTCTTAACTGCCCTGTCTACATGTGATGCAAATTTCAAAGAATTAAGTAGCTGAACTCTCAGGTCTCTCTGTTCTACAACACTACCGAGGGCCCTACCATTAATTATGTACATCCTGCCCTTGTTTGTTTTATCAAAATGCAATACCTCGCATTTATCCTAATTAAACTCCATCTGCCACTCCTCAGCTCATTGACCCAATTGATCAAGATCTCTTTGTAATCTGAGATAACCTTCTTCACTGACCATTACACCATCAATTTTGGGGTCATCCACAAACTTACTAACCATGCCTCCTATATTCTCATCCAAATTGTTTATATAGATTACAAAAAAAAGTGGATCCATTACAAACCCTGTGGAACGTTACTGGTCATAGGCTTGCAGTCTGAGAAACAACCCTCCACCACCACCCTCTGTCTTCACTGTCAAGCCAATTTTATATCAATTGGCAAGCTTACCATTAATCCCATGTGATCTAACTTTACTAATTAATCTACCATGTGGAACCTTTTCAAAAGCCTTACTAAAGTCAATGTAAACAAAGTCTACCATTCAGCCCTCGTCAATATTTTTGGTTACTTCCTCAAAAAACCCAGTCAAGGTATGAGGACAGGTGACAAGTAACTTTGTGAAAACTTTTATGCGTCCCTTAAAGAATGGGAGCAGGAGGATTTAAAAAGAGAATTCCAGAACTTCAGGCCTGGGCAGCTGAAGGCACAGCCTCACTGGTGATGTGATTAAAATTGGGCAAGATTAAGTTGTTGGAATTGCAGAAATGTAAACTTCTCAGAAGGTTGTCCTGCCAGGGGTGCTTACAAAGTTAGGGAAAACTGGGAAGAACTTTGTAAAACAAACAAGAGAATTTAAAAAGCAAGGCATTGCTAAACCAGGAGCCAGTGTAGATCAGTAAGCACAGGAAAAAGACCAATGTGGAGGAGAGAGGACGGGGAGGTATGGGAGATCTTTATTTTTTAATTGGTAGGATCTCACTTTTTGTGAGTGCAAGGTCTGAGTATTTTTATAGGTGGGTGAGCTGTGATATCATACATGGTCAACTCACTAATCTTACAAGACGTAGACATACATATGTAGCCCCAGTTTGAAGAGCTTTGAAACCTCTGTCAGAACTGATTACAATAGAATAATATTCAGGTGTGCTCTATGATGGGTTGGTGATACTCTCATCAGAATGTTTAGGTGGTGAAAATAAATATCTAACTTTCAGGCTCCATTACCTTAACATGTTATAATTTGTAAACAAATTAAGTAGCAAAAGTAATTTGAAGAATCAGTCAGGATTTGGAATGTCCAGAAGATCTCCCTATAATTTTTGAACTTCTTGGATCAATTTCCACAGTAATGCTCTTTCAAAATGATCCTTAACTTTCTCCATATAATGGGAGGATCATAATTTTGACAAAATTAAAAGTGACAACCCTGCAGTCAGCTTGTTGATCAAAGGACTTTCCATTCCACATGCAATTTTAAATCAGATACAGATTTAAAAAAAATTGAAATCAGACTATGCCTCATGAACTGTAACCCTTTTAGAAAGAATTAGCAAGGATTTTGGAGAATTGGTGATAATTAAAACAATTTCTCAACGCTCTGTAAATATTTATCTGAGTAGATTTATGCCATCACCTCCACTTATTTGGTTTAAGGAAACGTAGCAACAATTATAACAGATTCATGGCAATAAAGTAAATGCAATAATCAGTCCTAGTCATTTAAACAGACTTCAATGAGCAACTATAAAATGAATCTGTACCTAATTTGTTGTATATATAAATAGAATAGAAAACATTTGGTCTTGAAGGCCTTGTGAACTTTGTTCCAAATAGTAATTAAGTGCAGAGGTGGGTGACGTGATTGGAAGCTTTTACACTTCGGGACATTCCTCTGGCAATTATGTATAATGGCTTTGTAACCAAGTTTGAAGAATGCCTCTGCTATGTATTTCTCGCAGAATCACAGATATGCTCTGAAAGAAATACAGAGAATAATTTCCTTAAGCATATTTACAGTAGAATTACTTTCCAACAATTACTGTTTGCATTGCTGACGTGATTTTTAAGGCGGAATTTGTTGGTGGGGAGTTTACAATCTAGACATTGTGGCTACAACCCCCTTGATTTTCCACCCATTAACATTAATGTGCATTTTAATGGATGTAATATTTTAGAAGCCAGGCCCACTATTTTCCAATATGTGTTCTTTGTTGTTGATGCACATTCATTATGCTGGCACAAACATATCTAATTGTGCTGTGTTTTGCATGTGAGAAATTATTATTTGCCAATCACATTATAAGTAAACTGCAAACTTCAAAGTGAAATGTCTTTCAACTTCTTGAGAAGTCTTGCAGCTCAGGTTGTGGATGAAATATCTTTGGTGTGACCCTGTCGTGAAAAACACACCTGGTTGTTTTAGATGCCGTTTTAATGTTTTGTTTCCCAATTATTTCAGTTTGCAAGCATGTTGTTGGATGTGTAAAATATGAAATCTTGATGTATGCTACTGCAGAACTTTAAAAAAAAGAAACAAGGCAGTCTCAAACAGTATATCGGTGGCAGTGAGTAATGCAAGAGAAAGAGATATAGAAAATTGTCTACAATTTCATGGGTGATATTTCCAGTCCAATGACACTGCATCCATCTGGCCACAATTTTTTTTATCGTTTCATTTTGCCTCCACAAACATGCAAGAGTCTTCATGTCACAGGTGACTGTAGGGCTAACCTTGCTGCACATGCAGTTAAGACAGAGATCAACAAAAGAAGTATACATGCCTTAGGGATCAAAAGTAGATTCACGTCACGCACAAGGCATAGTCTCCTTGATTCTCCTTCAGTGCCAGGCAAGAGGATACTTCCCATTCTTGGGTTAAGAAATGACTTTGTCCTGCTGTTACATACCCAGACCATTGGTGACTTGTTGTGAAGAAAATAAAGGCTTCATTAAAATGATTCTCTTTACAAAGGCTTTAATTTAAATACATGCCTCATTAATAAAAATATGCAGTTCATTATACATATTTTTCTTAAATTATGAAGTTGTTCTTGCCAAGCCAGCATTGCTAGAGGGGGGAGGTGTTGCATATTTCCCATTGTAATTTTGTAATGAGATGTTGGGATAAAATTGGCTGAGTGGCAGTGGGAGGTCAGACAGCTTTGCAGTGGACAATGATTTCAAACTGGTTCAATAAAAAAGGCAATTCGCAGTCCTTAGCTGTGAGTTTGCTTTGCTCTGACTTCTAACCCTGAAATCTAAAATATTTTACCATTGTTATTTGTAGAAATACTAACTCTATGAAATTTACAGAATAATTATTATAGAACAGACAAAGGCAGGGCGGCATGGTGGCTCAGTGGTTAGCACTTCAGCCTCACAGCACCAAGGACCCAGATTCGATTCCAGCCTCGACTGACTGCGTGGAGGTTGCACATTCTCCCCGTGTTAGCGTGAGTTTCCTCCGGGTGCTCCGGTTTCCTCCCACAGTCCAAAGATGTGCAGTTCTGGTGGATTGGCCATGCTAAATTGCCCATAGTGTTAGCTGCATTAGTTGGAGGGAAATGGGTCTGGGTGGGTTACTTTTCGGAGGGTCGGTGTGGACTGGTTGGGCCGAAGGGTCTGTTTCCACACTGTAGAGAACCTAATCTAACCTAAAAAACATAAAACTAGCTTTCATTGAAAGTAGAGATCAGACTTGTGCTGTGAACAAACTTCCTTATCTCTGTAAAACCATAAAGCTGCCAAAATTTGACAATTTAGCAAAGCTTATCTCTGGATTTTTGGTAAAGGAAGCACTATTCCATCACAACATTAGTGCAGAGCTCTCTTCCCCAAGGACTCTTTACACAAAAGAGTTTTTTTCAAACTACTGGAGCAAAATTTTGATTTTGGGTAATAATGTAAAATCAAGGATAATGAATTGGTATCCCCTTTTACATTCCTTCCAATTTTACTTCCATTGATTCAATTTGTTTTTACCCATTTAACATTATTACCCAACTCAAAATTAATCCACTGGTTTTCTGACTAAAAATAGATAGTGTTGCAAGTAATATGCTCTGTTTTGACTCGTGATAACATTTATTAATCTGACAATTAAAAACAAAGAAAGTTATTCACTGATTTATTGTAAAGAAGGTGCTGTTGAACAAGAGATTAATTAATAACAAGGTGGCTGAATGCTGCTTCCATTTATAATAGATTACAAAGAAATTAAAAAAGATTTACATTTTAAATGATTCAAATGATGAATGTCAAAAGATGTGCTAACTCTTTTGATTTGTTGAACTAATTGTTTCTTTCTTAGTTTGCCTAATTTAGTAGAGTTTTTGTGCTGATGTTCGCTTTATGTGTTGTGTATTTTTTAAACGAAGAATAAATGATTGGTTTCCAAGAAACTACTCTTGGCAGGTAAAAGTTGGGTTTTGCTGATTGAGTTGAGGCCTTTGAGACTTATGCTTTTCTCGTTTCATCTTGAAGTGCCCAGTTAAGTAGCCTCAGAAATTATGATAGTAAGATGAAAAAAAAACTGCTGAGAAATATGCTGTGATGATGTTGCCATTGTTATGTTGCTATCACTATTACTGTCATAAAAATAATGTACTTTCCCACTGTGACAGAATCTATTCAAATGGAATCAAGTAAGCCAAAAATGTTATGTGCTAAGGGAGCTGTCTCTGATTGTCAAAGGCACTAAAATATTACATGTGTATACATGAAAATACTGACAGGAATTTTTCTGTTTTAAAAGTTACTGTCAAGCTATTTTGATAGTTTGTTGGAATATATCTTAATGGAAGTACTGTCACTTGAATAATTTTTCCAGGAATCTGGGCAACAATTGGGTGGTGGGCCTGCAAATGATCTTCAGAACTACTCAAGTCAGGCCTTCAAGGCCATCTATAATGCAATGTGAATAATAGTGTGTATACTACCTTAAAAAGATTAATATATTGACTGGATTAGGCAGTCAGGGTCAATGCAAGAACATTTGCTGCTACCATTTAAGAAAGTTGCCCACACTGTCATCGCTGTGATGTGAATTTCACTTTCCCAATGGTACTTACAATTCCTCATGATGTCAAAGCTTCCCTTGATGTCCAATAACAGCTGTATCAGTAAACAGGGTAAGCAATCAATTACAATCAAGTATTTTCACAGATAGTGAGTCAGAAGTTACAAAATACTGATAACTCCTTCAACTTATTTCCCTAGCTGGAAAATTAAAATAATTAGATTAAGATCAGCTAAAATATGATAAACAAAGTTTTTAAAAATAATCAAAACAGTGGATTTTTAATATTACAATTACTTTTCAAACCCAGTGCAGGGAATGAAGCATTAACAATGGATTTAGTATGGCATTAGTTGCACCTCATTCAATAAGTTTCAACTCTGTTAAAGGTTTATAGTTGTTTTTGTCATTCACTTGTTGCTTAGGGATTACACTCAAAGAAGACGTGAACATAATTGACAGCTTAAAATCTGACTTATGATTCACTGACTTACGATTCTATATTTTTATAATATTTTGCATGTATGAACTGCTGGAATTGATGCCAGTTTTGGTGAGGGAATGATGGCAAACACTAATAGTTTCATCATCATTACTATTGCAAGCTCAAGACTTATCCTGCTTTTAACTGACAACTTAGCACATTGGGACTGATTGCCCCATGATAGTTTTCATGGCTGTATCACCCACAACACTTTATGCAATGTCTCTGCTGCACATTAAACACAAGAGAATGTTATTTTTCTAAATTCCTTTGGTAAATTTTGTTCTCATTCCTTAATGACAACCTCTGTCCTTCTCCTTGACATTAGACAACCAACTTGCTCACAACCAGTTTGTCAAATTTGACTCTGAGATGCACATCATCCTCATATTCATGCAATCACCAAGAGCATCAATTTCCATCTCTATAATATAAACTGATGTCACTCTTACCTTAGTTCATGTGTTGGAAACTTCATTCATGCCTTCAGCACCTTTAGACCCAACTATTCTTGACTAGTATGGGAATCAAGGATTACACAGAGAAAGCAGGAGAATGGGGTTGAGAAACGTATCAGCCATGATTAAATAGCTGAACAGACTCAATGGGCCAGATAGCCAATTCTGTTCCTATATGTTATGGTCTTATTCAGATTGACAGTTGGGCTGGTATTATTATTTTGTAAACTTGAGGGGTCCTCAAAAACTCTGCTGTCTCTTGTTGTGATGTTGGTTAAGATCAGTTACTTGCTTATTACAAGAAAGAAAATAAATCTGAAAATAAAGGATACTTTACCAGCAAGAATCAAACACAACATACTATCTTAAATAATCATTGATACTTTTAAATCTGGAATCATCAGAAATTAAACATGAATTCGCAGGCAAATTGTGATAGAATATCAACTATAAAATACACATTAAATGTCACATAGACATTATGTGAGTTCTGAAGCCATCGACTCCATCACAGTATGCTTTAACTGGCAGCAGGTCCGGTTTCAGTACTCACGAACCTCTAGGCTCCTGGACAAGTACTTTACAGTTTAGAATTCTTATCTTTGGTTACGAATTCCTGCATGGTCTCTCCCCACATAGCCTGTGTAACCTTGCCTAACCCCAAAACCCTTCAAAAGATTTGTGCTTGTCTAATTGTACCATTTATGCATTCCCAATTCTAATTTTTCCACCACTGATGGCCATGTGTTCAGTTACCAAATTATCCTAATTTCTGGAATTTCTGCCTGATAGTTCCCCACCTTAACTTTATCTCCTTTAAGACATTTCCTAAAATCTACCCTCTTTTGCCAAGCCTTTGGTCTCTGATATCATGTTTTTGTTGTATTTATTTGCGGGATGTGAATCTCTCTGGCTGACCAGCATTTATTATATATCCCTCATTGCTCCTGAGAAGGTGGTGGTGAGTTGCCTTCTTGAACTGCTGCAGTCTATCTGCTGAAGGGTGACCCACAATGCTGTTAGGGAGGGAATTCCAGGACTTTGACCCAATGACAGTGAAGGAACAGCAATATATTTCCAAGTCAGGATGGTGAGGGGCTTGGAGGGGAACCTGAAGGTGGTGGTGTTACCATATATCTGTTGCCCTTGTCCGTCAGATGGTAGTGGTTGTGGGTTTGGCAGGTGCTGTCTCAGGATCTTTGGAGAATTTTTGCAATG
Organism: Chiloscyllium plagiosum; assembly: GCF_037043375.1. NCBI lineage: Eukaryota > Metazoa > Chordata > Chondrichthyes > Orectolobiformes > Hemiscylliidae > Chiloscyllium > Chiloscyllium plagiosum. The sequence goes on along the minus strand of NW_028270143.1, from coordinate 52,270,124 downwards.
CATCTCGTAGACAGTACATTCTGCTACGACTGAGCTTCAGTGCAGGGAGTGGATGCTTGTTGATTTAGTGCTAATCAAGTAGGCTGCTTTGTCATAGAGTCATAGAGATGTACGGCACGGAAACAGACCATTCAGTCCAACTCATCCATGACGACCACTTATCCCAAACTAATCGAGTCCCATTTGCCAGCACTTAGCCCATATCCATCTAAATCCTTCCTATTCATACACCCATCCAAATATCTTTTAAATGTTGCAATTGTACCAGCCTCTCTCATTTCCTCTGGCAGCTCATTCCATATGCGCACCACCCTCTGCGTGAAAATGTTGCCCCTTAGATCCCTTTTATATCTTTCCCCTCTCATCTTAAGCCTATGCCCTCTAGTTCTGGACTCCCCCCATTTCAGGGAAAATACTTTGTCTATTTACCCTGTCCATGCCCCTCATGATTTTATAAACCTCTATGAAGTCACCCCTCAGACTCCGACGCTCCAGGGAAAACAGCTCCAGCCTATTCAGCCTCTCCCTATAGCTCAAATCCTCCAAACCTGGCAACATCTTTGTAAATCTTTTCTGAACCCTTTCAAGTTTTATAACATCCTTCTGATAGGAAGGAGACCAGAATTGCATGCAATATTCCATAAGTGGCCTAACCAACGTCCTGTACAGCTGCAACATGTCCTCCCAACTCCTGTACTTAATACTCTGACCAATAAAGGAAAGCATACCAAACACCTTTTTCACTATCCTATCTACCTGTGACTCTACTTTCAAGGAGCTATGAACTTGCACTCCAAGGTCTCTTTGTTCAGCAACACTCCCTGGGACTTTCATGTATCGCTGGGCATCGGAGTGTGTGTAGGAAAACTTAACAAACAGCGAAATTCACAACTGATCCTGGAGGAACCTGTTTGGGACAGGTCACGGCACAGAAACAGGTAGGTAAATAGTTTTAAGTATACCCTTGTGTTAATCTAAAATAGTGAATAAAGTGGATTCTTTCTTAATTATATGTTTTTATTGGGATCCGTCTCTTGATTAAATTTTAAAAATATAAGCCATAAGTATTAAGTTAGCCTGGAGCAGTATTTTGTAGAGTAATAAGACGGTGTTATTTCCTGGGTCTATAGATTGCAAGGAGCAAAATGGCCTTTGGAGAGTGATATGCTCTTCTTGTCAGATGTGGGAGTTTCAGGAAAGTTTAAGAGTTACTGAAAACTATACCTGCAATAAATGTCATTGGTTGTGAATCCTGTCAGTTCAAATGGATCGGTTGGAGTGGCAGTTAGAGGCAATGAGGAATTTTTAAGAGCTAGGGAGTGTGATGGATGGCAGTTATATGAAGGGAGAAACGCCACAGATACAGTCAGGTAGATGGGTTAACTCCAGGAAAGGTAGGAGAGATAGGCTGGTAGTACAGGAGTCTTCTGTGACTATCCCATTTCTGTGGGGTGCATTGGGTTCCAAGCGACCGATTGTGTTAGGGGACTATCTAGTCGGGGAACAGACAGACATTTCTGTGGCTAGCAGTGAAAAATCAGAATAGTGTGTTGCCTCCCTGGTGCCAGGATCAAGGATGTCTCAGAGAGGGTACAGAATTTTCTCAAAGGGGAGAGGGCCCAGTAGGAGGTCATTGTACACATTGGTACCAACAACATAGGAAGGAAAAAGGTTGAGATTCTGAAGGGAGAATATAGAAAGGTGGGCAGGAATTTAAAAAGGAGGTCCTCGAGCATAGTAATACCTGGATTACTCGCAGCGCTATGAGCTGGTGAGAATAGGAATAGGAGGATAGAGCAGATGAATGTGTGGCTGGAGAGCTGGTGTATGGGAGAAGGATTCACATTTTTGGATCATTGGAATCTCTTCTGGGGTAGAAGTGACCTGTATAAGAAGGATGGATTAGACCTGAATTGGAAGGGAACTAATATACTGGCAGGGAGATCTGCTAGCGCTGCTCGGGAGAATGTAAACTAGTAAAGTGGGAGGTGTGGGACCCAGGGAGATAGTGAGGAAAGAGATCAATCTGAGACTGGTACAGATGGGAAAAGGAGCGAGTCAAACAGTCAGGACAGGCAGGGACAAATCAGAGAACAAGTTAGGACTGATAAATTAAACTGCATTTATTTCAATGCAAGGGGCCTAACAGGGAAAGCAGATGAACTCAGTCCTATGTTCCTAACCATGCACTGGGATATCATAGCAATTACAGAAACATGGCTGAGTGATGGACAGGACTGGCAGCTTAATGTTCCAGGATACAAATGCTACAGGAAGGATAGAAAGGGAGGCAAGAGAGGAGGGGGAGTGGCGTTTTTGATAAGGGATAACATTACAGCTGTACTGAGGGAGGATATTCCCAGAAATACATCCAGGGAAGTTATTTAGGTGGAATTGAAAAATAAGAAAGGGATTGTATTATAGACCCTCTAATAGTCAGAGGGAAATTGAGAAATTAAGGAAATCTCAGTTATCTGTAAGAATAATAGGATGGTTCTGGTAGGGGATTTTAACTTTCCAAACATAGACTGGGACTGCCATAGTGTTAAGGGTTTAGATGGAGAGGTATTTGTTAAGACTGGACAAGAACATTTTCTAAGTCAGTATGTGGATGTACCTGCTAGAGAAGGTGCAAAACTTGACCTACTCTTGGGAAATAAGACAGGACAGATGACTGAGGTGTCAGTGGGGAAGCACTTTGGGGCCAGTGTCCATAATTCTATTAGTTTTAAAATAGTGATGGAAAAAGATGGACCAGATCTAACAGTTGATGTTCTAAATTGGAGGAAGGCTAACTTTGACAGTATTAGGCAAGAACTTTCAAAAGTTGTTTAGGTGCAGAGGTTTACAGGTAAAGGGATGACTGGAAAATAGGAAGCCTTCAGAAATGAGATAACGAGAATCCAGAGGAAGTATATTCCTGTTTGGGTGAAAGGAAAGACTGGTAGGTACAGAGAATGCTAGATGACTAGAGAAAGTGAGGGTTTGTTTCAGAAAAGGAAGGAAGCATATGTAAGGTATAGACAAGATAGATCGAGTGAATCCTTAGAAGAGTATAACGATAGTTGGAGTATACTTAAGAGGGAAATCAGGAGGGCAAAAAGGGGACATGAGATAGCTTTGACAAATAGAGTTAAGGAGAATCCAAAGACTTTTTACAAATACATTAAGGACAAAAGGGTAACTAGGGAGAGAATAGGGCCCCTCAAAGATCAACAAGGCGGCCTTTGTGTGAAGCCACAGAAAATAGGGGAGATACTAAATGAATATTTTGCATCAGTATTTACTGTGGAAAAGGATATGGAAGATATAGACTGTAGGGAAATAGATGGTGACATCTTACAGAATGTCCAGATTACAGAGGAGGAAGTGCTGGATGTCTTGAAATGCTTGGTGGATAAATCCCCAAGACCTGATCAGCTGTACCCTAGAACTCTGTGGAAGCTAGTGAATTGGTTGCTAGGCCCTTTGCTGAGATATTTATCATCGCTAGTCACAGGTGAGGTGCCAGAAGACCCGAGGTTGGCTAACGTGGTGCCGTTATTTAAGAAAGGTGATGAGGAAAAGCCAGGAACTATAGACCAGTGAGTCTGACGTTGGTGGTGGGCAAATTGTTGGAGGGAATCCTGAGGGATAGGATTTACATGTATTTGGAAAGGCAAGGACTGATTAGGGATAGTCATCATGGGTTTGTGCGTGGGAAATCATGTCTCACAAACCTAAATGACTTTTTTTGAAAAAAGTAACAAAGAAGATTGATGAAGGCAGAGCAGTGGACGTGATCTATATGGACTTCAGTAAGGTATTCAACAAGGTTCTCTGTGGGAGGCTGGTTAGCAAGGTTAGATCTCATGGAATATAGAGAGAACTAGCCATTTGGATACGGAACTGGCTCAAAGGTAGAAGATAGAGGGTGGTGGTAGAGTGTTGTTTTTCAGACTGGAGGCCTTTGACCAGTAGAGTGCCACAAGGATCGGTGCTGGGTCCACTACTTTTCTTCATTCATATAAATGGTTTGCACATGAACATAGGAGGTGTAGTCGA